>NC_053024.1:54080206-54741933 GCF_003073215.2 Triticum urartu | reverse complement strand
TTTTGATGGATCATGGAAAAAGGAGTGGAAAGAGCCTAAGCTTTGGGATGCTCATGGCACCCCCAATATAATCCAAGGACACCAAAAAGTCAAAGCTTGGGGATGCCCCGGAAGGCATCCCCTCTTTCGTCCACTTCCATCGGTAATTTACTTGGAGCTATATTTTTATTCACCAACATGATATGTGTTTTGCTTGGAGCGTCTTGTATTATTTGTGTCTTTGTTTGTTAGTATTCCACAATCATCCTTGCTATACACACCTTTTGAGAGAGCCATACATGAATTAAAATTTGATAGAATGCTCTATGTGCTTCACTTATATCTTTTGGGCTAGATAATTTTGCTCTATGTGCTTCACTTATATCTTTTGAGCTAGACAATTTTGCTCTATGTGCTTCAGTTATATCTTTTGAGCTAGATAATTTTGCTCTATGTGCTTCACTTATATCTTTTGAGCTAGATAATTTTTCTCTGTGTGCTTCACTTATATCTTTTGAGCGTTATAATTTTGCTCTAAGTGCTTCACTTAGATCTTTTAGAGCACGGTGGTGGATTCATTTTAAAGAAACTATTGATCTCTCATGCTTCACTTAAATTAATTTGAGAGTCTATTAATAGCATGGTAATTTGCCTAATAACAATATGCTTGGTATACAAGATTTGTGGAACTCTCTTTCGAGTGTGTTGAATACTAAGAAAAGATTGAAGCATGATAATTGTTTTGAGATATGGAGGTGATAATATTAAATTCATGCTAGTTGAGTAGTTGTGAATTTAAAGAATAGTTGTGTTAAAGTTTGTGATTCCCGTAGCATGCATGTATGGTGAACCGTTATGTGATGAAGTCGGAGCATGATTTATTTATTGATTGTCTTCCTTATGAGTGGCGGTCGGGGACGAGCGATGGTCTTTTCCTACCAATCTATCCCCCTAGGAGCATGCGCGTAATACTTTGCTTTGATAACTTCTAAATTTTTGCAATAAGTATATGAGTTCTTTATGACTAATGTTGAGTCCATGGATTATACGCACTCCCACCCTTCCACCCTCGCTAGCCTCTCTAATACCGCGCAATTTTCGCCGGTATCATACACCTACCATATACCTTCCTCAGAACAGCCACCATACCTACCTATTATGGCATTTCCATAGCCATTCCGAGATATATTGCCATGCAACTTTCCACTGTTCCGTTCATGACACATTCATCATTGTCATATTGCATATCCCGGTACACCGCCGGATGCATTCACATAGAGTCATATTTTGTTCTAAGTATCGAATTGTAATTGTTGAGTTATAAGAAAAATAAAAGTGTGATGATCATCATTATTAGAGCATTGTCCCAGTGAGGAAAGAATGATGGAGACTATGATTCCCCCATAAGTCGGGATGAGACTCTGGACGAAAAATAAAAAAAAGAGGCCAAAGAAGCCCAAATAAAAAAAGAGGCCATAAAAAAAAAAGAAAAGGCCCAAATAAATAAAAAAATGAGAGAAAAAGAGAGAAGGGACAATGTTACTATCCTTTTACCACACTTGTGCTTCAAAGTAGCACCATGATCTTCATAGTAGAGAGTCTCTCATGTTATCACTTTCATATACTAGTGGGAATTTTACATTATAGAACTTGGCTTGTATATTCCAATGATGGGCTTCCTCAAAAATTGCCCTAGGTCTTCATGAGCAAGCAAGTTGGATGCACACCCACTTAGTTTCTTTTTGAGCTTTATATACCTATAGCTCTAGTGCATCCGTTGCATGGCAATCCCTACTCACTCACATTGATATCTATTGACGGGCATCTCCATAGCCCATTGATACGCCTAGTCGATGTGAGACTATCTTCTCCTTTTTGCCTTCTCCACAACCACCATTCCATTCCACCTATAGTGCTATATCCATGGCTCACGCTCATGTATTGCGTGAAGATTGAAAAAGTTTTGAAAAAGTTAGAGTATGAAACAATTGCTTGGCTTGTCATCGGGGTTGTGCATGATTTAAATACTTTGTGTGGGGAAGATGGAGCATAGCCAGACTATATGATTTTGTAGGGATAACTTTCTTTAGCCATGTCATTTTGAGAAGACATAATTGCTTTGTTAGTATGCTTGAAGTATTATTATTTTCTATGTCAATATAAACTTTTGTCTTGAATCTTTCTAATCTGAATATTCATACCACAATTAAGAAGATTTGCATTGAAATTATGCCAAGTAGCACTCCGCATCAAAAATTCTCTTTTTATCATTTACCTACTCGAGGACGAGCAGGAATTAAGCTTGGGGATGCCTGATACGTCTCCAACGTATCTATAATTTTTGATTGCTCCATGCTATATTATCTACTGTTTTGGACTATATTGGGCTTTATTTTCCACTTTTATATTATTTTTGGGACTAACCTATTAACCGGAGGCCCATCCCAGAATTGTTGTTTTTTTGCCTATTTCAGTGTTTCAGATAAACGGAATATCAAATGGAGTCCAAACGGAATAAAATCTTCGGGAACGTGATTTTCTCACCGAACGTGATCCAGGAGACTTGGACCCTACTGCAAGGGATCAAAGAGGAGGTCACGAGGGTGGGGGGCGCCCCCCTAGGGCGCGCCCCCCTGCCTCGTGGGCCCCTCGGTGCTCCACCGACGTACTCCTTCCTCCTATATATACACACGTACCCCCAAACGATCAGAACAGGAGCCAAAAACCTAATTCCACCACCGCAACTTTTTGTATCCACGAGATCCCATCTTGGGGCCTGTTCCGGAGCTCCGCCTGAAGAGGGCCGTCATCACGGAGGGCTTCTACATCATCATAGCCTCTCCGATGAAGTGTGAGTAGTTTACCTCAGACCTTCGGGTCCATAGTTAGTAGCTAGATGGCTTCTTCTCTCTCTTTGAATCTCAATACAAAGTTCTCCCCCTCTCTTGTGGAGATCTATTTGATGTAATCTTCTTTTTGCTGTGTGTTTGTTGAGACCGATGAATTGTGGGTTTATGATCAAGTCTATCTATGAATAATATTTGAATCTTCTCTGAATTCTTTTATACATGATTGGTTATATTTGCAAGTCTCTTCGAATTATCCCTTTGGTTTAGCCAACTATATTGGTAGTTCTTGCCATGTGAGAAGTGCTTAGCTTTGGGTTCGATCTTGCAGTGTCCTTCCCCAGTGACAGAAGGGGCAGCAAGACACGTATTGTATCGTTTCCATCGAGGATAACAAGATGGGGTTTATTTCATATTGCATGAATTTATCTCTCTACATCATGTCATCTTGCTTAAGGCATTACACTGTTTTTAACTTAATACTCTAGATGCATGCTGGATAGCGGTCGATGAGTGGAGTAATAGTAGTAGATGCAGAATTGTTTCGATCTACTTGTCACGGACGTGATGCCTATATACATGATCATGCCTAGATATTCTCATAATTATTCTCAATTCTATCAATTGCTCAATAGTAATTTGTTCACCCACCGTAGAATACTTATGCTCTTGAGAGAAGCCATTAGTGAAACCTATGGCCCCCGGGTCTATTCTCATCATATCAATCTCCATCACTTTTATCGTTTTGCTATTTACTTTGCTTTTTACTTTTTACTTTTTACTTTGCATCTTTATATCAAAAATACCAAAAATATTCTATCTATCAGATCTCACTCTCGTAAGTGACCGTGAAGGGCTTGACAACCCCTAATCGCGTTGGTTGCGAGTAGCTATCGCTTTGTGCAGGTACGAGGGACTTGAACGTGGGCTCCTACTGTATTGATAACTTGGTTCTCAAAAACTAAGGGAAATACTTACACTACTCTGCTGCATCATCCCTTCCTCTTCGGGGAAAACCAACGCAAGCTCAAGACGTAGCAGATACCTAGAACAAAATATGACTCTATATGAATGCCTCCGGCGGTGTACCGGGATATGTAATATGACAATGATGGAGTGTGTCCTAATAAACGAAACGGTGGAAAGTTGCATGGCAATATTTCTCGGAATGGATATGGAAATTCCATAATAGGTAGGTATGGTGTCTGTTTTGAGGAAGGGTATATGGTAGGTGTATGATACCGGCGAAAGGTGCGCGGTATTAGAGAGGCTAGCAAAGTTGGAAGGGTGAGAGTGCGTATAATCCATGGACTCAACATTAGTCATAAAGAACTCATATACTTATTGCAAAAATCTAGAAGTTATCAAAGCAAAGTATTACGCGCATGCTCCTAGGGGGATATATTGGTAGGAAAAGATCATCGCTCGTTCCCGACCGCCACTCATAAGGAAGACAATCAATAAATAAATCATGCTCCGACTTCATCACATAACGGTTCACCATACGTGCATGCTACGGGAACCACAAACTTTAACACAAGTATTCTTTAAATTCATAACTACTTCAACTAGCATGACTTTAATATTATCACCGCCATATCTCAAAACAATTATCATGCTTCAATCTTTTCTTAGTATTCAACACACTCAAAAGAAAGTTTCACAAATCTTGAATACCAAGCATATTATTATTAAGCAAATTACCATACTACTAAGAGACTCTCAAAATAATTTAAGTGAAGCATGAGAGATTAATAGTTTCTTTAAAACAAATCCACCACCGTGCTCTAAAAGATCTAAGTGAAGCACATAGAGAAAAATTATAACGCTCAAAAGATATAAGTGAAGCACATAGAGCAAAACTACATAGCTCAAAAGATATAAGTGAAGCACACAGAGTATTCTATCAAATTTTAATTTATATATGGCTCTCTCAAAAGGTGTGTACATCAAGGATGATTGTGGTATACTAAGACACAAAGACACAAATAATACAAGACGCTCCAAGCAAAACACATATCATGTTGGTGAATAAAAATATAGCTCCAAGTAAATTACCGATGGAAGTGGACGAAAGAGGGGATGCCTTCCGGGGCATCCCCAAGCTTCGACTTTTTGGTGTCCTTGGATTATCTTGGGGGTGCCATGGGCATCCCCAAGCTTAGGATTTTTCCACTCCTTGTTCCATAATCCATCACAAGAATTCACCCAAAACTTGAAAACTTCACAACACAAAACTTAACGTAGAAAACTCGTGAGCTCCGTTAGCGAAAGAAAACAAAAGACCACTTCAAGGCACTGTAATGAACTCATTATTTATTTATATTGGTGTTAAACCTACTGTATTCCAACTTCTATATGGATTATAAACTATTTTACTAGCCATAGATTCATCAAAATAAGCAAACAACACACGAAAAACAGAATCTGTCAAAAACAGAACAGTCTGTAGTAATCTGTAGCTAGCGCAAGATCTGGAACCCCAAAAATTACAAAATAAATTTCTGGACGTGGAGAATTTATCTATTAATCATCTTAAAAAAGAATTAACTAAATAACACTCTTCAAATAAAAATTACAGCAGTTCTCGTGAGCGCTAAAGTTTCTGTTTTTTACAGCAAGTTGAACAAGACTTTCCCCAAGTCTTCCCAACGGTTCTACTTGGCACAAACACTAATTAAACACAAAAAACACAACCAAAACAGAGGCTAGGTAATTTATTTATTACTAAAAAGGAGAAAAAAAATCAAGGAATAAAAATAAAATTGGGTTTCCTCCCAACAAGCGCTATCGTTTAACGCCCCTAGCTAGGCATAAAAGCGAGGATAGATCTAGGTATTGCCATCTTTGGTAGGCAATCCATAAGTGGCTTTCATGATAGTTTCATATGGCAATTTTATTCTATTTCTTGGAAAGTGTTCCATGCCATTTTTTAATGGAAATTAAAATCTAATATTCCCTTCCTTCATATCAATAATCGCACCAACCGTTCTAAGGAAAGGTCTACCAAGAATAATAGGGAAAGAAGGATTGCAATCTATATAAAGAACAATGAAATCTACGGGCACATAATTCCTATTTGCAACAATAAGAACATCATTAATCCTTCCCATAGGTTTCTTAATAGTGGAATCCGCAAGATGCAAGTTTAGAGAGCAATCATCAAAATTACAAAAATCTAGCAAATCACACAAAGTTTTGGGAATAGTAGAGACACTAGCACCCAAATCACACAAAGCATAAAACTCATGATCTTTAATTTTAATAGTTGGTTCCCACTCATCATAGAGTTTTATAGGGATAGAAACTTCCAATTCAAGTTTTTCTTCATAAGATTGCATCAAGGCATCAACGATATGTTTAGTAAACGCTTTATTTTGACTATAAGCGTGAGGAGATTTTAGCACGGATTGCAACAAGGAAATACAATCAATTAAAGAGCAACTTTCATAATTAAATTCCTTGAAATACAATATAGTGGGTTTAGCAACATCTAGGGTTTTAATTTCTTCAATCCCACTTTTATCAAATTTAGCATCAAGATCAAAAGATTCAGAATTATTGGAACGCCTTCTAGGTAAAGGTGGATCATATTCAGTCCCATCATTATCAAGATTCATATTGCCAAACAAAGATTTAATAGGTGACACATCAATAACTTTTAGATCTTCATCATTATTTTCATAGGAACTAGAAGAACACGCTTTAATAAAGGCATCTTTGGAAGCACGCATCCTAGCGGTTCTTTCCTTGCACTCATCAATGGAAATTCTCATGGCTTTGAGAGACTCATTGATATCATGCTTAGGAGGAATAGATCTAAGCTTTAAAGAATCAACCTCAAGAGAAATTCTATCAATGTTCCTAGCCAAATCATCAATCTTAAGCAATTTTTCTTCAATCATAGCATTAAAATTCTTTTGCAAAGAAATAAATTCTTTAATATTATATTCAAAATCAGAGGGCATCTTATTATAATTTCCATAATAATTTTTGTAGGAATTACCATAATTATTAGAGGGATTACTAGCATACGGCCTAGGATTGAAATTTCCTCTATAAGCGTTGTTACCAAAATTATTCCTACCAACAAAATTCACATCCTTAGATTCATTGTTATTCTCAATCAAAGTAGACAAAGGCATATCATTAGGATCAGAAGAAACACTATTAGTAGCAAATAATTTCATAAGTTCATCCATCTTTCCACTCAAAACATTGGTTTCTTCTATCGCATGCACTTTTTTATTAGAAGATCTTTGAGTATGCCATTGAGAATAATTAACCATAATATTATCTAGGAGTTTAGTAGCATCTCCTAAAGTGATTTCCATAAAAGTGCCTCCCACGGCCAAATCTAAAAGATTTCTAGAAGCAAAATTCAATCCGGCATAAAATTTTTGTATAATCATCCACAAATTCAAACCATGAGTAGGGCAATTACGTATCATTAGTTTCATTCTCTCCCAATCTTGTGCAACATGCTCATGATCAAGTTGTTTAAAGTTCATAATATCGTTTCTAAGAGAGATGATCTTAGCGGGAGGAAAATACTTAGAGATAAAAGCATCTTTGCACTTGTTCCAAGAATCAATACTATTCTTAGGCAAAGACGAAAACCAAGCTTTAGCACGATCTCTAAGCGAAAAAGGAAATAGCTTCAATTTAACGACATCATTATTGACATCTTTTTTCTTTTGCATATCACATAAATCAATGAAGCTATTCAGATGAGTAGCGGCATCTTCACTAGGAAGGTCGGCGAATTGATCTTTCATAACAAGATTCAATAAAGCAGTATTAATTTCACAAGATTCAGCATCGGTAAGAGGAGAAAACGGAGTGCTAAGGAAATCATTATTATTGGTATTGGTGAAGTCACACAATTTGGTAGTATCTTGAGCCATCGTGACAGACAAGCAATCTAGCACACGAGCAAACAAAAGCAAACGGGCAAAAAGAGGCAAATAGAGAGGGAGGATAGAGAGAGAGGGCGAATAAAACAGCAAGGGTGAAGTGGGGGGAGAGGAAAACGAGAGGCAAATGGCAAATAATGTAATGCGAGAGATATGGATTGTGATGGGTACTTGGTATGTTGACTTTTTGCATAGCCTCCCCGGCAATGGTGCCAGAAATTCTTCTTGCTACCTCTTGAGCTTGCGTTGGATTTCCCCGAAGAGGAAAGGATGATGCAGCAGAGTAGCGTAAGTATTTCCCTCAGTTTTTGAGAACCAAGGTATCAATCCAGTAGGAGGCCACGCTCAAGTCCCTCGTACCTGCACAAAATGATAGCCACTCGCAACCAACGTGATTAGGGGTTGTCAATCCCTTCACGGTCACTTACGAGAGTGAGATTTGATAGATATAATATTTTTGGTATTTTTGGTATGAAGATGCAAAGTAAAAAGTAAAAGCAAAGTAAAAACAAAGCAAGATTAAAGTGATGGAGATTGATATGATGAGAATAGACCCGGGGGCCATAGGTTTCACTAGTGGCTTCTCTCAAGAGCATAAGTATTCTACGGTGGGTGAACAAATTCTTGTTGAGCAATTGATAGAATTGAGCATAGTTATGAGAATATCTAGGTATGATCATGTATATAGACATCACATCCGTGACAAGTAGACCGAAACGATTCTGCATCTACTACTATTACTCCACTCATCGACCGCTATCCAGCATGCATCTAGAGTATTAAGTTAAAAACAGAGTAACCCCTTAAGCAAGATGACATGATGTAGAGAGATAAATTCATGCAATATGAAATAAACCCCATCTTGTTATCCTCGATGGCAATGATACAATACGTGCCTTGCTGCCCCTTCTGTCACTGGGTAAGGACACCGCAAGATCGAACCCAAAGCTAAGCACTTCTCCCATGGCAAGAACTACCAATCTAGTTGGCCAAACCAAACGGATAATTCGAAGAGACTTGCAAAGATAACCAATCACACATAAAAGAATTCAGAGAAGATTCAAATATTATTCATAGATAGACTTGATCATAAACCCACAATTCATCGGTCTCAACAAACACACCGCAAAAAAGAAGATTACATCGAATAGATCTCCACAAGAGAGGGGGAGAACTTTGTATTGAGATCCAAAAAGAGAGAAGAAGCCATCTAGCTACTAACTATGGACCCGAAGGTCCGAGGTAAACTACTCACACTTCATCGGAGGGGCTAGGATGATGTAGAAGCCCTCCGTGATGACGGCCCTCTTCCGGCGGAGCTCCGGAACAGGCCCCAAGATGGGATCTCGTGGATACAGAAAGTTGTGGCGGTGGAATTAGGTTTTTGGCTCCTTATCTGTTCGTTTGGGGGTACGTAGGTATATATAGTAGGAAGAAGTACGTCGGTGGAGCTCCGAGGGGCCCACAAGGCAGGGGGGCGCGCCCTAGGGGGGCGCCCCCCACCCTCGTGACCGCCTCTTTTGTTCCTTGGCGTAGGGTGCAAGTCTCCCGGATCACGTTCGGTGAGAAAATCACGTTCCCGAAGGTTTTATTCCGTTTGGACTCTGTTTGATATTCCGTTTCTTCGTAACACTGAAATAGGAAAAAACAGCAATTCTGGGCTGGGTCTCCGGTTAATAGGTTAATCCCAAAAATAATATAAAAGTGGAAAATAAAGCCCAATATAGTCCAAAACAGTAGATAATATGGCATGGAGCAATCAAAAATTATAGATACGTTGGAGACGTATCACTACTAAGGATAAAAAGACGAGATCTATATCTACCGCCATATAGATAAATGGATCTTGTCTACATCATGTCATCATTCTTATTGCATTAATCCGCTTTCCATGAACTTAATACACTAGATGCATGCTGGATAGCGGTCGATGTGTGGAGTAATAGTAGTAGATGCAGGCAGGAGTCGGCCTACTAATCATGGACGTGATGCCTATGTAATGATCATTGTCTGTATATCATCATAATTATTTGAAGTTCTATCAATTTCCCAATAGTAATTTGTTTACCCACCGTTTGCTATTTTTCTTGAGAGAAGCCACTAGTGAAACCGACGACCCCCGGGTCTTCTTTCTGCTATATTTGCCTTGCGATCTACTTTTCCTTTGCATTTTTATTCAGATATATTAAACCAAAAATACCTTGCTGCAATTTATTTTATTTGGCGTTCGATCTATCAATATTTACAAATTTATTTCCCATCACTCGCCGTTTCTGGCACCGTTACCCGAAAGGGATTGACAACCCCTTTAACACATCGGGTTGCGAGGTATTGTTATTTGTGTGCATGGGATGTTTACGTTGTGTTGCTTGGTTCTCCTACTAGTTTGATAACCTTGGTTTCATAACTGAGGGAAATACCTACCGTCGATGTGCTACATCATCCCTCCCTCTCCAGGGAAATACTGACGTAGTTCCAGCTACCATCAACAACTCCACCATTCATATAAATACGTATCTGGTTTGTGACTTAGATTCATCCGGATCAGTGTCAAAGCTTGCATCGACGTAACCATTTACAACGAGCTCTTTGTCACCTCCATAAACGAGAAACATGTCCTTAGTCCTTTTCAGGTATTTCAGGATGTTCTTGACCGCTGTCCAGTGATCCACTCCTGGATTACTTTGGTACCTCCCTGCTAAACTTATAGCAAGGAACACATCAGGTTCGGTACACAACATTGCCTACATGATAGAACCTATGGCTGAGGCATAGGGAATGAATTTCATTTTCTCTCTATCTTCTGCAGTGGTCAAGCATTGAGTCTGACTCAACTTCACACCTTGCAACACAGGCAAGAACCCTATCTTTGACTGATCCATTTTGAACTTCTTCAAAACTTTATTAAGGTATGTGCTTTGTGAAAGTCCAATTAAGCATCTTGATCTATCTCTATGGATCTTGATGCCCAATATGTTGGGGATATTACTATCAGTTGAGACCCACCCAGGAGGGGCCGGGTCAGCTTCAATGGCGGGTTACGCAAGAAGTTCAGTAAACATCCAAGTTTGTAGTTTATTAAGTCTTATAGAAGGCCCAAAGGCCTGGGGCCGGCTTGAGGCCTGATATTTCAAGTAAACCGCCACATGTAAGGAAATACTTGTACAGAAAGACATGTAAAGAAAGTCACTGAGCCGGACACGATTATGAGCCGGCCGGGACTCTGTAGGCCACCTAGCGTCAACCCGTGTATATAAGGGGACGACCCGGTGGCGGTTTAGGGCAAGAAACAACCAAGTCGATAACCAAGCCGGCGAGTTGAGCCTCTTGGAAGTCGAAACCTCAGCAATATCAATCCCAACTAGACGTAGGCTTTTACCTTCATCGTAAGGGGCCGAACTAGTATAAAACTCTCTCGTCTCCTTTGTCCCGATTAACCCCTTTAAGCTTCCTAGTGCGACGGCCCTACGACTAAGTCCTTGCTCTAGGACATCTGCCATGTCAACTCCACGACAGTTGGCGCCCATCGTGGGGCCAGCGCACGGTGGATTTGAGTTCTTGAAGGGCAACTTCGAAGGGCTCAAGGGATACGCTGTGGGCCGGATGACCAAGAGTCATCGCGGCAAGATCTACATCGACGACGAACGCTGGGGCCCCGAGGCCGGCTCAATCGAGTACGGGTACCGGGTCCCCTTCGGCGGAATTCACGTCTTCATCGGCCGGATCGGCGAGTCAGGACCTGAGCCGGATGTCCACACCGACCTCATCGAAATGGCTCAGCGCGCCGGATCCACCCGTGCTCAATCTGTCGTGAAGCATGCCTTCGTAGGCTGCATCCATGGCAGTGAATACTCTGAAGGATCAATGGAAGGTGGGGAGACGGCCATCTGCTCTGATACTGCATCATCAACAGGTGAGACGGACTCGTTGTACCAACTGCAAGACGGCATGCTCGGGGGCTGTTCCGATGGCAGCAGTATTCCGGACCCCCTTGAGCCGCTAAATTGGGCCGGAGTCTTCATGGCAGGGACTCAACCCGGGCAGAACTCCACCGCAGCGACAGTAGCAGCCACTGGGTCGGCAGCTGCCGGGTCAGGAGACCTCGTGCGCCCCCCAGCTCAGATTCTCATGGACCTCATGGATAAACTGACGACTCTGTTAACCGCTACGGTAGAGCCGGCGGATAAATCCCAGCATGACGCGGAAGTGGAACACGTGCGGGAGGAGATGGTGCAAGCTAAGGAAAATCTGGCCGCGGAGGAAACCCGGATGGCAGCAAAACGAGCAGCTTTGGATGCTCGTGCTCAACAGCTTCAAGAAGAAACCTTCCGGCTCTCGGCAGATCTTAATGCATCAAATGAAGTCATGAGGAGGAGGCGTCAGAAAACTCAATCGCGTCTGCCTCTAACACTGGATCCGAGGAATCCGTTCCATACACCCGGAGCTGGAGGGAGCAACCCGCCAGAGGCAAACCGGGTCACGACGCCCGGTGCACCAGTTCAGCCACGCACCATGGAGCCGCCGCGCATGAATACAACTCCTCCTCGTTATATATCAACACCCCCGGGTCACTTCTCCAACCCCATGGAGAACCTCATTGCGGCGTCGGCTCGATTGGTAGCTCTCCCAATGGAAGGCGACTCGCCAGCAGCAATTGAAACCCGGAGGGTGCATACTCCTACAGTCGAGACATGATTCATTCAACTCCTCGCCCGAGCCGGAGCCCGAGTTACAGTAGGCACATGGAATCTGCAGAGATGTCAAGTAATGCTCAGCGTCACAACCGGCCATATAGGTATGAGCCGGTGCGGACTGGAGCTCTTAACTTGGCGGATCAGGAGAGGATTCATCAAGAGGCGGAACGGGCGGCTCAGGTAGCAGCAGAGCAGGCGGCTCACCAAACCTTTCCGGCTTATCCAGCAACCTCGGTTGAGGCAGGAGTGGCTACAAGAATCGGAGGCGTACCTTGCCTGGTCCCAGCCATACGCAATGAGCGGTTGCCCAAGGATTTCAAGGGACCTCGTAAGGTGCCTAACTACACGGCCGACTTACAGCCGAGGGCTTGGATTGAGAGTTATGAGATGGCTATGGAGCTATTGGAGGTTAGTGATGTTGCAATGGCCAAATATTTTACCATGATGTTGGATGGAACGGCTCGGACCTGGTTGAAAGGATTACCACCCAATTCCATCGGCTCATGGGCAGAGTTGAAGGCACGGTTCATCCAGAACTTTAAAGACACGTGTAAGAAACCAATGTCGATTGTGGATCTGACCAATTGCAAGCAAGAGGATGGAGAATCTACAACCCATTGGGTGCGCCGGGTCAAGGAGATAATACATTCATCTGATAAGATGGATGCCGGCTCAACAATTTTGATGTTGGAGAAGAATTGCCGTTTTGAGCCTCTGAAGCAGAAGTTGGGGCGGCTTAAACGTGACTGTAATGACATGGGAACGTTGATGGCAGCTCTTGTCAAGTATGCCGATTCGGATACCACCAAAGACCCGGCATCTGATGAAGAAAAAGCAACAAAGGGGAAGAAGAACGGCAATGGCAAGGGTCACCAGCATAACCCGGCAAATCAAGGAGGTAATAAGCGTAAGGCTGATGAGTTTGTTGCTAATACTCATGCGCAGGGTGGCAATCAGCGGCGCAAGGGCAGAAAACCCCCTCAACTCGGGCGGGTCAGGCCCCACCCTTGAGCAGTTGCTGAATGAACCTTGTCCAAAACATGGCACCCGGGAGAAGCCAGCCACCCACTTGTCGAAGGATTGCACGATCATGAAGGCGTTTAAAAATTCAAACTCATTTGATGGGGGTCACGGCCTGGGTGGCGGCTCAGGTGGAGGCGGCTTTCAGGGCCCAGGCGCCGGTTCAAGCGGAGGAGGTTTTCATGGTCAGGGTCATCCTGGTCACCAGGGAGGATATAATCAGCAACACAGCCAAGGGAATCAACAACAACAACAATCCGGCTATCAGAGCAACCCAAAGCAGTTGAGTAGTGGACAGTATCATGTCTTTACTACCAGTTTATGTAAGAGAGACCAGAAACTCCACAAGAGGGCCGACAATGCCGTTGAACCAGCAATTCCACATTATCTACATTGGTGGGAGCAGCCTATTGTGTGGAGCAGAGAGGATCACCCGCCCCGGGTTGATAATCCGGGTCATTTGGCTTTGGTAGTGGCACCTCAGGTTGGTGGGTACAAGTTTACTAAGGTACTCATGGATGGAGGCAGCAGCATCAACATCCTTTACTATGAGACCTTCCGCCGGATGGGATTAACGGATAAAAATCTTAAACAGTCCAACACTGTTTTTCATGGTGTAGTACCCGGTAAGTTGGCATACCCAGTTGGTAAGATCGAGCTGGAGGTAGCCTTTGGGGATGAGTATGACTCCAGGGCAGAAAATTTAACCTTTGAAGTGGTTAAGATCAAAAGCCCATGTCATGCTCTGTTTGGGCGGCCGGCTTATGCCAAGTTCATGGCTCGGCCGTGTTACGTGTATTTGCAGCTCAAGATGCCGGGTTACAAGGGCACCATTACAATCCATGGGAGCCGGAAGATCGCCTTGGAATGTGAAGAGGGGGATGTTGCCTATGCTGAATCTGTTTGTGCAACAGAGGAATTGAAATTCTACAAGGATCATGTTGACTCGGCGGACATGACGTCATTAAAGAAACCAAAAATAGAGCATGGGCCGGAGTTAAAGTTCAAATCGGCTGATGACGCTAAGATGGTTGACTTTGTGCCTGGTGATTCATCCAAACAGTTCATCATCAGCGCAAACTTGGATCCGAAATAGGAAAGCACGCTCATCGAGTTCATCCGTGAGAACCGGGACATCTTTGCATGGAAACCTTCAGACATGCCGGGTGTCCCGAGGGAACTCGCTGAGCACACTCTTAATATCGATCTAAAGTTCAAACCTATCAGACAGTTTCTTCGACGGTTCAATGAAGAAAGGCGCAAGGCCATTGGAGAAGAGGTGGCCCGGCTCTTGGCGGCCGGGTTCATTATGGAGGTCTTTCACCCAGAATGGTTAGCTAACCCGGTGCTCGTGCTCAAAAAGAATGGCACCTAGCGTATGTGTGTGGATTACACAGATTTAAACAAGGCTTGTCCGGCTGATCCTTTTGCTCTTCCCTGTATTGATCAAATCATTGATGCTACGGTGGGTTGCGCACGGTTGAGTTTCTTAGATGCTTACTCCGGATATCATCAGATTAAGATGGCAGTCAAGGATCAAGAGAAGATGGCGTTTATAACTCCTTTTGGGGCTTTCTGCTATGTGTCTACGCCTTTTGGGCTCAAGAGTGCTCAGGCGACTTACCAACGGTGTGTGGAGAATTGTCTTCATGATCAAATTGGGCGCAATTTTCATGCCTATGTGGATGATATAGTGGTGAAGTCCAGAGAGGAGGAAACCTTGGTCACAGACTTGAAAGAGACTTTTGATAATCTTCGGGTTTACAAGATGATGCTTAACCCAGCCAAATGTGTTTTTAGAGTGCCAGCCGGCAAGCTTTTGGGTTTTCTGGTGTCTAACCGAGGCATTGAAGCTAACCCAGAGAAGATCAAGGCAATTACATCCCTGGCTAAACCAACCAGCGTCAATGATGTTCAAAGACTGGCGGGTCGTGTGGCTGCTTTGAGCCGGTTCATAAGCCGGTTAGGGGAAAAGGCTATGCCTCTGTATCAGTTGATGAAGAAAACAGATGTGTTTGTTTGGAGTGATGTTGCGAACGCCGCTTTTGAGGATCTGAAGGCACAACTGGCTGAGCCACCGGTCCTAGCTGCTCCAATTGAGAAAGAGACGCTATTGTTATACGTAGCTGCCAACTCACGGGCTGTTAGTGTGGCTATGGTGGTAGAGCGCAAGGAGGCTGGCAAAGAGCATCCGGTTCAGCGGCCGGTTTATTATGTCAGTGAAGTGCTAATTGAGTCTAAGCAATGATATCCACACTGGTAGAAGCTTGTTTATGGGGTGTTCATGGCAAGCCGGAAGCTTAAGCATTACTTTCAGGGACATCCAATCACTGTGGTTAGCTCTGCTCCTTTGGGAGACATTATTCAAAACAGAGAAGCTACAGGGCGAGTTGCCAAGTGGGCAATTGAGATTGGGTCTCATGGGCTGAAGTATGTTCCACGCACTACGACTAAGTCTCAAGCCCTGGTTGACTTCATCAATGACTGGACAAAGATGCAGATGCCAGAAGAAAAGCCGGGCAACACATATTGGACTATTCACTTTGATGGGTCCAGGCAATTGGAGGGCTCGGGGGCTGGAGTTGTATTAACTTCCCCACGAGGTGATAAATTTTGTTATGTGTTACGATTGATGTTTCCATGCACTAACAATGTAGCAGAGTATGAAGCATTGCTCCATGGTCTTCGAGTGGCAAAGGAGATGAGCTTGAGCCGGGTCAGATGTCTTGGTGATTCACATCTAGTGGCTCAGCAGGTGTCTGGCAAGTGGGATTCCAAAGACCCTCTCATGGCGGCTTATCGCCGAGAGGTCGATGCTGTTGCAGGATATTTTAAAGGTTATCAGGTGGAACACATTGACCGTCGAAAGAATGAAGCAGCTGATGCTTTGAGCCGGCTGGGGTCTCAACGTAAGCCGGTACCACCCAACACCTTTTTAGATGTTTTGCATAACCCCTCTGTCAAATTGCCCACAGAAGAAGATTTAGCTATTCCTGACCCGGAGGCGCAGTTGGTGGCGGCTCTTCATGTCATCCTAGATTGGACGGTCCCATTCTTGGCTTACATGACCCGGGGAGAGTTGCCAGCGGATGAGACCCTGGCTCGACAGATAACCCGGCGGTCTAAGTCCATGACGATTTCAGATGAAGAGTTATTTCATCGCAGTGTTTCCGGAGCGTTTCAACGGTGTGTTTCCCCTGAAGAAGGTCAAGAGATCCTTCGTGAGATCCATGAAGGCGATTGTGGTCATCACGCCAGGTCAAAATCTTTAGTGGCCAAGGCATTTCATCATGGTTTTTACTGGTTGACGGCTCATGCTGATGCAGAAGATCTGGTCAGTAGATGTGATGGATGTCAGAAATTCACACGACGAGCACATGTGCCGGCTCTAGAGCTCCGGATGATTCCAATCACTTGGCCATTTGCAGTTTGGGGGCTCGACATGGTGGGACCTTTTAAAAGGTCTAAGGATAAAAAGACAAATCTCTTGGTGGCTATTGATAAGTTCACCAAATGGGTTGAGGCGGAGCCTGTGAGTAAGTGTGATGCAGCCACAGCGGTTCAGTTCATGAAAAAAGTAATCTTTCGTTTCGGTTTTCCACACAGTATTATCACAGACAATGGCACAAATCTATCCCAAGGGGCTATGGAAGAATTTTGTTAGCGAGAGCACATCCGGCTTGATGTTTCTTCCGTAGCTCATCCTCAATCCAATGGTCAAGCGGAAAGAGCTAATCAGGAAATCCTGAAAGGGATAAAACCCCGGCTTATGGTTCCTTTACAGCGAACACCGGGTTGTTGGGTAGAAGAGTTGCCTTCAGTATTATGGAGCATCAATACTACACCCAACAGGTCTACGGGTTACACACCCTTCTTCATGGTTTATGGGGCAGAAGCAGTATTACCCAGTGACATCCGTCATGACTCGCCCCGTGTGGTGGCTTATGTTGAAGCTAACAATGAAAAAGCCAGACAAGATGCGCTTGACTTGTTGGATGAAGAAAGAGACTTAGCAGCAGCACGATCAGCAATCTATCAACATGACTTGCGTCGTTATCACAGCCGTCGGGTTAAGACCAGGACTTTTCAGGAAGGCGACTTGGTGCTCCAGCTCATCCAAGATCTTTCAGATGCACACAAGCTATCCCCACCTTGGGAAGGACCCTTTGTGGTCAGTAAAAATTTAAACAACGGGTCTTACTACCTCATTGACGTTTGAGAGCATGCAAACTCACGTAAGTCGGAAGAGGAGACCCGCCGGCCGTGGAACATTGCTCAACTTCGGCCGTACTATACTTGAGCCACCAGCTCTCATCATGTACATATGTTCATATTGTATATACGATGATAAGAAATAAAGTAAGACCATCGGTCTCTTTTTCTTTTCAAAGATTATGCATCTTCATTATTCTTTATTCATAAATGACTATTAAGAAGCTGATTGTATATACAATATGAATCTAGCTGTAAATCTCATGGTCACTTGGGGGCTTCCTATTCAAACATAGGTCGTATTCGAACCAAAGAGAGCATAGCTGTCGTAACCCTCTTGATCGGCTCGAGGCCAAACTCACTTGGGGGCTTCTTGATCGTATCCAAATCATAGCTTAACCCCTTTTGAGCTGACTTGGATCGTATTCGAATCAGGGTCGTTAAAAACCTCTCAAGGTCATTTGGGGGCTTCCTGTTCAAACATAGGTCGTATTCGAACCAAAGAGAACATAGCTGTCGGTACCCTTTTGATCGGCGCAACGCCAAAGCCACTGGGGGCTATATGGTCGTATTCGAACCTTAGCTTAACCCCTTTGGTCCAGGTCACTGATCGTATTCGAATTAGAAACCCCCAACCTTTTGAATATGGAGTTAACATTATGTTTTGTTATCTGTTGCTTGCCTTTGAGTGTTGGTTGTTTCAATATTGCAAATGAGATAGCCTGGTTTTCTTGTCGGCTCAATTATTGAACAACACAGCCGCCCGGGTTATTCAAGCCGGTGGTTCAAAGATCCAAAGGTACGAGCTACTAAGATATGATGATCATTGAGTATTCAAGGAGTATTAACTTTTTATACATATTGAATTATCAAATTCATCACTCGGGTTATTTAAACCGGCGATCTAAGGATCAACAAGGACAAGGTATGGTTTTTTACTTATATGCGCTTATCGGCTGCGTCAACTTCAGAGTTGGTATTAAACCTTATCCTTTATTTATATTTGTCTCTGTTTTTGAGGAAGGAATATGGGCTGTAAATTAGGTGTTTAAGCCCAGTTGGTTCTAAACCGCCTTGCCAGGTTTTTTTTCTTGTGTTCACAGGAACAGAGTTCAAACATTGTAGAGACAAGCATTAAACGATGCATAATAAAGTATTAAACATTGGCATCTGGAAGCATAGATTCACGTAGATGTGTTTTTTGCACGATGGCATAAGCAAAAACGCGGTGTTTTAAACAGCTAAACTATTACACGGCTTTATAAGCCCATGAAGATGATCATTGTCCTTCCCTCACCAGTTCACCATCTTGAGTCTGCTGGAAGTTGGATTTGGACCAATCAAAGCCATTCATGGCGACAAATTCAGCTTCATCGTCAATCAGGCCGACCGGGTCAATTTCCGGGGCAAAGGTATCTTCTCTCACAGGTGGGATCAGATCAGCAACTTTGTATGAAGGAGTGGCCATCTTCTTATTTGCACTATCAAAACCCGGCTGGTATTTGTCCACGTTGGTATCATCTCCAAGGCTAGTAGCCCGAGGCCGGACTTCACGGACGCAGGCTATAAAATCATCTTGATCAAAAGGAGACACGTCTTCCTTCATGGTAGGATAGCCCCTTGCAGCGTCCGCCGGGTCTAGGTCTGGCACCCAAGCTTTGGAGCAGCTTAGGGCAGTTAGTGCACCGGCTCGCGCACAGGAGCGTTTTACCTCTTGGAATCTAGCATGAAGGATGGATAGCTTCTTCAGGACATCGCTAAGCCGGTTGGATCCTTGATTTACAGGAGAGATAGCGGCCAGAGCCCGTTGTGTACCAATGTACAATTGTTGAACCAAGGTGTATACTGCCTTCGGTTTAATCAACGGGTCTTGGCTCAGATTTTTGCTTCACGGACCTGTATATATTTTTAACAGAGTCAGTTGGCGGATCATATTCCGGTTTGACAAAAATTATATTCAAGATCAATTCAGACAGCTTACCAAAAATCGCAGCAACCATCTGAGATACCCGGCCCTTCAAATTGTTCAGCTCTGTTGAAATTTCTTTCAGAGCTGTTTCGGCTGTCTCAGCTCGGCGGGTCAGGAGTGTTTTCTCATTCTCCCAAGTTTTCTCTTTGGCAGCAAGGTTGGTCTTCAAAGTCTCCGTTTCAGAAAGGCTCATTTGCAATTTGGAGGTGGAAGATTTGATTTCTGACTCCTGGCTTGCTAGTCGGGTCTTTGCGTCAGTCAATTGGGAGTTCAGTTCAGACAATGCATTCTGTGAAACATTCAGATAAGTCAAGATTTGGTTTTAAATTCCAATATACATATTCAAAATTCAAAGTCCCAAGTACTTTACGAATAAACCACTTGGTACTTGGGGGCTAATGTATGCCAAATCAAATTTTTGTGACTCTACCAGCATATTAGAAGTCCCAAGTCCTTTACAAAGTAACATCACTTGGCACTTGGGGGCTAATGTACACAGTTCAGCAAGGTTATCAAAGATAAACCGGAATGTTAAGTATTTTACAGATGGTGTTCAATTCTGAAGTACCGATTCATTAATGATAAAATAAACAGGTCCTTCGGGACTATGGGTGAAGTCTTGTTCTTCCAATATCAGGCAAAGATTCAGACGTAAAGGTATCAGTATATATTGTAAGTCTACAGGTTATTCTGTTTCTCTCATAATCTACAGACTTGGGGGCTGAAGGAATATTGGTAAACCGGAAACTACATACCTCATACTTCAATTGAAGCTGCTTGACCATCTCAATCTCAGAATCACGACTGGAGTGTACATGACTGAGATAGACGGATAAGATATCACTGGCATTAAGACGGTCATAGTTGGCAACATCAAGACGAACCTTCCGCCTCTCCAAAGCTTCTTGCTTAGCTGTGCACCGTGCCAATACCGTCGGGTTCCCCGGCTCAACATAGTGGCTCCCAGTAATTTGAACATCTTGAACACGGGGAGACGGTGGTCCGGTTGAGCTTGATGGACCAGCTGCAGAAGGGTTAATAGTGTTCTTGACAAGGGATGGCTCTGGAGGATATGCTTCATGAACAATAGACGGGTCTTCTGGGGCGATAGTTAGTGGAGAAGGTAGCCTAGCCGGCTCAGATGCCAGTACTGGCGGGTCTTACACTGGTTTTGTTGCCTTCGCTTTCTTGGACTTAGCTTGACCGCTAAAGAAAAATATTGCAGGATAGTTGACATTAAGATAACAATTAATCAAACTCGGTAGAAAAAAGGATTTTTTAATTACCCAGGAGCAGTGTTGAAAGCCGGAAATTGTGTTTGTGATGAGTCGCCCGAGGAACAAGACACCTCTTGAAAAGGTAAATGAAAGGAGTTAAAGGAAATACAAGGAGCAGGATTCATTAAAACAAAGGTAAGGACAGTAATAAGTAAACCTCGTTCGGACGTTTCCGAGGGGTCTGTTCAGGGACGACATCCGGCTCATCTTCAATCTCAACTTTACGACGGCTTTCATGCTGCTGCTTTTTCAAATGAAAGTTGGGATCCAAGTGAGCTAAGGGGTTAGAAAACCTTACTTTACGGATCACTCCTCGAACTTTGTGTCTTGGTAAGGGCTCTGAGTCAGAGGAAATGATAGTTACCTCTACTTCCCCGGCTTGACTAGCCCCAGTGTCATCCTGGTGAGGATCAGTATCAATAAGATTGTTAAAAAGTTGACCAAGGGAATCAAGGGCTACCTCCGAGTCCGACGAGTCATCAGGCTTCATTAAATCCTCAGCAGTAGTTTTCTTCTTCTTCTTTGATTTCCGGGTCGTCTGCTTGGTGATCATAGCGGCGGCTTTCGCCTTCTTGGCAGCTTCGTGGTCATATTTCGCCTTCCAGAAGTCAGAATTGGCCTGTAAAGACAAGAAGAAAGATCAGTATTAAGTACTAATAGCTGGGCAAAACACGAAGAAAAAGAGATCAGAATGTACTTACTTCTGGCACCGGATTAATCTTGCAGAAGGGACTCAACCCAACAATACTGCAATCTTCGTACTTCCCATTTACCAAAAGGGTTGACATTGAAACAATGTCTTCTTCGGTGAGTTCAACTAAGCTGTGACGAAGAGAGTTGTCTGGGCTTCCGTCATATTCATACATCAGTTTGGATCAACGGCCTAATGGAATAACCCGCCATGAGATCCAGCAGCAGGTCAGATCTACTCCGGTTAAACCATTGCCCAACAAAGCATTGATTCTTATGATGGAGGGAAGTAGCCTCTTGCGTTCAGCAACGGTGAGCTTATCCGGAAGGGTGAATTTGGAGTCAAGACGACTGGGGCGGTAACCCGGCAGAGGCTTCTCGTTTGCTGGAGAAATATCCTGACAATAAAACCAAGTTTGGTTCCAGTCCTTTGGGTGACTTGGTAAGACGATAAGAGGGAAAACAACACCCTCGTGCCTCTGAATTGAGATGCCTCCAAGTTCTAAGCTAGGACCATTGGTGCATTCGTTCTGCTGGTTTAGGTAAAAGTACTCTCTAAACAGCTCTATGGTAGGCTCTTGCTAAAGATACACCTCACAGAGTACTTGGAAGTTGCAAATGTTGGAAATGGAATTGGGTCCAAGGTCATGAGGATGGAGTTTGAAAAAATGAAGGACCTCTCTGAAGAATTTTGAACCGGGCGGTGAGAAGCCACGATTCATGTGGTCAGTGAAGACAATCACTTCTCCGTTTTTTGGATTGGGGCGTTCTTCCTCCGGGTCAGGAGCACGATAAGACATGACATTCTTCGAAGGCAGAAACCCAATGTTGAAGAACTCTTTTAACCGTTCCTCAGTTATGGACGAAGGGACCCAGTTACAAACGGTGGGTGTCTTTGACGGCATGATGTGTAGAGAACTGAAAAATAGATAATAACATGCCAGTTCAGCCTACAGTCAGATATAAAACAAGTAATGGCGGTTTAACTAAGGGCTAATGACATATAAGGAAAAGAGAGCCGGTGTGGTAAACCGCCATGACTATAGATTCTTTCAGAAAGTGGATTCAGCTAGTGTTGGGACAAACAAGTTTCCCAAAGTGATTGATATTATTTCAGATCAAAAGGCTGTTTCAAAAAGGAAAATATTCTACACCTAAAACCTAGTACAGATGAGTTCGTCGACTATAAAGAAGCATCTATACAGGTAAAAGGGATCTACTGATATCAAAAATGAATGCCAAACAGCTACCGCGCGGGTTATATCTCTTCTTTGGATCAAAAGAAGTTGCGGAGAAGATCTACAAAATGATTCATGGCAAACAGGTGAAGAACATTGAAGAACTCGCAAACCTAGAACAGATCTAGGTGTGTGAGAGAAGAAAACTTACGAGATGTAGGCCTGCCACGAAGAATCGCCGCGTCCTCTGGTCGGGATCAGGGTAATGCAGCGGCCAAGCTTGACAACGACAATGAGAGTTGCGGCGGTGGCGGAGCTCGAGCAGCGATGGAGGTTGCAAGAGGAAGAAGATGAGGAATAAAGGAGAATGGGAAGGACCGGCCGCGTGCCTATTTATAAGGGCAGATGCGAACAGGCGGGCGCGAAAATCAAGGAGACCCAATAATAATTATCCAACTGAACAGACGCCTCGATTCTTGGAAGGCATTAAAAAATGAAAGATCAGTTGTAAGATGACGTCATGAAGGCTTTTTGTGTTTTCAAAAGATGATGTCACGGCGGGTTACAGAAGTTCTCAGACAGAGGATGGATTCTGACTAAGTATTGAAGATTGACAAAGAAGAAAGTTCAAAGTCAACCTGGGGCCTAATGTTGGGGATATTACTATCAGTTGAGACCCGCCCAGGAGGGGCCGGGTCAGCTTCAATGGCGGGTTACGCAAGAAGTTCAGTAAACATCCAAGTTTGTAGTTTATTAAGTCTTATAGAAGGCCCAAAGGCCTGGCGCCGGCTTGAGGCCTGATATTGCAAGTAAACCGCCACATGTAAGGAAATACTTGTACAGAAAGACATGTAAAGAAAGTCACCGAGCCGGGAACGATTATGAGCCGGCCGGGACTCTGTAGGCCACCTGGCGTCAACCCGTGTATATAAGGGGACGACCCGGTGGCGGTTTAGGGAAAGAAACAACCAAGTCGATAACCAAGCCGGCGAGTTGAGCCTCTTGGAAGTCGAAACCTCAGCAATACCAATCCCAACTAGACGTAGGCTTTTACCTTCATCGCAAGGGGCCGAACTAGTATAAAACTCTCTAGTGTCCTTTGTCCCGATTAACCCCTTTAAGCTTCCTAGTGCGATGGCCCTACGACTAAGTCCTTGCTCTAGGACATCTGCCATGTCAACTCCACGACACAATATATAAGCAACTTCACCGAGTTCTTTCATTGAAAAAATATTATTCAAGTTTCCTTTTATGCTATCCAGAAATTCTGTATTATTTCCAATCAACAATGTCATCCACATATAATATTAGACATGCTACAGAGCTCCCACTCACTTTCTTGTAAATACATGTGACACGTCTCCGTCGTATCTACTTTTCGAAACACTTTTGCCCTTGTTTTGGACTCTAACTTGTATGATTTGAATGGAACTAACCCGGGCTGACGCTGTTTTCAGCGGAATTGCCATGATGTTGTTTTATGTGTAGAAAACAAATATTCTCAGAATGACCTGAAACTCCACGAAACATCTTAGAAAAAATAAAAAAAAATCCTCGCCAAAGATGAAGGCCAGGGGGGCACACCCTTCTCACGAGGGTGGGGGGCGCCCCCCCTAGGGCACGCCCCCTACCTCGTGGCCCCCCTGGAAACCCTCCGACACCAACTCCAACTCTATATGTTTGCTTTCGGAGAGAAAAAAATCAAAGAGAAGGAATCATCGCGTTTTATGATACGGAGCCGCCGCCAAGCCCTAAAACCTCTCGGGAGGGCTGATATGGAGTCCGTTCGGGGCCCGGAGAGGGGGATTCGTCGCCGTCGTCATCATCAACCATCCTCCATCACCAATTTCATGATGCTCACCGCCGTGCGTGAGTAATTCTATCGTAGGCTTGTTGGATGGTGATGGGTTGGATGAGATTTATCATGTAATCGAGTTAGTTTTGTTAGGGTTTGATCCCTAGTATCCATTATGTTCTGAGATTGATGTTGCTATGACTTTGCTATGCTTAATGCTTGTCACTAGGGCCCGAGTGCCATGATTTCATATCTGAACATATTATGTTTTCATGAATATATGTGAGTTCTTGATCCTATCTTGCAAGTCTATAGTCACCTACTATGTGTTATGATCCGGCAACCCCGAAGTGACAATAATCAGGACCACTCCTGGTGATGACCATAGTTTGAGGAGTTCATGTATTCACTATGTGCTAATGCTTTGTTCCGGTTCTCTATTAAAAGGAGGCCTTAATATCCCTTAGTTTCCAATAGGACCCCACTGCCACGGGAGGGTAGGACAAAAGATGTCATGCAAGTTCTTTTCCATAAGCACGTATGACTATATACGGAATACATGCCTACATTACATTGATGAATTGGAGCTAGTTCTGTGTCACCCTATGTTATGACTATTACATGATGAACCACATCCGGCATAATTATCCATCATTGATCCGGTGCCTACGAGTTTTCCATATTCTGGTTTATGCTTATTTACTTTTCCGTTGTTACTGTTACAATCACTACAAAATACCAAAAACACTACTTTTGCTGTCTTTACTTTTGTTGCCGCTACCACCACTATCATATTACTTTGCTACTAAACACTTTGCTGCAGATACTAAGTTTCCAGGTGTGGTTGAATTGACAACTCAGCTGCTAATACTTGAGAATATTCTTTGGCTCCCCTTGTGTCGAATCAATAAATTTGGGTTGAATACTCTACCCTCGAAAGCTGTTGCGATCCCCTATACTTGTGGGTTATCAAGATTAATTTCTGGCGCCGTTGCCGGGGAGCATAGCTCTATTCTTTGAGTCACTTGGGATTTATATCCGCTGGACACTATGAAGAACTTGATAGATCCAAAAACCAAGATCTATCCCTCAACTACGAGGGGAGGTAAGGAACTGTCATCTAGCTCTGCACTTGATTCACCTTCTGTTATGAGTAAGTTTGCGACACCTACACCTGCTTCTGCTATTCGTTCTGATATGTCGCATGTTATTGATGATGCCACTTCTGCTATGCATGATACTTATGATGAAACTGCTTCTATGCCTGATACTACTGTGCCCCTTAGTGAATTTCTTGATGAACAAATTGCTAGGGCTAGAGAAAAAGAAATTATTGAATCTGAATACTATGATGATAGTGATGATGAAAATATGCCTGTTATCCCTGAGGGCTATCTTTTTGATATGGAATCTTCTGCCTCTATTTTAGCTTGCAAAGATAGATATGAGCTTAAGAGGTTATTAATTAAATGGAACAAAGAATCACTTAGAGATAAAATGAAACCCGACCCTGCTTTTGCTACTTCACCTATATGTGTTCCTGATAAGGATTATGAATTCTCTGTTGATCCTGATATAATTACTTTGGTTGAATCTGATCCGTTTTATGGCTATGAATCTGAAACTGTTGTGGCACATCTTACTAAGTTAAATGATATAGCTGCCCTGTTTACTAATGATGAGAGATCGCGTTACTTTTATATACTCAAAATATTTCCGTTCTCATTAAAGGGTGATGCTAAGATATGGTTTAATTCTCTTGATCCTGGTTGTGTGCGTAGTCCCCAGGATATGATTTATTACTTCTCTACTAAATATTTCCCTGCTCATAAGAAACAAGCTGCTTTGAGGGATATATATAATTTTGTGCAAATTGAAGAAGAGAGTCTCCCACAAGCTTGGGGGAGGCTTCTCAAGTTACTTAATGCTTTGCCTGATCATCCTCTTAAGAAACCCGAAATACTTGATATCTTTTATAATGGACTAACTGATGCTTCCAGAGATTACCTGGATAGTTGTGCTGGTTCTCTTTTTAGGGAAAGAAAACCGGATGAAGCTGAAATCTTATTGAATAATATGTTGACAAATGAAAATAATTGGGCACCTCCTGAGCCAGCTCCTGCTCCAATTACTGAGCCTATTCCTAAACCAACTCCGAAGAAGAGAGGTGTTCTATTTCTCAATCCCGAAGATATGCAAGAGGCAAAGAAATCTATGAAAGAAAAAGGTATTAAAGCCGAAGATGTTAAGAATTTACCTCCTATTGAAGAAATACATGGTCTTAATATACCGCCTGTTGAATAAACATATGATCTTGATCACTTATTTACTGAAGAATCCCCTGACCCCGATATCCCGACACACGTAGTAAAGGTAAATTCTCTCTATAGATTTGATGAAGCTGATATCCCTCACTATAAGTCTGCTAGGCAATGCTTTGATGAGTTTGATAATTTTATTGTCAAACAAGAAAATTTCAATGCTTATTTTGGTAGACAATTGAAATATGATTCCGATATGCTTAAATACATGGGTGATTATATGGCTAATATTAAAAGTGAACTTAAACTTGTTAGCAAACATGCTTCTATGGTTAGCACTCAAGTAGAACAAGTACTTAAGGCTCAAAAAGAAGTGCTTGATGAAATGAATAGTAAGAAAAATGATTATGCTGTTAGAGTGGCTACTAGAACTGGTAGAATGACTCAGGAACCTTTGTATCCTGAAGGCCACCCTAAGAGAATCGAGCAAGATTCTCAAAGAAATAATATTGATGTTTCTATTTCTTCTAAAAAGAAGAAGAAGAAAAATGATAGCACTGTGCAAACTTCTAGTGAACCTATTGCTGAACCACCTGATAATCCAAATGATATATCTATGTCTGATGCTAAAACACAATCTGGTAATGAACCTGAAACTAGTAAAAGTATTAATGATGATGTTCATGATGATGCTCAACCTAGTAATGACAATGATGCAGAAATTGAACCTGCTGTTGATCTTGATAACCCACAATCAAAGAATCAACGTTATGATAAGAAAGACTTTGTTGCTAGGAAACATGGTAAAGTAAGGGAACCTTGGGTTCAGAAACCCATGCCTTTTCCTCCGAAACCATCCAAGAAAAAGGATGATGAGGATTTTGAGCGCTTTGCTGAAATGATTAGGCCTATCTTTTTGCGTATGCGATTAACTGATGTACTCAAAACAAATCCTTATGCTAAATATATGAAGGATATCATTACTAATAAAAGAAAGATACCGGAAGCTGAGATTTCCACCATGCTTGCTAATTATACTTTTAAGGGTGGAATACCAAAGAAACTTGGAGACCCCAGAGTACCTACTATACCTTGCTCCATTAAAAGAAATTATATTAAAACTGCTTTATGTGATCTTGGAGCCGGTGTTAGTGTTATGCCTCTCTCTTTATATCGTAGACTTGGCTTGAATAAGTTGAAACCTACTGAAATATCTTTGCAAATGGCTGATAAATCAACTGCTATACATGTCGGTATCTGTGAGGATGTGCCTGTTGTGGTTGCAAACGTTACTATTTTAACGGATTTTGTTATACTTGATATTCCCGAGGATGATAGTATGTCTATTATTCTTGGAAGACCTTTTCTTAATACTGAAGGGGCTGTGATTGATTGCAACAAAGGCAATGTCACTTTTCATGTTAATGGTAATGAGCATACGGTACACTTTCCGAGGAAACAACCTCAAGTTCATAGTATCAATTCTATTGGAAAAATTCCATCGATTATATTTGGAGGTTTTGAATTTCCTCTTCCTACTGTCAAAAAGAAATATGATATTCTTATTATAGGGGATGTGCATATCCCCGTTGAGGTAACTTAGTGTTATTCGAAATTTCTCCGGTTTCATGATTATCGAAATGAGTTTGTTAACAAGACTTGATCAACCCTTGTTAGTGGATTCTTTTTGATGAGCATGAGATGGATGAAACTAGAAGCACAAACTTCTGTACCTTCTTTATACTTTCTGCTATTTATATTAAATAAAGTAAAAATAGTATTTTTCTTTCTATTTCCTGACTTATTCATACAATATAAAAATATCCCGAAAATAAAAGTCCTCAGAATGACATGCCAATTTAATATGATCTTTTCGGGAATATTTGAGGATTTACTGTGCAAAACTTACCGCGAGAGGAGCTGCCACCTGGCCACGAGGGTGGTGGGCGCCCCCCCCTCTAGGGCGCGCCCCCTGCCTCGTGGGCCCACGGTGGCCCTCCTCCACTTATCCCAGCACCCATCTTCTTCCTCTGTTTCACACAAACCCAAAAAACCAACTCAAGCACGAGTTCCAGCCACTTTTGCTGTGATTTTCGATCTCCTTGCTCAAAGCACCTCTCGCAAAACTGCTTGGGGAGATTGTTCCTTGGTATGTGACTCCTCCATTGGTCCAATTAGTTTTTGTTCTAGTGCTTTATTCTTTGCAAATTTGTGCTGCATAGGTGACCATGTTTTTGAGCTTGCATGTCAAATTTATATGGTTCCAAGTAGTTCTAATGCTTGATTTAGGCTCTAGGCACTTGTAGGAGTAGTTGCTATCAGTTTTATTGAGTTTGGTTTACTTTTATTTTGAAGTTACTAAAAATTTCAGAATTTTTCAGATAAAAACAATATGCTTAGGAAGATGTTCCAAGGTAGTTCTTCTAAGAAGCAAGGACCCAGGATTGCTATGCGCGATGTTGATGAGGATCCACCAAGAGACGCTCCGGTACGGCCTTGCGAATGGCCGTTGGAAAATTTTATGGACCATGCGGGAATTAAAGAAGAATTCAAAGCATATTTGCGCAATGCCGGTCTTGAGGATTTTGAGGCTAACAAATGCCCCAAGTATCATGATCTCACAAGTTCATTTATGAGGAGGTTCGAGTATTCATCTTCGCGTAATTCTCCTTCAGTCATGTTTAATCTTTATGACAAATCTTATACCATGGACCTAAAGGATTTCACTCTTGCATGCAAACTTCCATCATGGGGCAGTGTTAGGGATCCCCCTAAATCTGAATTTAGAAACTTTCTTGCTAGTATAACTGTGGGGGAATCTAGAGATATAACGCAGGCTACCATAGGGAGCATTCACTTTCCTGCTATACATTATTTTTCTCTTTTCATCGGTAGATGCATAAATGCTAAGGATGAAGCATGTCACATGTGTGTCCCTGATCTTAGCATTCTTAGGAGTGCTGTGTTAGGAGACCAATCTTATCATATGGGAGCCATTGTAGCTTGTAGGTTGCATCATAATAGACATAATGGAGATTTCTTTGGTGGAATTTATGCAACCCGTTTAGCTAATTTTCTTGAGATAGACATTCGTGAGGGTGATACGGAGTTGCCTCCTGGATATTTAGATTATGACTCTATGGCTTCGCACCAGTTTGTCGAGAGGCCTGAATCACCTCTCTTATATCGTTTAATTTTTGATAAACGACGTGTTTTCCGTATTACTCTCCCTGCTCCTGCCTTCTTTGATTCACAGACAAAAGGGAGATATGTTATTACCAGAGAGGAGGCAGAAGAGTACGAGAGGAGAGCGGAGGCAGCTCGACTCCACGCTGTAGCTCAGCAGGCGATAACCGCTGCACATCAGTATGATCCCAACTATTCTTCCTCATCACAGTACGATCCCAACAACTATTATTATGGATACCCGCTGGGCCAGCCGTGGCCATAGAACAACTTAGGCCAAAAGCCTAAGCTTGGGGGAGTACGTATTTCTCACCGACATTACATTTATGCTCACACCCACTCATTGCTAGATGTCGGTGCTCATACTTTTTCACTGTAATATCCATGCTAGTTTATTTTCTTTTTCCTGCTTTCTTCTTGTGTGCTTGTTAAACCTTAAGAAAAACAAAAAAATTAGTAGTAGTTTATTTTTCTGCTGTGGTAGTAATAATTAAAAAGAAAACCCAAAAATATTTCCTGTTCTTCTTTTGCTTGTTGGGAGCTTTCCCGTGTAAATATTTTTATTTCTTTTCTTTTCTTTGGGGGTCAGTAGGAGAAGACCATAATTAAATTGTTGAAGTGGCTCTTATATGCATTATTGTTGATTTAACCAAGAGCCCAAATTGCTTTATCTTCTCCTGTTTATTGAATGCTCGCAGATTCCAGCTTAGTCCAATGCACATGCACTCTTATTATTGTTCACACCGTTCGGTCGTGCAAGTGAGAGGCAATTATGATGGTATATGACGGACTGACTGAGATGAGAAAAGCTGGTATGAACTCGACCTCTTTTGTTTTTGTAAATATGATGAGCCCGTCGTTCTTGACTCAGCTTATTATGAATAAACATGTTTGCAATGACAATTAGAGATCAGAGTTGCTTGTGCCATGCTTGATTAGCTATGAATTATAATGGTTTACCTTGTGTGCCAACATGTTATTAAGATGATTATGATGTGGTATGATAGGCGGTATCCTCCTTTGAATGATTTAAGTGACTTGACCTGGCATATGTTCACGCATGTAGTTGAAACAAAATCAACATAGCCTTCATTATATTTATGTTCATGGTGAATTATATCCTACTCATGCTTGCATCCAATGTTTATTAATTTTAATGCATGTACATGGCTGTTGTCGCTCTCTAGTTGGTCGCTTCCCAGTCTTTTGCTAGCCTTCACCTGTACTAAGCGGGAATACTGCTTGTGCATCCAATCCCTTAAACCCCAAAGTTATTCCAGATGAGTCCACTATACCTTCCTATATGCGGTATCTACCTTCCGTTCCAAGTAAATTTGTATGTGCCAAACTCTAAACCTTCAAATAAACATCCTGTTTTGTATGCTCGAATAGCTCATGTATCAACTAGGGCTGTCCGTATCTTCCATGTTAGGCGGGTTATTCTCAAGAGGAGTGGACTCCGCTCCTCATTCACGAGATAAAGGGCTGGTCACCAGGATGCCCAGTCCCATGCTTTATGCAAACTAAATCAAAATAATTGCAAACAAAACTCCCCCTGGGACCTGATGGATGTTGGAGGCACTCGTTGTTTCGAGCAAGCCATGGATTGATGTTTGTTGGTGGATGGGGAGTATAAACTTTACCATTTTGTTTGAGAACCGCCTATAATGTGTGTAGCATGGAAGATATCGCCATCTCTTGGTTGTTACGTTGACAATGAAAGTATGCCGCTCAAAATACAATTTATCTCTATTTCAAAACCGAGCTCTGGCACCTCTACAAATCCCTGCTTCCCTCTGCGAAGGGCCTATCCATTTACTTTTATGTTGAGTCATCACCCTCTTATTAAAAAGCACTAGCTGGAGAGCACAGCTGTCATTTGCATTCATCACCGTTAATTTATATTGGGTATGACCATGATTAGATCTCTTTTACCATGAATTACAATGTCTAGTCAGTCCTTGATCTTTAAAGGTGCTCTGCATTTATATTTTGCGGTCTCAGAAAGGGCTAGCGAGATACCATCCTGTTATATCATATTATGATTTGTTTTGAGATTGTGTTGTCATCCGAGATTTATTATTATGACTTGCTAGTTGATTATGCTATTGATATGAGTAATTATGAGACCTGAGAATTATTGCAAATGTGGTTAGTTATGATCTATGCTGAAAACTTGAATGCTGGCTTGACATAGTTACAACAACAAGAGCAAACAGAGTTTGTAAAAGTTTTTCTTTCTTTCTTTCAGTTTGTCAACTGAATTGCCTGAGGACAAGCAAGGGTTTAAGCTTGGGGGAGTTGATACGTCTCCATCGTATATACTTTTCCAAACACTTTTGCCCTTGTTTTGGACTCTAACTTGTATGATTTGAATGGAACTAACCCAGACTGATGTTGTTTTTAGCAGAATTGCCATGATGTTGTTTTATGTGCAGAAAACAAATATACTCGGAATGACCTGAAACTCCATGAAACATCTTAGAAAAAATAATAAAAAATCCTCGCCAAAGATGAAGGCCAGGGGGCCCACACCCTTCTCACGAGGGTGGGGGGCGCCCCCCCCTAGGGCGCGCCCCCTACCTCGTGGGCCCCCCTGGAAACCTTCTGACGCCAACTCCAACTCTATATATTTGCTTTCGGAGAGAAAAAAATCAGAGAGAACAAATCATCGCGTTTTACGATACGGAGCCGCCTGCTATGTCTTGAGCTTGCGTTGGTTTTCCTCGAAGAGGAAGGGATGATGCAGCAGAGTAGCGTAAGTATTTCCCTCAGTTTTTGAGAACCAAGGTATCAATGCAGTAGGAGCCCACGCTCAAGTCCCTCGTACCTGCACAAAGCGATAGCTACTCGCAACCAACGCGATTAGGGGTTGTGAAGCCCTTCACGGTCACTTACGAGAGTGAGATATGATAGATAGAATATTTTTGGTATTTTTGATATAAAGATGCAAAGTAAAAAGTAAAAAGCAAAGTAAATAGCAAAACGATAAAAGTGATGGAGATTGATATGATGAGAATAGACCCGGGGGCCATAGGTTTCACTAATGGCTTCTCTCAAGAGCATAAGTATTCTACGGTGGGTGAACAAATTACTGTTGAGCAATTGATAGAATTGTGCATAATTATGAGAATATCTAGGCATGATCAAGTATATAGGCATCACGTCCATGACAAGTAGATCAAAACGATTCTGCATCTACTACTATTACTCCACTCATCGACCGCTATCCAGCATGCATCTAGAGCATTAAGTTAAAAACAGAGTAACGCCTTAAGCAAGATGACATGATGTAGAGAGATAAATTCATGCAATATGAAATAAACCCCATCTTGTTATCCTCGATGGCAACGATACAATACGTGCCTTGCTGCCCCTTATGTCACTGGGTAAGGACACCGCAAGATCAAACCCAAAGCTAAGCACTTCTCCCATGGCAAGAACTACCAATCTAGTTGGCCAAACCAAACGGATAATTCGAAGAGACTTGCAAAGATAACCAATCATGCATAAAATAATTCAGAGAAGCTTCAAATATTATTCATAGATAGACTTGATCATAAACCCACAATTCATCTGTCTCAACAAACACACCGCAAAAAGAAGATTACATCGAATAGATCTCCACAAGAGAGGGGGAGAACTTTGTATTCAGATTCAAAGAGAGAGAAGAAGCCATCTAGCTACTAACTATGGATCCGAAGGTCTGAGGTAAACTACTCACACTTCATCGGAGAGGCTATGATGATGTAGAAGCCCTCCGTGATGACGGCCCTCTTACGGCGGAGCTCCGGAACAGGCCCCAAGATGGGATCTTGTGGATACAGAAAGTTGCGGCGGTGGAATTAGGTTTTTGACTCCTGTTCTGATCGTTTGGGGGTACGTGTGTATATATAGGAGGAAGGAGTACGTCAATGGAGCACCATGGGGCCCACGAGGCAGGGGGGCGCGCCCTAGGGGGGCACCCCCACCCTTGTGACCACCTCTTTTATCCCTTGCAGTAGGGTCCAAGTCTCCTGGATCACGTTCGGTGAGAAAATCACGTTCCCGAAGATTTTATTCCGTTTGGACTCCGTTTGATATTCCGTTTATCCGAAACACTGAAATAGGCAAAAAAACAGCAATTCTGGGCTGGCCTCCGGTTAATAGGTTAGTCCCAAAAATAATATAAAAGTGGAAAATAAAGCCCAATATAGTCCAAAACAGTAGATAATATAGCATGGAGCAATCAAAAATTATAGATACGTTGGAGACGTATCACCGCCGCCAAGCCCTAAAACCTCTCGGGAGGGCTGATCTGGAGTCCGTTCAGGGCTTCGGAGAGGGGGATTCGTCGCCGTCGTCATCATCAACCATCCTCCATCACCAATTTCATGATGCTCACCGCCGTGCATGAGTAATTCCATCGTACACTTGCTGGACGGTGATGGGTTGGATGAGATTTATCATGTAATCGAGTTAGTTTTGTTAGGGTTTGATCCCTAGTATCCATTATGTTCTGAGATTGATGTTGCTATGACTTTGCTATGCTTAATGCTTGTCACTAGGGCCCGAGTGCCATGATTTCAGATCTGAACCTATTATGTTTTCATGAATATATGTGAGTTCTTGATCCTATCTTGCAAGTCTATAGTCACCGGCTATGTGTTATGATCCGGCAACCCCGAAGTGACAATAATCGGGACCACTCCCGGTGATGACCATAGTTTGAGGAGTTCATGTATTCACTATGTGCTAATGCTTTGTTCCGATTCTCTATTAAAAGGAGGCCTTAATATCCCTTAGTTTCCAATAGGACCCCGCTGCCACGGGAGGGTAGGACAAAAGATGTCATGCAAGTTATTTTCCATAAGCACGTATGACTATATACGGAATGGAATACATGCCTACATTACATTGATGAATTGGAGCTAGTTCTGTGTCACCCTATGTTATGACTGTTACATGATGAACCGCATCCGGCATAATTATCCATCACTGATCCGGTGCCTACGAGTTTTCCATATACTGGTTTACGCTTATTTACTTTTCCGTGTGCTACTGTTACAATCACTACAAAATACCAAAAACTACTTTTGTTGTCTTTACTTTTGTTGCCGCTACCACCACTATCATATTACTTTGCTACTAAACACTTTGCTGCAGATACTAAGTTTCCAGGTGTGGTTGAATTGACAACTCAGCTGCTAATACTTGAGAATATTCTTTGGCTCCCCTTGTGTCGAATCAATAAATTTGGGTTGAATACTCTACCCTCGAAGTTGCGATCCCCTATACTTGTGTTGTGGGTTATCAACGTGCATCTCCAAAAGTCTGTATAAAACCATATGCTTTGATCACACTATCAAAGTGTATATTCCAACTCCAAGAGGCTTGCACCAGTCCATAAATGGATTGTTGGAGCTTGCACACTTTGTTAGCACCTATTGGATCGACAAAACCTTCTGGTTGCATCATATACAACTCTTCTTTAAGATATCCATTAAGGAATGCCGTTTTGACATCCATTTGCCAAATTTCATAATCATAAAATGCGACAATTGCTAACATGATTCGGACAGACTTAAGCATCGCTACGGGTAAGAAGGTCTCATCGTACTCAACTCCTTGAACATGTTGAAAAACCTTTCGCAACAAGTCGAACTTTGTAGACAATAACATTACCGTCAGTGTAAGTATTCTTCTTGAAGATCCATTTATTCTCTATTGCTTGCCGATCATCGGGCAAGTCAACTAAAGTCCACACCTTGTTCTCATACATGGATCACATCTCAGATTTCATGGCCTCAAGCCATTTCACAGAATCTGGGCTCATCGTTGCTTCCTCATAGTTCGTAGGTTCGTCATGGTCAAGTAACATGACCTCCAAAACAGGACTACCGTACCACTCTGGTGCGGATCGTACTCTGGTTGACCTACGAGGTTCGGTAGTAACTTGATCAGAAGTTTCATGATCATCATCATTAGCTTCCTCACTAATTGGTGTAGGAATCACTAGAACTAATTTCTGTGATGAACTAATTTCCAATTCGGGAGAAGGTACAATTACCTCATCAAGTTCTATTTTCCTCCCACTCACTTCTTTCGAGAGAAACTCCTTCTCTACAAAGGATCCATTCTTAGCGACGAATATCTTGCCTTCGGATCTGTGATAGAAGGTGTACCCAACAGTCTCTTTTGGGTATCCTATGAAGACACATTTCTTCGATTTGGGTTCGAGCTTATCAGATTGAAGCTTTTTCACATAAGCATCACAACCCCAAACTTTAAGAAACGACAACTTAGGTTTCTTGCCAAACCACAGTTCATATGGTGTCGTCTCAACAGATTTAGATGGTGCCCTATTTAATGTGAATGCAGCTGTCTCTAAAGCATAACCCCCAAACGATAGCGGTAAATCAGTAAGAGACGTCATAGATCGCACCATATCTAATAAAGTATGTTACGACGTTCGGACACACCATTACGCTGTGGTGTTCCAGGTGGCGTGAGTTATGAAACTATTCCATATTGTTTCAAATGAAGACCAAACTCATAACTCAAATATTCACCTCCACGATCAGATCGTAGAAACTTTATTTTCTTGTTACGATGATTTTCTACTTCATTATGAAATTCTTTGAACTTTTCAAATGTTTCAGACGTATGTTTCATTAAGTAGATATACCCATATCTGCTTAAATCATCTGTGAAGGTCAGAAAATAATGATACCCACCGCGAGCCTTAGCACTCATTGGACCGCACACATCGGTATGTATTATTTTCAATAAGTCAGTTGCTCGCTCCATTGTTCCGGAGAACGGAGTCTTAGTCATCTTGCCCATGAGGCATGGTTCGCAAGTATCAAGTGATTCCAAAAGCCCATCAGCATGGAGTTTCTTCTTGCGCTTTACACCAATATGACCTAAACGGGAGTGCTAGAAATAAGTTGCACTATCATTATTAACCTTGCATCTTTTGGCTTCAATATTATGAATATGTGTATCACTATAATCAAGATTCAACAAAAATAGACCACTCATCAAGGGTGCATGACCATAAAAGATATTACTCATATAAATAGAACAACCATTATTCTATGATTTAAATGAATATCCATCTCGCATCAAAAAAGATCCAGATATAATGTTCATGCTCAACGCTGGCACCAAATAACAATTATTTGGGTCTAAAACTAATCCCGACGGTAGATGTAGAGGTAGCGTGCCGACGGCGATCACACCAACTTTGGAATCATTTCCCACGTGCATCGTCACCTTGTCCTTAGCCAATCTTCATTTAATCCGTAGCCCCTGTTTCCAGTTGCAAATATGAGCAACAGAACCAGTATCAAATACCCAGGCGCTACCACGAGCATTAGTAAGGTACACATCAATAACATGTATATCAAATATACCTTTCACTTTGCCATCCTTCTTATCCACCAAATACTTGGGACAGTTCCATTTCCAGTGACCAATCCCTTTGCAGTAGAAGCACTCAGTCTCAGGCTTAGGTCCAGACTTGGGCTTCTTCACTTGAGCAGCAACTTGCTTGCCGTTCTTCTTGAAGTTCCCCTTCTTCCCTTTCCTCTTTTTCTTGAAACTAGTGGTCTTGTTAACCATCAACACTTGATGCCCCTTCTTGATTTCTACCTCCGCAGCCTTTAGCATTGCGAAGAGCTCGGGAATTGCCTTTTCCATCCCTTGCATATTATAGTTCATCATGAAGCCTTTATAGCTTGGTGGTAGTGATTGAAGAACTCTGTCAATGACACTATCATTAGGAAGATTAACTCCCAGATGAGTCAAGTGGTTGTGGTACCTAGACATTCTGAGTATGTGTTCACTGACAGGACTATTCTCCTCCATTTGCAGCTATAAAACTTGTTGGAGACTTCATATCTCTCAACTCGGGCATTTGCTTGAAATATTAACTTCAACTCCTCGAACATCTCATATGCTCCATGACGTTCAAAATGTCTTTGAAGTCCCGATTCTAAGCCGTAAAGCATGGTACACTGAACTATCGAGAAGTCATCAGCTTTGCTCTGCCAGTCGTTCATAACGTCCGGGGTTGCTCTTGCAGCGGGTCTTGCACCTAGCGATGCTTCCAGGACGTAATTCTTCTGTGCAGCAATGAGGATAATTCTCAAGTTACGGACCCAGTCCGTGTAGTTGCTACCATCATCTTTCAACTTAGCTTTCTCTAGGAACGCATTAAAATTCAAAGGAACGGTAGCACGGGCTATTGATCTACAACAACATAGACATGCAAATACTATCAGGTACTAAGTTCATGATAAATTAAAGTTCACTTAATCATATTACTTAAGAACTCCCACTTAGATAGACATCCCTCTAGTCATCTAAATGATCATGTGATCCATATCAACTAAACCATGTCCGATCATCACGTGAGATGGAGTAGTTTTCAATGGTGAACATCTCTATGTTGATCATATCTACTATATGATTCATGTTCGACCTTTCGGTCTCAGTGTTCCGAGGCCATATCTGCATATGCTAGGCTCGTCAAGTTTAACCCGAGTATTCTGCACGTGCAAAACTGGCATGCACCCATTGTATGTGAACGTAGAGCTTATCACACCCGATCATCATGTGATTTCTCGGCACGAGGAACTATAGCAGCGGTGCATACTAAGGGAGAACACTTTGTACCTTGAAATTTAGTGAGGGATCATCTTATAATGCTACCACCGTACTAAGCAAAATAAGATGCATAAAGATAAGCATCACATGCAATCAAAATATGTGACATGATATGGCCATCATCATCTTGTGCCTTTGATCTCCATCTCCAAAGCACCGTCATGATCTCCATCATCACCGGCTTAACACCTTGATCTCCATTGTAGTATCATTATCGTCTCTCCAATTATTGCTTCTACGACTATCACTACCACTTGGTGATAAAGTAAAGCACTTACATGGCGATTGCATTTCATACAATAAAGCGACAACGATAAGGCTCCTGTCAGTTGCCGATAACTTCTACAAAACATGATCATCTCATACAACAATTTATATCTCATCACGTCTTGACCATATCACATCACAACATGCCCTGCAAAAACAATTTAGACGCCCTCTACTTTGTTGTTGCAAGTTTTACGTGGCAGCTACGGGCTTCTAGCAAGAACCGTTCTTACCTACGCATCAAAACCACAACGATTTTTTGTCAAGTGTGTTGTTTTAACCTTCAACAAGGACCGGCCGTAGTCAAACTCATGAACGCGATCACGTCGGTAGAACCAGCCTCATGAACGCTGTCATGTAATGTCGGTCCGGGCCGCTTCATCCAACAATACCGCCGAATCAAAGTAAGATGTTGGTGGTAAGCAGTATGACTATTATTGCCCACAACTCTTTGTGTTCTACTCGTGCATATAACATCTATGCATATACCTGGCTCGGATGCCACTGTTGGGGAACGCGGTATTTCAAAATTTTCCTACGATCATGCAAGATCTATATAGGAGATTGATACGTCTCCAACGTATCTATAATTTTTGATTGCTCCATGCTATATTATCTACTGTTTTGGATATTTATGGTCTTTATTATACACTTTTATATCATTTTTGGGACTAACCTATTAACCCAGAGCCCAGTGCCAGTTTCTGTTTTTACCCTGTTTTAGGGTTTCGAAGAAAAGGAAAATCAAATGGAGTCCAATTGACCTGAAACTTCACGGAACTCATTTTTGGAAGGAAAGATGCCCAGAAGACTTGGAGTGCACGTCAGGGGATCTTCGAGGAGGCCACGAGGTAGGGGGGCGCCCACCCCCTAGGGCGCGCCCTCCACCCTCGTGGGCCCCTCGTGGCCCCCCCTGACGTACTTCTTCCACCTATATATCTCCATATACCCTAAAAACATCCGGGAGCACAATAGATCGAGAGTTCCGCCGCCAGAAGCCTCCGTAGCCACCGAAAGCCAATCTATACCCGTTCCGGCACCCTGCTGGAGGGGGCAATCCCTCTCCGATGGCCATCTTCATCATCCCAATGCTCTCCATGACGAGGAGGGAGTAGTTCTCCCTCGGGGCTGAGGGTATGTACCAGTAGCTATGTGTTTGATCTCTCTCTCTCTCTCTCTCGTGTTCTTGATTGGCACGATCTTGATGTATCACGAGCTTTGCTATTATAGTTGGATCCTGTGATGTTTCTTCCCCCCTCTACTCTCTTGTAATGGATTGAGTTTCCCCTTTGAAGTAATCTTATCAGATTGAGTCTTTAAAGATTTGAGAACACTTGATGTATGTCTTGCCGTGCGTATCTGTGGTGACAATGGGATACCACGTGATTCACTTGATGTATGTTTTGGTGATCAACTTGCGGGTTCCGCCCGTGAACCTATGCATAGGGGTTGGCACACGTTTTCGTCGTGATTCTCCGGTAGAACTTTGGGGCACTCTTTGAGATCCTTTGTGTTGGTTGAATAGATGAATCTGAGATTGTGTGATGCATATCGTATAATCATACCCACAGATACTTGAGGTGACATTGGAGTATCTAGGTGACATTAGGGTTTTGGTTGATTTGTGTCTTAAGGTGTTATTCTAGTACGAACTCTAGGGCTGTTTGTGACACTTATAGGAATAGCCCAACGGATTGATTGGAAACAATAACTTTGAGGTGGTTTCGTACCCTACCATAATCTCTTCGTTTGTTCTCCTCTATTAGTGACTTTGGAGTGACTCTTTGTTGCATGTTGAGGGATAGTTATGTGATCCAATTATGTTACCATTGTTGAGGGAACTTACACTAGCGAAAGTATGAACCCTAGGCCTTGTTTCAACACATTGCAATACCGTTTACTCTCACTTTTATCATTAGTTACCTTGCTGTTTTTATATTTTCAGATTACAAAAACTATTATCTACTATCCATATACCACTTGTATTACCATCTCTTCGCTGAACTAGTGCACCTATACAATTTACCATTGTATTGGGTGTGTTGGGGACACAAGAGACTCTTTGTTATTTGGTTGCAGGGTTGCTTGAAAGAGACCATCTTCATCCTACGCCTCCTACGGATTGATAATCCTTAGGTCATCCACTTGAGGGAAATTTGCTACTGTCCTACAAACCTCTGCACTTGGAGGCCCAACAACGCCTACAAGAAGAAGGTTGTGTAGTAGACATTAGATATGCATAGCAACGAGATGGGATAGTGTGTCCACGTACCCTCGTAGACTGAAAGTGGAAGCGTTTAGTAACACAGTTGATGTAGTCGAACGTCTTCACGATCCAACCGATCCAAGTACCGAACGTACGGCACCTCCGTGTTCAGCACACGTTCGGCACGATGACTCCCTCGAGCTCTTGATCCAGTTGAGGACGAGGGAGAGTTCCGTCAGCACGATAGCATGGCAACGGTGATGATGAAGTTACCAGCGCAGGGCTTCACCTAAGCACTATGACGATATGACCGAGGTGTTGAACTGTGGAGGGGGCCAGGCACCGCACACGGCTAAGAGATTGTCTGTTGTGCTATTGGGGTGCCCCATGGCCACATATATAAAGGAGGGAGGGAGAGAGGAGGCCGGCCAGGAGGGGCGCACCAGGGGGAGTCCTACTTGGGCTCCTAGTCCAAGTAGGATTCGCCCCCCTTTCCTTTCTTCCACTGGAGGGAAAGGAAGGAGGGGAGAAGGAGAAGGAAGGAGGGGGGCGCGCCCCCACCCCTTGTCCAATTCGGTTTGGGAAGGGGGGAGGCGCGCGCCACCTCGTGGCCCTTCTTCCCTCTCTCCACTAAAGCCCACTAAGGCCCATTAACTTCCCGGGGGGTTCCGGTAACCTCCCGGTACTCCGGAAAAATGCCCGAACTACTCGGAACCATTCCGATATCCAAATGCAACCTTCCAATATATGAATCTTTACCTCTCGACCATTTCAAGACTCCTTGTCATGTCCGTGATCTCATCTGTGACTCCAAACAAACTCCGGTCATCAAATCACATAACTCATAATACAAATCGTCATCAAACGTTAAGCGTGCGGACCCTACGGGTTCGAGAACTATGTAGAGATGACCGAGACACATCACCGGTCAATAGCCAATAGTGGAACCAGGATGCTCATATTGGATCCTATATATTCTACGAAGATCTTTATCGGTCAAACCGCATAACAACATACATTATCCCTTTGTCATCGGTATGTTACTTGCCCGAGATTCGATCGTCGGTATCCTCATACCTAGTTCAATCTCGTTACCGGCAAGTCTCTTTACTCGTCCCGTAATGCATCATCCCGTAACTAACTCATTAGTCACATTGCTTGCAAGGCTTATAGTGATGTGCATTACCGAGAGGGCCCAGAGATACCTCTCCGATACACGGAGTGACAAATCCTAATCTTGATCTATGCCAACTCAACAAACACCATTGGAGACACCTGCAGAGCATCTTTATAATCGCCCAGTTATGTTGTGACGTTTGATAGCACACAAGGTGTTCCTCCAGTATTCAGGAGTTGCATAATCTCATAGTCAGAGGAACATGTATAAGTCATGAAGAAAGCAATAGCAATAAAACTAAAGGATCATTATGCTAAGCTAACGGATGGGTCTTGTCCATCACATCATTCTCTAATGATGTGATCTCATTCATCAAATGACAACACATGTCTATGGTCAGGAAACTTAACCATCTTTGATTAACGAGCTAGTCAAGTAGAGGCATACTAGGGACACTTTGTTTTGTCTATGTGTTCACACATGTGCTACCTCTTGAGCAATGCGTTGGTTTTCCCTGAAGAGGAAGGGATGATGCAGCAAAGTAGTGTAAGTATTTCCCTCAGTTTTTGAGAACCAAGGTATCAATCCAGTAGGAGGCTACGTGCGAGTCCCTCGTACCTGCACAAAACAAATAAATCCTCGCAACCAACGCGAATAGGGGTTGTCAATCCCTACACGGCCACTTACGAGAGTGAGATCTGATAGATTTGATAAGATAATATTTTTGGTATTTTTGTGATAAAGATGCAAAGTAAAATAAAGGCAAAGTAAAAAAGCAAAGGAAATAACTAAGTACTAGGAGATTAATATGATGAAGATAGACCCGGGGGGCATAGGTTTCACTAGTGGCTTCTCTCGAGAGCATAAGTATTCTATGGTGGGTGAACAAATTACTGTTGAGCAATTGACAAAATTGAGCATAGTTATGAGAATATCTAGGTATGATCATGTATATAGGCATCACGTCCGAGACAAGTAGACCAACTCCTGCCTGCATCGACTACTATTACTCCACTCATCGACCGCTATCCAGCATGCATCTAGAGTATTAAGTTAAAAATAGAGTAACACCTTAAGCAAGATGACATGATGTACAGGGATAGACTCATGCAATATGATGAAAACCCCATCTTGTTATCCTCGATGGCAACAATACAATATGTGCCTTGTTGCCCCTACTGTCACTGGGAAAGGACACCACAAGATTGAACCCAAAGCTAAGCACTTCTCCCATTGCAAGAAAGATCAATCTAGTAGGCCAAACCAAACTGATAATTCAAAGAGACTTGCAAAGATAACCAATCATACATAAAAGAATTCAGAGAAGATTCAAATATTATTCATAGATAGACTTGATAATAAACCCACAATTCATCGGTCTCAACAAACACACCGCAAAAAGAATATTACATCGAATAGTTCTCCACAAGAGAGGGGGAGAACATTGTATTGAGATCCAAAAAGAGAGAAGAAGCCATCTAGCTAATAACTATGGACCTGTAGGTCAGAGGTAAACTACTCACACTTCATCGGAGAGGCTATGGTGTTGATGTAGAAGCCCTCCGTGATCGATGCCCCCTCCAGCGGAGCTCCGGAACAGGCCCCAAGATGGGATCTCGTGGATACAGAAAGTTGCGGAGGTGGAATTAGGTTTTTGGCTCCGTATCTGATCGTTTGGGGGTACGTAGGTATATATAGGAGGAAGGAGTACATCAGTGGAGCAACAGGGGCCCCACGAGGGTGGAGGGCGCACCTGGGGGGGGTAGGCGCGCCCCCTACCTCGTGGCCTCCTCTTTTGTGTCTTGACGTAGGGTCCAAGTCTCCCGCGTCTTGTTCGTTGAGAAAATCATGTTCCCGAAGGTTTCATTCCGTTTGGACTCCGTTTGATATTCCTTTTCCTCGAAACCCTAAAACAGGCAAAAAACAACAATTCTAGGCTGGGCCTCCGGTTAATAGGTTAGTCCCAAAAATAATATAAAAGTGGATAGTAAAGCCCAATAATGTCCAAAACAATAGATAATATAGCATGGAGCAATCAAAAATTATAGATACGTTCGAGACGTATCAAGCATCCCCAAGCTTAATTCCTGCTCGTCCTCGAGTAGGTAAATGATAAAAACAGAATTTTTGATGCGGAGTGCTACTTGGCATAATTTTAATGTAATTCTTCTTAATTATGGTATGAATATTCAGATCCGAAAGATTCAAGACAAAAGTTTAATATTGACATAAAAATAATAATACTTCAAGCATACTAACAAAGCAATTATGTCTTCTCAAAATAACATGGCCAAAGAAAGTTATCCTTACAAAATCATATAGTCTGGCTATGCTCCATCTTCACCATACAAAATATTTAAATCATGCACAACCCCGATGACAAACTAAGCAATTGTTTCATACTTTTGACATTCTCAAAACTTTTTCAATCTTCACGCAATACATGAGCGTGAGCCATGGACATAGCACTACAGGTGAAATAGAATGGTGGTTGTGGAGAAGACAAAAAGGGAGAAGATAGTCTCACGTCAACTAGGCGTATCAACGGGCTATGGAGATGCCCATCAATAGATATCAATGTGAGTGAGTAGGGATTGCCATGCAACGGATGCACTAGAGCTATAAGTATATGAAAGCTCAAAAAGAAACTAAGTGGGTGTGCATCCAACTTGCTTGCTCATGAAGACCTAGGGCATTTTGAGGAAGCCCATCATTGGAATATACAAGCCAAGTTCTATAACGAAAAATTCCCACTAATATATGGAAGTGATAACATAGGAGACTCTCTATCATGAATATCATGGTGCTACTTTGAAGCACAAGTGTGGTAAAAGGATAGTACCATTGCCCCTTCTCATTTTTTATTTGGGCCTTTTCTCCTTTTTGTATGGCCTCTTTTCTTTCTCTTTTTTTATTTTTTTATATTTCGTCCTGAGTCTCATCCCGATTTATGGGGAAATCATAGTCTCCATCATCCTTTCCTCACTGGGACAATGCTCTAATAATGATGATCATCACACTTTATTTTTCTTACAACTCAACAATTACAACTCGATACTTAGAACAAAATATGACTCTATATGAATGCCTCCGGCGGTGTACCGGGATATGCAATGAATCAAGAGTGACACGTATGAAAGAATTATGAATGGTGGCACCATTGACATCACCGTCGGAGGAAGAGACATGCACCGCAAACCAAAAAACCGTCGGAGCACCATCGCATCAATGCTTCGCGAGCCGAAGAAAGCACTGTCGTAGATGACAGAGCACATATCGCCGTGGCGCATCGACTGGGGTTCAACCCCGTGCTCCTTGGACTTCAGATCCGCCGTCTCCGGTTGACGTAGTCGATGAAGAACACCGGATCCGCCTGCCTGTAGTCCGCAACCCAATGCCAAAACAACAACCACACTGAAGAAGCCATCGTCGCCATATGAAGCAACATCCGATGGCAAACTCCTGCATAAGACACTTTCCACACACTCCTCAGAGCCTTCTGAAGAAGAAGCCCTGTGATGGGACTGGATTGAGGAACACATTATTCTCCACTGCCGCATCGTCGCCATCAAGACGCCACCGTCCAGAAAAACTAGCCCTATACTACTAACCAGCCAGTCACGGAGCACCGGGATCCCTCACCCACCTGCCATTGCCAAAGCAGCAGGCAGATGGCGGAGGAATCCACGGGCCCAGCTGGCTGAAGTCGACGGGACTTGGTCGCCTCCTCTTCGCCTCAAAGAGGAACGAAAACTGACTCGGTTTCATGGTTGATTGTTAACCGGTTGGCTTTGGACCGTTGGCTTCTGAAAGAAATAACGGTTCATTCTTTTTGTGAATTTGAAACAAGTTCACGGCTTTAAAAAAAGTTCATGTACTTAAAAATGTTCACAAATTGCATAAAACAATTCATGAATACCATAAAGCTCATGAAATTAAAAATATTCATGAATTGAAAAAAGTTCACAATTTTTTCAGAAAAATCACAAATTTAATACTTTTGGGAATCTGAAAAATGTACGCGGAATTGAATAAATGTTCATGAGTTTAATTCTTTTTGTGATTTTCAAAAACACTCATGAAATTGAAAATAAAAGTTCATGAAATATAAATGTATAGATAAAAAATGATTAGGATAAACAAAAAAGGAAGCAAAACAGAACGAAAATCGGCAAGAAAGGCATAAAAGAAAAATAACAAAGAAAATTAGAAAACAACACTACCTAAAACAATCTAAACTAGCAGCCCATTCGTTCGTGGTAATGAGTGTCGCATACAGTTAAGCTTTTAACCTAGACCTGAAGCGCCAAATAGAAGTTGGCACTCACGAGTGTCGCATAGGTTTTCCAAGATGCTGAGTAGAAGCACTCGAAAGAAGGGAGCAACTTGTTAGCGGACACCTCATGGCAGGGGATCCCAACAGGCACTCTCCCATGGGATTCGCCCAACGATGCCACATGTCAGCACGCTGGGTGCACCCGCGGGAGAACGTTTTTTTTTGCTTTTCTACACGTGTTTCTTTTCTTTGGGTTTTTGGATTTTGCTTGTTTTTTAGGTTTCCTCCAAATTTCTTTTGTCATTTTTTGTTTGTTTTGTTTCTCTCTCATGAAGCACACCATGTCTAAAAGCATAGTTGCTTCCCAAAAGTTAAAAGTACAGTTGTGTTTCACGAGGAAACACACATATGTGCTTCCCGAAAAAAGCTGAAAAACATACTTCGGTAAAGCACAACTGTGCTTCACGAAAAGTGAAAACCATAAAAAAAAATCCACGTGAAGCACATCTTTACTTCCCGAAAAGTGAAAAGCATAGGTTTGCTTCATGGTGAAGCACAACAGTGCTCTTGCCTGAAGCACAGTTTGTGCTTCCCGTAAAGTAAAAAAAAACATAAAATGGGCTCTCGATTTTTATTGATTTCCTGCTTTTTTTCAGTTTATTTTCCTTTTTTTCTGTTTTTTTTTATTTTCCCGGTTTCCTGTTTTCTTATATTTTTTCTGAAAGAAAAAAGTTTCTCCAAATCTATTAACGATGGGTTTAGTTTCAAAGATCTTGAGGCGAGAAACGCAATGGTGAAAACAGTTCGTGACACAGGACTCAAGAGATACAACGTTTTGAAAAAATAAATCTACGAAAAAAGCACAAAGCTCCTAGGTTGTGACAAGTGTCATAGATGCAGTGTGCCACTTGTCACCACCAGAGGAGGTGGGAGTGACCTTTGCAAAGGGTACCCTTAACTAGTTTTTTTTTTTGAGACAAGGTACCCTTAACTAGTGATTTTGTAAGAAATAGGAGGGAAATCTAATCTAAGGGTGTGTAGCCCACCAGGCCCACTGCACAGAGAATATTATCTTGAAGGCCTTATGTCCAGCAAGTGTCCTCAGACGGCCGAAAGAGCCCAGCAGGAAAAGGACGGTCCAGAAAAGAGTTATGGGAGCCCGGTCTCCCCTTGAAAAAGTTTCGAGCATGGCCGTAAGGAAACCGAGTACATAAACGCAGAAGAAAAAAACATAGACTCAGAAGAAAACACGAAACATTTTCCCTATCTCAAGTTCCATGTATGCAACCTGCATGCATGTCATCTGAGTTATCTCCAGTTGAAAGTTCATGCATATATATGCAGCATGCATGTGCATCACATGGATGCTAGTACTAGTAATGCTGTAGGCTTGTAGGTATCCTTTGCTGAGAATTCGATCGATCAGGAACGACCTCAAAGCCTTTGACACTTGAGCAGGCATGCAGCTAGGTAGCACGCTTTCGAGCTTTAGCTCACACTATTGGAGTGAAGTGACAAGGCTTACTTAACCAGTAACCACCACCACCAGTCAAAGAAACTGTTAGCCGCGCCTTTTCTGCTTTGCTATGCCTACACGTACCACAACGCGACGAAGCAAAGCCCTAGTACCTTGTTAGTTTGGTCTGCTCGCGCTTCCTTAGCCATACATGCTACCTAGGATAGGTTAGGGTGTACTCTCTCCCTCTTTCAAGTACTTTCCCGTTCTTTTTTACACAGGGCGCATGCATGCACGCACCGCATGCATGTACGTAGTACATCATGATGGTAGCTAGGCGTACATATGCGGTCAAACTACAGCTACACATACGCCTTTTGGAACTGAAAGAGGAGCCGCTGCACTGCTCTGCTCTCCAGCTAGCTGGATTGCTTGCTTGCTGTAGTAGGCTGGTGTCAAGGTATGAGGGGAACAGTGGTAATTGGGAGAACATCACAAGGACATGGGCCGCGGTTGCAATGGCGGAGAGGCAACAGTGTGTGTGTGTCCGGCCGGTGGATGTGACGGCTACACATCCATGTGCATGTCCTAAAAGAAGAGAGCTACCATAGCTTAGCATAGCATGTACCCCCGGCATGTGCACTGTGTAAGCCTACCCCGGTCGACTACCGGGCTACTACAGCTACAGCTAGGGCCTACTCCATCGATCATCGACACGATCTATAGTAGCCCCTGTAGCTTCATTTCATCGATTGATGATCAGTCGTCGGACCCAACGCAACAAAAAATATGTATGTTCAGTCGTTGGCGAGGTGCGGCAGCTGGTGAAACCACGCCGACCTCGGTTATGGCGGCGTATTTGTGTCGTTTCCGTGTTGGAGACATCTTTACGGCAATTGCCGTCTTCCCACCCAGGCTGCTCTGGGAAAACTCTAGATTCAGATCTTCTGGATCGAATGATGACAACTCTGTTGAAATATATTGTTCGCCTTTTTTCATTAGTTTAGACTTTTGCATGAGTTAGCTGATGCATGAATTCGATATGGTATCCGAGTCAAGAGGTCTTGAGTTCAAAACCCTGCCAACGCGGTATTAAATAAAAATGTTTCTGCGGCCTACATCGATCTTACGTCTAAGGACTAAAATAGCCTAGACGTGAGAGGGAGTGTTAAAATATATTGCCTGCCTCCCTCCATCAGTTCGGACTTTTGGATGAGTTGACTGGTGCATGAATTCAATAAACACAAGGCGCCGTTTACCCTCCCGGGTGTATCATTTTTAAAGAGCATGTGCTGGTTGTAGGGATCCTGAGGTGGAGCGATGTGGTTTTACAAGCCGAAGATGGGAAGTCTCGGTGGTGAACTCTTGATGATGGACGAGCGCAGGGCAATGCCGCAGCCTGGCATTGTGGTGGTGTCGACAGCAACTCAGCAATCTTGACAAGGCCTTTTCATTGATCCCTGCACTGAACATGGGTTATCGAAAGACGGCGGCGGCAACTTCTGGAGTGTGCACATGCGGTGTGCGCTAAGGCTCTGCTGGACCGGTGCTCTCATTTTAGATGATTTGTGAGGTGAGTTTAGCGATGTGTTGTATCCTCTACTAGAGTTGAGTATCCCATGTCTGTCTGCTCCGGGCTCCATACTGACGCCTTCTAGCCATTTGTATTGTGTGTTGTATCTTCTCTTATACCCATTCTAACTTCTTCTATCAATGAAATAATACACAAACATTGCATATGCATGAAAAATGTATACCAAATAAATATACTTCCAAAAATTGCTATTGCAGATGCTCTATCAGAATATACTTTCCTAATGCATAGTATCATAAGTTAGTATCTTAGGTTGTCTTCTTAATTGTCATGCATGACACAAAGTAGTACAACATTTACGGTATCATAATATGATACCACATCCTCTCTTTCCTTATTTAATTGTGTGCCACATCATCCAAAAAATCTAGTTGACAATGCACGATACCGCTTATGATACTCCTATTATGACCAACCTCATAATCTAGTTCTATAGTCAAACTTAATAAAATTTTCCTTGAAGACAATCCAAATATGACTTAAATTCATGGATGGAGAGAGTACCCCATTTGCCTAGAGAAATCGCATTGGACATTTTGTAGTCTAAAATAAGAACTTGGACTACTATTTTAAATCCCACCATGCAATAAAAAAGAGAAACTTATGTAAAAAGAAATAATTTCACAAGATTAATGGAATATATCTTTGGACAAGTACGCACACGGGAGTTACTCTCTCAAGTTTTAAATATAAGGTCAGTACGAGATACGATTTGCATCTATATATACAAGGCCCCTATCTATTTCTGAGAAGAATTGATTAGATTTTTGCATTATAGGATGATGCATAGTGAAGAGTAACTTAGACTAATAATATGTATATGTTACTAGTTTATGTTATTACTTTTATAGTGGGTGATGTTATAGATGTGATAAGAAAGCTGCTACACACACAATTCTGGACGATTTACGCATGACATGGCTGATCAAGCTGTCCGTGCATAGAGCAAAACTGGGTAGCGCCGTTAAATTCGCCGTCATCCAAAGTTCGGTCATGATGTGTCGTCCTTAAAGTAGTTTCGATGTGCTAACATAAATAGCTTCATTTACTTCCCCGTACGGGTTTACTGGACCTGGAGATCACTTCTTTTAAACCAACACACATAGTAATTTGCTCATATTATAGCATGGTTAATAATATAGCCAACTGCTAGCTATAACATATTGCCATGTTATTTACAGCTAATCTAATAGCTAACACGTATAATAGTTGACTATAAGAAAGTACTACTTTGTTAATTAATATATGGTTGACCTTCCACTCTCACAAAATTTCTTGTAGCTCATGCTATAGTCGGCTGTAAGAGCAACTCTAGCAGACCCCGCATCCTCTCGGCCCATAAAATGTGTTTGCAGTTCGCGGAAAAATGCCTTTGCGGGTCGGCGCAGATGACCGCAGTTGCAGATCCCGCATAATGGACCCGTAAAAAGGATATTCCCAAAATATGCTTTTTTATGGGTCAGCTTTGCGGCGTCTGATCTGGCGTAGCTCCTCCCGGCCCGCAAAACTTAAATTTGCATCTTAATTTGATCTAGGATATTGCATTTCTTTGCTTTTTCAACAACATTGAATACAAAAGACATCACCAAATCTTTACTAGAATAGCAAGACCAAAAAAAACAAGAACCACAAGTATGCATTTTAGTAGATTTTCAACTTCCATAACTGCTCCCACTAGTTGGACTAACATCTTCATGCATTCGTTGTTGATCTGTGGATTCTTGATTTTGCATTCTTCTTTCTTCATCTTTGGTTCGAAAGAAGTAGACGTTGCTTCCCCTCTAGTTGCACATGCAGCCGCATTATTGCCTTCGATTCTACTAAGGAGTGCACCAACATCTATTAAGTTTCTTTCTATCAATAAATTAATGTATTGGCCTTCCCAAAACCAAAATGAGCATCCATTGTCCTACATAAAAGAATGACCATGTTCGAAATGAGGATCCGCAATTGAACTAAAGAATGAGCTATCAAATGAGCTACCGCAAGTGCACGTACCCCGTCGTTTTCGCATTTGAAGAACACCCAATATCCGGGGTGCTTCGGCGTGCCCGAAGTTAGCCGCAGCACTATCCACGTGCAGTCGTCGCACTGTATGAATGGCATCGGCAAGCCACAGAGACGCTGCGCGAGCACTGAGCCCGGTGGACGGCCGGACGAATCCATGCCCGCAAACCGTCGGCGGCGGCAGGCGGACGAACCTGAACCTGCATGCGGTGATGTGCCCTTGCCGAGGCTGCGGGAGAGGCTCCCTGACCACTCCATCGCTTGGCGCAGCAACAGGCGGCCGGAAAAGCTAAATCCGGCGGCCCGCGATGAAGTGCCGCAGATCCGCAAATCCGGCGGCCCGCCGACGCAGGGGGGAGGGGAGGTCTCGTGCACGTGACGGCCTTTCGGCGTGCTCCTGCCGGTGGCTTTTGCCGGAATCTTGGGCGGCGGCGCGAGGGGGGGAGGAGAGGTGGTTGGTGGGGAAAGCACGGGCTGAAATGCCCCCCCACCAACCGCTTCTGCTTAGATGCAGGGCACCGCAGCCGCGGGGAGGGGAACCCTCGTATTCCCGGGTGGGCCGGGATGGGATGCGGGGTTTGATTGGGCAGGTTTTTCCGCCCGACCCGCATTTTGGCGGTTATTTTGCGGGTCGGGGCGGGATGCGGGGTCTGCTAGAGTTGCTCTAAGCCTACAGCCCACTTCCCTTCTCTCTCCTCTCCTCTCTCTTCCAACTAAGTAATAATACAATATTTAAATCCTTATAGCCCGCTTACATCACCGTATTATACTTGCTCTTAATCCTTCTATCCCACTCCCAACCCACTCTCTCACATGCAACCAATGAAAAAACATGCATGCGGCGTATTTATTATTCAGTCATGCGAACTAACAATAATGCCTCTTGGTACAACCAATGAAATGGTTGCATGCATGTACGTTTTCAAAATATGGCCTTATAAAAACGGGAGGTGTTTGTGATGCTCTTAGAGCAAGTATAATATGATGATGTAGGCGGGATGTAAGGCTTTAAATATTATATTTTTGATGAGCTGGATGAGAGAAGAGAAGCATGCTACTAATTAACAGTCGACTCTAGTACAAGCTCCTAAACACTATGTGATAGTGAAAGATGGACCATGTATCAACTAAGTAATACATATTTATATATAACTATTGTACTTGCCGACTATAAGCTAAACTATACTCCCTCCGTTTCTTTTTAGTCCGCATATAAGGTTTGATCAAAGTCAAGTTTTGTAGACTTTGACTTTATATTAAAAATATAAACATTCACAATATGAAGTCAATATTATCAGATGCACCATGGAACATATTTTCATACTATGTAGTTTTAGTATTGTAGGTGTTCATATTTTTTTTATATAAGTTTGGTCAAACTTTGTGTAGTTTGGCTTTGACCAAATCTTATATGCAAAGTAAAAAAAAATGGAGGGAGTAGATGATATGACAAGATTATATAGGCAGCAACTGGCTATATTATTAACCATGCTCTTGGGTCTAATAAACCCGGACAAAGGAAGTATTACTTTGTAGACTCATTTTATTGGGAACCGGTATGTGAATGTTACTTCATTTGCATCTCTTCTCATTAATTACTTGACACATCATATATTATGTGGCATGCATGTTACTATTTATGTTACTCCCATTATGAGTAGCCTTGTATGCAGCCATAGAGAAAGAGGCATGACATGTAACATTTTAATTAGCCTAGAATACGAAGATTTTCCACATAATTAATCTTACTATTTATTAGTCAGTTTTATTTTCTCGATACCCAAAAAATGGGATAATGACTTTATATAAAAAATGGAGGGAGTACTTGTAATAAAGAGTTGTGTTTGCGCTCGAGAAGTATATGATTTGTAACTTGTAAACAGTTCCTGTTAGTTCAACCAAAAGTTTATGATAATATCCAAGAACAGAGGGAGTATACACGAGCTTTATTTTGTTTTTGTGAGATAAATTGAAGTATTTCTTTTTCATACTTGGCTTTATTTTGCGGGGATACTTGGCTATTTTGTCTTCTTTTCTTTTCTGGCTATTGTTTAGACCAAGAGAAGAAAAAACATCCTGCAACAGGAATAGAGAGGGGATTTGTGGAGTTACTAATTGTATTGCTGAGCCTCGTGAGCATATATATATATATATATATATATATATATATATATATATATATAAAGCATATGATCTACTTAAAATACAAGATAAAATAAAATAAATTCCAAATCGCGATAGCCAACATCCCTCAACCACTTACACCTCAAAAACATAGTCGCGCAAGAAATAAAACTAGATGGCCAGATTGGGCCGTCGTCTTGGGGAAAAAAGAACGCGGCGGTTAATAATTTTATATGATTGTGTGCATTAAGTTTTGAGTCAGACAAAAGTTACCCAACCAAACCAATAATTCTGCCGTACGTACGAGGAGTAACAAAGGATCACGAGACCATGAATGGATGGATGAGCGCGAAGTGCACGTCGCGAATGCGGCTAATAATTTGGCGCACGCGCACGCACTTCCATCACCGTCGACGTCGTCGTAGCCTGGGACGGCCCGTAGATTTGACCGCAACGTCCGATCACACTGTGCGTCTCTCTCTCTCTCTTCTCGTAAAAAAATGGTTGCGGTGCAATATCTTTCCTAGCGTGCAATTCGTTTTGGTGATCTCAAATTTACTTTTGTAAAATAAGCTGGATAAATTTTTTATTTTAAACATAATACAGACGCAAGCGCTCATACACTCATTCCTATAAACGCTCATCCTATTCTTATGAGCACCATTGAAAGAGTGAGCTGGCATATCATGTTCATCAGGAGTTGAACCCTGATGGGCTGAAGATACCACTATCCGTCTAACCATCCAATTATAGGTTGGTTCACAGCGGGATAAGTTCTAAAAATATCAAATTGGTCTTGTGGTCCCTCTGTTTATCTTTCGCATATCAACCTGGCCTTAAGTGAAACATTTTAAAGTTTAACTAAGTTTACATTAAAAATACATCAGCATCTACCCTACCAAATAAGCATAATACAAAAAATGCATTTATGATGGATCTACTGATAATGATTAAGTTTACAAATGTCAATATTTCTGTCATAATTTTTGTCAAACTTCAGAAAGTTTGACTTAAGACAAAACAAATACCCCACAATAGAGAGCTTTGTGCGAAAGGAAGGAACAAAGTGAGTACTAAATAAAGAGAAAATTGAAAATCAACAACTACTGCATAAACAACCCTAGAGAAACTACGACAAACCCTTCAACCTCAAATTCTCCTCGAAGCATAGGCAAAACTCTTATTGCATTACGGTAGCTCTTGTCGGCCATGAACAACATTACAATTTTGGTCACTGAATGCGTTGCAAAAGACATGTATAGGGGACCACATTCTGGTTGAATCACCAACTAATAGACCATCAAGTATACTGCAAATAAACAAGTAGCTTCACAAGGCTATTATTGAAGAAGATGACATATTATTGCCGACGATACCCAGGAAGCCATGTTGATGGACAACAACAAGAACAATTATCGTTATCCATGAAGGCCAGTGGAGACAAAAACTATTACATGAGGGACAAAGAAAACCTCGAATCCAACACTAATTTGACCTCCCAGTTCTTGTCTTCCATCACAACATAAGATTTAGCATCACTATGTTCACTATCTTCATCATCCATTGCTTCTAGCATCAGTACATGCCTTCCCATCTCTACACGCCCGTAACTATGGAGATCCAAAGTTGCCGCTCCCCATTGCAGTGCAACCCACTAACCCTCATTTTGCAAACCTGTCCAATAGCACATGAAAGAGAATGCATAGCAAATGAACTCGACAGGGGAACAAATAAGTTTCTTCTCAAAACATACACAATTATGAAGCTTCTAGATTGCCTAGCATAGAGCAGCTAAACTTACAAATTGTAGGTTTCTACCGTTGGGCAGATAACTGGGAATCCACCAGAAATATTGCAAGAAATAGGTAGCCCTAGAATTGGCACCAATGCATATGTAAATTACACAACATGCATATTTGGCAACAGAACAATGGAAAAACAAGTGATGAATATTTCCAAGATCTGCGCAAAATGGACACAAGGGGTCACCAACCCATTTTTCTTTTGATCATGCCATTCTTGGTTTTTTTAGGGGAAGAGGTTTGAGTACCTTTAGTCGCCTCCTTGCCGGAATTGGTCCCCGACTCCGATGCGGTGGGATTAACCACAAGCAACGGATCGAGAGTAGATTTCAACCCCCAAAGTAAATCCTTTAGCATGGACTTGACCTCAGCCTTCATAGACGTCTTAAGTGAAGCCATTGCTTCATTTAAGTCGTCTCGGGTGATCGAGTTCAACTCCACGGCCTCGGGCACTTCTTCCTCTCCGTCAACCATATTCTTCGGGTGTTGAGACCCTTAATAAAGAGACAAGGCCCTGATACCAATTGAAAGGATCGATATGGTTGACTAGAGGGGGAGGAGGGATGAATAGGCAATTACCAATTTTTAGCTTTTCTTAACAAATTAGGGTTAGCAACAAATAGGTTTTCTAGATATGCAACTAGGTGAACTATGATGCTAGCAAAGACAACACCACAAGTAAGCAAGATAAGCAACACAAGTAAAGTAAGCACAAAGTAAAGGTAAGAGATAGCCACAAGTGGAGTCGGGGGAGATGAGGATGTGTTACCGAAGTTTCTTCCCTTTGAGAGGAAGTACGTCTCTGTTGGAGTGGTGTGGAGGCACAATGCTTCCCAAGAAGTGAAAACCCAAAAGTATAGGGGGTCGTTTGTAGCCTTTTTCGATAAATAAGAGTGTCGAACCCAACAAGGAGCTAAAGGTAGAACAAATATTCCCTCAAGTTCTATCGACCATCGATAAAACTCTATGAACACTTTAACATTTGCTTTACCTAGAACAAGTATGAAACTATTTTCTAGGTGTGATGCTAGAACTAGTTTGCAAGAATAAAACTATGAGTGCTTTGCGAGGTAATAAAAGTTAGTTGTTTAGTAGAATTTTTTTTGTCACACAAGGAAGTTATTTGTCCCTAGGCAATTGATAACTAGACCGGTAATCATTATTGCAATTTTATATGAGGGAGAGGCATTAGCTAACATACTTTCTTTACTTGGATCGTATGCACTTACGATTGGAACTCTAGCAAGCATCCGTAACTACCAAAGATCATTAAGGTAAAAACCAACCATAGCATTAAGTATCAAGTCCTCTTTACCCCCATATGCAACAACCCTCTTACTCGGGTCTAAGTTTCTGTCACTCTCGCCACCCACTATAAGATAATCATGAACGTATTGCAACACCCTACAACAAGGATCCCTCATGTTTGCGCGACGCGGAGGGCACCATAGGACAACACGAAAATAAAATATACAACTCAAACCAATCACGATCATAAATTAACCCATAAGACAAAACAGATCTACTCAAACATTATAGGATAACCACATATCATTGGATAATCACATATAGTGTTGAGCACCATGTTTAAGTAGAGAATTGCAGTGGGAATAGAGAGGTTACACCGCTGCTTAGAGGGGGAGAAAGTTGGTGTTGACGGTAGCAAGGTTCTTGATACAGATCGTCGTCATGATCCTTGCCCCGGCGGCACTCCGGCGCCACCGGGAGAGAGGGGGAGACAGCCCCCTCCTCATTCTTCTTCCTTGGCCTCCACCCTAGATGGGAGGAGAGTTCCCCCTGTGGTCCATGGTATTCATGGCGGCGGAGGGGCTCCGTGATTGGATCTCTTCTTTGTTCTCTTATGTTTCGCGTTCCTATTTTCTGGCCTTTCACCGTTTCCTAAATATCGAAGATCCGTAACTCCAATTGCGCTGACATTTTAACATGATTTTTTTTTCTGTATATAAGCTTCCTTGCGCCCAAAGAAGAGCCCCAACCGACTTACGGGCTGCCCACTAGGCACCACCGCACGCCGAGGGGGCAGGCGTGCCCTGGTGGTTAGTGGAGGCCCTGGGCCTCCATTTGCGTTGATTCCACCTCCCAAAAATCACATATATTCGAAAATAATTCTCCGTAAATTTTTATCGTGTTTGGACTTCGTTTGATATGCATATTCTGCGAAACAAAAAACATGCAACAAACTGGAGCTGGCACTGGGCACTGGATCAATATGTTAGTCCAATAAATCATATAAATTGTTGCAGTATGCCAAATAATATTGGCATGGAACAATAAAAAAATATAGATATGATGGAGACGTATCAGCATCCCTAAGCTTAATTCCTGCTCGTCCTCGAGTAGGTAAATGATAAAAAAGTGAATTTTTATGTGGAATGGTACCTAACATAATCTTGATCATATAATCTAATCATGACATGAATATTAAGACACGAGTGATTCAAAGCAATAGTCTATAATTTGACATAAAGACATCAATACTCAGGCATCCCAACAAACAATCATGTCTTTGAAAATATCGATGCTAAAGAATGCTATCCCTACAAAATCATATAGTCTTGTCATGATTCATCTTCGTAACACAAAGTATTTATCATGCACAACCCCGATGACAAGACGAGCAATTGGTTCATAATTTTTAACGGCTTCAGCTTTTTCAACCCCCACGCAATACATGAGCGCAAGCCATGACATAGTACTATGGGTGGAATAGAGCATGATGATAGGTGTAAACATAGAGAAGACAAAAAGTGAGAAAGTCTCACATCAACACCGCTAATCAACGGGCTATGGAGATGCCCATCAATTGATATCAATGCGAGGAGTAGTGATAGTCGTGCAACGGATGCACTAAGAGCTACAAGTGTAAGAATGATCCAACTAAAAACTAAGTGGGTGTGCATCTAACTCTATAATGAAAAATTTCCACTAGTATATGAAAGTGACATCATAGGAGGTTCTCTATATGAAAAACATGGTGCTACTTTGAAGCACAACTATGGAATTAGCATTCCCCTTCTCTCTTTTTCTTTCTTTTTTTCTTTTTTTGGGGATCTTTTTGGCCTCACCTTTTTTCTTTTTCTTTTCTTTTTTTCCGGAGTCTCATCCCGACTGGTGGGGGAATTATAGTCTCCATAATCCTTTCCTCATTGGGACATGCTCCAATGATGATCATCATACTTCTATTTAATTACAACTCAATATTACAACTCGATACCTAGAACAAAATATGACTCTATATAGATGCCTCTGACAGTGTACCAGGATGTGCAATGACCTAGTGTAGCAAGGATATATGTAACATCCCAAATTTGCAATTTGGAATGTTATACACTAGATCATCATGCATAGCATATTTTCTTGCATTTTGGTTGATCCTAGAAATTTCACGCAACTCAAGGACCCTCGGAGAGAGTTGGAGATTTCGTTATTTTCATATTTGAGAGTTTTCTCGAATTTGAAAAGAGGATCATTTGATTTATTTATTTCATCTTCAATAATTTTTCCAATATCAAAATATGAGAGAGGGAATAATATGACTTTCCCAAAATTGAGGAAAAATGAAGATTTAATAAATAGATCAAATTTTGCTTTCCGGTGTTTATTTGCATTTTATTTGGATAGGGAAAAATGCGCGTTTTCAAAAAATTGCATTTTAGGCCCGAAGAAAAGTTCATTTTGTTCGACTCATTTTTAGGAGTCGGGGAAAATTTACTTTAGGTTTTTCGGAGTTCGTTTAGTTTCTTTTTCTTTTGTTTTCTGCGCGTGAAAACCAGTTAAAAAAAAGGAGCTTCCCGCCAGGCCAGCAGGGCCAAAGGCCCAGCCAGCCGGCCACTGCCCCAGCCTCCCTGCGCGCCGTGTGCCAGGCAAGGCAGGCGCCAGCCGCCGCCGCCTCTTGCTCTAGCCGAGTCCGGCTAGGGTTAGCCCCTCCCCTTTCCTTTGTTTCGTTTTCCTATTCCTACTCTATTTCTTGTCCCCTACACCAAGTCTCCTTTCCCCTCCCTAATATAAATACCCCAACACCCCCCCTCTAAACCCATCAAATCAAACCCCAAGCCCTCCAGCGCACCCCACCCCGCGCCCTACACCGCCGCCGCGCCACCCCACCACCGCGCCGCCGCCCTTGTGCCCTAGCGCCGCCGCACCTTGCCCACGCCGCCGCCCTACGCCACGCCGCCGGAGCCCCTCGCCGGAGACCTCGCCGGAGGTTGCCCCGCGTCTCTTTTCCTCGGATCGTTTTCTTCTAATCGTCCCGATTCTTTTCTTCTCTTCTGATTCGTTTTCTAGATCGGTTTTTCGTTTCGGTTTTCTTCTCCGAAACCCTAGATCGGATTCGTTTTCTTTTCCGATTTAGTTTCTTTGGACCGTTCGCCGGACCGTTCGTCCTAATGAACGTGATCACCGGATTCTTCTAGGTTAACGAACGTCCGTTCGTTTAACCGTTCTTCTTTTTCTTCTCGTCGGATTTATTCCGCGATCGCGATCTCAGATCCGATCTTCGTTCTAGTTATCTTCTCGCTCGTTTATCGGAATCAGGTGATTCAAGCGCCTGGAGTTTCATTTTGAAACCGCCGTTCCATCTAATCAACTTAAACAAGTTTTTGCTACGGTAAAATTTGACCTAGTTTCAACTTGCTAGAACCGAGTTGTTTTTCTTCCGCCGTTTGTTTTCCGTTTCTTTGTTCGGTTCGTTCTTTCTTTGCAACCGGAGTTCTTAAGTTGAACGTTCTGGTTTGATCTCTTGTTCGAGTTTTACCTGTGCATTAGATGAGTACTTATTGTGTGCTTGTTGTTTGTCTGCGATAGATCACCCGGATTGCGCCGCTTGTTACTTCGAAACCCTAGGTCTCGCGGATCATCAGCAAGGCAAGTAACACTTTGATCATACCTTTTCTACAACCCAGTTTTATTGCATTAGATCATCCTCACACATTGCAGATGATTAGGATGGGAAGTAGATGAGGTGTTTGCGGGGGGGGTGGTGCTGGTGGGGTGTGGTTGTTCTTTGTTGTTGGGGTTGTGTTGGTTGGTTGGGTGTGATGTTTGTTTATGTTTGGGGGGGGGCGGTGCGGGTGGGAGGGGGGTGGCCTTATCGTGTGGGTTCTCGGTGTGTGTTGTGTGTGTGGTTCGATAGTCTTTGTTGGTTTTTTTTGCAAATGGGGTTTTTTGTGACTGGTCTTGATCCGATCTTTGTTCTAGTCTTTCTTCTCGCTCATTTATCAGAATCAGGTGATTCAAGCGCCTGGAGTTTCGTCTCGAAACTGCCATTCCGTCTAATCAACTTCTTTTGCCACAGTAAAATTTGACCTAGTTTCAACTTGCTAGAACCGAGTTGTTTTCTTCCGCCGTTTTCCGTCGTTTGTTCGGTTCGTTCTTTCTTTTCAACCGGAGTTCTTAAGTTGAACTTTCTGGTTCGTTCTCTTGTTCGAGTTCTACCTGTGCATTAGTTGAGTACTTATTGTGTGCTTGTTGTTTTTCTGCGATAGATTACCCGGATTGCGCCGCTTGTTACTTCGAAACCCTAGGACTCGCGGATCATCAGCAAGGCAAGTAACACTTTGATCATACCTTTTCTACAACCCATGTTTTATTGCATTAGATCAATCTCTCACACATTGCATGATTAGGATCTAATTAAATTGTGGGATGGGAAGTAGATGAGGTAGTACCTATTACCTGTATTATTATGAAACCTTGGGAGTTACTTCTATGTTTGCTTATTATGCCATGCTATGCTAGTAGACGTGGATTGGGTGAGTGATATCCATGACAGATGTGAGTTGATAATTTAATGGTTTATCTAAGGTGGCAACTTAAACACACATCTGGGTGGATTGAGGCACCTGATGTCTATCAGGACTTGCCTGTTTTTTTTCGGACCGCCACCCAGGCTCAAAGGGATCATAAGAATTCATGCTAGTAACTTCCGTGTGCAGCCACATGCTACTATGGGCTCTGGCATAGTTGACTAAGTTGTGCGAACTCTTACGGGGTGGACTAGCAGATGTAGGGGTTGTAGGTGGTACGGTCTACCCCACATGTAAGGTGCTAGCGCTTCTGAAAGACTATGTCTCGGTCATCCGTTTCTCAAACACCTTGTAGTGCGAGAAAACAAACGGAGGCGATCGAGTCATGTGGGGAAAAGTGCGCAAACCTCTGCAGAGTGTACAAACTAATCATGATTAGCCGTGTCCCCGGTTATGGACAAACTTGAGTATCTAGTACTTGAATATCGTGTGAATCTCAACATGTTACTTCTAATTAATGTTGTTGGGTTTTAATTATTTTTAATTGGGATTGAGAATGCTGTCAACCATTCTCAATGTTTAACAACTACCATGATAGTTAAATAAATTTATTCCTTTGCAGTAGGGAAAAACTGGCTTTACGCAAAAACTATAACCATAGAGCTTTCCACCAGCCATATATGCATATAGTATAGCTGTTTCATTCCATTACTCTCTATGTGTTACTTTGCCAGCATATTCCATGTGCTGACCCGTTTTCGGGCTGCAACTTCTTATGTTGCAGACTTTTCATACGACGAGTAAGGTGTTTTTAGGTCGTGGCCCTATACTCAGTGATGCCGTTGGAGTTGATGGACCCATTTATCTTCCGAGTGTTCCGCTGTTATCGACACTAGATGGCCTTAAGCCATATTTATTGTAATAAGTTCTCTTTGAGACAACGATGTAATAAGTGTGTGATTGCCACTCTGCTATAAATCCTTCGATGTACTATGTGGTGTCAGCATTACTGATCCAGGGATGACACCCGAGCACAGTAGACTTGATCCATTCGGGTCGGGTCGCCACAGAGATGGTATCAGAGCACACGCTGACTGTAGGACACGACCACTAAGTTAAAGCCATAGATCACCATTCTCTTCTCATTTTCTAACTCCTCATCTTTTCTACTCTTTTAGGATGACGAACGTGAAGATTAAGTACACTCAACCGGATGAAGGCACACCTTTTGGATTGCACTTGAAGGAAGTCACCAAGTACCTGAATATCGGATTACCAAGCTTCACCGGGACCTTCAACGCCACTCTGCCTGAAGAGGAGCGCTGGAAGATTCAAGCTCATGTTCCGGGAAGGACATTCGCGCCAATCACGAAGCCTATAGATAGTGTTTTCAATGCACCAACCTGGAGTCTGGGAAAGAGCATGGCAGCTCATATCACCATAGGACGCATTGGAGAAGTTTACCAAGAAGACCTCAAGGACACTATCTACCAGATTTGCGGGCGCCGAGATGAACAATGGGAGTTAGTCAGCACCAAGAAGGATAGATACATTGCATCTTTCATCCAGGAGTTAAACCAGCACATTCGACGCCACGAGAACCAGATGTGCAATGATATGATAGAGTTGAAGAATGCAAAGGCAAGGATCATCGAGCTAGAAGGAGAACTGAAGTCTACACGCAAGGACTACATGGACGAGATCGTAGCTCTAGCAAGACACAATGGCGATCTTAAGCAGGAGATTGAAGAACTCAAGAGGAAGTTAGCATCCACGGAGGAAGACGAGTACGTCGCATGTCCGGACAACTACATCATCATCGACGACACCGATTCGGATCCAAGTGAACCCGACTTTGACGACGAAGCTGGAGGAGATATCATGGAGTCTTCCATCGGTTCAAATTTCTAGATGACCACCAAATAGTAGTAGTATTTCCCCCATGTAAACATTAGTCGAGCACTTTTGCGATAGTTTTAGATTGTTTGTAAGCCCTTGTTTGATGGATTGAAGTGAATTGTGTGCTTTTGCCTCATGTGCATATGGGTAGTGTTTTCCCTTTAGACCTCACTCTATTCTCAATTCTCTTCTTTTTCTAAACCCTCAGATGCCTCCGAGATGTGACAATGGATTTCCACCGGAGCTCACTCAGTTGATCCAACAGCAGAATCAATTGATGCAGATGTTAGTCCAGAACCAGCAGAACAACAACAACAACCCACCACCACCACCACCTGTTGACCACTTAGCCCGTTTCCTTAGGCTGAATCCGCCGGTGTTTTCCAGTAGCACCGATCAGCAGACGATTGGCTCCGCAAGATAGGAAGGGAGTTGACCACTGCAGGATGCACGGATGGTGAGAAAGTGAAGTTTGCCGCACACCAGCTTGACGGACCCGCGGCAGCATGGTGGGAGAATTTCACAGCCACTTACCCAGTTGACACTGTCACATGGGATCAGTTTCAGCAAGCTTTCTGCACTGCCCATGTTTCAGCAGGAGCTATGGCCATAAAGAAGCGTGAGTTTCGCAACTTACGCCAAGGAGGAAGGACAGTTGGCCAGTACGTTGACGACTTCAGCAAGTTAGCACGTTATGCCCCAGATGACGTTGCTACGGATGCAGCTAAGCAGGAGAAGTTTCTGGAAGGATTGAATGATGAGCTAAGCATGCAGTTGATGGTAGCAAGTTTCAACAACTACCAGGAGTTGGTAGATCGTGCCATCATGATTGAAGGGAAGCAACAGCAGATTGAGAACCGCAAGAGGAAGTATGGACAGGGGAAGAATAACTCTAGAGCCCAGCAGAAGCACCGTTTTGCCCCTAAACCGGGATTTCAATTTCAGCACACCCATGGAGGAGGTAGCTCGCACAACCATAATGGCCACAAAAATGGTAATGGGAATGGAGGAAGCAACGGCCAGAATCGGACCATCCCATCAACCCCAACCAAGAGAGATCTGAGTCAAGTCACCTATTTCAAGTGTTCCAAGACCGGACATTATGCCAATGAATGTCCTGAAGGCCAGAATGGAAATGGCAATGGAAGCTCTGGGAAGAAGCCGAACCCTTTCAATAGGGGACAGGTGAACCACATTAATGTGGAGGAGGTTCAAGATCAACCCGATGCAGTAATCGGTAAGTTTTTGGTTAAGTCATTTACCGCACTCGTACTTTTTGATACTGGTGCATCGCATTCATACACATCAAGGGAATTTGTGGATAAGTATGACCTGCCAACCCAAGCCCTTAGGTCACCCATGTTAGTAAGCTCACCAGGAGCGGAGTTTATGGCCAGACGATGGTGTGATCGGTTACCATTAAGGATTGGTAACTATGTGTTTCCCTCAGACCTAATAGTATTGGAATCTCAAGGATTGGATGTGATATTAGGCATGGATTGGTTGACGATGTATGGAGGAAACATCGATTGCGCTAGTAAGTCAATTTTGCTTACCACACCAGAAGGAAGAAGGATCAAGTATGTATCCCGGCATGTGCCAAACAGGACACAAGTAAACTTCCTAACATGAGTTGTGCAAGAGGAAGTACCAGTGGTAAAGGATTTTCCTGATGTATTTCCTGAGGAATTACCAGGCATGCCACCGGATAGAGACATTGAGTTTTTGATTGAGTTATTGCCAGGTACAGGCCCAATATCGAAGCGACCGTACCGGATGCCAGCAAAGGATTTGGTGGAAATTAAGAATCAGATTAAGGAGTTATTGGATAAAGGTTACATTCGCCCAAGTTCTTCGCCTTGGGGATCACCCGTACTTCTAGTGGAAAAGAAGGATGGAACATTAATGATGGTTGTTGATTATCGGGGATTGAATGAAGTAACCGTCAAGAATAAGTACCCACTGCCAATGATCAACGATCTGTTTGATCGGTTGCAAGGAGCCAAAGTGTTTTCCAAGATCGATTTGCGATCAGGGTACCATCAATTGAAGATTCGAGAGCAGGATATACCTAAGACAACATTCACCACAAGATATGGACTGTATGAGTATACCGTTATGTCATTTGGATTGACTAACGCACCTGCCTACTTTATGAACCTGATGAACAAAGTGTTTATGGAGTTTTTGGATAAGTTCGTTGTAGTGTTAATTGATGACATCCTGGTTTATTCAAAGAATGAAGAGGAGCATAAGGAACATTTGCGTTTGGTTTTGGAGAAACTAAGGGAACATCAGTTATATGCCAAATTCAGCAAATGTGAGTTTTGGTTGAAGGAAGTTGGATTCCTCGGACAGGTTATATCCGGAGAAGGTATAGCAGTTGACCCCACAAAGGTTGAGACCGTAACCGAATGGGAAGCACCAACAACAGTTGGAGAGATCCGGAGTTTTCTTGGACTCGTAGGATACTACCGGAGATTTATTGAGAATTTCTCAAAGATTGCGAAGCCTATGACGGAGTTGTTGAAGAAGGATACTAAGTTCAAATGGACTGAGGAGTGTGAGGCTAGTTTCCAGGAGTTGAAGAAACATTTGGTCACCTCACCAGTATTGATTTTGCCAGATCAGACCAAGGATTATGAGGTGTATTGCGACGCTTCACGTCGAGGACTTGGAGCAGTGCTTATGCAGGAAGGGAAAGTTGTTTCATATGCTTCACGGCAACTGAAGCCTCATGAGTTGAATTATGCCACGCATGATTTGGAGTTAGCAGCCGTAGTGCATGCATTGAAAACGTGGAGACATTTTCTCATTGGAAATCATTGTGAGGTGTACACGGATCACAAGAGTTTGAAGTACATTTTCACGCAGAAGGAGTTGAACCTTCGACAAAGGAGATGGTTGGAGCTCATCAAGGATTATGACATGAGATTGCATTACCATCCCGGAAAAGCTAATGTAGTAGCTGACGCATTGAGCCGTAAGAGCCATGTCAATACTCTAATGACGGGGAAAATACCCAAGGAGTTAGCAGAAAACCTTCGTGAGCTATGTTTGGAAATAGTTCCGAGAAGCTATGTAGCAGCATTGGAGATTCAGTCAACATTGATGGATAAGATCAGAGAACCTCAGAAATCTGACAAGGAGATTGCTGCTATAAAAGAGAAATTGAGCGAAAGAAAAGCAAAGGGATTTCGTGAGGATGAGCACGATACCTTATGGTTTGAGGACCGTGTTTATGTACCCAATGACCCGGAGATCAGAAAGTTGATTTTGCAAGAGGCACATGATTCACCGTATTCGATTCACCCAGGGAATACCAAGATGTATTTGGATTTGAAGGAAACATTCTGGTGGACCGGAATGAAGAAGGATATTGCAGCATATGTAGCAGTTTGTGACGTATGTCAGAGAGTAAAGGCAGAGCATCAGAAGCCAGCAGGGTTGTTACAACCATTGCCGATACCCGAATGGAAGTGGGATAAGATAGGCATGGATTTTATCACCGGACTACCCAGGACGAAAGCAGGCTATGATTCGATATGGGTAGAAGTTGATCGTTTGACGAAGGTAGCACATTTCATTCCAGTTAAGACCACTTACACCAGTGCTAAGTTGGCGAAGATATACATGACTAGGATCATTTGTTTGCATGGAGTTCCGAGGAGTATCGTATCAGATAGAGGAACCCAATTTACCTCAAAGTTTTGGAATCAGTTGCATGAAACTTTAGGAACCAGACTAGAGTTCAGCACAGCTTTTCATCCGCAAACGGATGGACAGACCGAGAGAGTCAATCAGATTTTGGAAGATATGCTGAGAGCTTGTGCACTAGATTATGGATCTAGCTAGGACGATAACTTGCCGTATGCGGAGTTTTCCTACAACAATAGCTATCAAACCAGTTTGAAGATGGCACCTTTCGAAGCTTTATACGGAAGGAGGTGCAGGACACCGTTGTCCTGGGACGAAGTTGGAGACCGTCAGTTCTTTGGACCAGATTTGATTAAGGAGTCTGAACGGAAAGTTAAGTTGATTCGAGATAGGCTCAAGGTAGCCCAGTCCAGGCAGAAGAGCTACGCAGATTCTAAACGCAAGGAGACAGTTTACGAGACCGGAGATAGAGTTTATCTCCGAGTATCCCCACTTCGAGGAGTTAAGCGCTTTGGAGTTAAGGGAAAGTTAGCATCGCGTTTCGTTGGACCGTACAAGATCTTGCAACGTATGGGAGAAGTCGCTTATAAGTTGGAATTACCAGAGGGACTGTCAGGAGTTCATGATGTATTCCATGTTTCTCAGCTGAAGAAATGTCATGCCGAGATGGCAGAGATACCGCTAAGAGATACCGTGCCACTCGAAGCGATTCAGTTGAAGGACGACTTAACGTATGAGGAGAAGCCAGTCAAGATTCTCGAGTTTGCTAGCAGAGTTACTCGCAGTAAGGTTATCAAGTTTTGCAAAGTTCAGTGGAACCACCACTCAGAGGATGAAGCCACCTGGGAGAGAGAAGAAGATTTGCTCAAGGACCACCCTCACCTATTTTCTAGCCAACCCGAATCTCGAGGGCGAGATTCACCTTAAGGGGGGTAGGTTTGTAACATCCCAAATTTGCAATTTGGAATGTTATACACTAGATCATCATGCATAGCATATTTTCTTGCATTTTGGTTGATCCTAGAAATTTCACGCAACTCAAGGACCCTCAGAGAGAGTTGGAGATTTCGTTATTTTCATATTTGAGAGTTTTCTCGAATTTGAAAAGAGGATCATTTGATTTATTTATTTCATCTTCAATAATTTTTCCAATATCAAAATATGAGAGAGGGAATAATATGACTTTCCCAAAATTGAGGAAAAATGAAGATTTAATAAATAGATCAAATTTTGCTTTCCGGTGTTTATTTGCATTTTATTTGGATAGGGAAAAATGCGCATTTTCAAAAAATTGCATTTTAGGCCCGAAGAAAAGTTCATTTTGTTCGACTCATTTTTAGGAGTCGGGGAAAATTTACTTTAGGTTTTTCGGAGTTCGTTTAGTTTCTTTTTCTTTTGTTTTCTGCGCGCGAAAACCAGTTAAAAAAAAGGAGCCTCCCGCCAGGCCAACCGGGCCAAAGGCCCAGCCAGCCGGCCACCGCCCCAGCCTCCCTGCGCGCCGTGCGCCAGGCAAGGCAGGCGCCAGCCGCCGCCGCCTCTTGCTCTAGCCGAGTCCGGCTAGGGTTAGCCCGTCCCCTTTCCTTTGTTTCGTTTTCCTATTCCTACTCTATTTCTTGTCCCCTACCCCAAGTCTCCTTTCCCCTCCCCAATATAAATACCCCAACACCCCCCCTCTAAACCCATCAAATCAAACCCCAAGCCCTCCAGCGCACCCCACCCCGCGCCCTACACCGCCGCCGCGCCACCCCACCACCGCGCCGCCGCCCTTGTGCCCTAGCGCCGCCGCCGCACCTTGCCCACGCCGCCGCCCTACGCCACGCCGCCGGAGCCCCTCGCCGGAGGTTACCCCGCGTCTCTTTTCCTCGGATCGTTTTCTTCTAATCGTCCCGATTCTTTTCTTCTCTTCTGATTCGTTTTCTAGATCGGTTTTTCGTTTTGGTTTTCTTCTCCGAAACCCTAGATCGGATTCGTTTTCTTTTCCGATTTAGTTGCTTTGGACCGTTCGCCGGACCATTCGTCCTAACGAACGTGATCACCGGATTCTTCTAGGTTAACGAACGTCCGTTCGTTTAACCGTTCTTCTTTTTCTTCTCGTCGGATTTATTCCGCGATCGCGATCTCAGATCCGATCTTCGTTCTAGTTATCTTCTCGCTCGTTTATCGGATTCAGGTGTTCAAGCGCCTGGAGTTTCGTTTCGAAACCGCCGTTCCGTCTAATCAACTTAAACAAGTTTTTGCTACGGTAAAATTTGACCTAGTTTCAACTTGCTAGAACCGAGTTGTTTTTCTTCTGCCGTTTGTTTTCCGTTTCTTTGTTCGGTTCGTTCTTTCTTTGCAACCGGAGTTCTTAAGTTGAACGTTCTGGTTCGATCTCTTGTTCGAGTTTTACCTGTGCATTAGATGAGTACTTATTGTGTGCTTGTTGTTTGTCTGCGATAGATCACCCGGATTGCGCCGCTTGTTACTTCGAAACCCTAGGTCTCGCGGATCATCAGCAAGGCAAGTAACACTTTGATCATACCTTTTCTGCAACCCATGTTTTATTGCATTAGATCAATCCTCTCACACTGCATGATTAGGATCTAATTAAATTGTGGGATGGGAAGTAGATGAGGTAGTACCTATCACCTGTATTATTATGAAACCTTTGGGAGTTACTTCTACGTTTGCTTATTATGCCATGCTATGCTAGTAGACGTGGATTGGGTGAGTGATATCCATGACAGATGTGAGTTGATAATTTTAATGGTTTATCTAAGGTGGCAACTTAAACACACATCTGGGTGGATTGAGGCACCTGATGTCTATCAGGACTTGCCTGTTTTTATTTCGGACCGCCACCCAGGCTCAAAGGGATCATAAGATAATTCATGCTAGTAACTTCCGTGTGCAGCCACATGCTACTATGGGCTCTGGCATAGTTAACTAAGTTGTGCGAACTCTTACGGGGTGGACTAGCAGATGTAGGGGTTGTAGGTGGTACGGTCTACCCCACATGTAAGGTGCTAGCGCTTCTGAAAGACTGTGTCTCGGTCATCCGTTTCTCAAACACCTTGTAGTGCGAGAAAACAAACGGAGGCGATCGAGTCATGTGGGGAAAAGTGCGCAAACCTCTGCAGAGTGTACAAACTAATCATGATTAGCCGTGTCCCAGGTTATGGACAACTTGAGTATCTAGTACTTGAATATCGTGTGAATCTCAACATGTTACTTCTAATTAATGTTGTTGGGTTTTAATTATTTTTAATTGGGATTGAGAATGCCGTCAACCATTCTCAATGTTTAACAACCACCATGATAGTTAAATAAATTTATTCCTTTGCAGTAGGGAAAAACTGGCTTTACGCAAAAACTATAACCATAGAGCTTTCCACCAGCCATATATGCATATAGTATAGCTGTTTCATTCCATTACTCTCTATGTGTTACTTTGCCAGCATATTCCATGTGCTGACCCGTTTTCGGGCTGCAACTTCTTATGTTGCAAACTTTTCATACGACGAGTAAGGTGTTTTTAGGTCGTGGCCCTATACTCAGTGATGCCGTTGGAGTTGATGGACCCATTTATCTTCCGAGTCTTCCGCTGTTATCGACACTAGATGGCCTTAAGCCATATTTATTGTAATAAGTTCTCTTTGAGACAACGATGTAATAAGTGTGTGATTGCCACTCTGCTATAAATCCTTCGATGTACTATGTGGTGTCAGCATTACTGATCCAGGGATGACACCCGAGCATAGTAGACTTGATCCATTCGGGTCGGGTCGCCACAATATAAAAAAATGGACAAGCCATGAAAATATCATGCTATCTGTCTTACGATCATGCAAAGCAATATGACAATGAATGCTCAAGTCATAAAAACGGAACGGCGAAAGTTGCATGGCAATATGTCGGAATGGCTATGGAAATGCCATAATAGGTTGGTATGGTGGCTATTTTGAGGACAATATAGTAAGGCTTACGTGTGATAGAGTGTATCATATCACGGGGTTTGGATGCACCGACGAAGTTTGCACCACATCTCGAGGTGAGAAAGGGCAATGCACGGTACCGTAGAGGCTAGCAAATTGCGGAAAGGTAAGAGCGCATATAATCCATGGACTCACATTAGTCATAAAAGAACTCACATACTTATTGCAAAATCTTATTAGCCCTCGAAGCAAAGTACTACTACGCATGCCCCTAGGGGGTAGATTGGTAGGAAAAGACCATCGCTCGTCCCCAACCGTCATTCAGAAGGAAGACAATCAATAATAAATCATGCTCCAACTTCATAGCATAGCGAGAGACTATAAGTGCATGTTTCAGGAATCACAAACCTTAACACCAATATTCTTACTAACCACAACCATTTACTAGTACCTCCCACATATTATCATCTCTATATCGCAAAACTATTGCAAGGAATCAAACATATCATATTCAGTGACTAACCATGTGAATGTCCAATTCCTGTTGACTCTCTAAATAGATATAATTGAAGCATGAGAGTTTAATTCTTTCTAGAAAAGACCAAGTTCAAATAAATATAAGTGAAGCAAAAGAGCATTCTACAAATAACGGTTTTCTATGTGAAGAGAAACGGGCAATTCAAACTTCAAATGATATAAGTGAAGCAAATGAGGCATTCTATAAATCAACCAAGGACTATCTCATACCAGCATGGTGCATTATTGAAATAAAAATGAAAAGGCACACGACGCTCCAAGATCTATGCATATCACATGAACAAAACAAAAACCAAAACATACTGATACTTGTTGAAGAAAGATGGGATGCCTTCCGAGGCATCCCCAAGATTAGACGCTTGAGTCTCCTTGAATATTTACATGGGGTGCCTTGGGCATCCCCAAGCTTGAACTCTTGCCTCTCCTCCTTCTCCTCATATCGAGACTTCCTCGATCCTCGAACACTTCATCCACGCAAAACTTAACAAAACCCTCATGAGATCTGTTAGTATAATAAAGCAAATCACTACTCTAAATAATGCTACAAACCCATTCATATTTTATTTTTACATTATCCCTACGGTATTCTAGCTTCCACTACAAGACATCGGTTAATACATGATGGATTCTTCATGACTTATACCACCGATACACTCCATAGTTCTATCAAAATAAGAATCTGTCAAAAACATGACAATTTGTAGCAATCTGAACTTTGACCATACTTCTGTAACTCCAAAAATTCTGAAAAATTAGGAAAAAAATGCATAGCAGTACTGTGTAAAAATTTCAGAAACTTTTCACATTCCAGTAAAAAAAATGTAAATTCACGTACTACAATCAAAGTTTCTGTTTTTGCACCGCACATACCAAACAAGCAATCTAAACATCCTAAAGGCAAATCTTGCCACATTATTTTTATAATAAATGGGTTTGCACAAGGGGATAATTATTTTTGTTGAAAAGTTTCCGAATCAAGGTTGACCAAGTTTCCATGGGCATGAACAAAGTTCAAGGCTAGCTCCCACTTTAACAATGCTCGTCTCTCTCACTTTGAGTTTTCTTTTTGAAAAAATTTAGGTTCCCCTCTATATTTTTCTAAACTTTATAAAAGCACACAACAAAATAAAATGACTCTAAAACTTCTTGTCTCCCTGGCAGCGCTTTCTTTAAATCCATTAAGCTGGGCATAAAGTGCTCAAGTAATCGATCCATCCGGACCCCAAGGTATATCAAAGCCAGTTTTAATTAGCAATGATTTATAATTTAGTAGTGAGCACAAAGCAACATATATCATGCAATGACAAAGTCTAACTCTCTTCCTATGCATCGGCATGTCATAAAATAACAATTCATGCACATCAAGTAAAGGCCAATACATAGCATAAGCAGTTTCTTGCAATTTTATCGTGTTGGAAACATAGAGAGGCGAAGATGTAGTTCCTCTCTCATAATAATTGCAAGTAGGAGCAGCAAGCACATGCATATTATACACATCAAAATCATCATGTGTAATGGTAAGATGCAACCCATCAGTATAATCCTTAATAAGAGCAAATTTCTCCGATATAGTGCAGTTGAGAGAATTCAAAAAGATAATAGGAATATCATGTGTGCGTGCAGTAGCAACAGTTTCATTATTAACATAAGGAACTATAGCAAGTTCATCTCCATAAGCATAGTTCAAATTGGCATCATGGCCATAAACATAGCGAGCATCAAGTTCATCAAAAAGGGATATTTCAAATGAATCCAAGGGATCATATCATTCATCCTTCGGTAAGAACGAAGGGACATTAAACAATGTATGATACAAAGAGTTACTCTCATGAGAAGGTGGGCACGGGTGATCAATCCGCTCCTCCTCCTTTTGTTATTCGCTCTCCTCCTCATCTTTTTCATCTAATGAGCTCTCATTTTCAGCAATTTCTTCCTCCATAATTACCTACAAGATATTAGTCTCTTCTTGGACAACGAAGACTTTCTCAATAAATACATCAATATCGGCATTGTATTCATAATTCTCATAGCAATATTTAGGTATAGCAAAACTTTCAGGTCTATAAACAACATCATAATAATCTTCATACTTTTCAATCAGAGATTCAGTTTCATAAGCACCCTTAAAAGCAACGAATTCTTCTGTTCATTCCACATCATAGTAATCATATATACCATTAGCGTAAGAAGCCAAGGTTTCATTATCATTAAATCCACATGAAAAGGGAAGGTGTCGAGCCTTCAACCTAGAGCAACAAGTATAATCATATCTCAAGCATAAATTCCAAGTATAATCATATTCTAAAATAATTCTACGTAAATTTTTATTGCGTTTGGACTTCGTTTGATATTGTATTATGCGAAACAAAAAATATGCAACAAACAGGAACTAGCATTGGGCACTGGATCAATATGTTAGTCTAATAAATCATATAAACTCTTGGCAAAAGTATGTGGAAGTTGTATAATATTGGCATGGAACAATAAAAAATTATAGACAAGACGGAGACGTATCAAGAAGCCAGTAGGGTCATCGTATTCTCCTCACACCCTCACACAATGCGAGATGTCATGATTCCACTAGTGGTGCCCTTGAAGGTGGTGACCCACATTTACAAACAATGTTGGGGCTCTATAGGATCAAAAGTATGTCTAGAGGGGGGTGATTAGACTACTTGACCAAATTAAAACTTAACCTTTTCCCAATTTTAGTTCTTGGCAGATTTTAGCTAATTTAGGACAAGTCAAGCAATCATCACATAATTCAAGCAAGCATGCAAAGAGTATATAGGCAGCGGAAAGTAAAGCATGCAACTTGCAAGAATGTAAAGGGAAGGGTTTGGAGAATTCAAACGCAATTGGAGACACGGATGTTTTTCCCGTGGTTCGGATAGGTGGTGCTATCCTACATCCACGTTGACGGAGACTTCAACCCACGAAGGGTAACGGTTGCGCGAGTCCACATAGGGCTCCACCCAAGGGTAACGGTTGCACGAGTCCACACAGATCTCCACCCACGAAGGGTCCACGAAGAAGCAACCACCCACAAAGGGTCCACGAAGAAGCAACCTTGTCTATCCCACCATGGCCATCGCCCACACAGGACTTGCCTCACTAGCCGTAGATCTTCACGAAGTAGGCGATCTCCTTGCCCTTACAAACTCCTTGGTTCAACTCCACAATCTTGTCGGAGGCTCCCAAGTGACACCTAGCCAATCTAGGAGACACCACTCTCCAAGAAGTAACAAATGGTGTGTAGGTAATGAACTCCTTGCTCTTGTGCTTAAAATGATAGTCTCCCCAACACTCAACTCTCTCTCATAGGATTTGGATTTGGTGGAAAGAAGATTTGAGTGGAAAGCAACTTGGGAAGGCTAGAGATCAAGATTCATATGGTAGGAATGGAATGTCTTGGTCTCAACACATGAGTAGGTGGTTCTCTCTCAGAACATATGAGTTGGAATGGTGTATGTGTTCTGATGGCTCTCTCCTCAAATGAAGAGGTGGAGGGGTATATATAGCCTCCACACAAAATCCAACCGTTACACAGTTTTCCAATCTCGGTGGGACCGAATCAACAAACTCGGTCGGACCGAAAATGTAAACCTAGTGACGGTTAGAGATTTTCGGTGGGACTGACATGCAACTCGGTAGGACCGATATGGTTAGGGTTTGGGCATAACGTAATCTCGGTGAGACCGATTACACAAACTCGGTGAGACCGAATTTGGTAATTAGCTAACCAGAGAGTTGGTCAGGCAAACTCGGTGGGACCGATTTGCTCTTTCGGTGAGACCGAAAAGTTACAAAGGGGAAACACTGAATTTACATTGCAATCTCGGTGGGACCGATTCGCTCTTTCGGTGAGACCGAAAAGTTACGAAAGGGAAACAGAGAGTTTGCAATCCCATCTCGGTGAGACCGAGATCCCTATCGGTAGAACCAAATTGCTAGGGTTTGGCAGTGGCTAATGACAAGTGAAACTCGGTGGCGCCGGATAGGAAGAATCGGTAGGACCGAGTTTGGCTTAGGGTTTAGGTAATATGTGGATATGGGAAAGTAGTTGAGGGTTTTGGAGCATATCACTAAGAAGATGAAGCAAGAGGCTCATTAAGCAACACCTCATCCCTCCTTGATAGTATTGGCTTTTCCTAAAGACTCAATGTGATCTTGGATCACTAAAATATAAAATGAAGAGTCTTGAGCTTTTGAGCTTGAGCCAACCCTTTTTCCTTAGCATTTTGAGGGTTCCACTTTCACATCCATGCCATGCCAATCATTGAGCTTTCCTGAAATAATCATCTTGGAATAGCATTAGCTCAATGAGCTATATGTTGTTATGAATTACCAAAACCACCTAGGGATAGTTGCACTTTCAATCTCCCCCCTTTTGGTAATTGATGACAACATATAGATCAAAGCTTCGACAAATGATAATAAGCATGAAATATATCGTCGCTTTGAGAAGTATGTGATAAGTAAGAGCTCCCCCTAAATTTGTGCATATTTAAAATTTGCTTTGGAATGCAAATGCACAAGGAGTTAGAGTCATGGGTTACTCTTCCATGTCACATACATCTTGGTGGAGCGCTTAAAATGATAAGAATGAAATACATGCACTCATCACCAAGAATAGTGAAAGATCACATAAGATAGATAAGATAATAGCATTAAGCAAACATTAAGTGTAGCTTATGATCAAACACATGATCATCAATGTCTCACAAATAATGACGTAGTATCTCAAGCACTCAAAAGCAAACAAGTTTGAAAAACCACCAAATAAAGCAAGAGAGAAAAGCAACACTCTCTCTCTCGAGGCCTATGATCTATACATCTTCTCCCCCTTTGGCACCAAGTTACCAAAAAGTTCCTAGAAAATGCATAGTGCTAGATCGACGCTCAGGCTTGATCTTCTAGTGGTGGTGGAGTCCGGATCACTCCAAGGACGAAGGCTTCGGTAGACGCTGAAGTAGACGCTGGAGTTGGAGCTGAAGTAGATGCTGGAGCTGGTGGAACTGAGGCTGTAGCTGGTGCTGAAGTGGTGGCTCTGGTGTCAGCAACTGGCACGGCAGATGACCTCGGGCCTCGTGGCACTCTGGCAAAGGCATGAGTGGTAGTCCTGCCTCTCCTCTCCTGCTTGTTCTCCTGGAGCTGCTCCACTGCAGACTGAACTTCCGTTACTTTGACATCCAAGTCATAGAACTTCTGTTCCATGATTCTCTCTAGGCTCTGCTGATTCTGAGTGAGGGTGGCCAGACTTTGCTCAATCCTCAGCGTGGATGCAATCAAGTAACCAAGCTGCTCTTGTTTAGTCTTCAAGAAATACTCAGATGCCTCCTCTTGCGTTGGCATCTTGGCAGCTTTCTCCTTCCTTGCCTTCTCCTTCTTTGCTTGTGCTTGAACTGATGATGGCTCATTCTCAGTCATGACCACTTGGTTATCCTCAAAATCTGGACGGATGGGCAGGTGTTCCTTGTCCAATAAGTATATGCCTGTGCCCATCTTAGAGTTGATGAGCTCCTAGATCTGAGGGGCATATCCGCAACTCCTCTTCTGATCTGCTGCAGTCCTTTTGATAGTTTCCACTATGAGGCTCATCACCTTGAACTTCTGAGGCACATCAAATACATGTAGCAAGTTGATATCATGGCCTCTGATCATCTTGTGATCTCCAGACTTGGGCAATAAGGTGTGCCTCAAGATCCAATTGATAGTTGGCAGTCCTGACAGAAGATAGTGCACTGAGCCAAATTTGAAAGTGTCAAGTGCCTCATTTGGAATTTCCTTATACATATTGGACATGGAATTGTGGTCCATTTTCTTCTTGGCATATATGTCCAAGTCATCATCATGCTCCTCTGGGGCATTAATGAGCTGTGCCCACTCAGCCACTGTAGATTGGTACCTTGTACCCTCAGACATCCATGTGATCTTTCCATCTGGGTAAAAGTGTGTCGTGGATTAGAATTGCATGATCAGTTCCTCGTTCCACTTTGTGAGCTTCTGCCCAACAAAGTCAGCAACTCCACAAGCACTAAAGCTGTCATATACTCCCGGGTAGTGTTCCTCCTTCTCCCTCATGTAGGTCCAGTCGACCCATCTCATGTCACAGACAATGGGCTTCTTATCTAGCAGCACTGTCTCATAGAAGTCCTGCTGTTCCTTGGTGTGAAATCTGTAATCCACGGCAGTCCTTCTCCTTGAAGCATACGGATCTGCTTCTCTCCACTTCCTCAGCCCCGAATCTCTCCCGAGCTTCATGTCCTCAGCCACAGGATGAGCATCGTTGTGGTCTGGGATCTTGGGCTTGAGCTTTCTCAGAACATTCTCTTCCTCTTCTTCAGCAACAGTCTCAGGCACTGGGGCCTTGTTCTTCTCAGCTGCAGGAATGCTCCTTGTATTCCTCTTGGGTGCAGACTTGGGCTTGGAGGCAGCTTTGGGCTTAGATGCAGTAGCCCCTGATCTTATGGCATCACCCATCAGCTTGGGTGCCTTGGGTGCTGGTGCAGCTACCTCTTCTTCCTCTTCCTCTTCCATGATGGAAGCCTTTCCTAGCACTCTGGCTACGATCTTCTTGACCCTTTCCTTCCTCTTCTTGCCTTCTGCAGCAACTGGCTCTTGGGGAGTGGGCTTCTCAGTTGAGGCTCTTGCCTTTGACATGGGCTGCCTGCCTGCTGGCCTTTTGATCTTTAGGCCTGGCTTTGTGCCTTGAGCTGGCTCAACTCTCTTGGAAGTGGCCTCTTCCTCTGCCACATAGTCTTCATCTTCGGAGTCTGAAGTTCTCTTCTTCCTCTGTCTCGTGGCAGCCTTTGGCAAGTTGCTAGGGGTGCTCCTGCTGCCCTCATCTGAAGAACTTGAGGGACTAGTGCCCTCACTCATGTGCACCTGCTGCTCTGACATGTTCTGGCTATCACTTTGATCAGACATGCTGCAAACTCTGACTACTGACCCTGTGAATAGGTTATAGATGAGATAGAGTGGATGAGCATCACAAAATGCAGAGATTTTTTTGCAAAAGAATGATCCAAAAAACTTAGTTTTAGTTTCCCACTGAAATCATCTCGGATCTACCGATTTTTAAACTCGGTGATACCGAAGCAGTTTTGGCACCTGAACTGGTGAACTCGGTTGGACCGAGTCACAGTTCGGTGGCACCGAGACTGCTAGGGTTTCACAGAGTTCCAAAATCGGTCACACCGATAAGTAATTCTCGGTCAGACCGAGTCTCACTTGTGCAATGGCATAAGCCAAATCGGTGGGACCGAGTTTTTCAACTCGGTGGGTCCGAGATGGTTTCGGCGGAAACCTAAACCTAGAATTTTCGAATCAAACCTAATCTATGAGTTCATTGACTGGATAGAAGTTTATCAAACGTGGCTAGAATCAATATGATCACAATGTGCTAGGAATCAGATTGGGGAATAGCACAAAGATCGAGTCCATACCCTAGTTCGGCGCAGACTCGCTACGGCGGCAACGGCGGGGCAGAATTCCTGTTGACGGCGACGGAGACCAGCGACTGGAGGCGGCTGGCGGCGAGAAGACGATCCGGAGACCACGTTGGCAAAGCAGGCTATCGCGCGGGCGAAGGGGTTCGGAGAAATTTCCAAATTTTGCCTGTGACTATATATAGCCCGACCCTGTCGGTGTGACCGAGTGGAACAACTCGGTGGCACTGAGATTCACAACTGCAGGCAGTTACTGAAACTCGGTGTGACCGAAATGTTCAAATCGGTTGCACCGAGATCAAAAACCTAGATCAACTTAATGATCTCGGTAGGACCGAAAGTGGGGTATCGGTCAGACTGAGAATCATAAAGAGGTTTTGGAAGTTTAAGTCTATGATGAATCGGGGACTCCGAGCACTCCTCACACAGAGTGGTTCGAATCTGACTTGATCAAATTTTGTGATGCATCATGAATAGAGTTTGAGACGAGAAAAGCATAGATAGCTAGAGGAGGTTCTTAGGCATTCTTGTCCATCCACTTGGCAGAAGCAGATAAAACCAAACAATCAAAACAACAAGTGGATGTCCTCGAATGAGTAAAAGATGCAACCAGCATGCTCACACAATAAGATGGCAAATGAAATATGTGGCAAGGCATGCACAACCAATTCTAGCATCTATCAAGCAATTTGCGATGACAAGGTCATCTATATATGAGTATATTGACTTAGGAGTCAAGTGAGAACACTTGATCATAGGTCATACTCATTGTTTAAGCTCAAGTGGGGTTACCACTTTTACATAAAGCATTGTTGTGTTCACATCTTTAGAGTTGCTTTAGCTCAAGTCTTAGAGTAAAGCTCCCCCTAGATGTGATATCCCCCCTAAGAGGGATGAACTAACCTTGGATTTTGTCGATGATGACTTCATGTAGATGTCGAAGATGTGGATGCTCAATGTTGATGTAGATCACTTGGAGCTATCCATTTGAGTGAATTGCACTTTCAATACCTACATGGGTTAGTCCCACAAGGAACAAACAAGGATATCCATAGACATAGAGTGATGCACACACAAGATGATGTCCATGAAAACTCTTAGGTTACCTTGTCCCTTGTCTTACCAACAAGAGGGTTTGTGACTCCTTGAACTAGTGCAAGATGTGGAAGTTGATTGCACTTGTTCTTGCCAAAATGATAAGAGTGAAGTATGTTGGCGGAGTCACCCTCAAGAACTCTCCAGTTCTTCTTCTTTTGGATCCACATCATCTTGATGGGAATCCTTGGAGTTGTAGTTGTACTTCATGAAGTGGAACTTGAAGTAGTCTTGGGAATCCACTTGACTAAGGTCTTAGGAGCTTCTTCAAATGCGTCAATTTCCTCTTGAAGTTTGTCCTTGCCTTCTTGCTTGTAGTCTTGTGGTGGAAGATCATCTTGAGCTTGTGTCCCCTTGAAAGAAGTATCATACTTCTCTTGTTGAGGAACAAACTTTGTCTTGGGGTATTGATCTTCTTCCCACTCAACTCCATTGGCATTGAACTTTCATTCAAAACCAACACCTTGATTCTTCCAGTGCATTCCTTGCTTGCGCACAATTTCCTCGAATTGCTTACTCCCGGCAACGCTTTTGTACACTCCTTTCTCTATAATTCCCTTCAATAAACTATTTTCTTGCTCAAGTGTAACTTGGCTAAGAGAATCATTAGTGGAATCAAGAGAACTACTAGAAGCAACAATATTGGATTTAGCATGATCATTGTTACTGCTAGAGGAAGAATCTTTCTTGTTCTTGTTACTAGACTTGACTTGAGGCATGTAAGTGGATAAGAGTAAACGCTTGGCAATGTAAGAAGAGCTTTTCTTGCGGAGATCATCATTGATTGCTTTTAAGAACTCATGCTCTTGCTCAAGATTGAGCTTTTCAAAGCGTAATTTCTCATGAGCTCTTAAAAGTTCTCGATGATCTTCGAAGATAGTTTCATGAGCTAACTTAAGAGTGTTTAGTTCTTTAGTTAGAGCCTCAATCTTCTCCTTATCATTGTCATTCGTTTTATCTTCATTAGCATGTTTAATTGACGTTTCATCATAGTATTCATCACCAGAGTTGTCAACAAGCAAATAATCACCTGACAAGTCATCTTCATCACTATTGAAATCAACATACTCGGGGTGTGTTACCTTAGGACCTTTGGCCATGAAGCATCTTCCAATTCCTTCATTTGGTGAGTCAAATATGTCGTAGGAGTTGGTTGACACAAGTGCTAGGCCGGCAACACCTTCATCTTGAGTATCTTCGGAGTCGGAGTGATAACTTCTCTCGGAGTGGCTGTCGGAGTCGGAGCCGGATACCCATTCACCAACATGAGCTTGATGTCTTCGTCTTGTGTAGCTCCTTGATGATTTTTCCTTCCTTTCCGAATCCTTGCTTCTCCGTGAGTATCTTCGTTCATAACGATCATCTCTACTCCTCTCTCTTGGTGGTGATTCTTTGCTTCTTCTTGTTGGAGAATCTTCTCTTCTCTTGTAGGGAGTCGTACACTCATTGGAATAGTGTCCGGGTCTTCCACAACTGTAGCAGTTTCGCTCTTGAGTAGAAGATCTTTTGTCATTGTAGGACCTTGACTTGAAGCTTCTATCTTTGCTTCTACTCTTGTAGAACTTGTTGAAGTTCTTCACCATTAAGCTCAATTCTTCATTGAAGTTCTGTTTCTCACTTGATGATGTAGGGGCTTCACATGAGGCTTTGTAGGCACCACTTGATTTGTTGTGAAGTTCCTCTTTATCCTTGAGTGACATCTCATGAGCAACAATTCTTCCAATCACCTCTGTTGGCTTGAGATCTTTGTAATTGGGCATCATTTGGATCAATGTGCACACGGTATCATATTTTCCATACAAGGCTCTTAGAATCTTCTTGATGATGAATCTATCGGTCATCTCTTCACTTCCTAAGCCGGCAATCTCATTTGTGATGAGAGCAAGCCTAGAGTACATTTCAGCAACACCTTCACCATCCTTCATCTTGAACTTGTCAAGTTGGCTTTGAAGCACATCCAACTTGGATTCCTTGACGGAGTCGGTACCTTCGTGCATATCAATCCAAGTGTCCCAAATTTCCTTTGCATTCTCAAGACGGCTGATTTTGTTGAATTCTTTGGGGCACAATCCGTTGAAGAGAATATCACAAGCTTGAGCATTGTATTGCAACATCTTCAACTCATCCGCGGTAGCTTCACGGTTTGGTTCTCTCCCATCAAAAAGTCACCTTGCAAACCAACACACACAATAGCCCAAACGGCGGGGTTATGTCCAAGAATATGCATTTTCATTTTATGCTTCCAACTAGCAAAATTAGTACCATCAAAGTAAGGACCTCTACGGTGATAATTTCCCTCGCTAGACGCCATACTCTCCTAGGTTGTGAAACCAAGGCTATGACCACCAAAGCTATGGAGATCAAAGCAATGGAGACCAAAGCTCTGATACCACTTATAGGATCGAAAGTATGTCTAGAGGGGGGTGATTAGACTACTTGACCAAATTAAAACTTAACCTTTTCCCAATTTTAGTTCTTGGCAGATTTTAGCTAATTTAGGACAAGTCAAGCAATCATCACATAATTCAAGCAAGCATGCAAAGAGTATATAGGCAGCGGAAAGTAAAGCATGCAACTTGCAAGAATGTAAAGGGAAGGGTTTGGAGAATTCAAACGCAATTGGAGACACGGATGTTTTTCCCGTGGTTCGGATAGGTGCTGCTATCCTACATCCACGTTGATGGAGACTTCAACCCACGAAGGGTAACGGTTGCGCGAGTCCACACAGGGCTCCACCCAAGGGTAACGGTTGCGCGAGTCCACACAGGGCTCCACCCACGAAGGGTCCACGAAGAAGCAACCACCCACAAAGGATCCACGAAGAAGCAACCTTGTCTATCCCACCATGGCCATCGCCCACACAAGACTTGCCTCACTAGCGGTAGATCTTCACGAAGTAGGCGATCTCCTTGCCCTTACAAACTCCTTGGTTCAACTCCACAATCTTGTCGGAGGCTCCCAAGTGACACCTAGCCAATCTAGGAGACACCACTCTCCAAGAAGTAACAAATGGTGTGTAGGTAATGAACTCCTTGCTCTTGTGCTTCAAATGATAGTCTCCCCAACACTCAACTCTCTCTCATAGGATTTGGATTTGGTGGAAAGAAGATTTGAGTGGAAAGCAACTTGGGAAGGCTAGAGATCAAGATTCATATGGTAGGAATGGAATGTCTTGGTCTCAACACATGAGTAGGTGGTTCTCTCTTAGAACATATGAGTTGGAATGCTGTATGTGTTCTGATGGCTCTCTCCTCAAATGAAGAGGAGGTGGAGGGGTATATATAGCCTCCATACAAAATCCAACCGTTACACAGTTTTCTAATCTCGGTGGGACCGAATCAAGAAACTCGGTTGAACCGAAAATGTAAACCTAGTGACCGTTAGAGATTTTCGGTGGGACTGACATGCAACTCGGTAGGACCGATATGGTTAGGGTTTGGGCATAACGTAATCTCGGTGAGACCGATTACACAAACTCGGTGAGACCGAATTTGGTAATTAGCTAACCAGAGAGTTGGTCAGGCAAACTCGGTGGGACCGATTTGCTCTTTCGGTGAGACCAAAAAGTTACAAAGGGGAAACACTGAATTTACATTGCAATCTCGGTGGGACCGATTCGCTCTTTCGGTGAGACCGAAAAGTTACGAAAGGGAAACAAAGAGTTTGCAATCCCATGTCGGTGAGACCGAGATCCCTATCGATAGAACCAAATTGCTAGGGTTTGGCAGTGGCTAATGACAAGTGAAACTTGGTGGCGCTGGATAGGAAGAATCGGTAGGACCGAGTTTGGCTTAGGGTTTAGGTCATATGTGGATATGGGAAAGTAGTTGAGGGTTTTGGAGCATATCACTAAGCACATGAAGCAAGAGGCTCGTTAAGCAACACCTCATCCCTCCTTGATAGTATTGGCTTTTCCTAAAGACTCAATGTGATCTTGGATCACTAAAATATAAAATGAAGAGTCTTGAGCTTTTGAGCTTGAGCCAACCCTTTTTCCTTAGCATTTTGAGGGTTCCACTTTCACATCCATGCCATGTCAATCATTGAGCTTTCCTGAAATAATCATCTTGGAATAGCATTAGCTCAATGAGCTATATGTTGTTATGAATTACCAAAACCACCTAGGGATAGTTGCACTTTCAGGCTCTCTCCACAACCGAATTGGAGGCTCTCAACAACACCACGAAGCTTCACCACAATGGAATGTGGCTCCGAGGTGATCTCAACCATCTAGGGTGCTCAAACACCCGAAAGTAACAAGATCCGCAAGGGATTAGTGAGGGGAATCAAATTTCTCTTGGTGGAAGTGTAGATCTAGGCCTTCTCAAGCAATTCCTAAAGAATCAAAAAAGTTTGATTGGCTAGGGAAAGACATCGGGCAAGAATGAGTTTATGAGCAACAATGGAGCTTGGGGGAGGAAGAGGTAAGTCAACTTGGGAAAGATGACTCCCTTATATAGTGGGGATAAAACCCAACCGTTATGCACCCACAACCCGTGCACAAGCGGTAGTACCGCTCAGGGGAGCGGTCCTACTGCTCCCACCAGTGGTACTTCCGCTCGGTGTTGAACAGCAACCACAGACCGCAGTAGTAGAGGGGGGCAGGACGGTAGTGCCGCCCGGGGCGGTGCTACCACTCTACTTCTGCCCGCGGGACAGACCAGTCCAGAACGCAATAGATAAGCGGTAATCCCCCTGGCAGAAGCCAGCGGTAGTTCTGCCGGAGCGGTACTACCGCTTAGCATGAGAGAGCCCAGTAAGCCTGCGGTAGTAGGAAGGCAGTTCGGCGCGGTACTACGGGCCGAACTAGTGCTCTACTACCGCCCATTTACAGAACACTCAAAACAGGCGGAAGTAGGAGCCGCACTTCACAATGACAGTAACGCTGGAGCGGTACTACCGCAGGGCAGAGCGGTACTACCGCTTAGGCTGTTCTAACAAGATCCAAGCACAAAGGAGGGACAAGCTCACGAGTCGGGAAAGGAGGGTGCAAGGTGACTGTGTACATGTTGATTCCACCCAAACCATTCCGAAACGGACCCCCTCTTAATAGTATGGTGATCCTATGACTCAAGTCCACCAAAAGTGAAATGCAAGAGAAACACCGTCTTCATAAATATAGGGGTTCGAATTGTCTTTTACCATAAGATTGGTTATCTGAAATGCTCAATGCACACGATTAGTCCGCAAAATCATTGTCATCAATCACCAAAACCATTGAGGGGGAAATATGCCCTAACAACATCTCTCTGAAGAACATAACAAACTATACAACAGGTAGACAAATTACTGTTGTGCAATTGATAGAATAGCACATAGTTATGGTGTTATTCATGGCATGATCAGTACATATGCATTACGTGCGTGACAAGTAGACCAATATCCATCTGCATCTACTACTATTGCTCCACTTCGAGATCACTTCTATGCTTGCCTCTCTACCTATAAGTTCATGACAAACAGAGTAATGCTTTAAGTACGATGACATAATGTAGACAAAATAAGATCAACTAATATGATCAAACCCATCATTTTATCCTTAGTAGCGACGATACAAATATGTTTCTCTCTACCCCTTCTACCACGAGGTGGGGACACCGCAAGATTGAACCTACTACTATGCACCACTTCCACTGAAGATCTAATCATTAACTTGATTAATTATAACTCAAAGATCGGAAAGCATCACATAGCTATAGCAATCACACATAATAAAGTTCAGAAATAACTTAATTATTTTCAATGAATAATTTGATCATATACCCATAATTCATCGGATCCCAACAAACACACTGCATAAAAGGAGATTACATCATATCGATTTCCGAAGAGAACATTGTATTGAAAATCAGAGAGAGAGAGAGAGAGAGAGAGAGAGAGAGAGAGAGAGTCATCTAGCTACTGCTATGGACCCATAGGTTATGTGAGGAATTACTCACATATCATTGAAGGTGCGGTAAGGTTGATGTAGAGGCCCTCCATGATTGATTCCCTCTCCGACAGAGTACCGACGAAAGCCTCCAGATGGGTTTGCGGAAGAACAGAGACTTGCGGCGGCGGAATAATTGTTTCAGGTCTTGCTCTGGTGGTTTCTAGATTTTACGGAATTTATGGGCCTGGAATTTGGTGAAACGGGGTTACTAGGGGTCCACAAGCTCGCATGGCACGCCCCATAGGTCAAACGGAGTGGCGAGGGGCCACAAGCTCAGACATCGCCCCTAGAGGCGTGCTGTGTGAGCTTGTGCCTCTCTCGTGCGGCGTCTGCCCCCCCCCCCCCCTTCCCGAAGCTTCTAGAGTCTCTTTCGATCTAGAAAAAATCATTATAAAGTTTCATTGTGTTTGGACTTTGTTTGGTATGATTTTCATGCGAAACAATAAAATAGGCAAAAACAAGAACTGTCATTAGACATTAGGTTAATAGGATAGTTCCTAAAAATGATATAAAATTGCATATAAAGCATATAAGATGGATAATATAATAGCATGAAATAATAAAAAATTATAGATACGTTGGAGTCATATCGGACGCAATGGATTCCCCATGAAAGGAGTCCGAGCGCTGCCATCGGGCGGCCTTCCTCCCGGGAGCGGCGAACGGTCATCTCTTCCTCGGTGCCGCGTGGGATGAGCTCGTGGTCAACAGATTTGGAGATGCAGGACTCGGATCTAATGCCCGCCATGCCAGAGAAGGTATAGAAGATCACGGGACGGAAGTTTGTGGGCGGAGGGACTGGACTGGAGGAGAGCAAAGTGGACTGGAATGTGACTAGGGTTTCGCACGGAGTGCGGTCCATTTCATGTGGGGTCAGGTGAACCAACGTGTGTCTGATCCGACGTGACGGACACATCTTGACGTCCCGTATCCATCATATAATTAGGCTGGATATGCGGAGTGCGGATCAGTGCGGGCATTTACCGGACTGCAGGTCCGGGCGTTTGAGGCAGGTACAGAGGGTCCGGTAGTAATGCTCTAAGTGAGACACAGAGGCGGGGGCGGTGGGCTTTTGGGCCGGGGCCACGGGACCTGGGTGGGTTCGAGGAGGTACAGCGATCCATACCATACGACGCGACGTGACGGCTCTCCGTCCTACAGTGCGCGCCACACTCACTAGTCTCTCTCTCGCGTCTTTTGCCACACGCACACGCACACTGTGGCCACCCATCGACGGTCGCCCCTTTACAACTAACTCACGTCACACGCCCCGCTAGCTAGCTAGACGTGCCGTGCCAACTATGGACGTGCGCACAGTGTTGTTCTACCTTTCCTGCCTGCTCGTACGTACGAACGTAACCGAACCGAACCATTGATCCATGCATCCAACGCGTACGTTTTCCGTATAACACCATGCGTCCATGTCCACACGCGTTGCGTGATTCCAAGCATACGCTACGATGTACTGCGCGTGCGTGGCTCGTACACTGCGTACGTACAGGTCATCCGTATGCAAAGTATCAGTACCCAAAGGCGGGCAGCGTTAGGCACCGGTGCGCCGGCCCAGTTTTTCCGCCGGTCCAGCCTCAATCGTTCGATCTGACTTAAAAAAGCCGTCTGATCTGGCATCTCCTCCCTTCCTGAGTCGCCTTCAACCTTTGGCGTACGCGCTTCCGCCCCTCCGCCCCACGCACCTCCGCCCCTCTATCCATGCGCCTTCACCTCTGTGCGCAGCTCCGCGAGGGCGCCGCTCGCCGGCCGCCGACCGCTCGCCGCTCGCACCCGACGCCCCACGACCCCTCTACGGCTCGTACCCGACGCCTCACAACCCCCTCGTGCAGCTCCCCCTCAATCTGATTGCAACTCCATCGTAGATCGGTTGCAACTCCTGTCATTGACGCTCCATGGATGTTGCACCGCCGCCGCCGCCACCCGTCGTCCACGCTCGCTCCCGGAATTGCACGGTCAACGACCACCAGTCAAAAACGACATTGAACGGATGTAGCAAAAAATATTGCCTATAGTCGCAAAACACATCAACGGTTGTAACAAAAAAATGACAGACGGTTGCAGCAAAATCGACCACCGGTTATAGCTTTTGTGTTTGCCGGTTCCAGCAAAAACAACTTCTGTTTCCAGCTCGGGGCTTCTCTGGTAATACAACGGTTGTAGCACAACACAGTCACCGGGGTTCGGCAACCTCATTATAAAGGATGTAACAAAATGATAGTGCGGTAGTAGCAAAAAACCAAAACCGTTGTAGCAGAAAGTGGTACAGAATGATTCCAGCAAAAGAACATGGCAGCAAAATACGAAGACGGTGGTATCAAATTAGTACACTGGTTCCAGCAAAAAACAAAAATGGAAGCAAAATCTAGGGTTGGTTCCAACAAAACCCGAAGACACTAGTAGCAAAATTTAGAGCTGGTTCCAGCAAAAAAATGGCATGGTTCCAGCAAAAAGAACTCGAGTTGTGTCATGGTCGGAGACCTGCAGCGTTCCCATGGTTAGAGACATGTGGCGGCCACAGCCACGCCGCGCCGATTGCACGGTTGCAGCTCGCCGTCGTCAGACGCCAATGGATGCAGCTCCACCGACAAGTGGTTGTGGCACCACTAGCGACTGGTGGTAGCATCTCCGGTGAGGTGGCTGCAGCTCTGACGCCCCAACGGTTGCAGCACCTTCGCGCCCAAATCCGCCGCTGGCCGCCTCGCTTGCAACATCAGCCACACCAATCGCTCGTTGCCTCCACCGTCTTTCACAGAGAAGAGGAAGTGCTAGGCTGGAGGTGGAAGAAAAAGTGCTACGGCGATGTGTGGCCAGAGGAACGAGGGGAAAAGGAAGAGATAAGGTTCAGGGGAAAAGCGGTTCATGCGGGCCCATGAATAACACACATCTCGTGCGGGGTCGTTTTTTGTGTGGACGTGTGAAGCCAGTGTGTCACGCGCTGGCCGAACGGTTCCGCCGGTGCCCCGGCTCGAAACGTTTACCTTTCCAAATTCCCCGCAAAAAAGGAAAAAAAAGAAACAACCTTTCCAAATTGACCGGAAGGACGGACCGGCCAGTGTCAGGTCATGGAAACGTGACTCAGCTGAGCTCCCCAAGCCCGCATGGACCCCACTCTATCCCACTAAAAATCCCCACCCACAACAAATCCTAACTTCACTTCACTCTCGGCTTTGCTCTCCGTCGTTTCCCCTCCACTCCCCGTCCGTCCTCCTACCCCTCTCCGTCCCAATGTCGAGCATCGACAGTGATGGAGGCGACGGATTCGGCCACGAGGAGAACTGGGACGCCTTCGTCCGTGAGGCGAAGGGCAACAAGGTGGACCTGGTCCTCCTCATCGCGCTGTAGCGCTCGAGGGTCATTATGGGTATCAGCTTTGGCTCCACCCCCTGTTTCCCACAGCCGCAGCGCGGACGCCGGCATTGGCCCATCCCGCACCCCGAGTAGCTATGCGTGCTCGGCTTTGCTCTGCGCTGCTGGCTAGACACCCTCCTACCCCTCCGACTGCTGCTCCTCAAAGGCATCGATGGATGCTAGTGGCCGCGCTGCCGGCCCCACGAATGCGGATGCCCAAATCAGAGGCGCGTGCCTCCTGCCGCGAAGCAACGGGCTAGGGAGAGGGTAGCGGTGTCGGAGGCAGCCGCAAAGTCCTCCCGTCGCCGACACGGATTGCCAGTGACGCCCGATAAGGAGGAGTAGCTCCTCACGGTTGTCTACTGTCACTCACTGGCGATGGCAGAGACGGACGACCGCCGGCTCAGTTGGAAGAACACCAAGGTGCTTTGGCTCGGTATCGAGCAATTGGCGCCCGAAGCGGTGGAAAAGATGGCGACGGAAGCGAGAGTTGTGAAGCTGGCGATGCAGCAGAACCGTCGACTGGAGGATGGATGGCTACATCGATTCCTCGTCCGACGCACCGACAGCTCGAGCGACCCCTCCCGTCGACGCCTACATGAAGGGCTACAGCCTCTCTAGTGACCAGAAGCAAAAAGGACTAGCAAGAAAATGATGAAGATGCTCGACCCTCTTCATCTCTGTTTGCGTTTTAAGTAATTTTAGTTTAGCATTATGTCCGTCGACTGAACTGTCATGTTTGAATTCTGTCTTTTGGTCTGGATTATGTGGATATATGGTTCTTTTATGTCCGTTCGTTCTATGTTTCACAATTTTGTTGATCACCTACACAGTTTCTTTCACGTTACATGCATAATATGGTTTTATAGTACCGAATATGACACACTGGTCTTATAGGGTCTTAGCACGACGACTTTCCGACTGTCTACTACAACAAGTTTTGCCCAGCTCTGACGAGGGAAGGGCAATGAAAGCAGCAGGCGTTCGGCTTGGTTCAGTACTTGTAGCCATCGTTAGGTAGCGATGATCTACAAATCTGAATGTAATTTTCATTATGTCTAATATTCGTTGTGTTGTCATGATTCAGACGAATAAGTTGAAAGTTCTCTAAAAAAAGAGGTACATGACTGTAGACGCGGCGATCTGATGATTGACTAGTCATTGTCGACGGACACGCCAAGCTCTAGGTAGAGTAGTCATTGACAACCGTGAGGAGCCAAAAGAATACATGCATATACATGCATGCACGCACGGATCCACCTATATATGTACCGGCCGGCGGTTGATCGACGAACAATCCTATTGTTCATCTACATGAGCAGTGTGTAAAAACAGTTGGCCCATACTATTCAGCTGACCGGTAGAGACCCGACATTGCACGTACATGCAAGATAGGCACATCATATGTGTATACAGTATCGCATTCATCCCAACATATATATTGTACTTCCCCGTCTCATAACACTAGTGTCAAAAAACGTCCTACTCTATAGGACGAAGGGTGTATCACTTCTCCGAGTAAAATAGCAGGAAATTAAATGACCAATTAGGACGGAAAAACCTACCCAAACCAGACTTAGAGCATCTTCAATCGAAGTCCACAAATATGACCTCATAAACGTATTGTTCGGCTGGTCCACGGACAAGAGGCAGCCACCCCCTACATGACCGTCCTTTCAACCACTCTGCTCATTTGCAAACCTCAAATAAATGAAAACATATGCACACCAATCATCAAATGATACGAATACACATAAGAATGAATGTAGACACACAAATAAAATTTATTCAAAGAGAAATATATATAGTTAAAATATAAATTTTATTTTGGGTGCATAATCCAAGCCTAAAATACAATGATTTTTAGTGTAGATTTACATATGCATTATAAGATCACTGAGTAGTAACACGTGCCTCTATATCTCGAAGTTGTGGTACAAAAATTTTACAACATGGTGTGCATCTTGTTCTGGGAGGTGAACATATGCATGTACTCCAGACTTCTCAAAATCATGTGCGCAGGCTCCACAATCATGTTATACAAAATTACACAACATGTCATCACCTGCCACAATGTCTCTGGATCTCAGACTATTGCAGCTTCAAAATGGGTCCTGTTGTGGTAGTTGAAGGGATTTGTGGCATGCAACTTTCAAGCAGCTTCCTGCATTTGTGGAAAGAGAAATCGTTTGTAATCTTGGGGATGGAGAGAGGAGATTTGTGGCACGTAGGAGGGGGGACACCGACCCCATTTTATTTTGGCTTTCGCATTTGAATAATTTGTATCTTTTGAACTGAAAGTCCAAATTAGCTTTCATTTGCATATTTATGTTTCTTGGGATGATGGCTTTGAAATAAGACTCATTTTGAAAATGTTTTGACGAGTTTTAAAAAAATCACTAAGTTACGGCTAGTTGCTAAAAATTAATATGAACGAATGATAAGATCACCAAGTTTCAGAAATTAAAACTTAAAACATGCGGGAAATCGTACGAGTTTGCTGATTGCAAAGCAACCATGCAGCCACGCAGATGCATGCTCCCACACCTAAGTTCCCCTGTGAATTACTGTGGGGATCAGGTATAGTCTGCAAAAATGCCGCCCACTAATGATAGATACCATCGGTATGGTAATACCCCAAGTTGTAGTCATTTCCATTGACGGTGTAGTTGCACGTCAGAGGATCCCCATCACAGTCTCTTGAGTAGTGGAGATCGTTCAAACACATTGATGTCGTTGTGAGAACCGGGCATGCCAATTCACAAGTCATATGATGCCACAACTGCAAGTATGATAGTGGCCTCTTTGGTGTGACCTTGGTACTACCCGCACAAACCCGTAGGCAGTTTTTCCATTGCCAATGCATGCAATTGGTTGAATCGAGCATATCTAGAAAACCGCTCGATCCTCCAATTGTTAATAACTTTTTTGTGCCCTCAACATTTGGTTCGCTGGAGTACTCCGCTTCAAACACCTTCACCACAACACATGCAAATCTCACCATTTGGTCAATGCATGTGTTCTCTCCCATCTGGGTGATCTCATCAACGACACCTCCGGATGTACCACATGAAAGCATCCTCAAATCAGTCGTGTATTTCTGCATACGAGGGAACGACAATTGTTCGCAACAATCCTTCCTTAGCATGAAGTAAGGATCATGTTCCTTCACACCATCTACTATATGCAATAACAAATGACTTCTCACTGAAAAAACCTCACGGAATACTAGATTGGGTTTGAAGTAATCATCGTTGACATCCCGTGCACCCTTTATCCTATCCCAGTTAACAACTATCATGCCCTTTATCGAACCCATGAATTTGAGAACATGCTCCTCTTTCTTCTCAATTTCTTCCTAGACACACGTCACCGGTATCATGACAACTCCTTTGTATCATTGATGGCTGAATCCCACGAATCAATGAACCCCTTGAACATGTAGTCATCAAGCTAATTGTAATCAAACTCTTCACCCGGCGAATCCATCATTTGCCTAAAAATGAGAAAAAGAATTGGAGGTGTTTTTTTTGGGGGGGGGGGGGGGGTTATGCTGGTCGGCTTGGCAGACATGTCCGGACGAGTCCGCGAAGAGCGAATAGTGGGGCGGCCTTCTAGCTCTGTACACCAAATGTCCATCCCTATTTTTATACTATATCCAGAACATTTAAAATAAGTAATAACAATATATATCATCCTTCATCCATAATCATGTTGTGTAAATGTTTCAATGCAGCACTAATTCAAGTATAAATATTACAACCCAAACATGTAATTTTGCAATAAAATAATTCAAAATCAATTCAACTTATTTGGACATAGTTTTTAGTTTTTTCCTCGGATCGCTCACAAATGCATAACAATATCATTTTGAAGTTGCTCATTAGTTGCTCGATGGCGAATCTATTGATGCATTTGGATAAATTCCTCGAAAATCACCAGATTCTGCTCAGGAAGTTTGATAGGTTCACCCATTTTCTCAAATTGCAGACTGTGGTGTACTCCTTCACCCTCATCCACCACAACCATGTTGTGCATGATCACAAAAGTTGTCATCACCTCCCATAATGTTTATGGATCCCATATTTTGCAGGTTCTCGAACAACTGTAAAATAGACTAGGAGCACTCCAAATGCCCTCTCAACATCCTTTCCAACTCATTCTTATATTTGGGAAAAGTGAGATCTTTTCTCACCCCTTGGGTCAAAGATCGTCTTGACGAAGGATGCCCATGAAGGATAGATACCATCACAAATATAATAGACCATGTTGTACTCATGACCATTGATGGTATAGTTGCACGGAGGTAATACCCTACACTTACTCGTGTATATTGCCATTGGGGTGTACAAAGTACAGGCATGAACCAAGGAATTCTGGACAATATATCGATTGGCCCAGACCCCAGCTTATATAGCATACATTAGTGGAGGTAAAGTTCTCCATGACTTTGATATCTTCGTATTGTACATCAAGTCTTCTGGAGTCTTCCATATAAAGCGTCATGGGCCATCCAACATGGCCCAAGGCGGGACTGACCTAGGGGTCCTCGGGCCGGCCCACCAGGACGGCAAACGACATGGTGAGGCTCTCCTAGGATGTAACACTGTCATATATGTTGTTGCGGATATGTTATGGAATTGTGTTGTGATATCAACTATTTCGCCCACATAGCATGTATGTTGCGACGTGCAGGTTGTGTTTGGTGGGCGTCTTGGGAATGATACTATGTGGTTGCTAGCGGAGGTGCTAGATGGTACGTCCATTTTGCATCATGTTTTTCTACTATTATTTATAATGTTTTAGATCAATATTTCACTTCATAATGCAATTCTAATGCCTTTTGTCTCTTAATATGCAAGATACACATGAAGAGGGAGATCGCCGGCAGCTGAAAAATTCTGGACCTAAAAGAGCTGCAACAGAAATAGCGATTCTCCGGAGCTCCAAATGATCTAAAAATTGATGGAGAGTTATTTTCGAATATATAAAAAATATTGGAACAAAGAAGTACCGGAGAAGACCCTTAGTGGGCCCACAAGGTAGGAGGGCGCCCTACCCCCAGGGAGCACCCAGGTGCTTTGTGGGGCCCAGGGATTGAAGGAAATATGCCCTAGAGGAAATAATGAAGTTGTTATTTATATTTCCTTATATCATGATAAATGTTTATTATTCATGATAGAATTGTATTAACCGGAAACTTAGTACATGTGTGAATACATAGACAAATAGAGTGTCACTAGTATGCCTCTACTTGACTAGCTCGTTAATCAAAAGATGGTTAAGTTTCCTAACCATAGACATGAGTTGTCATTTGATGAACGGGATCACATCATTAGACAATGATGTTATTGACCCATCCGTTAGCTTAGCACTATGATCGTTTAGTTTATTGCCATTTCTTTCTTCATGACTTATACATGTTCCTATGACTATGAGATATGCAACTCCCGAATACCGGAGGAACACTTAGTGTGCTATCAAACGTCACAATGTAACTGGGTGACTATAAAGATGCTCTGTAGGTGTCTCCAATGGTGTTTGTTGAGTTGGTATAGATCGAGATAAGCATTTGTCACTCCGTGTATCAGAGAGGTATCTCTGGGCCCTCTCGGTAATGCACATCACTATAAGCCTTGCAAGCAATGTGACTAATGAGTTAGTTGTGTAGGATCGAAAGTATGTCTAGAGGGGGGGGGGTTGATTAGACTACTTGACCAAATAAAAACTTAACCTTTTCCCAATTTTAGTTCTTGGCAGATTTTAGCTATTGTAGGACAAGTCAAGCAATCATCACACAATTCAAGCAAGCATGCAAAGAGTATATTGGCAGCGGAAAGTAAAGCATGCAACTTGCAAGAATGTAAAGGGAAGGGTTTGGAGAATTCAAACGCAATTGGAGACATGGATGTTTTTCCCGTGGTTCGGATAGGTGGTGCTATCCTACATCCACGTTGATGGCGACTTCAACCCACGAAGGATAACGGTTGCGCGAGTCCACGGAGGGCTCCACCCACAAAGGGTAATGGTTGCGCGAGTCCACGAAGGGCTCCACCCACGAAGGGTCCACGAAGAAGCAACCACCCACAAAGGGTCCACGAAGAAGAAACCTTGTCTATCCCACCATTGGCCATCGCCCACGAAGGACTTGCCTCACTAGCGGTAGATCTTCACGAAGTAGGTGATCTCCTTGCCCTTACAAACTCCTTGGTTCAACTCCACAATCTTGTCGGAGGCTCCCAAGTGACACCTAGCCATCTAGGAGACACCACTCTCCAAGAAGTAACAAATGGTGTGTTGATGATGAACTCCTTGCTCTTGTGCTTCAAATGATAGTCTCCCCAACACTCAACTCTCTCTCATAGGATTTTGGATTTGGTGGAAAGAAGATTTGAGTGGAAAAGCAACTTGGGAAGGCTAGAGATCAAGATTCATATGGTAGGAATGGAATATCTTGGTCTCAACACATGAGTAGGTGGGTTCTTCTCCTTCCAGAACATAATGAGTTGGAAATTGTGTATGGTTGTTGCTTCTGATGGCTCGTCTCTCTTCACGAATGAAAGAAGGAGGTTGGAGGGGTATATATAGCCTCCACACAAAATCCAACCGTTACACACAGTTTTCCAATCTCGGTGGGACCGAATCAACAAACTCGGTCGGACCGAAAAGGTAAACCTAGTGACCGTTAGAGATTTTTGGTGGGACTGACATGCAACTCGGTAGGACCGATATGGTTAGGGGTTGGGCATAACGTAATCTCGGTGAGACCGATTACACAAACTCGGTGAGACCGATTTGGTAATTAGCTAACCAGAGAGTTGGTCAGGCAAACTCGGTGGGACCGATTTGCTCTTTCGGTGAGACCGAAAAGTTACAAAAAGGAAACACTGAATTTACATTGCAATCTCGGTGGGACCGATTCGCTCTTTCGGTGAGACCGAAAAGTTACGAAAGGGAAACAGAGAGTTTGCAATCCCATCTCGGTGAGACCGAGATCCCTATCGGTAGAACCGAATTGCTAGGGTTTGGCAGTGGCTTATGACAAGTGAAACTCGGTGGCGCCGGATAGAAATAATCGGTAGGTCCGAGTTTGGCTTTGGGTTTAGGTCATATGTGGAAGTGGGAAAGTAGTTGAGGGTTTTGGAGCATATCACTAAGCACATGAAGCAAGAGGCTCATTAAGCAACACCTCATCCCTCCTTGATAGTATTGGCTTTTCCTAAAGACTCAATGTGATCTTGGATCACTAAAATATAAAATGAAGAGTCTTGAGCTTTTGAGCTTGAGCCAATCCTTTGTCCTTAGCATTTTGAGGGTTCCACTTTCACATCCATGCCATGCCAATCATTGAGCTTTCCTGAAATAGTCATCTTGGAAAAGCATTAGCTCAATGAGCTATATGTTGTTATGAATTACCAAAACCACCTAGGGATAGTTGCACTTTCAATCTCCCCCTTTTTGGTAATTGATGACAACATATAGATCAAAGCTTCGACAAATGATAATAAGCATGAAATATATCGTCGCTTTGAGAAGTATGTGACAAGTAAGAGCTCCCCCTAAATTTGTGCATATTTAAAATTTGCTTTGGACTGCAAATGCACAAAGAGTTAGAGTCATGGGTTACTCTTCCATGTTACATACATCTTGGTGGAGCGCTTAAAATGATAAGATTGAAATACATGCACTCATCACCAAGAATAGTGAATGATCACATAAGATAGATAAGATAATAGCATGCACCAAGCATTAAGTGTAGCTTATGATCAAACACATGATCATCAATGTCTCACGAGCAATGACATAGTATCTCAAGCACTCAAAAGCAAACAAAGTTCGAAAACCACCAAATAAAACAAGAGAGAATAAAAGCAACACTCTCTCTCGAAGCCTATGATCTATACATTTTTCTCCCCCTTTGGCAACAAGTTACCAAAAAGTTCCTAGAAAATGCATAGTGCTAAGTCGACACTCAGGCTTGATCTTCAGGTGGTGGTGGAGTCCGGATCACTCCAAGGACGAAGGCTTCCGTAGACGCTGAAGTAGACGCTGGAGTTGGAGCTGAAGTAGAGGCTGGAGCAGGTTGGGCTGGTGCTATGGCTGGAGCTGAGGCAGTTGCTCTTGTGTCAGGAACTGGCACTGCAGACGACCTCGGACCTCGTGGCACTCTGGCAAAGGCATCAGTTGTAGTCCTGCCTCTCCTCTCCTGCATGTCATCCTGGAGCTGCTCCACTGCAGTCTGAATCTCTGTCACCTTGACATCCAAGTCATAGAACTTTTGTTCCATGATTCTCTCTAGGCTTGCCTGGTTCTGAGTTAGGGTGGCTAGTCCTTTCTCAATCCGCAGGGTGGATGCAATCAGGTAACCAAGCTGCTCTTGTTTGGTTTTCAAGAAATACTCAGATGCCTCCTCTTGAGTTGGCATCTTGGCAGCTTTCTCCTTCCTTGCCTTCTCCTTCTTTGCTTGTGCTTGTGCAGACGATGGTTCATTCTTAGTCATAACAACTTGATTATCTTCAAAATCTGGACGGATGGGCAAATGTTCCTTGTCCAATAAGTATATGCCTGTGCCCATCTTGGAGTTAATGTGCTCCTGAATTTGTGGGGCATATCTGCAACTCCTCTTCTGATCTGCTGCAGTCCTTTTGATAGTTTCCACTATGAGGCTCATGACCTTGAATTTCTGAGGTACATCAAACACATGAAGCAAATTGATTGCATGGCCTCTGATCATCTTGTGATCACCTGACTTGGGCAACAGAGTGTGCCTCAAAATCCAATTAATAGTTGGCAGCCCTGACAGAAGATAATGCACTGAGCCAAATTTGAAAGTTTCAAGAGCTTCATTTGGAATTTCCTTGTACATATTGGACATAGAGTTGTGGTCCATCTTATTCTTGGCATAGATATCCAAGTCATCCTCATGCTCCTCTGGGGCATTGATGAGCTGTGCCCACTCAGCAACAGTAGATTGGTGCCTCGTACCTTTAGACATCCAAGTTATCCTACCATCTGGATAGAAATGTGCTGTGGAGTAGAACTGCATGATAAGCTCCTCGTTCCACTTTGTGAGCTTCTGTCCAACAAAGTCCTCTACTCCACATGCCTTGAAGTTGTCCTGCACTCCAGGGTAGTATTCTTCGTTTTCCTTGATGTATTCCTAGTCAACCCATCTTATATCACATACAATTGGCTTCTTGTCCAACAAAACAGTCTCATAGAAGTCCTGCTGTTCCTTGGTGTGAAATCTGTAGTCAACAGCAGTCCTTCTCCTTGAAGCATACGGATCTGCTTCTCTCCACTTCCTCAGCCCTGAGTCTCTCCTGAGCTTCATATCCTCAGCCACAGGATGAGCATCGTTGTGGTCTGGGATCTTGGGCTTGAGTTTTCTGAGTACTTGCTCTTCATCATCTTCTTCTGCAGCTTTAGGCACTGGGGCCTTGTTCTTCTCAGCAGCTGGGATGCTTCTTGTATTCCTCTTTGGTTTTGGCTTTGGAGCTGGCTTGGCCTTGGAAGCAGCTGCCCCTGATCTTATGGCATCACCCATCAGCTTGGGTGCCTTAGGTGCTGGTGCAGCTACCTCTTCTTCTTCCTCTTCTTCCATGATGGAAGCCTTTCCAAGCACTCTGGCTACGGTCTTCTTCACCCTTTCCTTTCTTTTCTTTCCTTCAGCAGCAACTGGCTCTATGGGTGCAGGCTTTTCAGGAATCTGAGTTGAAACTCTGGCCTTTGGCATAGGCTGCCTACCTGCTGGCCTTTTGATCTTTAAGCCTGGCTTTGTGCCCTGTGCTGGCTCAACTCTCTTTGATGTGGCTTCCTCTTCCTCTGCCACATAATCTTCATCCTCAGAATCCGAAGTTCTCTTCTTCCTCTGTCTGGTGGCAGCTTTTGGCAAATTGCTTGGGGTACTTCTGGTGCCATCATCTGAAGAGCTGGAGGGACTAGTGCCCTCACTCATGTGCACTTGCTGTTCTGACACATTCTGGCTGTCACTCTGATCTGACATGATGAACAAGCTGTCTGCTGACCCTGTGAATAGTTTATAGATGAGGTAGAATAGATGAGCATCACAAAATGCAGAGATTTTTGCAAAAGAATGATCCAAAAACTTAGTTTTAGTTTCCCACTGAAATCATCTCGGATCTACCAATTTTTAAACTCGGTGATACCGAAGCAGTTTTGGCACCTAAACTGGTGAACTCGGTTGGACCGAGTCACAGTTCGGTGGCACCGAGACTGCTAGGGTTTCACAAAGTTCCAAAATCGGTCACACCGATAAGTAATTCTCGGTCAGACCGAGTCTCACTTGTGCAATGGCATAAGCCAAATCGGTGGGACCGAGTTTTTCAACTCGGTGGGTCCGAGATGGTTTCGGTGGAAACCTAACCCTAAAATTTTCGAATCAAACCTAATCTACGAGCGCATTGACTGGATAGGAGTGTTTCAATCGTGGCAAGAATCATGATGATCACAATGTGCTAAGAATCGGATTGGAGAATAGCACAAAGATCGAGTCCATACCCTAGTTCGGCGGAGACTCGCTACGGCGGCAACTGCGGGGTAGAATTCCGTTGACGGCGATGGAGACCAGCGACTGGAGGCGGATGGCGGCGAGGAGACGATCCGGAGACCAAGTTGGCAGAGCAGGCTATCGCACGGGCGAAGGGGTTCGGAGAAATTTCCAAATTTTTGCCCGTGACTATATTTAGCCTGACCCTGTCGGTGTGACCGAGTGAAACAACTCGGTGGCACCGAGATTCATAACTGCAAGCAGTTACTGAAACTCGGTGTGACCGAAAGGTTCAAATCGGTTGCACCGAGATCGAAAACCTAGATCAACTTAATGGTCTCGATAGGACCGAAAGTGGGGTATCGGTCAGATCGAGAATCATAAAGAGGTTTTGGAAGTTTAAGTCCATGGCGAATCGGGGACTCCGAGCGCTCCTCACACAGAGTGGTTCGAATCTGACTTGATCAAATTTTGTGATGTAGCATGAATAGAGTTTGAGACGAGAAAAGCATAGATAGCTAGAGGAGGTTCTTAGGCATTCATTCCATCCACTTGGCAAAAGGAAATAAAACCAAACAATCAAAACAACAAGTGGATGTCCTCGAATGAGTAAAATATGCAACCAGCATGCTCACACAATAAGATGGCAAATGAAATATGTGGCAAGGCATGCACAACCAATTCTAGCATCTATCAAGCAATTTGCGATGACAAGGTCATCTATATATGAGTATATTGACTTAGGAGTCAAGTGAGAACACTTGATCATAGGTCATACTCATCGTTTAAGCTCAAGTGGGGTTACCACTTTTACATAAAGCATTGTTGTGTTCACATCTTTAGAGTTGCTTTAGCTCAAGTCTTAGAGTAAAGCTCCCCCTAGATGTGATATCCCCCCTAAGAGGGATGAACTAACCTTGGGTTTTGTCGATGATGACTTCATGTAGATGTCGAAGATGTGGATGCTCAATGTTGATGTAGATCACTTGGAGCTATCCATTTGAGTGAATTGCACTTTCAATACCTACATGGGTTAGTCCCACAAGGAACAAACAAGGATATCCATAGACATAGAGTGATGCACACACAAGATGATGTCCATGAAAACTCTTAGGTTACCTTGTCCCTTGTCTTACCAACAAGAGGGTTTGTGACTCCTTGAACTAGTGCAAGATGTGGAAGTTGATTGCACTTGTTCTTGCCAAAATGATAAGAGTGAAGTATGTTGGCGGAGTCACCCTCAAGAACTCTCCAGTTCTTCTTCTTTTGGATCCACATCATCTTGATGGGAATCCTTGGAGTTGTAGTCGTACTTGATGAAGTGGAACTTGAAGTAGTCTTGGGAATCCACTTGACTAAGGTCTTAGGAGCTTCTTCAAATGCGTCAATTTCCTCTTGAAGTTTGTCCTTGCCTTCTTGCTTGTAGTCTTGTGGTGGAAGATCATCTTGAGCTTGTGTCCCCTTGAAAGAAGTATCATACTTCTCTTGTTGAGGAACAAACTTTGTCTTGGGGTATTGATCTTCTTCCCACTCAACTCCATTGGCATTGAACTTTCGTTCAAAACCAACACCTTGATTCTTCCGGTGCATTCCTTGCTTGCACACAATTTCCTTGAATTGCTTACTCCCGGCAAAGCTTTTGTACACTCCTTTCTCTATAATTCCCTTCAATAAGCTATTTTCTTGCTCAAGTGTAACTTGGCTAAAAGAATCATTAGTGGAATCAAGAGAACTACTAGAAGCAACAATATTGGATTTAGCATGATCATTGTTACTGCTAGAGGAAGAATCTTTCTTGTTCTTGTTACTAGATTTGACTTGAGGCATGTAAGTGGATAAGAGTAAACGCTTGGCGATGTAAGAAGAACTTTTCTTGCGGAGATCATCATTGATTGCTTTTAAGAACTCATGCTCTTGCTCAAGATTGAGCTTTTCAAAGCGTAATTTCTCATGAGCTCTTAAAAGTTCTTGATGATCTTCGAAGATAGTTTCATGAGCTAACTTAAGAGTGTTTAGTTCTTTAGTTAGAGCCTCAATCTTCTCCTTATCATTGTCATTCGTTTTATCTTGATTAGCATGTTTAATTGACGTTTCATCATAGTATTCATCACTAGAGTTGTCAACAAGCAAATCATCACCTAACAAGTCAACTTCATCACTATTGAAATCAACATACTCGGGATGTGTTACCTTAGGACCTTTGGCCATGAAGCATCTTCCAATTCCTTCATTTGGTGAGTCAAATATGTCGTAGGAGTTGGTTGACACAAGTGCTAGACCGGCAACACCTTCATCTTGAGTATCTTCGGAGTCGGAGTGATAACTTCTCTCGGAGTGGCTGTTGGAGTCGGAGCCGGATACCCATTCACCAACATGAGGTTGATGTCTTCGTTTTGTGTAGCTCCTTGATGATTTTTCCTTCCTTTCCGAATCCTTGCTTCTCCGTGAGTATCTTCGTTCATAACGATCATCTCTACTCCTTCTCTCTCTTGGTGGTGATTCTTTGCTTCTTCTTTTTGGAGAATCTTCTCTTCTCTTGTAGGGAGCCGTACACTCATTGGAATAGTGTCCGGGTCTTCCACAACTGTAGCAGTTTCGCTCTCGACTAGAAGATCTTTTGTCATTGTAGGACCTTGACTTGAAGCTTCTATCTTTGCTTCTACTCTTGTAGAACTTGTTGAAGTTCTTCACCATTAAGCTCAATTCTTCATTGAAGTTTTGTTTCTCACCTGATGATGTAGGGGCTTCACATGAGGCTTTGTAGGCACCACTTGATTTGTTGTGAAGTTCCTCTTTATCCTTGAGTGACATCTCATGAGCAACAATTCTTCCAATCACCTCTGTTGGCTTGAGATCTTTGTAATTGGGCATCATTTGGATCAATGTGCACACGGTATCATATTTTCCATCCAAGGCTCTTAGAATCTTCTTGATGATGAATCTATCGGTCATCTCTTCACTTCCTAAGCCAGCAATCTCATTTGTGATGAGAGCAAGCCTAGAGTACATTTTAGCGACACCTTCACCATCCTTCATTTTAAACTTGTCAAGTTGACTTTGAAGCACATCCAACTTGGATTCCTTGACGGAGTCGGTACCTTCGTGCATATCAATCAAAGTGTCCCAAATTTCCTTTGCATTCTCAAGACGGCTGATTTTGTTGAATTCTTCGGGGCACAATCCGTTGAAGAGAATATCACAAGCTTGAGCATTGTATTGCAACATCTTCAACTCATCCGCGGTAGCTTCACGGTTTGGTTCTTTCCCATCAAAGAAGTCACCTTGCAAACCAACACACACAATAGCCCAAACGGCGGGGTTATGTCCAAGAATATGCATTTTCATTTTATGCTTCCAACTAGAAAAATTAGTACCATCGAAGTAAGGACCTCTACGGTGATAATTTCCCTCGCTAGACGCCATACTCTCCTAGGTTGTGAAACCAAGGCTATGACCACCAAAAGCTATGGAGATCAAAGCAAATGGAGACCAAAGCACTGATACCACTTATAGGATCGAAAGTATGTCTAGAGGGGGGGTGATTAGACTACTTGACCAAATAAAAACTTAACCTTTTCCCAATTTTAGTTCTTGGCAGATTTTAGCTATTGTAGGACAATTCAAGCAATCATCACACAATTCAAGCAAGCATGCAAAGAGTATATTGGCAGCGGAAAGTAAAGCATGCAACTTGCAAGAATGTAAAGGGAAGGGTTTGGAGAATTCAAACGCAATTGGAGACACGGATGTTTTTCCCGTGGTTCGGATATGTGGTGCTATCCTACATCCACGTTGATGGAGACTTCAACCCACGAAGGGTAACGGTTGCGCGAGTCCACGGAGGGCTCCACCCACAAAGGGTAATGGTTGCGCGAGTCCACGAAGGGCTCCACCCACGAAGGGTCCACGAAGAAGCAACCACCCACAAAGGGTCCACGAAGAAGAAACCTTGTCTATCCCACCATGGCCATCGCCCACAAAGGACTTGCCTCACTAGCGGTAGATCTTCACGAAGTAGGCGATCTCCTTGCCCTTACAAACTCCTTGGTTCAACTCCACAATCTTGTCGGAGGCTCCCAAGTGACACCTGGCCAATCTAGAAGACACCACTCTCGAAGAAGTAACAAATGGTGTGTAGGTAATGAACTCCTTGCTCTTGTGCTTCAAATGATAGTCTCCCCAACACTCAACTCTCTCTCATAGGATTTGGATCTGGTGGAAAGAAGATTTGAGTGGAAAGCAACTTGGGGAAGGCTAGAGATCAAGATTCATATGGTAGGAATGGAATATCTTGGTCTCAACACATGAGTAGGTGGTTCTTTCTCAGAACATATGAGTTGGAATTGTGTATGTGTTCTGATTGCTCTCTCCACGAATGAAGAGGAGGTGGAGGGGTATATATAGCCTCCACACAAAATCCAACCGTTACACAGAGTTTTCCAATCTCGGTGGGACCGAATCAACAAACTCGGTCGGACCGAAAAGGTAAACCTAGTGACCGTTAGAGATTTTTGGTGGGACTGACATGCAACTCGGTAGGACCGATATGGTTAGGGTTTGGGCATAACGTAATCTCGGTGAGACCGATTACACAAACTCGGTGAGACCGGTTTTGGTAATTAGCTAACTAGAGAGCTGGTCAGGCAAACTCGGTGGGACCGATTTGCTCTTTTGGTGAGACCGAAAAGTAACAAAAAGGAAACACTGAATTTACATTGCAATCTCGGTGGGACCGATTCGCTCTTTCGGTGAGACCGAAAAGTTACGAAAGGGAAACAGAGAGTTTGCAATCCCATCTCGGTGAGACCGAGATCCCTATCGGTAGAACCGAATTGCTAGGGTTTGGCAGTGGCTTATGACAAGTGAAACTCGGTGGCGCCGGATAGAAATAATCGGTAGGTCCGAGTTTGGCTTTGGGTTTAGGTCATATGTGGAAGTGGGAAAGTAGTTGAGGGTTTTGGAGCATATCACTAAGCACATGAAGCAAGAGGCTCATTAAGCAACACCTCATCCCTCGTTGATAGTTTTGGCTTTTCCTAAAGACTCAATGTGATCTTGGATCACTAAAATATAAAATGAAGAGTCTTGAGCTTTTGAGCTTGAGCCAATCCTTTGTCCTTAGCATTTTGAGGGTTCCACTTTCACATCCATGCCATGCCAATCATTGAGCTTTCCTGAAATAGTCATCTTGGAATAGCATTAGCTCAATGAGCTATATGTTGTTATGAATTACCAAAACCACCTAGGGATAGTTGCACTTTCAAGTTGCAAGATGTTTCATTAGGGAGCGAGTAAAGAGACTTGCCGGTAACAAGATTGAACTAGGTATTAAGATACCGACGATCGAATCTCAGGCAAGTAACATACCGATGACAAAGGGAACAACATATGTTGTTATGCGGTTTGATCGATAAAGATCTTCGTAGAATATGTAGGAACCAATATGAGCATTCAGGTTACGCTATTGGTTATTGACCGGAAGTGAGTCTCGGTCATGTCTACATAGTTCTCGAACCCGTAGGGTCCGCACGCTTAACGTTCGATGACGTTCGGTATTATGAGTTTATGTGTTTTGATGTACCGAAGGTAGTTCGGAGTCCCGGATGTGATTACGGACATGACGATGAGTCTTGAAATGGTCAAGACATAAAGATTGATATATTGTAAGGCTATGTTTGGACACCAGAATGGTTTCGAATAAGTTCGGGCAATTACCAGAGTACCGGGAGGTTACCAGAACCCCCCAAGGAATCAATGGGCCTTAATGGGCCATGGTGGGAAAGAGAAGGATGCGGCCAAGTGGGGGCGCCCCCCAAGCCCAATCCGAATTGGGGAGGGGGCCGGGCCCCCTTTCCTTCTCTCCTTCTCCTTTTTCCTTCTTCTACTCCAACTAGGGAAGGGGGGACCTACTCCTACTAGGAGTAGGAATCCCCTTTGGGGCGCGACATAGAGAGGCCCGTCCCTCCCCTCCTCCACTCCTTTATATATGGGGGAGGGGGGCACCCTATAGACACACAAGTTGACAGTTGTCTTAGCCGTGTGCCGTGCCCCCCTCCACAGATTTCCACCTCGTTCATATCATTGTAGTGCTTAGGTGAAGCCCTGCGTCGGTAACTTCATCATCACCGTCATCACGCCATCATGCTGATGAAACTCTCCCTTGACCTCAGCTAGATCAAGAGTACGAGGGACGTCACCGAGCTGAACGTGTGCAGATCGCGGAGGTGCTGTGCATTCGGTACTTGATCGGTTGGATCGCGAAGACGTTCGACTACATCAACCCCATTACTTAACGCTTCCGCTTTCGGTATACGAGAGTACGTGGACACACTCTCCCCTCTCGTTGCTATGCATCTCCTAGATAGATCTTGTGTGATCGTATGATTTTTTTTGAATACCGCGTTCCCCAACAGTGGCATCCGAGCCAGCTCTATGCGTAGATATTATATGCACGTACAACTGATACGTCTCCGTCGTATCTGTAATTTTTGATTGTTCCATGCCAATATTATACCATTTTCATATACTTTTGGCAACTTTTTATACTATTTTTGGGACTAACATATTGATCCAGTGCCCAGTACCAGTTCCTGTTTGTTGCATGTTTTTTGTTTCGTAGAAAATCCATATCAAACGGAGCCCAAACGGGATAAAAACCTACGGAGATTTTTTTTGGAATATATGTGATTTTTTGGAAGAAGAATCAACGTGAGACGATGCCCGAGGGGGACACAAGGCAGGGGCGCGCGCCCCAGGGGGTCAGGCGCGCCCTGAGCCCTCATGGCCACCCCGTAAGGCGGTTGGTGCCCTTCTTTTGCCGCAAGAAATCTAATATCCGGATAGAGATCGTGTCCAAAATTCAGCCCAATCGAAGTTACGGATCTCCGGTAATTTAAGAAACGGTGAAAGGGCAGAATCAGGGAACGCAGAAACAGAGAGAGACGGGTCCAATCTCGGAGGGGCTCTCGCCCCTTCCATGCCACGGAGGCCATGGACCAGAGGGGAAACCCTTCTCCCATCTAGGGAGAAGGTCAAGGAAGAAGATGAAGAAGAAGAAGGGGGGCTCTCTCCCCCTCTCTTCCGGTGGCGCTGGAACGCCGCCGGGGCCACCATCATCACCGCAATCTACACCAACAACTTCACCGCCATCATCACCAATTCTTCGCCCTTCTATGCAGTGGTGTAACCCCTCTTTTACCCTCTGTAATCTTTACACTACTAGGAAAAGGGCTATAGATGAAATGGATACTAATGGCGCACCTGACATGTGGTGCGCCACTACAATATAGTAGTGGCGCACCGTGTGTAGGTGCGCCATTAGTGTGGAAGACACTAATGGCGCACCAGATACATGGTGCGCCACTAGTAACAATTTTTTTTAATTTTTCCAAACATACTAATGGTGCATCAAGTAGACAGTGCACCATTACTAAGTTTTTTTCAAAAAAAAATTCAATTTTTTTTTCAAAACTAGTAATGGCGCATCGTGGGTGTGGTGCGCCATTACTAGTTTAACTAGTAATGGCGCACCACTCCCACGGTGCGCCACTAACTTTCCCCCCTCTATCCCTTTTCCCCCGAGCGCCGCCGCCTCCCCGGCCGAGCCCAATCCCCAATCCCTCGAGCCCTCGACCTGCTGCTCCGCCGCCACCCTGACCCACTGCGCCGCCACCAGTCCCCACGCCGCACGGAGACGTCCAGGAGGACCGCCGTCGACTGCTTCTTCATCTACGAGTTCTCAATCGATCGGAGCTGCACCGTATCGTCGCCATCGTCGTCTTCCCCAACCTCGGCGTCCCTCGTCCACCTCGTCACATCGCTCCGCCCTGGCCACCCCCGACCTCTCGAGATCATCGTCGAGCACCTCGGTGAGGCCCTTGACCGATTTCCCCCTTCCCCCGTCAGGTTCTCGCGCTCCATGCACGCGCAACCCTCCTTGTTGCGGCCCTAGAGCACCTTGGCCGCCACCAGCGCCCCGCCCTTGAACTTCACCTCGGCCAGGTAGACGCTGCCGATGTGCCCGGCCCAGAGCCGCTGCACGAAGCGGATGTTGCAGAGCTGTACCGTGCCGAGGCGCGCGGCGAGGGTGTAGGGGTTGGAGGAGCGCGACGCGGGGACGCCGGCGATTGGCCCCGAGGAGGAGGAGGTGGAGCAGGAGGCCATGGCGGTGGAGATGGTGGAGGCGGAGCGGGAGCGCTCGGAGGAGCCGAAGCTGAGGCTCTGTAGCTCGTCCGCCGCCAGCTCCGCATCGCCGTCCGGAGGCATTGCTACCTGCTGCGGTGAATGGTGAGGTGAGGCGGGTCTGCTCTGGGCTGCTGGATGTGGCCAGTGTGGAGACAGGGGAGGAATAGGAGGAGGAGGAGCTCGAGGGTGAAGTGGGTGTTTCTCTCAAAAATTTCAAAAGAGTAGGATGGGTCTTTGTTCAAAAATGATTTCTATGAATTATAGGGTCTCCCAAAAATTTTGTGGCAATTTTATAAAAATTATTTGAATTAGTTTTAGTGCAACAGAGGCAACTTAGAGTTTGAGAATGGCATTAAAGGAATTTTTTGGGGGGTAAATTCTATTATGAAATAATTCCTACTGTTATTTAAAATATAAATGAAATGATTTGGAACACCAAGCAAGAGTTACGTTTCAAGTTGCTGAACCTTTTCATATAAGCTTGCAGAAGATTTAATTGATCATACAGAAAATGAAAAACGAAGGTCATACCGATCCTAGTTGGTATTATTTTTCATGGCTAGAAGATATATTGTTGTACCCCGAGTGAAGGGAAGGAGTTTGCTAGGTTTTGTCTCCGACCATCGTGTCGTGATGATTTTGCAGGTACCCCGAGAGGCCCTTGAGTTTGCCGGAATGTCGATTAACTTCCGTTCCGGCAAATTCGGGTACTCCATATGTCCTAACTTCAGCAAAGGTCATGCTGAAATTTTTCGTGAATTTTAGCATGACTTTTCTAAAAATAGGACATATGGGGTACTTGCGAAAAATGCATGGGCCGGGGTATCTTAGTACTTAATTAAGTAGGATCAACTGCCTCTTGTGTTATACATATAGAAGTGTGATATCAACTCATAGTTATTACTAATGTCAGCTGCTCGTCATCGATAAACCCTAATCTGGAAGAGGAGCCACTCATCCTATGTAGTTTTGAATTATGAACGTAGGAAATGTCATCATCGGACGACGAAAGTCTCCCGGGGGAGTGCGCTGGTGCCACGACGATCGAGGTCTGTGCGACATGCCTCAACTGGACAATGATCGGCGCTTCAGCATTAAGCTCGAGGAGACCTTCAAAGTTGAAATGGTACGCAACGACGACAATTGTTTTTTTCATAATTAAGCATGACTTCAACTATTTCAACGTGTAATTTTCATCTGTTACAATTCGAATATAGCTTATCCCATGCCATGCAAGACGCTATGTCTTGGAGAGGATGGATTTTGAAGACCATGAAATTTCTGAAACAAAGAAAATTCACCTAAGGACTCATCACGATGTGGACTTTGAAGTAAATCTGTATAATTCTAGGAGCGTAACCCATTTTGGTTGCAAAAATTGGGAAGCATTTTTCAAGATGTATGGTTTTGATGAGGGTATGCTTGTCACCATGGATCTTGGTAATCCTGGCATCGACCAAGACAATATGGACATTTGGTTCCTTGTTGATACGCCTCCAGTTCTACCGCTATGTGAGTTTCTCAAACATAGTTATTAGCTAATTTATATTGTTTATTTCAAAATATGACAGCTTATTTCCATTTACAGCTTATTTTTATTGTTCAAAGAATGTGCGGGAGATGGTAGACAAAACCCACTACACCGATGGCTCCGAATTAACAACCTACCAGGAGAAAAATCATCTGGTCGGATTTTGTACTGACATTGAGAATTACAATATCTACAATCAAACTCCTCAACATTATGGTCAATACGTGCCACTAGTGCATGTTTTCAACTACGGTAACTACCATGGAGATACCCTGGTAAGATTTTTACTATTACGACATCCATGCATCTTTTGCATACTTCTAAAACTAGTGCATTATTTCTAACTATGAAGTTATTACTATGTTTTTCAACAGATAATCCCAAAGAATTGTGTACCTCATTTGATGTATCAGAAAGGTAGTCTTAATGGAACATACAGCCAGGTCATCCTACGAATCTCAACTGTCCATACGAGATTTCTAAAAGAAGTGGAGACATGAAAATCAAAGGATGGAAAAAATGTATGGACAGTCGAAGGAGGTTCTTGGAAGCAAAAGGAAGCGAAGCGCAAGAATTGGAGACATGATGTTCTCCATTCTCCATAATGGAGAGTCAGGGTCTATATTGTTTTATGCTATTTTACCTTAAATAGGGTATTTAGGTCCTGCCTAATACTGATGATCATGTGCTAAGAACAATTAAGTAGGGTTGGTTCGATGACTATCAAGATGATGATCGTATGACTTGTTATTAATAACGAGTAGAAGTTGTATGATGATGATTAGTAGGACTTGTTAGGATTAGTATTACTTCCGACAAACTCGCTACTCGCGGTCTCGAGACTTGTAATGTTCTATCTTTGTTCGGTCTTTTGAATTCAGAGACTAATATGATGAATTGTATTCGGAGACTAATCTTCTATTGTATTCGATGAATCTAATGTTGCTGTGTGGTGCTGTCTATATTCTGTCCAATAATATATTTTGTAACCTGTGCAAAAATCAGAAAAGTAAAAACAAAACAAAATTTAATATTCATACTAATGGCGCATCATCCCACAGTGCGCCATTAGTATGCCAAAGCACATGGGTAAATATGGCCCCCTGGGAGGCATACTAATGGCGCATGTTGGTCTATACTAATGGCGCACGGCGTGGTGCGCCATTAGTATACCAGATACTAATGGCGCACCAGTGGTGCGCCATTAGTATATAATACTAGTGGCGTTGTACTAGTGGCGCACCAGTAGTGCGCCATTAGTAGGCAAAACTAGTTCGCCACTAGTAGGCCTTTTCCTAGTAGTGTTACTTAAACATGGTGCTCAATGCTATATATTATTTCCCAATGATGTATGGCAATCCTATGATGTTTGAGTAGATCTGTTTTGTCCTATGGGTTAATTGATGATCATGACTGGTTTGAGTTGCATGTTCTATTATTGGTGCTGTCCTATGGTGCTCTCCGTGTCGCGCAAGCATGAGGGATCCCTGCTGTAGGGTTTGCAATATGTTCATGATTTGCTTATGGTCGGTGGCGTGAGTGACAGAAGCACATACCCGAGTAAGTAGGTTGTTTGCATATGGGAATAAAGAGGACTTGATACTTTAATGCTATGGTTGGGTTTTACCTTAATGATCTTTAGTAGTTGCGGATGCTTGCTAGAGTTCCAATCATAAGTGCATATGATCCAAGAACAGAAAGTATGTTAGCTTACGCCTCTCCCTCAAATAAAATTGCAATAGTGATTACCGGTCTAGTTATCGATTGCCTAGGGACAAATAACTTTCTCATGACAAAAAGCTCTCTACTAAAACTAACATAGTTGTGTCTTCATCTAAACAACCCCTACTTTTTATTTACACGCTCTTTATTATCTTGCAAACCTATCCAATAACACCTACAAAGTACTTCTAGTTTCATACTTGTTCTAGGTAAAGCGAACGTTAAGCGTGCGTAGAGTTGTATCGGTGGTCGATAGAACTTGAGGGAATATTTGTTCTACCTTTAGCTCATCGTTGGGTTTGACACTCTTACTTATCGAAAGAGACTACTGAAAGTGCTAGTTATCGACTAGAGGGGGTGAATAGGCGATTTTTATGAAAGTCTTCAAAACATGGGAGTTTTGAAGACAAATGATAGAAATGAACCTATAAACATGCAGCGGAAGGTAGACTACACTAGACAAGCCATAATCAAGTATTCAATGAAGTGAAAGCACGAAGACTAATAGCAACTAGGAAGTACGGATCAGGATGGAAAATAGTATGAAACCAATCAGAACAAACAGTCACACAGTGAAGACAAATAGATAATGCAAACAGACAATGACTTCACAAGGACCAACTGTAAATAAAGAGATGAGAAGGATAGAACCAATTGCTTGTTGAAGACAATGATTTGTTGGACCAGTTCCAGTTGCTGTGACAACTGTACATCTAGTTAGGGAGGCTGAGATTTAACTCAGAAAACCGTGTCTTCACCTTATCCCCCTTGAGCTAAGAACACCCAGTCCTCACCCAATCACTCATGTAAGTCTTCAAGGTAGACTTCCAAACCTTCACAGATTTCGTTCACCGGCGATCCACAATGACTCTTGGATGCTCAGAACGCGATGCCTAACCGGCTGGAGGATTCACACTCCTCAAGTGTAACAAGTCTTCAGATCACACAGACAGGAAGACTTCAGTGATGCCTAACACTCTTTGGCTCTGGGTGTTTAGGGCTTTGTCCTCACAAGGATTTCTCTCTCTCAAAGGCTTCGACAAAAGCGTGTACTAACTCTGAGCAGCCGACCAATTTATGGTGTAGGGGGTGGGCTATTTATAGCCACTGGGCAACCCGACCTGATTTGTCCGAAATGACCCTGGGTCACTAAGGAACTGACATGTGTTCCAACGGTCAGATTTCAAACTCACGCGACAACTTTACTTGGGCTACAAGTAAAGCTGACTTATCCAGCTCTGGATAAGTTTTGCTCTCATTGTGTTCGCTCGAAGACATAGGATTGTGGTTAAGCATCACTTCAGTCACTCTGACTTTGTTCACTGGGACCCCACTTAACAGTACGGTGGTTCCTATGACTCAACAAAGAAGAAAAGGAAACAATGAAACAACTAAATCTTCGCTCTCCATAGTCTTCACGCGATGTCTTCTCTTGTCATAGTCTTCAATGTGAATATCTTCACATACAACCTTTGTCTTCAATGTCTTCATACATTTTTAGGGGTCATCTCCGGTAGGTAAACCGAATCAATGAGGGACTACTACCTGTGTTGTCCTGCAATTCTCACAAACACATTAGTCCCTCAACCAGGTTTGTCATCAATACTCCAAAACCAACTAGGGGTGGCACTAGATGCACTTACAATCTCCCCCTTTTTGGTGATTGATGACAAACTGGTTGAAGTTTTCAACGGGGATAAAAGTATGTGAAATTGCAAAGGATTTAGGTATTGTCTTCGTAAGTAGCAGAAAGGCTCCCCCTGAAGATGTGCATATAAGTATTTTGCTTTTGAATGCAAATGCACATGGCAGGTTGTACTTGCGGAGCTCCTCTTCTACTTATGAAGATAATTCATCATGCATGAAAGGATATAACGAAGATAATGACATGCATAATGAAAAATGGACATCTACAAAATGACTTTGTGCGGAATTTATCGTCGCACATGCGGAATTTATCTTCGTAACACATAGTGTCGAAAAGGTAGCAGACGGCCATCAAGTTTAAGTGTTACAACTCAAAACGAACCAAATGTATCAAAAGCGAGAGTTGTAAGCACTTATCAAAAGTAGCAAAAGTATAGCAACCACCCATATGGACCCGCTTGAAGACTATCAACTCATATGCTTCTCCCCCTTTTGTCAGTAATGACCAAAAAGGTTTGAAGACATAGAGCTTCTACTCGTTCCCATGAGGAGTAGGCGAAGCAGCAGGGTCGTCGTTGAGGGTCGGTGGTGCAGAAGAACTTGGTGCAGTGTCGACACGCGCTGAAGTTGGAGGTGGTGAGGTAGCATCATCTTGATCATCTATGACTCTGGCATTCACCGTTGCAGCTGAGGAGGAATATTCAGAGTCTTCGAGTGAGGGAGCCTGATGCAATTGAGAATTCCTTGGAGGAGTTGAGTCAAACTTGAATCTCTCTGTGAAGCCATCGTCTTTAAGATCAGCTTTAGCACTGAGCAATGTCAAGCTCTTCCATGACCTCCGACAGGTTTCATGTATAACAAAGGCATTCTTGGTGGCAAGATTTCGAATGCGATTGACATCCACCAAGAGGCTTTGCATCTGGAGCTTAAGCCAGTCATGATGCTTATCCTGTTTCTGATGTAGAGCGACGAGAAGCTCTCGGTCATTGAGAACACGAGATCGCTTCCGAGGCCTTTGGGCGATGGTACTTGTAGTGGCTTCAGTTTGGGTGCGAGGGGCACGTGTATCGCCAGCCAAGGGATAAACACGAGAAACGGTCTGAACTCCTTCAATGGGCTGGGTGAAGCTTTGATGATCGACATTGTGAAGATAAATTGGCTCCTTTGCAGGCTCTGGGTAAATGGCTTCGACAGACAGATCAACCTTTGGCAAGAATATAAGATGATTGCGCACAGACGGCTGATAGTTGATAGCAGAGTGAAGCTTGATGAGGCGCATTACACATGGATCATAGAACTTCAGACCAAAGATATTGAAGCCAGATGCAGCCAATTTTCTGATGAAGAAGTCTTGAGCATTGAAGCTGATGCCATTGAAGATATAGAAAACCAATGTCTTCATTGCTCCTTCAAGCTTCGCTGCAGGAGAATGTCCTTTGACTGGCCAGAGAGTTCGCCTAATAATATGATAAATAGTGCGGGGCAGATACTCTAGGTCTTCAACAAAGAACTCCTTAGGATAGTCAGCGTCTTGTGGCAGTGGCTTCATCATGCTCAGCATTTGGCTCATGTTTGGCTCTGGCTTCTGGAAGATGCTTTCCAACGCATTCTAGTGTAGCTGACAACCTGGTTCATAATGTTCGCCAGGAGTGGGCAGGGCAGTAAGCTCAATGATGTCTTGGGCTTTAGCTTCATGGTGTACATCACCTGTCATCCACTCAGGGATCCAAGTCTTTGGATCCCTGTTGTAGCCGCGAATGTGAAGGGTAGCATAAAATTGTAGCAGAAGCTCTTCATTCCAATGTTCTTTGGCAGTCACAAACTGTAGAAGGTCAGCATCTCTGAAGCAGTCAAGGGCTTCTTCTAGGCAAGGCAGGCCAGCCATGGCTTCGCTATCTAGACGCATATGTGGGAGAATGCGCCCTTGATTGTATAAGATGCAGGAATAGTAACTGCGCTGCTGATAAGTCCAGAATTGATCTGATGAGATTCTTGGCCTTGTGTAGGGGTTCTTGGCACTGTCAAAGAATGTGTTGTGTGCCTTGAAGCCATTCAGATTAAATGATCCTGGTGAAGTTGCAGTACTTGGAAACCTTTGCAGCCTTGGCTTTGGCTTCTGGACCTGAGGCCTGTGCTCCACATGATAGTCAAATTGCGGACCGACAGTAGGTGGAGGAACCAGAATGGGCCAGCGGACGGTGGTAAGTTGGCCTTGATAGAATGCTTGCTCAAGGGTGTGTGGCCGTGGAGGTGGTACAGGAGCAGTGGCATTGACTTCTGGCTGCAGATTTGCGTCAGGAGCCGCATTGGCTTCAGGTGCAATCACTTCTGGCAACACATTAACTTCAGGCGCCACAGCAGCTTCAGCCATGACAACGTCATTGGCTTCAGTATGGGTGTTGGTGGTCGCCTCAATGTTATCACCTCCACTCGAGTAGCTGGAGGGTCGGACATGTTCTCCTCGAGAACAACTTCAAGGTTGGTTGGGGGTGTAGCAACACGTTCTTCTTCATGTCTTGGCTCTTCTTGTTCATCGGCTGATGCAGCCGGAATATCTTCAGCCACTTTGGCTTCAGACTGGGGATGTTCGCAGTAGGAGAGGCTTTAGGAAAGATTTGGCGTGAAACGGATTGGCGCTCTTCTCCTTCTGGAATACTTGACAGAGTGACCTGTGGCCGTGGTCCTTTGTGAAGCCTGTGGAACACTGGCGACGCTTGTGAAGATGGAGTTGGTTGGGCCACAAAGTCATTGTCTTCAAGCACCGAAGTGGTGACTTGAGGTGGGGGAGTACTTGGTGATTCTTCTCGACGGGGGGAGTCTTGTGGGTGAACAGCCCATGAGTCATCCTGAGCAATTGGCGTCAATGGACGACCAATGCTGATGAGTTCGATGTTTGTGAGAACAGGCGATGATACCACATTGTGTTTGATCTGAGGAAGGGCTTCATCATCTTCCACATTGTCTTGAAGACCAATGTCTTCAGCTGCGATGGGGTCAACAGCTGGAATGTATTCAACTTCTGGAGCCTCTGTGGAAGCAGGATCATGAACTATCTACTGGCGCTCACGGTGTTTAGACGCAGGACGAGCAACTGAGATTGTCTCAACGACAAGGGGCTCTGTGGGAGCAGCCCGATCTTTCTTCTTGGTTTTTCTCTTCTTGGTCGGTGGAGCATTGTTAGTGGTGGCCTTGGTCTTGCGCTTTCAGGCTTCGGCTTCAGCTTTCCTTGTTTGCTTGAGCTCCGAAGCCACTCTGGGGACTTTAGGCTTCGAGCCTGTCATACTGGCCGGGAAGACAATGCGAGGTTCTTCCTGCCTTGATGCTTCTGGTTGGGCCACAGCAGGCTTCTTCTTCTTCTTGGAAGCCATTCTGGGGTCGATGCCTGGTCGCCCCAGAGCCTTGCCTTTTTCAGCTTCATTGTAGCCTTGAACACATTTGGCAGCCAGGTGTTTCATGCGCTCTCGAGAACCTTTAGCTTCTTCACATTTCTTGTGGAAAGCCTCCTTGAGCTCATGCAACATGACCTTGAAGATTTGGACGTCTTCCACGTTGAGCTTGGCCATGTGCTTCTTGAACTGAGGCTTTTCATAATCAATCTTGTGCTTCAGCTCAACAATTCTCTGTGCAAGAGCCAGCTCAGGAGCAATGGCTCCATGGAAGGAGACGCTAAGGCCAATTGGGAGTTGAAGATCATCAAAACTAAGGTCTAGGCTGTCAAACCACTCATCAATGGACTTGTACAGGATCTCCACATCAAAGAGGGGAAGATCATTGAAGATTTCCGCCTCTTGCTTTCTCTTTATAAGCAGCTCAAGAGCATCATCCCCAAGATCGTCGACGCTAGACAGATCAATGGCTTCGTTCTCATTCCTCAGAACGGCAGCAGGGGTCAATTCTTGACTAGTAGGTTGCATGGGCTTCTTCATCTTGTCAGACTTGGAGATGCGAGAGAGATCTTCAGATTGCACACTGGCTTCAAGAGGTGCAGTGGCCAGAGGCTTCGCCCGCGAGACCTTTGGTGCAGAGGAGGGTTTTGAAGCCTTTGGTTTCTTTTGCTTCACGGGCTTCGGTGGTGCTGGTGCTTCGTCAAAATTAGCATCATCTCCAGAGTGATCCACGCCTGCCCCTTGAACCTAAATGTGAGTGATGAGACCTTCAAGGTTGTAGAAGGGCCCAACAATATTGGGTTCAGCATCGCGTGTGCCGTCGGCACGAGGAGCAGAGGGACCGGGGTTGAAGTCTAATCCAAGTGACTTCTTGTTCTCTTTGGCAGAAGTTTTGGCAAACTGGAAGTTGCGCTTAAAGAGATTGTCTTCACGACACCATAACAGAGAGGATGGGTCGGCATTAGCAGGCTGAGAACCATGGATCATGCAGGGGTAGAAGCCTTGAGCAATAGCTTCGGACTTCGACTTGGGCTGAAGACCTTTGTATATAATATCTCCCCAGGGTCCCTTGATGGCATTCTTTTCAGCATATTCGTCAGTGACAAATCTGTACTTGAACCATTCCTCTGCCCAATGTCTTCAAATCCATTGGATTCGGTTCTTGCGTTCTCCATAGGTCTCTTCTGGATCTGACTTGTATAGATCATAGAGATCCGGTGGCAGGTCCTTGGCAGTGTTTTCACGGTGCTGTCTGCCGCCCTTCCTGACTGATTTTTCTGTCGCCATGAAGTTGAGACTGAATGGCTTCAGAACGTGCAAAGGCTTCCTTCTGTTGGTTAGACATGAATTAGCTTCGGGAGAATTGATGTGATGCTGTAAGAACTCTGCAAATGAATGCAGACTATGAGAACCAAGGGATTCTCCCATGGACATGTACCTGTGACAGCATTAGAGATGCGAGGGAAGGGGAAGAGGTCATATGCATTCTCAGAAGATTTTGAAGATAAATCAGTTTAGCATACATTGACCTCATAGTGCGAAGACATTCCCTCATATGTAGAGAGTTGGTTCCAGATTTGTACGAATCCACAAATAAGTACAAGTGAGGAATCTAACTACTTTGTGAAGCATAAGTGAACATACTAGGCATGTTATGAGATGCAGAAAAGGAAAGATTCAATTTGTTGGGACAGAAACCACTTGTGGTTTAAAATATGAATCTATTGGATAAAAAAAGACAGTAAAAAGAGTTTTTATTTACCACTCGAGGAATTGCTAGACGGAGTAGGAGATGAGGCCGAGCAGTTCGATCTTCCATGCCCTAACTTGGCGACGGAGGACACCTACGGCGACGGCGGAGAAGACGATGTCTACGGCCGGCGTGAGGACGGCGTCGGTGAGGTCGCGGCAGCTAAGCGCTTCATTGTCGGCGTCGTCGAGAGCTAGCGGTGGCGCTAGGGTTTGTGCGAGAAGGAGAAGTGGAAGAAGAGATAATGACTGGGGTGTGGCGTGTATTTATAAGGACAGGGACGGCGCAGCGTTATTACGCAGGTGCCCCTGGCGGTTCACATCTGAAGGACACGTGGCGAACATGCAACACATTGGAGGTTGTTCCACGTGCCCACGCACGCCTGGATTGTCGGGTGGTCGTTCCCGCTTCTCCGGGTTTCAGGCAAAAATGATTGAGCATTTAAAACAGATTTAATGTTTGTCTCTGTATCTTCTACTGACAAGGACGCAGAGAAGACATTCGATAGTTTTAATAGAATGCATATGATTTGGATAGATAGATTTGAGACGGGATCATAGAAAGGTTAGGGTCCGATCACATTCACTTAGTTCAAAAGATTCAAACGAGAAGACATAGCTATAAGTGAATGCTGTAGAGGACAGAATGCTAATAGATGAATATATCCGAATAAGACCAACTCAATAGTGAAGATAAACATGAGAACATGTTGAATTTTGAAGACAAAATGAATCCGAAGACATAGAAAATGTGACGCCAACAGAAAACACTCCAAACCAAAGTTTGGTGGTGGCGTTACCCACCGTATAGGAAGTATTAGACCCAGACATGACGCACAATTATCGTCGCGCTCCGAAGTCAAATTCCGCGTTAATGTATTCACAATTCGAGTGTAAGTCTTCATTGATTGAAGATATACGTTACTTCATGTGTTGCACATCTAAGTCATGAACATGCATAAGTGTTAGGATGTGTGCCTGATTACAGGACATTTGAGGATTCCAAGATATTTAGCTCACACCGCAACTTGCAAAACCTTTTCTCATCCAAGGGCTTTGTGAAGATATCTGCCAGTTACTCTTCAGTGTTGACATGAATGATATCAATATCTTCCTTCATGACATGATCTCTGAGAAAGTGATGACGGATCTGAATGTGCTTTGCCTTCGAGTGCTGAACTGGGTTGTTGGCAATCTTGATGGCGCTTTCATTGTCGCAGTAGAGTGGCACTTGCTTCAGATGAATGCCATAGTCTTTGAGTGTTTGCTTCATCCATAGAAGCTGAGCGCAGCAAGATCCAGCAGCAATGTATTCAGATTCAGTAGTGGAGAGAGATACACAGTTCTGCTTCTTTGAAGACCAACACAGAAGTGATCATCCTAGAAAGTGACATGTGCCTGATGTAGACTTGTGATCCACCTTGTCACCAGCATAATTAGCATCCGAGAATCCAACTAGATCAAACTCTGAGCCCTTTGGATACCATAATCCTAGTGTTGGGGTGTAAGCCAAATATCGAAGAATTCGCTTCACAGCTAAGTGATGCGATTCGTTTGGTGCCGCTTGGAATCGGGCACACATGCAAACACTAAGCATGATATTTGGCCTAGATGCACATAAATAAAGCAATGAACCAATCATGGAGCGGTATACCTTTTGATCGAACTCTTTACCATCGGTGTCACGACCAAGATGACTCTTGGTTGGCATTGGCGTCGTGTAACCTTTGCAGTCTTGCATTCCAAACTTCTTCAGGCATTCTTTGAGGTATTTCTCTTGAGATATGAAGATGTCGTTGCGTTGCTGCCGTATTTGAATACCAAGGAAGAACTTCAGCTCACCCATCATGGACATCTGATATTGCTCTTGCATCATGTGTCCAAACTCATCACTATATTTTTGATTAGTGCAGCCGAAGATAATGTCATCCACATATATTTGGCACACAAATAGTTCACCATCATATGTCTTCATGAAGAGTGTGGGGTCCAGGGAACCAGGTTTGAAGCCTTTGCTCTTCAGGAAGTCTTTCAGTGTGTCATACCAAGCACGAGGGGCTTGTTTAAGGCCATACAGTGCCTTGTTGAGCTTGTAAACCATGTCAGGATGTTTTGGATCTTCAAAACCAGGCGGTTGTGCAACATACACTTCTTCTTCAATCTTGCCATTGAGAAAGGCATTCCTCACATCCATTTGATACAGAAGGATGTTATGATGATTTGCATAGGCTAGCAGTATGCGAATAGCTTCAAGCCTAGCCACAGGAGAAAATATTTCATCGAAGTCAATTCCTTCAACTTGAGTGTATCCTTGAGCGACGAGACGAGCCTTGTTTCTGACAACTTGACCATGCTCATCTTGCTTGTTGCGATATATCCATTTAGTGCCTATGATATTGTGTTTACGAGGATCAGGACGCTTGACCAGTTCCCATACATTATTCAGCTCGAACTGTTGAAGCTCTTCTTGCATAGCTTGAATCCATTCAGGTTCCATGAAGGCTTCATGAACTTTCTTGGGTTCAGATATTGATACGAATGCAAAGTGCCCACAGAAATTTGCTAGCTGTGTTGCCCTTGAACGAGTGAGTGGACCAAGTGCATTGATGCTATCAATTATCTTCTCAATCTGTACTTCATTTGCAACACGAGGATGAACTGGACGAAGATTTTTCTCTTGCTGATCATTGTCATCGTTTGAAGGATTGTCTTCAGGAAGAGCATTGTCTTCAGGTTGATTAGGTGCAGAAATGATAAGTTCCTCTTCATGCTATACTTCAGACGGCATGATTTCTCCAGTTCCCATAAGCTTGATGGATTCACTGAGTGGAATTTCATCTAGCACATTTGGCACGTGCTCTCTTTGCGAGCCGTTAGTCTCATCGAACCACACATCCACAGTTTCAACCACTTTATAGTGAAAGAGGTTGAAGACTCTGTAGGAGTGCGAATCCTTTCCGTAACCAAGCATAAAACCTTCATGTGCTTTCGGTGCAAATTTTGAAGTGTGATGTGGATCCTTGATCCAGCACCTAACACCAAATACTCTAAAGTAACTGACATTTGGCTTCCTACCAGTGAGGAGTTCATAGGATGTTTTATTCAGAAGCTTGTGAAGATAAACACGGTGGACGACATGGCATGCATTATCAATAGCTTCAGGCCAGAACTTTCTTGGTGTCTTGTATTCATCGAGCATCGTCCGAGCCATCTCAATGAGTGTTCTGTTCTTGCGTACCACGATGCCATTCTGCTACGACGTGTACAGAGCTAAGAACTCATGAGTGATGCCCAATGTATCAAGATAAGTGTCGAGGCTGGTGTTCTTGAATTCAGTGCCATTGTCACTTCTGATGTGCTTGATCTTGACGCCATAGTTGTTCATGGCTCAATTGGCAAAGCATCTGAAGACATCCTGCACTTCAGTCTTGTAGAGGCTTATATGTACCCATGTATTTCTTGAATAATCATCAACAATGACGAAGCCATAGAGACAAGAAGTAGTAGTAAGAGTAGAGTAGTGAGTAGGGCCGAAGAGGTCCATGTGTAGCAGTTCAAAGGGTTGAGTCCTTGTCATGATTGTCTTCGAGGGATGCTTGGCCCTCGTCATCCTTCCAGCTTCGCAGGCACCGCATAAGTGATCCTTCTTGAACTTGTCGCCCTCGATGCCTGTGACGTGCTTCTTCTTTGCAAGAGTATGCAAGTTCCTCATGCCAGCATGCCCTAGCCTCTGATGCCAGAGCCAGCACTCTGAAGCTTTTGCAAGAAGACATACGACAAGCCGTGGCCCTGCTGAGAAATCTACCATGTACAAATCATCTTTCCTATACCCTTCAAAGACTAGAGACTTTTTAGATTCCATTAGAACAAGTCAACAATATTTTCCAAATGTCACAATCATGTTCAAATCACAAAGCATTGAGACAGACATTAAGTTGAAGCCAAGGGATTCAACAAGCATCAGTTTATCCATGTGATGATCCTTTGAGATTGCAACTCTACCTAGACCCAATACCTTGCTTTTACCAGTGTCAGCAAACGTGATGTGACTCTTTTTAGATGGACGTAAGGTCGAGTCCATGAGAAAACTTTGATCACCATTCATATGATTAGTGCATCCACTATCGATAATCCATTCTGAAGCAGCTGGTGTCAAACCCTACAGAATAGTTAGGGGGATAGGCTTCACGAAGAGTATTGTGAAGCATAAGCATTTGACGAGCAAGTGAATTATGAAAGCTCAGACCCAGGTTAGAACTGATAGGATGCATGTTAAGCGACTTAGAAATGAAATACATAATAAGATCATTTAGGCATTTTATCTTGTGCCCCACAAGATGTTTTAGGTCCCCAGCAATAGCTTTAGATGCCTTTGATTTCTGGCTGGAGACCATTCCCTGCAAGAGAGAGTTAGGTTTTCTTAGCCACCCACATCTTCAGGGATGGCTTCGAAGAAATGAGTCTAAGTGCAGCATCTGAGAACTTTGGCTTTGAAGCCCTAGCAAATAGTCTTGCAGGTGGTGAATAATACTCATAAGAATAAGTAGTGTAGTTCTGGGTCTTATGAACATGGCGGTTTGATGAAACACACTCATATTCATAGGCCTGAGTATGGTTTCCCTGCAAAACATTTGTGTTAGTACGACTCAGGTGAGTCCTCTGTCTATATGAAGCCTTTGGACCATATGAAGCATGTGGTCTGGGGTTTGTCTTCTTCCCTTGTGGTGTCATGACGACATTCACAGGAAGATTCTCCAGACACCTTTTGGGCACCCAGACTTTCTTCATAGGTGGCCCATTCTTGCAGTTAGTACCAATATACCAGGCAAACACTTCACCATTCTGATTCCTAAACAGTTTATAGTTTGTATCAAAGGATTCATCAATGACAATAGGGTTAGCACAAGTGAAGCCAGACAGGGTGGATGGATCCACTGAAGGTTCCTTTGCAGCAACCCATGTGGTTTTGGGGTACTGCTCAGGCTTCCAGTAAGAGCCATCAGCATTCATTTTCCTTTCGAACCCAACACCCTCTTTCCTGGGGTTTCGGTTCAGAATCTTCCTTTTGAGGACATCACATAGTGTATGATGCCCTTTGAGACTTTTGTACATCCCTGTTTCAAGAAATGTCTTCAACCTAGCATTTTCATCAGCAATAGTAGTGGCATCCTCAGCAGAGGGGTTAGTTTCCACATCAATAGTCAAAGATATTGCAATAGTAGCAGCAGTGGAACATTCAGCAACAGAAGTAGCGTTATCACGCTCAATCCATTTTAGACATGGTGGTTCAAATCCTTCCTGAGCGGGACTGATCTGTTGAGCGCGAAGTGACTCGTTTTCCTTTTGAAGATCTTCAAGAATTGCTCTCAATTTCTCATGTTCTTGATTCCTTTGAAGATAATCGTAGGAAAGCTTTTCATGATTTGTTGAGAGCGTTTCATGACAACTTTCAAGTTCCTCGTACTTAACATGAAGATTTTTAATGTCTTCAACTAAGGACTGAGATCGAGTCATTTCCGCGTCCAACAGGTCATCGCTTTTGTCTAACAGTTTTTGAGCTAGGTTTGGAATCACAATCAGAGTCATCTTTACTCGATGTTTGATAGTGAGCATTGTGTGAGTTTACCTTGGCACCACGTGCCGTGAAGCAATAGGTGGGAGCGGAGTCATCCTTGTCATCAGCGTGGGTGATGGAACCATTGTCTTCAGTGTTGAAGATGGACTTGGCAACGTAGGCTGTAGCCAGACTTGCAACGCCAGAGTCGGACTCCTCCTCAGACTCCACCTCCGCCTCCTCAGAAGCAGACTCCTCCTCTGAATCCATTTCCTTTCCAACAAACGCATGAGCCTTGACAGATGAGCTCTTCTTGTGTGATGAAGACTTTGAGGAAGACTTGGAAGAAGACTTTGAGTATTTCTTCTTCTTCTTGTCATCAGAATCATATTCCTTGCTCTTCTTCTTCTTCTTCTTCTTCTTCTTCTTCTTCTTGTTCTCATTGTCCCACTGCGGACACTTAGAGATGTAGTGACCAGGTTTCTTGCACTTGTGGCATGTTCTCTTCTTGTAGTCATGAGTAGAAGCTTCATCATTCCTTGAGCTGGATCGTGAAGACTTTCTGAAGCCTTTCTTCTTGGTGAATTTCTGAAACTTCTTCACAAGCATAGCAAGCTCCTTTCCAATGTCTTCAGGATCATCAGAACTGCAGTCAGATTCTTCTTCAGATGAGGAAACAGCTTTTGCCTTCAAGGCACGAGTTCGGCCATAGTTGGGACCGTAGATATCTCTTTTCTCAGAAAGCTGAAACTCATGTGTGTTGAGCCTTTCAAGTATGTCAGACGGATCGAGTGTCTTGAAGTCAGGGCGTTCTTGAATCATCAGGGCTAGGGTGTCAAACAAGCTGTCAAGTGATCTCAGGAGCGTATTGACGATTTCATGCTTGGTGATCTCAGTAGCGCCGAGAGCTTGAAGCTCATTTGTGATGTCTGTGAGGCGATCAAACGTGAGCTGAACATTCTCATTGTCATTTCTCTTGAAGCGGTTGAAGAGGTTGCGAAGGACACTGATCCTTTGATCTCTCTGGGTTGAGACGCCTTCGTTGACCTTGGAGAGCCAGACCCAGACTAGCTTCGATGTTTCCAGAGCACTCACACGGCCATACTGTCCTTTGGTCAGATGACCATAGATGATGTTCTTGGCAGTGGAATCCAGTTGAATGAACTTCTTGACATCAGCAGCGGTGACACCTTCACCAGCATTGGGAACGCCATTCTTGATGACATACCAGATGTCGACATTAATGGCTTCAAGATGCATGCGCATCTTATTCTTCCAGTAGGGATATTCAGTTCCATCGAAGACGGGGCACGTAGCAGAGACTTTGATTATCCCTGCAGTCGACACAGCTAAAACTCTAGGTGGTTAAACCGAATCACACAGAACAAGGGAGTACCTTGCTCTGATACCAATTGAAAGTGCTAGTTATCGACTAAAGGGGGGGTGAATAGGCGATTTTTATGAAAGTCTTCAAAACATGGGAGTTTCAAAGACAAACGATAGAAATGAACCTATAAACATGCAGCCGAAGGTAGACTACACTACACTAGACAAGCCATAGTCAAGTATTCAATGAAGTGAAAGCACGAAGACTAATAGCAGTTAGGCAGTACGGATCAGGATGGAAGATAGTATGAAACCAGTCAGAACAAACGGTCACACAGTGAAGACAAATAGATAATGCAAACAGACAATGACTTCACAAGGACCAACTATAAATAAAGAGATGGGAAGGATAGAACCAGCTGCTTGTTGAAGACAATGATTTGTTGGACCAGTTCCAGTTGTTGTGACAACTGTACGTCTGGTTAGGGAGGCTGAGATTTAACTCAGAAGACCGTGTCTTCACCTTATTCCCCTTGAGCTAAGGACGGCCAGTCCTCGCCCAATCACTCAGGTAAGTCTTCAAGGTAGAATTTCAAACCTTCACAGACTTTGTTCACCGGTGATCCACAATGACTCTTGGATGCTCAGAACGCGACGCCTAACCGGCTGGAGGATTCACAGTCCTCAAGTGTAACAAGTCTTCAGATCACACAGACAGGAAGACTTCAGTGATGCCTAACACTCTTTGGCTCTGGATGTTTAGGGCTTTGTCCTCGCAAGGATTTCTCTCTCTCAAAGGCTTCGAGGTGGGTTGCTCTCAAACGACAAAAGCCGTGCACTAACTCTGAGCAGCCGACCAATTTATGGTGTAGGGGGTGGGCTATTTATAGCCACTAGGCAACCCGACCTGATTTGTCCGAAATGACCCTGGGTCACTAAGGAACTGACACGTGTTCTAACGGTCAGATTTCAAACACACGCGGCAACTTTACTTGGGCTACAAGTAAAGCTGACTTATCAAGCTCTGGATAAGTTTTGCTCTCATTGTCTTCGCTTGAAGACATAGGATTGTGGTTAAGCATCACTTCAGTCACTCTGACTTTGTTCACTAGGACCCTACTTAATAGTATGGTGGTTCCTATGACTCAACAAAGAAGAAAAGAAAACAACGAAACAACTATGTCTTCGCGCTCCATAGTCTTCACGCGATGTCTTCTCTTGTCATAGTCTTCAATGTGAATATCTTCACATACCACCTTTGTCTTCAATGTCTTCATACATTTTTAGGGGTCATCTCCAGTAGGTAAACCGAATCAATGAGGGACTACTACCTGTGTTGTCCTGCAATTCTCACAAACACATTAGTCCCTCAACCAGGTTTGTCGTCAATACTCCAAAACCAACTAGGGGTGGCACTAGATGCACTTACAACTACAATTGATCCCATATACTTGTGGGTTATCAACAACACAAAGGAGTTGTGGGCGTGGGTATATACATATTGTTTTCCGTCACTAGTTGATTCTTGATTCAGCGGTATTGTTGGATGAAGCGGCTCAGACCGACATTATGCGTACGCTTATGAGAGACTGGTTCTACCGATGTGCTTCGCAGACAGGTGGCTAGTGGGTGTCTGTTTCTCCAACTTCTGTTGAATTGGTTTCAATGAATAGGGTTCTTTTTGAAGATCAAAAAGCAATCACTATACTACGTTGTGGTTTTGATGCGTAGGTAAGAACGGCTCTTGCTAGAAGCCTGTAGCAGCCACGTAAAACTTGCAGCAACAAAGTAGAGGACGTCTAACTTGTTTCTACAGGGCATGTTGTGATGTGATATGGTCAAGACGTGATTATATAAATTGTTTTATGAGATGATCATGTTTTGTAACACTGTTATCAGCAACTGGCAGGAGCCATATGGTTGTCGCTTTATGGTATGAAATGCAATCGTCATGTAATCGCTTTACTTTATCACTAAGCGGTAGCGATAGTCGTAGAAGCAATAGTTGGCGAGACGATAACGATGCTTCGATGGAGGTCAAGGTGTCAAGCCAGTGATGATGGTGATCATGACGGTGCTTTGGAGATGGAGATCAAAAGGCACAAGATGATGATGGCCATATCATCTCACTTATTTGATTGCATGTGATGTTTATCCTTTATGCATCTTATTTTGCTTAGTACGGCGGTAGCATTATAATATGATCTCTCACTAAATTTCAAGGTACAAGTGTTCTCCCTGAGTATGCACCGTTGCTACAGTTCGTCGTGCCGAGACACCATGTGATGATCGGGTGTGATAAGCTCTACGTTCACATACAACGGGTGTAAGCCAGTTTTGCACAAGCAGAATACTCAGGTTAAACTCGATGAGCCTAGCATATGCAGATATGGCCTCGGAACACTGAGACCAAAAGGTCGAGCGTGAATCATATAGCAGATATGATCAACATAGTGATGTTCACCATTGAAAACTACTCAATCTCACATGATGATTGGACATGGTTTAGTTGATATGGATCATGTGATCACTTAGATGATTAGAGGGATGTCTATCTAAGTGGGAGTTCTTAAGTAATATGATTAAATTTAACTTTAATTTATCATGAACTTAGTACCTGATAGTATTTTGCATGTCTATGTTGTTGTAGATAAATGGCCCGTGATGTTGTTCCGTTGTTTAATGTGTTCCTAGAGAAAGCTAAGTTAAAAGATGTTGGTAGAAATTACACGGACTGGGTCCTAAACTTGAGGATTATCCTCATTGCTGCACAGAAGAATTACATCCTAGAAGCACCGCTGGGTGACAAGCCTGCTACAGATGCTACTGACGATGTTGAGAACATCTGGCAAAGCAAAGCTGATGACTACTCGATAGTTCAGTGTGCCATACTTTACGGCTTAGAACCGAGACTTCAACGACATTTTGAACGTCATGGAGCATATGAGATGTTCCAGGAGTTGAAGTTAATATTTCAAGCAAATGCCCGGATTGAGAGATATGAAGTCTCCAATAAGTTCTACAGCTGCAAAATGGAGGAGAATAGTTCTGTCAGTGAACATATACTCAGAATGTCTGGGTACCACAACCACTTGACTCAGCTGGGAGTTAATCTTCCTGATGATAGTGTCATTGACAGAGTTCTTCAATTACTTCCACCAAGCTACAAGAGCTTCGTGATGAACTATAATATGCAAGGGATGGATAAGACAATTCCCGGGCTCTTCGCAATGCTAAAGGCTTCGGAGGTAGGAATCAATAAGGAGCATCAAGTGTTGATGGTCAACAAGACACCAGTTTCAAGAAGAAGGGCAAAGGGAAGAAGGGGAACTTCAAGAAGAACAACAAGCAAGTTGCTGCTCAATTGAAGAAGCCCAAGTCTGGACCTAAGCCTGAGACTGAGTGCTTCTACTACAAAGGGACTGGTCACTGGAAGCGGAACTGCCCCAAGTATTTGGCGGATAAGAAGGATGGCAAAGTGAAAGGTATATTTGATATACATGTTATTGACTTGTACCTTACCAATGCTCACAGTAGCGCATATGTATTTGATACTGGTTCTGTTGCTAATATTTGACTCTCGAAACAGGGGCTATGGATTAATCAAAGATTGAACATTATATCTGGATCTTGTTTGATGCGAGACGGTTATTCATTTAAATCAAAGAATAATGGTTGTTCTATTTATATGAGTAATATCTTTTATGGTCATTGAGGGAGTCCAGGATAAGGGGGTCTCCGGACAGCCGGACTATCTCCATTGGACGGACTGTTGGACTATGAAGATACAAGATTGAAGACTTCGTCTCGTGTCCGGATGGGACTCTACTTGGCGTGGAAGGCAAGCTAGGCAACACGTATATGGATATCTCCTCCTTTGTAACCGACCTTGTGTAACCCTAACCCTCTCTCTATATAAACCGAAGGGTTTTAGTCCGTAGGACAACAATCACAACATACAATCATACCATAGGCTAGCTTCTAGGGTTTAGCCTCTCTAATCTCATGGTAGATCTATTCTTGTACTACCCATATCATCAATATCAATCTAGCAGGACGTAGGGTTTTACCTCCATCAAGAGGGCCCGAACCTGGGTAAAACATCGTGTCCCCTGCCTCCTATTACCATCCGGCCTAGATGCACAGTTCGGGACCCCCTACCCGAGATCCGCCGGTTTTGACACCGACATTGGTGCTTTCATTGAGAGTTCCTCTGTGTCGTCACCGTTAGGCTTGATGGCTCCTACTATCATCGATAGCGATGCGGTCCAGGGTGAGACTTTTCTCCCCGGACAGATCTTCGTATTCGGCGGCTTTGCACTGCGGGCTAATTCGCTTGGCCATCTGGAGCAGATCGAAAGCTACGCCCCTGGCCGTCAGGTCAGATTTGGAAGTTTGAACTACACGGCCGACATCCGCGGAGACTTGATCTTTGACGGATTCAAGCCACAGCTGGGCGCGCCGCACTGTCGCGATGGGTATGACCTAGCTCTGCCGCCGAACAGTACCCCAGAGGCTGCGCCCGCATCAGCTCCGACCCTTAGCTCGGAGCCAACTGCGCCAGTCGAGGACGGGTGGTTAGACACCACCTCAGGGGCTGCAGTCTCAACGGTGATCGAGCCAAACACCATCCTAACCCTCTACGCAACCCGTGACTCCAAGGTGCCGGACTCTTTTCCGGACTCTGAACCATCCGTGCCCCTGCCAATCGAATCTGAGTGGGCGCCGATCATGGAATTCACCGCCGTGGATATCTTTCAGTACTCGCCCTTCGGCGACATTCTGAATTCACTAAGGTCTCTCTCTTTGTTAGAAGAGCCCTGGCCGGATTATGGCCAACATGATTGGGATGCGGAAGACGAAGAAATTCGACGCCCACTCACCACCCACTTCGTAGCCACTGTCGATGATTTAACTGACATGATCGACTTCGACTCCGAAGACATCGGCGGTATGGACGACAATGTAGAAGACAAACATGAACCAGCGCCTATAGGGCACTGGAAAGCCACCTCGTCATATGACATATACATGGTGGATACACCCAATGAAGGCAATGGCGACGAGATAGCGGAGGATGACCCCTCCAAGAAGCAACCCAAGCGCTGACGTCAGCGGCACCGCTCTAAGTCCCGCCAAAACAAAAGTGGTGATACCGGCAGGAGATAATAACACTCCGGATAGTGCCGAAGACAACAACAATCCCCTCCAGCAAGATTTAGAGCAGGAGGATGAAGGAGCCAGCTCTCCTGAGAGAGCGGCAGACGAAGAGGAGGAGGATGACAATTACACCCCCCCTCCGAAGACGAGGCAAGCCTCGGCGACGATGAATTCACCATACCAGAGGATCCCGTCGAACAAGAGCGCTTCAAGCGCCGGCTTATGGCCACGGCAAATAGCCTGAAGAAAAAGCAGCAGCAGCTTCAAGCTGATCAAGATCTGCTAGCTGACAAATGGACTGAAGTCCTCGTGGCCGAGGAATATAAACTCGAGTGCCCGTCCAAGAGTTACCCAAGGCGCAGGTTACTACCCCGACTGGAGGAAGAAGCGTATGATACGGCTGATCAGCCACCTCGTGGCCGCGCTAGAGAGGCATTCCAGCCAAAAGCTCAGCCTCCACCCCAACGCCATTCAAATAAAAAGGCATGGGGAGATACGCCAGACCTACAAGACATATTGGAGGACAAGGCAAAGCATTCAAGATCGATCTACGAATCACGAGGGTGCACCACTCTGCGAGACGACAAACGTCACGCTGGATACAGTAAATGCAAATCTGGTCGGGCCGAACACAGCGGGCAAGACCCATTCGAGCCACGTCGCGATATAGCCCAATGCAGAGGCGCCGCACACCCCTTATGCTTCACAGACGAAGTAATGGAACATCAATTCTGAGAAGGTTTCAAACCTGTAAATATTGAATCATACGACGGCACAACAGATCCCGCAGTATGGATTGAGGACTTCCTCCTCCACATCCACATGGCCCGCGGCGATGACTTACACGCCATCAAATACCTCCCACTAAAGCTCAAAGGACCAGCGCGGCATTGGCTTAATAGCTTGCCAGCAGACTCCATTAGCTGTTGGGAAGATCTGGAAGCCGCATTCCTTGACAACTTTCAGGGCACTTATGTGCGACCAGCAGACGCCGATGATTTGAGCCACATAATTCAGCAGCCAGAAGAGTCGGCCAGACAATTCTGGACTCGGTTCCTTACAAAGAAAAATCAAATCGTCGACTGTCCGGATGCGGAGGCCTTAGCGGCCTTCAAGCGCAACATCCGAGACGAGTGGCTAGCCCGGCACCTTGGTCAGGAAAAGCCAAAATCTATGGCAGCTCTCACGACACTCATGACCCGCTTTTGTGCGGGAGAAGACAGCTATCTGGCTTGCAGTAATAACATATCAAAGAACCATGGTACCTCAGATACCAAGGACGGCAATAGCAGGTCACGTCGCAACAAGCATAAGCGCCGCATTAATAGCGAAAATACTAAGGATACGACTATCAATGCCGGATTCAAAGGCTCTAAACCCGGTTAGCGGAAAAAGCCATTCAAACAAAGCACGCCCGATCCGTCCAGCTTGCACCGTATACTCGATCGCTTGTGTCAAATACACGGCACCCCAGACAAGCCAGCCAATCAAACCAATAGGGATTGTTGGGTGTTCAAGCAGGCCGGCAAGTTAATTGCCGAAAACAAGGACAAGGGGCCGCATAGTGATGACGAGGAGGAGCCCCGGCAGCCGCACACTGGAGGACAGAAGAGGTTTCCCCTGCAAGTGCGGACGGTGAACATGATATACGCAACCCACATCCCCAAGAGGGAGCGGAAGCATGCGCTCAGGGACGTATATGCGTTGGAGCCAGTCGCCCCAAAGTTCAACCCTTGGTCCTCCTGTCCGATCACCTTCGATCGCAGGGACCACCCCACTAGTATCCGTCATGGCGGATTCGCCGCACTGGTCCTAGACATAATCATCGACGGATTTCACCTCACTCGAGTCCTTATGGACGGCGGCAGCAGTCTGAACCTGCTTTATCACGGATCAAACCCCTCAAGGATCAAACCCACAAAAACGGCCTTTAAGGGTGTCATTCCAGGTGTAGAGGCCCATTGCACAGACTCAATTACACTGGAAGTGGTCTTCGGATCCACGGAAAATTTCCGAAGCAAAGAGTTAATCTTCGATATAGTCCCGTTCCGCAGTGGTTATCACGCGCTGCTCGGGCGAACCGCATTCGCTAGATTCAATGCGGTACCGCATTATGGATACCTCAAGCTCAAGATGCCAGGACCTCGCAGAGTTATTACAGTCAATGGAAACACAGAGCGCTCTCTCCGAACAGAGGAGCACACCACGGCCCTCGCAGCAGAAGCGCAAAGCAGCCTCTCAAGGCAATCAACCAGTTCGGCGCTTCAAAGCCTGGACACCTTCAAGCGCGCTCGGGGCAATCGGCAAATAGACCGCCTGGCGCGATCTGAGCTCACGTAGCAATACGGCGGCCACCCCAATCCCAGCCCAACGGCGATATTCATGCCACGCGTACATAATTACGCATTAAAAATACTATGGGCACAGGTGGGGAGGGGGGCACAACTGCGGCACGCCCCAAAACACGGCCTAAACTGCACTAGGGGCTTCCCGTTTGGTTATTTTTCTTTTTCTTTCAGGACCTTAATATCTGGAAACACTGTCCGGCAGCACTATTGCCGAACACATGATGCAGCAACCAAGGAGGCAAATAGCTACGTCATACCACGGAACTCCCAGGTTGATTACAGTAACGAGCAAAAAATTCGATTTAATATCATTCCTCAGCTCGCCCTTGGAAGGGACATAGTCCTACTCTTTGCTTATCACACTATCTGTATCACTCTGCTTTAACGTAATTTTTTTAATAAGCAATGCATGCATTACGACTATTATTGCATTCTTGTTATATATATATATATAGGACAGAGCTATTCTGTTACTAGTAACCGAATATTATTCTGTTACCGTGGGTCTCCTATAGGGCCCGACAACCTCCCCGCGGCCCACCACTTCTCCCAACTCCTTCTTCGGCAGCGAGGGGAGCGGCCGCCCCGACCACCCGGCCTTACCAGCGCGCCGCCGCCCCGGCCACCGCCCCCCACTGTGGCGCCGCCCCTGCCACCGGGCAGCCCACCGCACCGCCGCCCCGATCACAGTGCGCCGTCCTTGCCTCCCCCGGCCGCCGCCACCGTCTCTGCCTCCGACGGCCGCCGCGCGTCGTCCCTGCCTCCGACGGCTGCCGTGCGCCGTCCCTGCCTCCCACGGCCGCCGAGCGCAATCCCGGCCTTCCACGGCCGCCGCGCGCCGTCCCCGCCTCCCGCCTCCATGCGCTAACCCCAAACCACATGCCATCCCGGCTGAGTGTTGCTCTCCTGTTGCTAGTGTCGAGATTAGGGAGTGGCCACCGGTGGCGCCATCCTCCACCCAGCTACCTTCCTGCAGCCCTGCACGCAGCCAGCCCTGGAGACCACCCTCCACCACGGCCGTCGTGGCCTACAATACTGCCGGCCACCACGCGTCACTGCCGGCCGCGTTCCTCCACGCCTCCCCAATCCACCGCATGTTGCTACTGCCACTTCAGCATCGCCCTCTGCCGCCTCAGCTCATAGTCCGTTCAAGCTCAGTCACCAGGCCGTTCACCACGACCACCAGAGCCCATTCAGTTGGCAACGTTCATGCTGCTGCCAATGTGGTCATTGGGGCTAGTCAACTGGAAGATGTGCAGCTCCTCAGTCCAACTTATTGCTTAGCTTCCGGTCACTCAAAAAAGAGTAGCATGCAGGCCACCCCGTGCTCCGCCCCCTGATCCGACATTTTTGGTTTGAATTTGATGAATCTTCTTGATGCTCTGTTCTTATCCATCTAGAGATTTCTGCTCATGTTGCCTGTTTGTATTGCTTGTACCTGTTTCGTTCCTGCGTGCATGTATTAGTTTCAATGTTTTGAGATGGCTATGTTTAGATTACTTCCAACTCTGAAGCTTACATGCATATTTGCGGATGGGATTTTCAGGTACTAGTTTGGAACTGTATCTAACCCATACTAAAATGTTTCAGCAGTTCAACAGGGGCGCGGGGTTCAGTTCGATGACGACGAGCCAGGCTGCTGGCCTTCGCATCACGAACTGGTGCAGTTTGATCTTGTGCGAATTGGAAATTTCCTGATGCTGAGTGTGTTAGTACAACCCTACACTACAAGGCACGCATACATCCACCTCATGTGTTAGTAAAAAGTATTGTGCATTTGCTTGACAGCTTTGCACTCTAGATACATATCACTTGGTAAATCAAAAAATATTTTGTTGTTCACTTTTTGTGTTTTGTTGAATAATTCTCATGCTTTCTTTTGTGAGGGCTACAAATCATAGTGCTTAAAATACCGATGGGTGCATCATACTTGAATTTAAAAGTTACAGGAGAAAGTACCCTATTCCATTACTTTGAGAAGTATAGGTACACCTTTCTAAAAAGTACATTGCAGACCCGGTGCTCCCTTGCACAAATGGAGTCTTAAGCTCACCACGCTACCTCCTCCCGCCGGTGGGGCTCTGTCACTGCAGTGCCCCGGCCGTTCACTATTGCCAAACCAGGCTGTTCAACAAACAACGCTGAGCCGTTCGACACCGCAGCTCGGGAGGCTACCTGTTTTGCTGCCGATCCCGTCCTCAGTGTCCACGAGCGCGAGCACCCCGTCTCCGGTGGCGAGATGAAGGCCACCTGTGATCCCTGCTTCCCGTCATTACCTCCACCTCGTGTGAGTTCATTGCCGAGAACAAGCACGGCCACCTACAGTTCCCGGTTGTAGCCTTAGCCACGAGCTCGTCCACCATGGTTACTGGCAGTCGTCCAAGTGAACCATAGACATCAGTCCAAGTAGAATCGCGAACACCATCTTCACCAAGCGCTGCACGGTCGTCCAAGTCGAGCACACACAATAGTCCAAGCTGATGTATGATCATTGATGGATTCAACATCTTTTATATTAGTTTGAATTCTGCATGTCAATTCTATGGAAGCTTGCTGGAGATGCGGCCAGCATGCTTTCAGTAATAACGGCGACCACAAACAGCATTGGCAGCCAGCACACGCACTACCTGCTCGACTGCTGCACACTACCGCCATGGACGTAAACAACACAGATTTTTTTAGCAGTTTGGCAAAAAATAGAAGTTTGATATCAGTTCACCCTTGAGAGGTAGTAAGTGCGGAGCAGAAAAATTGTAGCAGTTCAGCAAAAAAAGTTTACATGTACAAACGCTTCAGCAATCAGTATAAGGCCACTTGATTTACTATCTAATCTTGGAGATAAATCCAATATCCTAAGTTTCAGATGGCAGGTCACTCATCTGACGGGTCCACGGTGTATGTTTCAGAAGATCAGTACCAGCATTACAAACAGATCAGTACCATCATAACAAAAAAGGCTATATTGGTATTAAGTTTTGAATAAGATATAACAAAAAAGTTCATAAAAAACCCAGAACACCCGGTAGTTCTGGAATCTGGGAGTTCAGGAAAAAATGATCCAAAATGAGCATCGGGAGGGTTTGAAAAATACATCATGAACAAGGATTTGTTTTAAGCTCACTATTTCAGTTATAACTACAAAAATTGATCTCTGTACTTATTCATTCTGTCACTCGATAGTTCTATGGCTCTTATGATGTGACTTGGCATGCAATAACTCTTGGCGTTCTTCCATAAACAATGAAGGAATGCTAAAAGGAGGGTATGTTTTCCAAGCTGACATCTGCAAGCCCTCAGTAGGATAGGCAAAATGCATAGATAAAGTTCTGACCCTGAAAACTGGTAAGTTCGAAGAAACAAATTCAGTGTTATACATGCTCTATACTAGAACTCTTGGATGATTACATTTTTCTGATGCTCTAGTGGACCTTATGATTGCAACAGAGTTGGACTTCCTCGTATTGAAGTGCTCGCAACTAAGCTTCACTTCTGGTTTGTTTGAATTAACTGGTAAAACTGAATAATGAGACGGATGTATTAACTGGTAAACCAATGCGTTCATGTGCCTAGGTTAGTAGTTCATTCACCATTTTTTGCAGGTCCAAACGTCTCAAGCTGCTAAGGCCTACATCTCCCTGCCAATGTCCGATCGCCTGTGCTGACATGGACGTGGTAAGTTCACTCGCCTAGTTCCTATGCTCGGGTGAGGTCAAGCCCACTGTCATATTAGTTGCCACAACCTCATATTGCTGCCGCCAGGGTTTTCCCTCGCTCTCTCCCCTAAATTCTCTTGAATAACATCCATTCCCCTTGCTGAATTCTTGATAGCATGTTCTAAATAAGCTTGTATTCACTCCCTAAGTACTCCTAAAAAGCACTTTTATTCTAATTATACAGATTTTATACTTATGGGATGTTCAAATAAACCAGTACACACGTGTGGTGTTGTTTATATAATTTTGTAAAGAAGGTCTATATGTGTAAGTTATCTGATAAAGAAAGAAGAAAATCAACTTGCAAATTTAGGGAAACATGTGTACCTTGAGAAAAGTTCACAGAATAAATGCTAGGAGGTTCATTTTGTGTTTGTGTAAATGTCTTCAGTGCTAGTGTGGAGAGCCGGTAAGTTCTACTACCAGTCTAAGCCAAGTTTAGGAGCATTGCCACTGATAGCAAGGACAACAAACCAACGACACCAGATCATAGGTCGAAGGAGGTCGGGTCAAGGCGCCATGACTGGTTATTGTTGTATGCTGGTGTCGTGCTTGTTGATGTGGACTAGCAGATCAATATATATGCACGTTGTTTGCTTTTGACATGGTATATATAAACTATAGGTACAAATTCTAGTACCTATATCACAAAAGTTCATTGCGAAAAAAGTCAATTCAATGGATACATTGTATCTGCTTATCACATATACTTGCAAAAGAGTTCAAAATGTTCTTCCCTTTCTGGAAATTACATGTGATTATTCATTTCTTTTTGGCTTGTATGGCTGAATTTTTATTCATTTGCTTGTATGACTGGAATGCATCTTTGCTTGTATTATCTCTTGTAACACTAAGATTTTTTTATGTTGTCATGTCTTTAGGAGCGCCCTGGCCGATCACAGCCACCACCACAGGCCGTTCAACGCCACCTCCACAAGCGGTTCATCATAGCAGCAACCTGGATCCCACTGGTTCCCACCAGCAACATCCGTTTGAGCACGTCCTCGCTGTCCTGCAGCAGTGTGGCTCAACTACTGCACTTGGTCGAGGTCAGAGCCTTTCGAGTTGTCAAGCCCAGCCATGGCGTGCGTCCGCTGGAGAACGACGGCTTCGTGTCTGTGCTTGCGTGTGCTCATGTGTTGTACTGGTGTGGGTTGTGCGTGTTATGTGTGTGTGCTTTTCTTATTCTAATTGTAGTTTTCATCTGGATGTTTTTCTGAGACATTCAAGTATTACTGTCTAAAAGGTGCAGTTATGAACTCACCCATGGGTTCAAGTTACTCACGTTGCTGGCCCTTCGTGCTGCCTCTTAGTGCTAGTTGAAGTGCTTGTGCCAATGCTAAAAATTATAACAATGAATTCACCTAAAAAGTGATGAACACCACGAGTTCGGATGTGGTGACGCCATAAGTTCAAATGAGAACAAAGATAACTTAAAGAGATTTGCTACTATAAGTTAAAAAGTTTGGAGCTAACGTAATCATCAGTTCGAATGGTTAAATTAAGTTATGAGGAAAACCATATCAAAAAACAGAGTAAAGTCCAATATGTGAAAATAGCTCAGTACAAACACACAAATAGATCAGTACGAGTACTCCGCTTTTTGTTGAAATACTATTGTTTGAACTGAATCATCTGAATCAAAGCATAGTGGCATCAAAACCAGTAATTTCCATGTTTTTAGATGAACAGGGAGGCAACCTCCTCGGCTCCATTTGTCATAGAAAAACGAAACCAGCTTGATACAATGGTCTCAGCCCAAGGCTGTCAGTCTTGCAAGACGTAAAAACAGAAAAACTAAAATCTAGGATCTACAAAGATGTGCTCAACTAGACTAATCTTCCACCAAACACCACAGGAAGTGCTGCACGCAGGCAAGCAAAAGGATTAATAGAGCAGCAATTCATCAACAAATACATGGGAGCAAGACCTCCTAGATTTCCTTGACAGCGTCGCCTCATGGGTGGAGACCGATAGCAGTCTAGAGTAGAGGCCGTACTTGTGAACACCAGCTTCAGATCCTTCCCAATGCAAGGCGAGGGGAATGGAAAACAAGATTGATACCTGAAGAGGAATCGCCTGCAGGATTCCAGTAGAGTTCCGGCACAATCCAGGATTGCAGTAATTTCCATGTCAAGGTTCAGTGTCGATTTTACACTTATGAAATGATTTTCACCCCAACAAACTTGCTTGAAACAACCTTTTATCATAATGTTGTGCCTGGGGAGGCAGATGACGAGGTCGCCAACGCGCAAGGCTTGGATGGTGTTCAGGAGCCTGGCGTCGTTCCCAGCGGAGGCAACCGAGGTTCAAGTGCTGGAGCAGGACGTCGTCCCCGGATCCTCCCAAATCGATTGAGTGCAGCCTCCTCCCGAGTACCGATCCATTCCCATCCCCAGCCACCGGCGTCCCGATGTGACCTAAGGCGCACAGCATACCTCTTGCCTCGTGCTTCCACGGAGCGCATGCCGGAGTAGCGGCCGCCAAAGCTCTTCGATGCCGCTGGCATCGAGGACCGGCTCAGCGCACTGCCGGATGACCTCCTCATCCACATCCTCCTCAAGCTCCTGGACGCCCCCGTCGCCTCTCAGACCAGCGTCCTCGCCCCCGCTGGCGCCGCATCTGGGCTCTCCTGCAAGAGCTCCACATCCTTGCTACCACTAACCCCGACGGCATACGCGCCACCCTCGCCTCCCATGATGCCCTGGACCTCAGCCACCTTTCCATTGCCGCCATCGAGGCCACCCCTGAATCCGAATCGAGAGAATCCATGGTGGTGTACTGGCGCCGGCCAGTTCATGTTGGCGAGGTACTGCGTAGGCGGCGCTAGGGGGGTGGCGGGGTGGGATGGGACAAGTGCGCCCCGGCGAGGGTGGAGGGAGATGCCATGCCCGTCCCTGTCCGCATTCAATATGATTCATGTTTGAAAAATAAGTTCGACGAAAACGAGAGATCAGTTCAACCGGTCGAATTCGTCAGTTCAAGAAGGGTAACAGAATAATATTCTGTTACGCGTAATAGAATAGCCCAGATGTATATATATATATGTGTGTGTGTGTTCATTAATGACGCCTTGCAACCGTACACTATGGTACGACCAACACACTGGGGGCTTACGTACCCCACAATGCGGTGTGAAAAGTCCAAACACTTTCACAAGTGCGGCACCCCGAACTTATAGCATTATATGCATCAGCTCCGAATCATGTCTTTGGTCAAATGTTGGGTTTGCCCGGCTCCTATGTTTTGGTACCTTACGTTCCGTTCTATCGGCTAAGGAAGCGCTAGGAGAACTACTGCGATTGTGCCCCGGTTCTGCTGGGTTCAGCACCTCAGTAGAAAAAGCTAAAACTGAGTGTCATGATAAGGCGAGAGACTGGTCGCTGTTCGGCGAGGTTTTTCAAGTCCCTAAAGACTTATGCTGCTTAGGGCGAGGGGCCGGCCCTGTCCGGCTTATAGGCATGTATCGCGCCCCGAATTCGGCCTTCCGAATACCTGGGGCTTCGCCGAAATTTAAAATTATAGAATTCTATGGCTAAGTGAGAGTGATAAAGCATTATTAGTCTGGTTGCCTTGTTCGTTGTGCTGAGCACCTCCCTTGAAGGACCCAAATATGGGAACAAGAGTGCTCGGGTTTATCCCGAACACCCCAGCACTCGTGGCATGGGGGCAGAAGCCGGGGACTAGCCATCTCTCAGATTGGATAAACGGCCAACCAGAAGGTAATATTTTAAATTCAAACAAGCGTTGCATAGCGCATATGAAATAAGTTTTCATAAATACAGGATAAAACGAGAAAGTCTCATTCAAATATAACATCTTTTGAACACTCATCCGCGATAAGACGGGCACCCGGCAGAACACCCTCGTAGTACATCTCAGGGTGGCGGTGCTCCTTGCCCTCCGGCGGCCCCTCCTTGATCAGCTTCATGGCGTCTAGCTTGACCCACTGCAATTTCACACGGGCGAAAGCCCGGCGTGCACCTTCAATGCAGACAGATCGCTTGACGACCTCCAGCCGCGGGCAGGCATCCACAAGCCGCCTGACCAGGCCGAAGAAGCTGTTCGGAAGGGCGTCGCCAGACCACAGCCAGACTATAAAGCTCTTCATGGCCTGATCGGCCGCCTTATGTAGCTCGACAATCTGCTTCAGCTGATCGCTCATTGGCACCGGATGTTCGGCCTCAGCATACTGAGACCAGAACAACTTCTCCGTCGAGCTTCCGTCCTCGGCCTGGTAAAATTGTGCGGCATAGGACACACTGCGGGACAAATCTGCGAATGCTCCTGAAGTGCTCCGGATCCGGGTAAGTAATCAATAATTTACTTTTACATGCTTGCTTTGCATATAGAAAGCCTTACCCGCCGCTATCTTCTTCATCGCGTCGATCTCCTGGAGGGCCTTCTGGGCCTGGGCCTTGGCACTCTTTGCGCTCTCAAGGGCCGCGGCAAGCTCAGACTCTCGTCTCTTTGAGTCAAGCTCCAACGCCTCGTGCTTCGTCACGAGAGCCTGGAGCTCTTGCTGCATCTCGCCCACCCGAGCCTCGTGCTTCTCTTGCTCGGTGTGCTCCTTGGCCGCTTTATCCTCGGCCTTGGTTAGCGCTTGCTTCAGGGTCACCACCTCGGTCGTGGCCCCTGGCAAACATACAATGATCCTGTCATTTTGCAATCGCGTCCTTTTTTATATATACATATCTATAGACGGGGTATTACTTACCCTTGTTCTCCTCGAGCTGCCTCTTGGCAAGGCCGAGCTCTTTCCTGGACCCCTCGAGGTCCTGCTTCAATACGGCGACCTCCGCAGTTAGTGCGGCGGATGCCAGCAGCGAAGCCTGCATACACATATTGACATACTTATATTAGACTCCTGCGATATTATTTGATCCTCTTTCGGCTTTTCTTTGTGAACACCGAACAAAGCACTTACCTCAAAGCCTGTTAGAAGGCTGGCACAGGCTTCAGTCAATCCGCTCTTGGCGGACTGAACCTTCTGGATCACCGCACTCATCATAGTGCGGTGCTCCTCGTCGATGGAAGCGCTGCGAAGCACTTCCAGCAGATTGTCCGGCGCCTCTGGATGGACAGAGATTACCGGCACAGGCGTCTTGCCCCTTTTAGAAGGAGGCCGCCTGCCCGAGCCTGGAACAGCTGGAGGTTCCGGCGCGGTGTTCGGCTGAGGGCCGAACTCGGGGCTCTCAGGGGCCCCGTCCCCTCGGCTCCCGGAGTCCGGAAGGTCGCCTTGAGGCGCCTCCAGGACTGTCTCCCCTCGATTCGGTGCCTCTTGAGACAGCACCTCGGCGTCGTCAGCAGGATGAGGGGAGGTGGCGGTCGGGACTGGATCCCTATCCATGTCCGACAAGCCCAAGGAGCCGTCCGATGATACATCGATACCAGCTCATGGCGGCCTGCATAATTGCGTTTGGCATTAGGGAAAGCAGTGCGATAAAGGAATCCTAGGAGTTACTCTGGTATCCGAATACTTACGATCTCCCCGGGGGCTTGACCCTGGGCAACCACACGTCTTCGCCTTCGTCGGCGGCGGTGGAACTGTCCGGAAGGAGAGTCCTTCCCTTCTTGGACCCTCCGGCCTCCCCAGTTGGGGCGACCTTCCTTTTCCTGTCTCCCCCAGTCGGTGGGGGAGCATATTCTTCTTCCTCTTCCTTGTCTTCAGGGAAGAGTGCGCCGCAGAGTCATCGGACGGTAAGTCCGACGACGCCTGGTGTCGGGAACTCTTTCGGGTTCTCTTGGCCTTCTTGGTCTTCTCCGGCACCGTATAAGGGGCCGGAGTCAACATCTTCGCCAGAAGAGCATCTGCGGGGCCTTCGGGCAAAGGAGCCGGACAGTCGATCTATTCGGCCATCTTTTGCCAGTCCTGTCAAAGGTATGGGAGTTTAGATCCTGCATAGAGTCAATCTATATATAAAAAATAAGTATCCTGTGAAAGGTAAAGCAGCTTACCGCACTGGCTTGGCGCTTCGCGCTGAACCCGCGATCCTCAGTAATAGGGGGGGACCTCGGCACTTTTGAACAGCACCCTCCAGGCGTCTTCATGAGTCGTGTCGAAGAGCCTGTTCAGAGTTCGGTGTTGCGCCGGATTGAACTCCCACAAGTTGAACTCCCGTTGTTGGCACGGGAGTATCCGGCGGATGACCATAACTTGGACTATGTTGACAAGCTTGAGCTTCTTGTCCACCATGTTTTGAATACATGTTTGGAGTCCGGTCAGCTCTTTCGAACTACCCCAGGACAGGCCCTTCTCTTTCCAGGAGGTGAGCTGCATGGGGATGCCAAATCAGAACTCGGGGGCCGCTTCCCATGCAGGGTCGCGCGGCTTGGTGATGTAGAACCACCCCGATTGCCACCCCTTCAGGGTCTCCCCAAAGGAGCCCTCGAGCCATAAGATGTTGGGCATCTTGCCCACCATGGCGCCTCCGCACTCCGCCTGGCGGCCTCCCACCACCTTCGGCTTGACATTGAAGGTCTTCAGCCATAAGCCGAAGTGGGGCTTGATGCGGAGGAAGGCCTCGCACACGACGATAAAGGCCAAGATGTTGAGGACAAAGTTCGGGGCCAGATCGTGGAAATCCAGGCCGTAATAGAACACGAGCCCCCGGACGAATGGATGGAGAGGGAATCCCAGTCCACAGAGGAAATGGGTGAGGAATACTACCCTCTCATGGGGCCTGGGGGTGGGGATGAGCTGCCCCTCATCTGGGAGCCAGTGCGCGATGTCGTCGGGCAGGTATCCGGCTCTCCTCAGTTTCTTGATGTCTCCCTCCGTGACGGAGGAGACCATCCACTTGCCTCCCGCTCCGGACATGGTTGGATAAGGTTGAGGTGGAAGTGTGGACTTGGGCGCTAGAGCTCGAGTGTGCGAAAACGGATGAGCAAAGGAGGAAGAAGGCGTGGATAGAAAGGTGAATCCTTATCCCTTTATATGGGCGGATGAAACTAAGCGACCCCACTTGCCTGGTAAAACTCGCTTATCCCCCAAGCGCCGCAATTGATGGCGCGGTTGGGTTACCCACGCCCGTATTGATGAGAATCCCGTAATAAGGGGACACGATCTCTGCTTCGACAAGACGTGTCGAAAAACTCCCTCGCGTTATGTGCGGGGCTGGTTAAAGGAAATGGTTCGAATAATCACCGGGCCATGGCATAACGTCATGCTGCCAAAACAAGCCAGCAAATTAGATCTGCGGAAATATTATTCTCTCTATGATGGAATGTGGAACTTATTTTGCAGGGTCGGACACTATCCTTGTATTCAAATTCTCCTGTGATGTATTCGGAGAAGGAACCCGCCTTGCAATGCCGAAGACAATACTGCGCGCCGGACTCATCGTCATTGAAGCCTGGTTCAGGGGCTACTGAGGGAGTCCTGGGTAAGGGGGTCTCCGGACAGCCGTACTATCTCCATTGGCCGGACTGTTGGACTATGAAGATACAAGATTGAAGACTTCGTCTCGTGTCCGGATGGGACTCTACTTGACGTGGAAGTCAAGCTAGGCAATACGTATATGGATATCTCCTCCTTTGTAACCGACCTTGTGTAACCCTAACCCTCTCTAGTGTCTATATAAACCGAAGGGTTTTAGTCCGTAGGACAACAATCACAACATTCAATCATACCATAGGCTAGCTTCTAGGGTTTAGCCTCTCTGATCTCGTGGTAGATCTATTCTTGTACTACCCATATCATCAATATCAATCAAGCAGGACGTAGGGTTTTACCTCCATCAAGAGGGCCTGAACCTGGGTAAAACATCGTGTCCCCTGCCTCCTGTTACCATCTGGCCTAGACGCACAGTTCGGGACCCCCTACCCCGATGGTTTTGACACCGACAGTCATGCACCCTTGATGAGTGGTCTATTTTTACTAAATCTTGATAGTAGTGATACACATATTCCTAGTATTGAACCCAGAAGATATAAGTTTAATAATGATAGTGCAACTTATTTGTGGCACTGCCGTTTGGGTCATATTGATGTAAAGCGCATGAAGAAACTCCATGCTGATGGACTTTTGGAATCTCTTGATTATGAATCACTTGATGCTTGCGAACCATGCCTCGTGGGCAAGATGACTAAGACTCCGTTCTCCGGAACAATGGAACGAGTAACAGACTTATTGGAAATAATACATACTGATGTATGCGGTTCGATGAGTGTTGATGCTCGTGGCGGGTATCATTATTTTCTGACCTTCACAGATGATTTGAGCACATATGGGTATATCTACTTGATGAAACATAAGTCTGAAACATTTGAAAAGCTCAAAGAATTTCAGAGTGAAGTGGAAAATCATTGTAACAAGAAAATAAAGTTTCTACGATCTGATCGTGGAGGAGAATATTTGAGTTATGAGTTTGGTCTTCATTTGAAACAATGCGGAATAGTTTCGCAACTCACACCACCCGGAACACCATAGCGTAATGGTGTGTCAGAACGTCGTAACCGCACTTTATTAGATATGGTGCGATCTATGATGTCTCTTACTAAGTTACCGCTATCATTTTGGGGTTATGCTTTAGAGACGGCTGCATTCACATTAAATAGGGCACCATCAAAATCTGTTGAGATGACACCTTATGAACTGTGGTTTGGCAAGAAACCCAAGTTGTCATTTCTTAAAGTTTGGGGCTGCGATGCTTATGTGAAAAGGCTTCAACCTGATAAGCTCAAACCCAAATGAGAGAAATGTATCTTCATAGGATACCCAAAAGAGACTGTTGGGTACACCTTCTATCACAGATCCGAAGGCAAGATATTCGTTCCTCAGAATGGATCCTTTCTAGAGAAGGAGTTAGAGGGAGTCCTGGATTAGGGGGTGTCCGGATGGCCGGACTATACCTTCAGCCGGACTCCTGGACTATGAAGATACAAGATTGAAGACTTTGTCCCGTATCCGGAAGGGACTTTCCTTGGCGTGGAAGGCAAGCTTGGCGATACGGATATATAGATCTCCTACCATTGTAAATGACTTTGAGTAACCCTAACCATCTCCGGTGTCTATACAAACCGGAGGGTTTTAGTCCGTAGGAAAACATACAGAACAACAATCATACCATAGGCTAGCTTCTAGGGTTTAGCCTCTCCGATCTCGAGGTTGATCTACTCTTGTACTACCCATATCATCAATATTAATCAAGCAGGACGTAGGGTTTTACCTCCATCAAGAGGGCCCGAACCTGGGTAAAACTTCGTGTCCCTTGCCTCCTGTTACCATCCGGCCTAGACGCACAGTTCGGGCCCCCTACCCGGGATCCGCCGGTTTTGACACCGACATTGGTGCTTTCATTGAGAGTTCCTCCGTGTCGTCGCCGTTAGGCTAGATGGCTCCTACGATCATCAATAGCGATGCAGTCCAGGGTGAGAACTTCCTCCCCGGACAGATCTTCATCTTCGGCGGCTTCACACTGCGGGCCAATTCACTTGGCCATCTGGAGCAGATCGAAAGCTATGCCCCTGGCCGTCAGGTCAGATTTGGAAGTTTAAACTACACGGCTGACATCCGCGGGGACTTGATCTTCGACGGATTCGAGCCACTGCCGAGCGCACCGCACTGTCACGACGAGCATGATCTACCTCTGCCGCCGAACAGTGCCCTGGAGGCCGCACCCGCATCGGCATCGACCCTTAATTCGGAGCCAACTGCGCCGATCGAGGATGGGTGGTTGGACGCCGCCTCGGGGGCTGCGATCCCAACGGCGATCGAGCCGAACACCAGCCCCGCACTCCGCGAGACTCGTGACTCCAAGGAGCCGGACTCCTCTCCGGACTCCGAACCCTCCGCGCCTCTGCCGATCGAATCCGATTGGGCGCCGATCATGGAGTTTACTGCCGCGGACATCTTTCAGCACTCGCCTTTCGGTGATATTTTGAAGAAACTAAAGTCTCTCTCTTTATCAGGAGAGCCCTGGCCGGAGTACGGTCAGCAAGGCTGGGATACGGATGATGAAGAAATTCAAAGCCCACCCACCACCCACTTTGTAGCCACTGTCGACGATTTAACCGACATGCTCGACTTCGACTCCGAAGACATCGACGGTATGAACGCCGATGCAGGAGACAATGAAGAACCAGCGCCTATTGGGCCCTGGAAAGCCACCTCGTCATATGACATACACATGGCAGACACCCCAAAAGAAGGAGATGGCGATGGAACAGTGGAGGATGACCCCTCCAAGAAACAGCCTAAGCGCCAGCGTCAGCGGCGCCGCTCAAAATCCCGCCAAAGAAAATACGGTGATTCCAACACGGGAGATAATAATACCCCGGAGAGTGCTGAAGAAAACCCCCTCCAGCAAGATTCAGCACAGGAGGATGGAGAAGCCAGCCCTCATGAGAGAGCGGCAGACAGAGAGGTCGAGGACGATAATTATATGCCTCCCTCCGAAGACGAGGCAAGCCTCGACGACGACAAATTCGTCGTGCCAGAGGATCCCATCGAGCAAGAGCGTTTTCAACGCAGGCTTATGGCCAGAGCAAGAAGCCTCAAGAAAAAAACAGCAACAGCTTAGAGTTGATCAAGATTTGCTAGTCGACAGATGGACTGAAGTCCTTGCGGCCGAAGAGCATAAACTCGAACGCCCCTCCAAGAACTACCCAAAGCGTAGGTTGCTACCCCGATTAGAGGGGGAAGCACTTAAACCTACATCACCGGCACTTGATATGGCCGACCGGCCACCTCGTGGCCGCGACAGAGGCCTCTCGGCCCTCCACTCAAGCCGCACCCCGTACCAAGGCACGGGAAAATGCGCCTGACCTGTGAGATATGTTGGAGGACAAGGAAAGGCAAACAAGATCGATCTATGGATCGCGTGGGCGCCCCACGACTCGAGATGGTAACCGTCACGTCGGACACAAATCCGGTAGGGCCGAACACAGTAGACAAAGCTCATTGGAGCTACGTCGTGATATAGCCCAGTACAGAGACGCCGCACACCCACTATGCTTCACAGACGAAGTAATGGATCATCAAATCCCCGAGGGTTTCAAACCCGTAAACATCGAATCATATGATGGCACAACAGATCCTGCGGTATGGATCGAGGATTATCTCCTTCATATCCACATGGCCCGCGGCGATGATCTCCACGCCATAAAATACCTCCCACTCAAGCTTAAAGGACCAGCTCGGCATTGGCTTAACAGCTTGCCAGCAGGATCAATTAGTTGTTGGGAGGACCTGGAAGCCGCATTCCTCGACAATTTCCAGGGCACTTATGTGCGACCACCAGACGCCGATGACCTAAGCTACGTAATTCAGCAGCCAGAGGAATCGGCCAGGCAATTCTGGACACGGTTCCTAACAAAGAAAAATCAAATAGTCGACTATCCGGACGCAGAGGCCCTAGCAGCCTTCAAGCACAATATCCGTGACGAGTGGCTTGCCCAGCACCTTGGACAGGAAAAGCCGAAATCTATGGCAGCACTCACGACACTCATGACCCGCTTTTGCGCGGGAGAAGACAGCTGGCTTGCTCGTAGCAACAATATGACCAAGAACCCTGGTAATTCGGATACCAGGGACAATAGTGGCAGGTCGCGTCGCAACAAGCAGAAGCGCCGCATTAACGGCGACAATGCTGAGGATACGGCAGTTAATGCCGGATTCAGAGGCTATAAATCCGGTCAGCGGAAAAATCCATTCAAAGGAAATCCTAGGGGCCTGTCCAGTTTGGACCGAATACTCAACCGCTTGTGCCAGATACATGGCACCCCCGAAAAGCCGGCCAATCACACCAACAGGGATTGTTGGGTGTTCAAGCAGGCATGCAAGTTAAATGCCGAAAATACCGACAAGGGGCTGCATAATGATGATGACGAAGAGCCCCGGCCGCCGAACAACAGTGGACAGAAGGGTTTTCCCCCACAAGTGTGGACGGTGAACATGATATACGCAACCCACACCCCCAAGAGGGAGCGGAAGCGCACATTAAGGGACGTATACGCGGTAGAGCCAGTCGCCCCAAAGTTCAACCCATGGTCGTCCTGCCCGATCACCTTTGATCGAAGGGACCATCCCACTAGCACCCGTCATGGCGGATTCGCCGCATTGGTTCTAGACCCAATTATTGACGGATTTCATCTCACTAGAGTCCTTATGGACGGCGGCAGCAGCCTGAACCTGCTTTACCAGGATACAATGCGGAAAATGGGCATAGATCAAGCCCACCAAAATGACCTTTAAAGGCGTAATACCAGGTGTAGAGGCCAACTGTACAGGCTCAGTCACACTTGAAGTGGTCTTCGGATCTCCGGATAATTTCCAAAGCGAGGAGTTAATCTTCGACATAGTCCCATTCCGCAGTGGCTATCACGCACTGCTCGGGCGAACCGCATTCGCCAAGTTCAACGCAGTACCTCACTACGCATACCTTAAGCTCAAGATGCCAGGCCCTCGAGGAGTAATTACGGTCAATGCAAACACCGAACGCTCCCTCCGAACAGAGGAGCGCACGGCGGCCCTTGCAGCGGAAGTACAAAGCAGCCTCTCCAGGTAGTTCTCTAGTCCGGCCATTAAATGTTCGTACACCGTCAATTGCGCCCGAAGTAACCTACAACAAGACCGCCTGGCACGTTCCGAGCAGGCATAGCAATGCGGCCCCAACCCTCGCAAAAATGCGACGCCAGTGCTTCACGTACATAACTACGCTCTAGAAATACCATGGGTACAGGGGGAGGGGCACCATCACGGCACGCCCGAAACACGGCTTAAACCGCACCAGGGGCCGCCGATTTTTTAATTTTCTCTTACTTTCAGGACTCCATTCTTCGGAAGGCCTGTTCGGCAGTTCAATTGCCGCACAAGCGATGCAAGAACCAGGGAAGCAGACAAGCCATGCCGCATTACGGAACTCCCAGGTGGTCTCTATCACGAGCAGTATACCTATTTTGCATACCATTCCGCAGCCTGCCCCTGGAACGGACATGTTAAACAGTCCAACCTTTTGCTTATCGCATTATTTGTATCGTTCTGCTTTGATCGCAGCCCTTTTTAATAAACAATGCATGACTTTTGTCTATTTTTGCATTACTCTTTTTTTACAAATATATGTTCCTTAACGACATGTTGCACCCGTACACTTTGGTACGGCGAAAATACGCCAGGGGCTTTAGTACCCCTCAATATGGTGTGAGAAGTCCGAACACTTTAACAAGTGCGGCACCCCAAACTTATAGCATTATATGCATCGGCTCCAAATCATGTCTTGGGTCAATAGTTGGGTTTGCCCGGCTCCTATGTTTTGGTGCCTTACGTTCCGCTATGTCGGCTAAGGTAATACTAGGAGAACTACTGCGATTGTGCCCCAGTTGAGCTGGGTTGAGCACCTCAGTAGAGAAAGCTAAAACTGACTGTCATGATGAAGCGAGAGCTGGTCGCTGTTCGAGAGGTTTTTCGAGTCCATAAAGACCTTAGCCGCTTAGAGTGAGGAGTCGGCTCTGTCCGGCCAAGGCGTGGATAGCGCCCCGAACTTGGTCTTCCGAATACCAGGGGCTTCGCTGAAATTAAAAATTATAGAATTCTATGGCTAAGTGAGAGTGTTCATGCATTATAGTCCAATTGCCTTGTTCGTTGTGCTGAGCGCCTCCCTCGAAGGACCCAAACATGGGAAAAAGAGCGCTCAGGTTTATCCCCGAACACCCCAGCACTAGCGGCACGGGGGCAGAAGCCGACGACTCGCCATCTCTCATAATTGATAAACAGCCGCACAGAAGGTAATATTTTAAATTCCAACATTATTGCTTAGCGCATATGAATAAGTTTTCAGCGCACAGGACAAAACGAGCGAGTTTTACTCAAAAATTACATCCCTGGAACATTCATCCGCCATAAGGCAGGCACCCTTCAGAACATCCTTATAATAATTCTCGGGCTTGCGATGCTCTTTCCCCGGCGGTGGCCCGTCCTTCACAAGCTTCTCAGCATCCAGCTTGCCCGAGTGCACCTTAGCACGGGCAAGGGCCCTACGGGCACCTTCAATGCAGACGGAGCGCTTGATGACTTCGACCCTTGGACAGGCCCCCACCAGCCGCCGCACCAGCCCGAAATAGCTCCCAGGCAGAGCCTCTCCAGGCCACAGCCGAACTATGAGGCCCTTCATGGCCTGTTCGTCCGCCTTGTGGAGCTCGACCAGTTGCTTCAGCTGGTCTCTCAGGGGCACGGGGTGTCCGGCCTCAGCATACTGAGACCAGAACACCTTCTCTGTCGAGCTGCCCTCCTCGGCTCGATAGAATGCGGAGGCATCGGACACGCTACGGGGAAGATCTGCGAACGCTCCTGGAGAGCTCCGGATTCGGGTAAGTAACAAGTAGCTCACGTTTATGTGTTTGCTTTGCATAAAGAATGCCTTACCCGCCGCTATCTTTTTCACCGCATCCAACTCCTGGAGGGTCTTCTGGGATTCGGCCTTGGCAGACTTGGCATTTTTAATAGCCACCGCGAGCTCGGACGCTCGCGTCTTTGAGTCAAGCTCCAAACTCTCATGTTTTTTCATGAGAGCCTGGAGCTCTTGCCGCACCTTGCCAACCTGGGCCTCATACTTCTCCCGCTCGGTGCGCTCCATAGCCGCCCTCTTCTTGGCCTCGAGCAGCGCTTGCTTAAGGGTCGCCACCTCAGACGTGGCCCCTACAATAGCCATGATAATCCTATCATTTTTTGCAATTGCACCTTTTTTATATATACTTAAACAAGGTATTTCTTACCTTCCTTGTCCTCGAGCTGCTTCTTGGCACGCCCGAGCTCTTGCTCGGACTGCTCGAGGTTCTGCTTTAGCGTGTCCACTTCCGCAGTCAGTGAGGCGGACGCCAGCAGAGAAGCCTGCATACGCATATTGACTCCTTTTTGTTAGACTCCTGCGATTTATTTGATCCTCTATTCGGCTTTTCTTCCCGAACGCCAAATAGAGCATAAGGGGCTACTGTCTATGCTGTAATATAATTTACACATTCTTTACTTACCTCAAAGCCTGTTAAAAGGCTAGCACAAGCTTCGGTCAGTCCACTCTTGGCGGACTGAACCTTCTGGACCACCGCACTCATAATGGTGCGGTGCTCCTCGTTGATGGAGGCACCTTTGAGCACCTCCAACAGATTGTCCGGCGCCTCCGGTTGGATGGGGGTCACCGGCATGGTGGGCTTGCTCCTCTTGGAAGGAGGTCGCCTGCCGAACTTTGGAACCTTTGAAGGTTCTGAAGCGGTGTCCGGCCTAGAGCCGGACTTGGAGCCCTGGGGGGGTTTTATCCCCTTTACTCCTAGAGTCCGGGAGGTCGCCTTGCGGCGCCCCAGGACCACCTCCTCCTGGCTTGGAACCTGTTGGGGCAACACTTCGGCGTCGTCCGTAGGGCGGGGGGAGGTAGCCGTCGGAAGCGAATTCACATCCGACGAGTTCAGTGAACCACTCGACGACGCGTCGAGCCGGTCTTTAGGTGGGCTGCATAATCATATTCGACATAAGGGAAAGCTGTGGAATAAAGGAATACTATGAATTACTCTGGTATCCGGATACTTAAGATTTTGCCAGGGGCTTGGCCCTGAGCGGCCACTCCTCTCCGCCGTCGTCGGCGTCGGTGGAGTAGTCCGGAGGAAGGGTTTTCCCCTTCTTGGACCCTTCAGCCTCCCCAGTGAGGGCGGCCTTCCTTTTCTTCTCTCCTCCCACTAGAGGGGGAGAGGTCTCTTCTTCCTCCTCCTCGTCTTCACAGGAGGAATGCACCTTGGAGCCGTCGGATGATGAACCCGACACCTCACGGCGCCGGGCACTTTTTCGAGTCCCCGTGGCCTTCTTCGTGGCCTTCTTCTCCGGCACCATATAGGGTGCCGGAACCAGCAGATTCGCCAAGCGGGCATCGACTGGGTCTTCGGGCAAAGGAGCCGCACAGTCGATCTGTCCGTACTTCGCCTGCCAATCCTGTCAAAGGTAAGGGAGCTTAGATCCCGCATAGAGTTAAACTATGAAAAACTAATACCCTATAAAAGGTACAAACAACTTACCACGCTAGCGTGACGCTGCACGCTGAATCCGCGATCCTCGGTAGCGGATGTGGGAGCCTCGGCGCCCTTGAAAAGCACCTTCCATGCATCTTCGTACGTCGTGTCGAAGAGCCTGCTCAGAGTTCGATGCTGCGCCAGGTTGAACTCCCACAGATTGAAGGCCCGTTGTTAACACGGGAGGATCCGGCGGATGAGCATAACCTGGACTACGTTGACAAGCTTGAGCTGCTTTTTCACCAGGGTTTGGATGCATGTTTGCAGTCCAGTCACCTCTTCTTTGCTGCCCCATGACAGGCCCGACTCTTTCCAGGACATGAGCCGTGTTGGGGGTCTAGACCGAAACTCGGGGGCTGCGACCCTCTCAGGGTCACGCGGCTCGGTGATGTAAAACCACCCCGATTGCCACCCCTTCAGGGTCTCCCCAAAGGAGCCCTCGAGCCATAAGATGTTGGGCATCTTGCCCACCATGGCGCCTCCGCACTCCGCCTGGTTGCCGCGCACCACCTTCGGCTTGACATTGAAAGTCTTGAGCCATAGGCCGAAATGGGGGCGGATGCGGAGGAAAGCCTCACACACGACGATAAACGCCGAGATGTTGAGGATGAAGTTCGAGGCCAGATCATGGAAATCCAGGACGTAGTAGAACATGAGTCCCCGGACGAATGGGTGGATAGGAAAGCCCAGTCCGCGGAGGAAGTGGGGAAGGAACACTACCCTCTCATGGGGCCTTGGGGTGGGGAGAAGCTGCCCCTCTTCAGGAAGCCGGTACGCGATGTCGTTAGACAAGTATCCGGCCTTCCTCGGTTTTTTTATGTGTCCCTCCGTGACGGAGGAGACCATCCACTTGCCTCCCACTCCAGACATGGCTGGAAAAGGTTGAGGTGGGGAGTGCGGACTTGGGCGCTGGAGCTCGAGTGCGCGAAAATGGATAGGCAAAGGAGGAAGAAGGCGTAGGTGAAAAGGTGGATCCTTATCCCCTTATATGGGTGGACACAACTTCGTGTCCCCACCAGCCTGGTAAAACTCGCTTATCTCCAAGCGCCGTAATCAATGGCACGGTTGGGTTACCCATGCCCGTATTGATGAGAATCCCGGAATAAGGGGACACGATCTCTGCTTCGACGAGACGTGCCAAGGAAACCGCCTCGCATGACACGCTGAGGTGGGACAATAAAACGATTCGAATAAAGGCTTGGCCGTGGTGCGATGTCACACTACGGAATACGTTAGCAGATTAGATTTGTGTAAATATTATTCTCTCTATGGCAATATGTGGAAACTTATTTTGCAGAGCCGGACACTATCTTTGTGTTCAAAATCTTCTATGAAGTACTTGGAGGAGGAACCCGCCTTGCAATGCCGAAGACAATCTGCGCGCCGGACTCGTCGTCATTGAAGCCTAGTTCAGGGGCTACTGAGGGAGTCCTGGATTAGGGGGTGTCCGGATGGCCGGACTATACCTTCAGCCGGACTCCTGGACTATGAAGATACAAGATTGAAGACTTCGTCCCGTGTCCGGAAGGGACTTTCCTTGGCGTGGAAGGCAAGCTTGGCGATACGGATATATAGATCTCCTACCATTGTAACCGACTTTGTGTAACCCTAACCATCTCCGGTGTCTATATAAACCGGAGGGTTTTAGTCCGTAGGACAACATACAGAACAACAATCATACCATAGGCTAGCTTCTAGGGTTTAGCCTCTCCGATCTCGAGGTAGATCTACTCTTGTACTACCCATATCATCAATATTAATCAAGCAGGACGTAGGGTTTTACCTCCATCAAGAGGGCCCGAACCTAGGTAAAACTTCGTGTCCCTTGCCTCCTATTACCATCCGGCCTAGACGCACAGTTCGGGACCCCCTACCCGAGATCCGCCGGTTTTGACACCGACAGAGTTTCTCTCGAAAGAAGTGAGTGGGAGGAAAGTACAACATGATGAGGTAATTGTACCTGCTCCCTTGTTGGAAAGTAGTTCATCACAGTAATCTGTTCCAGTGATTCCTACACCAATTAGTGAGGAAGCTAATGATGATGATCATGAAACTTCTGATCAAGTTACTACCAAACCTCGTAGGTCAACCAGAGTAAGATCCGCACCAGAGTGGTAAGGTAATCCTGTTCTGGAAGTCATGTTACTTGACCATGACGAACCTACGAACTATGAGGAAGCGATGATGAGCCCAGATTCCGCAAAATGGCCTGAGGCCATGAAATCTGAGATAGGATCCATGTATGCGAACAAAGTATGGACTTTGGTTGACTTGCCCAATGATCGGCAAGCCATAGAGAATAAATGGATCTTCAAGAAGAAGACTGACGCTGACGGTAATGTTACTGTCTACAAAGCTCAACTTGTTGCGAAAGGTTTTCGACAAGTTCAAGGAGTTGACTACGATGAGACCTTCTCACCCGTAGTGATGCTTAAGTCCGTCCGAATCATGTTAGCAATTGCCGCATTTTATGATTATGAAATTTGGCAAATGGATGTCAAAATTACATTCCTTAATGGATATCTTAAAGAAGAGTTGTCTATGATGCAACCAGAAGGTTTTGTTGATCCAAAAGGTGCTAACAAAGTGTGTAAACTCCAGCGATCCATTTATGGACTGGTGCAAGCATCTCGGAGTTGGAATATACGCTTTGATAGTGTGATCAAAGCATATGGTTTTATACATACTTTTGGAGAAGCCTGTATTTACAAGAAAGTGAGTGGGAGCTTTGTAGCATTTCTAATATTATATGTGGTTGACATATTGTTAATCGGAAATGATACTGAATTTTTGAATTGCATAAAAGGATACTTGAATAAGAATTTTTCAATGAAAGACCTCGGTGAAGCTGCTTATATATTGGGCATCAAGATCTATAGAGATAAATCAAGACGCTTGATACGTCTCCGTCGTATCTATAGTTTTTGATTGTTCCATGCCAATATTATACAACTTTCATATACTTTTGGCAACTTTTTATACTATTTTTGGGACTAACATATTGATCCAGTGCCTAGTGCCAGTTCCTGTTTGTTGCATGTTTTTTGTTTTAGCAGAAAATCCATATCAAACAGAGTCCAAACGGGATAAAAACTAACAGAGATTTTTTTGGAATATATGTGATTTTTGGGAAGAGGAATCAACGCAAGATGATGCCCGAGGGGGCCACGAGGCAGGGGGCGCGCCCTGGGCCCTCGTGGAAACCCCATAATGCGGTTGGTGCCCTTTTTTCCCCGCAAGAAATCCAATATCCAGATAGAAATCATGTTAAAATTTCAGCCCAATCGGAGTTACGGATCTTCGTGAATATAAGAAACAGTGGAAGGCCAGAATCTGAAACGCAGAAATAGAGAGAGACAGAGAGACAGATCCAATCTCGGAGGGGCTCTCGCCCCTCCGCCGCCATGGAGGCCATGAACCAGAGGGGAAACCCTTCTCCCATCTAGGAAGAAGGTCAAGGAAGAAGAAGAAGAAGGGGGCCCCTCTCCCCCTCTCTCTCGGTGGCGCCGGAACGCCGCCGGGGCCATCATCGTCACCGCAATCTACACCAACACCTCCGTCATCTTCACCAACATCTTCATCACCTTCCCCCATCTATCTACAGCGTTCCACTCTCCCGCAACCCATTGTACCCTCTACTAGAACATGGTGCTTTATGCTTCATATTATTATCCAATGATGTGTTGCCATCCTATGATGTCTGAGTAGATTTTCGTTGTCCTAGCGGTAATTGGTGAATTGCTATGATCGGTTTAATTTGCTTGTGGTTATGTTGCTGTCCTTTGGTGCCCATCATATGAGCGCACGCGTGGGTCACACCACAGGGTTAGTTGTATGTTGATAGGACTATGTATTGGAGGGCAAGAGTGACAGAAGCTTCAACCTAGCATAGAAATTGACGTATACGGGATTGAAGGGGGACCAATATATCTTAATGCTATTGTTGGGTTTTACCTTAATGAACGTTAGTAGTTGCGGATGCTTGCTAATAGTTCCAATCGTAAGTGCATAGTATTCCAAGTCAGGGATGACATGCTAGCAGTGGCCTCTCCCACATAAAACTTGCTATCGGTCTAGTAACGTAGTCAATTGCTTAGGAACAATTTCGCAACTCCTACCACCACTTTTCCGCACTCGCTATACTAACATTATTGCTTCTTTACCTAAACAGCCCCTAGTTTTTATTTGCGTGCTATTTATATTCTTGCAAACCTATCCTGTTACACCTACAAAGTACTTCTAGTTTCATACTTGTTCTAGGTAAAGCGAACATTAAGCGTGCGTAGAGTTGTATCGGTGGTCGATAGAACTTGAGGGAATATATATTCTACCCTTAGCTCCTCGTTGGGTTCGACACTCTTACTTATCAAAATATAGTACAATTGATCCGCTATACTTGTCGGTTATCAACGCTTAATTGGACTTTCACAAAGCACATACCTTGATAAAGTTTTGAAGAAGTTCAAAATGGATCAAGCAAAGAAAGGGTTCTTGCCTGTGTTACAAGGTGTGAAGTTGAGTCAGACTCAATGCCCGACAATTGCACAAGATAGAGAGAAAATTAAAGTCATTCCCTATGCTTCAGACATAGGTTTTATCATGTATGCAATGTTGTGTACCAGACCTGATGTGTGCCTTGCTATTAGTTTAGCAGGGAGGTACCAAAGTAATCCAGGAGTGGATCACTGGACAACGGTCAAGAACATCCTAAAATGCCTAAAAATGACTAAGGATATGTTTCTCGTTTATGGAGGTGACAAAGAGCTCGTCGTAAACGGTTATGTCGATGCAAGCTTTGACACTGATCCGGATGACTCTAAGTCACAAAGTGGATACGCATTTTTATTGAATGGTGGAGGTTTCAGTTGGTGCAGTTCCAAGAAGAGCGTCGTGGCGGGATCTACGTGCGAAGCGGAGTACATAGCTGCTTCAGAAGCAGCCAATGAAGGAGTCTGGATGAAGGAGTTCATATCCGATCTAGGTGTCATACCTAGTGCATTGGGTCCAATGAAAATATTTTGTGACAATACTAGTGCAATTGCCTTGGCAAAGGAATCCAGATTTCACAAGAGAACCAAGCACATCAAGAGATGCTTCAATTCTTTCCGCGATCAAGTCAAGGAGGGAGAAATAGAGATTTGCAAGATACATACGGATCTGAAAGTTGCAGACCTGTTGACTAAGCCTCTCTCACGAGCAAAACATGATCAACACCAAGACTCCATGGGTGTTAGAATCATTACTATGTAATCTAGATTATTGACTCTATTGCAAGTGGGAGACTGAAGGAAATATGCCCTAGAGGCAATAATAAAGTTATTATTTATATTTCCTTATATCATGATAAATGTTTACTATTCATGCTAGAATTGTATTAACCGGAAACTTAGTACATTTGTGAATACATAGACAAACAAAGTGTCACTAGTATGCCCCTACTTGACTAGCCCGTTAATCAAAAGATGGTTAAGTTTCCTAACCATACACATGAGTTGTCATTTGATGAATGGAATCACATCATTAGAGAATGATGTGATTGACTTGACCCATCCGTTCACTTAGCACTATGATCGTTTAGTTTATTGCTATTGCTTTCTTCATGACTTATACATGTTCCTATGACTATGAGATTATGCAACTCCCGAATACCGGAGGAAAACTTAGTGTGCTATCAAACATCACAACGTAACTGGGTGACTATAAAGATGCTCTACTGGTGTCTCCAATGGTGTTTGTTGAGTTGGCATAGATCGAGATTAGGATTTGTCACTTCGTGTATCGGGAAGGTATCTCTGGGCCCTCTCGATAATGCACATCACTATAAGCCTTGCAAGCAATGTGAATAATGAGTTAGTTGTGGGATGTTGCATTACGAAATGAGTAAAGAGACTTGCCGGTAACGAGATTGAACTAGGTATTGAGATACCGACGATCGAATCTCGGGCAAGTAACATACCGATGACAAAGGGAACAACGTCTGTTGTTATGCGGTTTGACCAATAAAGATGTTCGTAGAATATGTAGGAACCAATATGAGCATCCAGGTTCCACTATTGGTTCTTGACTGGAAGTGAGTCTCGGTCATGTCTACATAGTTCTGGAACCCATAGGGTACTCACGCTTAACGTTAGATAAAGATCGGTATTATGAGTTTATGTGTTTTGATGTATCGAAGGTAGTTCGGAGTCCCGGATGTGATCACGGACATGACGAGGAGTCTCGACATGGTCGAGAGATAAAGATTGATATATTGGAAGGCTATGTTTGGACACTGGAATGGTTTCAGATCAGTTCGGGCAATTACCGGAGTACTGGGAGGTTACCGGAACCCTCCGGGGAGTCAATGGGCCTTAATGGGCCATGGTGGGAAAGAGAAGGAGGCGGCCAAGTGCCCCCCAAGCCCAATCTGAATTGGGGAGGGGGTGTCCCCCTTTCCTTCTCTCCTTCTCCTTTTTCCTTCTTCTCCTACTCCAACTAGGGAAGGGGAGAAACCTACTCCTACTAGGAGTAGGAATCCCCCTTGGGGCACGCCATAGAGAGGGCTGGCCCTCCCCTCCTCCACTCCTTTATATATGGGGGAGGGGGCACCCCCTAGACACACAAGTTGATATTTATCTTAGCCATGTGCGGTACCCCCTCCACAGATTTCCACCTCGGTCATATTGTTGTAGTGCTTATGCGAAGCCCTGCATCGGTAGCTTCATCATCACCGTCATCATGCCTTCATGCTCACGAAACTCTCCCTCGGCCTCGGTTGGATCAAGAGTACGAGGGACGTCACCGAGCTGAACGTTTGCAGATCACGGAGGTGCCGTGCATTTGGTACTTGATCGGTTGGATCACGTAGACGTTCGACTACATCAACTGTGTTACTTAACGCTTCCACTTTTGGTCTACGAGGGTACGTGGACACACTCTCCCCTCTCGTTGCTATGCATCTCCTAGATAGATCTTGTGTGATCATAGCAAATTTTTTGAAATACTGCGTTCCCCAATAGGGATGCCCTGTGATGCCCATCTTCTGCTACATGAGGCCATTTTTTCTAGAAAAAAATAAGAGAAGACTTTCGGGATGAAGTGCCGCCGTCTCGAGGCGGGACCTGGGCAGGAGCACTTTTGCTCTTCGACGGAGTGATTCTGCTAGGGATACTTCCCTCCAAGAGGGGGAAATCGAAGCCATCGTCATCACCAACGCTCCTCTCATCGTCGGAGGACTCATCTCCAACAACGTCTTCACCAACACCATCTCGTGTACAAACCCTAGTTCATCTCTTGTATTCAATCTTTGTCTCAAACCTCAAATTGGTACATGTGGGTTGCTAGTAGTGTAGATTACATCTTGTAGTTGATGCTAGTTGGTTTATTTGGTGCAAGATCGTATGTTCATATTGTTAATCATATATTATTCTCCTCTGATCATGAACATGAATATGATTTGTGATTAGTTTCGTTTGTTCTTGAGGACATGGGAGAAGTCTTGTTTTAAGTAAGCATGTTAAGTTGGTTTTTGTTCAATATTTTGATGATGTGTTATGTCGTTCTTCCTCAAGTGGTGTCGTGTGAATGTCAACTACACAACACAATACTATGCTTGGGCCTAGGGGAAGCCGTTGGGGATTAGTAAGTAGACGATGAGTTGCGGGAGTGAGAGAAGTATAAACCCTAGTTTTTATGTGCTATTCCGTAAGGGCTGATTTTGATCCATGTGCTTCATGCCATGGTTAGATTTATCTTAATTCTTCTTTTGTAGTTGTGGATGCTTGAGAGAGGGGGTAATCATAAGTGGGTTGTTTGTTCAAGTAAGAACAACACCCTAGCACTGGTCCACCCATATAACAACTTATCAATGTAGTATGCGCGAATTAACCAATCGTGATGAAGTTAACTAGACGAAATTCCCATGCGTCCTCGAGAACAGTTTGCTCACTATAAGAAGCACTTCCGGCTTGTCCTTTGCAATAAAAGTATTGGGCCACCTTGTTGCACTTTGTTACTTGTTACTTCTTACGAATTAGCTTACTATCAAACTATTTGTCACAACAATTGTACAACACTTGCAGAGAATACTTTGCTGAAAACCGCTTATTGATTCTTTCTACTTCTTGTTGGGTTCGACAGTTTTACTTATCAGAAGGACTAGATTGATCCCCTATACTTATAGGTCATCACTAGATCAGTATAGTGTTAGTCCTAGTGCATTTCGTCTTTCCTCATGTCACAACCTCTAGTAGTCGTAGCTTGAGCAGTAGTCTTCTATAGTATGCTAGCGCTTACTGTTGTCAAGCCCACATATATCCTTCTTCTTTGATACTAATGCATATGTGTGTAGCTAGTTCTGATGTATGTCTTGTGAGTATGGTTAGGTACTCACCTTGCTTTATTTATTATTTTGTCGCGAATCAGATGGTAGCATTTTGAATAGAGATGGTCTCTAGTGGTGAAGAACGATGTTAGCTATGGTTATCCCAGATAGTCATAGTCAGTCTAGGGAAGAGTTATGGACATCATCTACTTTACTTTAGACTTCTTAAGGCATTTGTTAAATTTACTTTTCTAAGGTATATTGTGCTTCTGTTGTGAGAGCTACAACTTGGTTGTGAGACTCTTGTATGTATTCATTTGTTAAATCTGACTCTATCTAGAGTTGGTGTATATATATTTGCAGCTCTTTCTTGGAGTTGTGTTGCGATACCTATCATTCCACCTGCTCGACGTGCATGTTGAGTGTATGGATATAACGTGCACATTGTGTTTAGTGGGCGTCCTAGGGTCGATATTATGCATATTTGTTAGCGGAGGTTCTAGATCTGTATAATGCCAATCTTGGGGCGTTACATGTCTCCTCATGGAATGTTGAGGTCAAAGGCGGGCACATGAGTTGAAACCTGGCGACTGGAGCCCCGAGGTCCATGATGTGTTTCTCCAGATCGAGGCGCCAAGAGTGTAGATTGTCGATCTTGGTCGTCTAAAGCTTGATCACACTACTAGGAAAAGGCCTACTAATGGCGCACCAGTTTTGCCTACTAATGGCGCATCACTGGTGCACCATTAGTAGCACGCCACTAGTAATTTTTACTAATGGCGCACCACTGGTGCGCCATTAGTATCTGGTATACTAATGGCGCACCACCCAGTGCGCCATTAGTATATAACACCATGCGCCATTAGTGTGCCTCCCAGGGGCCATATTTAACCATGTGCTTTGGCACACTAATGGCGCACTGCGGATAGATGCGCCATTAGTATACTTGGCATACTAATGGCGCACTCTGTCTTGATGCGCCATTAGTATCCTTTGGCATACTAATGGCGCACTTTGTCTTGATGCGCCATTAGTATCCTTTGGCATACTAATGGCGCACCTTGTGGTGATGCGCCATTAGTATGAATATTTGGTTTTTTTTACTTTTCTGATTTTTGCACAGGTTACAAAATATATTATTTGACAGAATATAGACAGTAGCACACAGCAACAGCAGATTCATCGAATACAATAGAAGATTAGTCTCCGAATACAATTCATCATATTAGTCTCCGAATTCAAAAGACCGAACAAAGATAAAACATTACAAGTCTCGAGACCGCGAGTATCGAGTTTGTCTTCACATTACAAGTCGATATCAATTATCTAAACTACCATCACATAGAAGAGAGCTGCGGTCATCACGATGAGCATCATCGCGATCAAACTGGTCTTCATCCGGTTCCTCCAACGCTCCCTCCTCTCTCCCGCTAGATAGCGGGCGTATCTAGATTCGGCCTCCGCCCTAGTGGTGTACCCTTTGTAACTGTTACCGCTGAAACGGTGAACCTGTCTCCGACACTCCTCCCAGTCGTCGTAGACTCCGGGAACCTTACCCTTGTACACGACATATGACGGCATCTCTATGCACAAGCCAAACAACAGACAATACATACATAAGCAATATATAAGTATGCAACAAAAGGATCGGAAGAGAAAAGCAAGACATTAATAGCACGATTCATGGTCCTACTAATAAATAGCATCGATTACATCTAAGTTGAACGACTGTCCAAACCAAAGAGACATACAATTCATTAAAGTTTAATTACAACATGAGCCAATCAATGTTTCAGAACTACACATCACTACTTTCGACTCGACTCATGGACAGGAGCGTGGATGAAGCCGCCGTATGTCATGATGGTCATGAAATCGCGGGCGTTGTCAGCCTGCATTTGTAGCATTCCATCTATCTCAATGTTGGACGGTTGATATCTGAGGAAGAACTGCCCCGAGGTATGAAGGACATCTTGATGGATGATGTCCGCAAACTCCGACTGGATGCGAAAGAATTCTTGTCTGATGTCCGCGTCCTGGATTGCCGACAAGCTCGCGGCCCAATCTTTGAGATTATTTGGTAGCAGAAGGTGATGATGGTCCCTTACGATCGCCCGCATGTGATGGAGGGCGTAGTAGGCATCCTTCTGACCGCCAGGCGGCTGCTTGACGCAGCAGAACATCGTATTGTGGGCGAACACGTGCTTGCCGTACTTACGAACTGCCCTGATGAAGGTGCCTCCAGATTTGGCGTAGCCAGGGAGAACATCATCAAGAACTTTCTTGATATTTGTGTAGTCTATCTTGGAGTTACGGTTCGGGTCGAAATACGTGGCCATGGAATATTTCGGGCTTAAGAGGATGAGTGTGCAATGTGTGTCACTGCACAGAACATGGAATGTTAGAAAAAAAAGAACGATTGAAATTTAAGAAATCATATGTTACGGGGCGGTTAAGGGATGACTTACTCGGGAAAGTAAGCCACAAGGAAGTTATCCTTATCTGGGTTTGCCAGAATGACGTCTTCGAGGTGTGAACTCGTGACTTGGCGGTGCCTAGCGCTGCTCAAGAGCTTGGCACACATGTAGAAGGGGTCGACGATCACGATGTCCGGGGTCTTGTCTCTAATGATCCGCATCTCCATACTCAGCGAAACCAGCCGAACAAAGGTGTAGTGCAGCGGATGAAGGTTGAACATAGCAAAGATGTCATCAAACCGTAGGACGATCGTACCCCCGATGGCGCCATCCACAAAGCCCTTGCCCTCTGGCACCTTGGCCACGAAAACTGGGTATGCCACATCAATCTCTCTGAGACACCGCTTCTCCAAAGAAAGAACACTGTCGTGTAGACTCCGCATAGCACCGGTTGCAACACTGAGCATATTTGTTGGTAGCATCGCCCTACCCGCCACATTGTAGGATCTAGAAGTAGATGTGTCTAGAGGGGGGGGGTGATTAGACACTTATTGCTAAAGTTGCAATTTTTAAGCTTTTTCGGTTTAAGTGGAGTTTAGGCACAACTTCAACACACACAATACATATCAAGCAAGCATGCAAAGAGTATATGAGCAGCGGAATGTAAAGCATGCAACTTGCAAGAATGTAAAGGGAAGGGTTTGGAGAGATCAAACGCAATTGGAGACACGGATGTTTTTCCCGTGGTTCAGATAGGTGGTGCTATCCTACATCCACGTTGATGGAGACTTCAACCCACGAAGGGTAACGGTTGCGCGAGTCCACACAGGGCTCCACCCAAGGGCAACGGTTGCGCGAGTCCACACAGGGCTCCACCCACGAAGGGTCCACGAAGAAGCAACCACCCACAAAGGGTCCACGAAGAAGCAACCTTGTCTATCCCACCATGGCCATCGCCCACACAGGACTTGCCTCACTAGCGGTAGATCTTCACGAAGTAGGCGATCTCCTTGCCCTTACAAACTCCTTGGTTCAACTCCACAATCTTGTCGGAGGCTCCCAAGTGACACCTAGCCAATCTAGGAGACACCACTCTCCAAGAAGTAACAAATGGTGTGTAGGTAATGAACTCCTTGCTCTTGTGCTTCAAATGATAGTCTCCCCAACACTCAACTCTCTCTCATAGGATTTGGATTTGGTGGAAAGAGGGTTTTAGTGGAAAGCAACTTGGGAAGGCTAGAGATCAAGATTCATATGGTAGGAATGGAATGTCTTGATCTCAACACATGAGTAGGTGGTTCTCTCTCAGAACATATGAGTTGGAATGGTGTGTGTGTTCTGATGGCTCTCTCTTTGAATGAGAAGGAGGTGGAGGGGTATATATAGCCTCCACACAAAATCCAACCGTTACATACAATTTACCAATCTCGGTGGGACCGAATCAGAAAACTCGGTCGGACCGAAAATGTAAACCTAGTGACCGTTAGTGATTTCGGTGGGACCGATGTGCTAGGGTTAGGGTAAATCCAAAACTCGGTTTGACCGATTACTCAAACTCGGTGGGACCGATTTGGGTAATAAGTGAAACTAAGATTTGGTCAAGCAAACTCGGTGGGACCGATTGCATATCTCGGTGGGACCGAGAATATTGCAATGGGTAACTAGAGAGTTTGCAAGCCCATCTCGGTGAGACCGAGATCCCATCGGTGAGACCGAACTGATTAGGGTTTGGTAGTGGCTTATGACAAGTGAAACTTGGTGGCGCCGGATAGGAAGAATCGGTAGGACCGAGTTTGGCTTAGGGTTTAGGTCATATGTGGAAGTGGGAAAGTAGCTGAGGATTTTGGAGCATATCAATTAAGCACATGAAGCAAGAGGCTCATTAAGCAACACCTCATCCCTCCTTGATAGTATTGGCTTTTCCTATGGACTCAATGTGATCTTGGATCACTAAAATGTAAAAGTGAAGAGTCTTGAGCTTGAAGCTTTAGCCAATCCCTTGTCCTTAGCATCTTGAAGGAGTTCCCACAACCTTTAGTCCATGCCACTCCATTGCTGAACTTATCTGAAACATGCTAGATAGAAGTGTTAGTCCAACAAGAGATATGTTGTCATCAATTATCAAAACCACCTAGGGAGCACTTGTGCTTTCAATCTCCCCCTTTTTGGTAATTGATGGCAACATACATCAAAGCTTTAGATAAAGATATAAAGAACAGCAAGTAAAGCTTTGGAAGAACATGTAGCAAGCATAGGCTCCCCCTACATGTATGCAATCATGTAAATATGAAATATAGAGGCATGTGAGAGCATAATCATGACAGAGTAGGCAATGTGTTACATGTATCTTGGCCATATGCATCAGAGCAAAAGATTATCAAGGAAAATACCTTCATGCTCATGAGTCCTTCTTGCAAACAGTATGTACATAAGCAAGAACTCCTCGTACTCATGATTTTGATGCATATACTTACCTTGTGGTCTCGAGTTGGCTTAGGATGGAATGAACCTGCACAAACAAGGTTAGATAACACAGGTACGTCCACTAGCCAGAGCAAACAAAAGAAACCACAAGAATACCAAGACTGGGATGACATGTAGAGAGTGAGTACAAGGTACCACATTGGATTCAACATGTCCCCAAGAATAAAGATATGCAATGAATTTGGCTGATTTCTTTTCCCTTAGGTGTCTTGCTCCCCCTGAATCTTACATGGGATATTGGGAGAAGATAGGAAACAAAAAATCAGAGCTGAAGGATATGAACAGAACTTAATTCAAATGAGTTCATATGAACATGTCTTTCAAGCATCTGGGATCCTTGAGTATTTTCTCTCCCTGGAAATCTCTCTCTCCCCCTTAACAACATCTGGGATCCTTGAGACCTTCTCTCCCCCTTGAGGTCTCTCTCTCCCCCTTAATACTTTCTCTCTTGTAGGTTTGGTCCTTGAGACTGTTTCTCTCCCTTGATGTGATCTCTCTCTCCTACAAGCTTTGATGTGATCTCTCTCTCCCCCTTTGACATCAATTTCCAAGAAGGTTTTTCCTGGAATCCGTCGAATAGGTTTGGTCCTTGAGATTTAGCACAAAGCAGAGGATAAAATTGTGATGCTTGTGGAGGACAAGATTCATTGAGTGGAGCTGGATCCGAAGAAATGTAGAACAAGTGGCAAACTGTTTTTCTGATTGCAAAGTCGGTGGCACCGAGTGGCATATTTCGGTGGTACAGAAAAGATTCGGTTGGACCGAAATTTGCAAGTCGGTGAAACCGAGTTTACACAGAGAAAAACACTTGTCACCTCAGCTCACTAGTCAAGTAAGATCTCACAAAGATTTGCAAGGAATTTGATGCAGAAATATGCAGAACAAAAAAAGGAAAAGAGTGAAAGTTTCTAGATGAACTTTTTTTTGTTTGAGAGAGAAGGAAACAAATATGCAAGGAACAAATGCAATAACTCAGAAGAGAACTTCATCTAGAATTGGGCGGTGACATAGTCACCTATGTTAGAGTATATTGACTTAGGAGTCAAGTGAGGACACTTGATCATAGGTCATACTCATCGTTTAAGCTCAAAATGGGGTTACCATTTTTTCGTTTAAGCATCTTGATGTATTCACACCTTGTTGAGTTGCTTTGACTCATGTCTTGGAGTAAAGCTTCTCTAAGATGGAATGACATACCTTGGGTGGTGATGTGGTTCTTGCTCATATAGTTGAACTTGTGTGGGTGCTCAGGGTTGATGTAGTTCATCAAGAGTCGGGAGCACCACTTGGAGTTTGAGTTCATCTACCTACATGGGTTAGTTCTTGCAAGGAAGAGCACTTGTGTATCCAAAAATGACAATCATGAGGCTTAATATAGAATTTGTCAAAGGATATGTTTGAATGGTTTTGTGCTTCCTTGTCTTCAACCACTATTGTGTAGAGTCTTGGTCTTGTAGAGATTGCTCAAGATGTGAGTGAGTCGCAATCTCATGGAATTAGATTCAACCAAGCACCTACATGGGTTAGACAACATGCAAGGTGCAAATATATCCAAGACATAAGATAGTTATCATAAGAGATACATCATGGATTAGTCATAAGCTCATGTCTTGCATGTATCCAATGGAGTTTCTACTCCAAGTTCGAAGCATCAATGATGTTCAATTCTCCTCTCAACCTGCAAAACACTTTCTCATCAAGCGGTTTAGTGAATATATCCGCTAATTGCTTATCGGTGCGAACATGCTTAAGATTGATATCACCCTTAGCAACATGATCTCGAATGAAATGATGACGAACTTCAATATGCTTAGTTCGAGAATGTTGTACAGGATTATGAGCAATTTTGATAGCACTTTCATTGTCACAAAGCAGTGGAACATGTTTCACATAAATCCCATAATCTTTAAGAGTTTGGGTCATCCAAAGTAATTGAGCACAACATGAACCAGCAGCAATGTATTCCGCTTCGGCGGTGGATAAGGATACCGAGTTTTGTTTCTTGGAAGACCAAGACACAAGAGATCTGCCAAGAAATTGACAAGTACCCGAAGTGGACTTTCTATCAACCTTGTCTCCGGCATAATCCGAGTCAGAATAGCCAACAAGATCAAAAGAAGACCTTTTAGGATACCAAATGCCAAAATTTGGTGTATGGATTAAATATCTCACTATCCTTTTCACAGCCTTAAGATGACAATCTTTAGGAGCAGCTTGATATCGTGCACACATGCACACACTTAGCATAATATCGGGACGTGAAGCACATAGGTATAACAATGAACCAATCATAGAGCGATAAACCTTTTGATCAACAGGTTCACCATCTTTGGTCAAATCATTATGTCCACTAGTAGGCATGGGTGTAGACATACCTTTGCATTCTTGCATATTGAACTTCTTGAATAAGTCCTTGGTGTACTTTGTTTGAGAGACAAATGTACCTTCCTTACTTTGCTTGATTTGCAACCCGAGAAAGAATTTGAGTTCACTCATCATAGACATCTCAAACTTCTCTGACATTAGCTTTCCAAACTTTTCACTAAAGAGAGGGTTAGTTGAACCAAATATGATGTCATCAACATAAATTTGGCATACAAATAGTTCTCCATTAACCCTTTTAGTAAAAAGAGTAGAATCAATTTTACCAATTTCAAAGCCACTTGTAGTAAGGAACTTGGTCAAGCATTTATACCATGCTCTAGGAGCTTGTTTAAGACCATAAAGAGCTTTGTGAAGTTTGTAAACATGATTTGGTTTCTTAGGATTGACAAAGCCGGGAGGTTGTTTGACATAAACTTCTTCCTCTATTTCTCCATTTAGAAAAGCACTTTTAATGTCCATTTGGTACAAGGTGATATTATGGTGATTAGCATAGGCAAGTAAGATGCGAATGGACTCAAGTCTAGCAACGGGAGCATACGTCTCACCATAGTCCATACCTTCGACTTGTGTGTATCCTTGGGCGACGAGACGTGCTTTGTTGCGAACCACTTGTCCATCTTCATCTTGCTTGTTGCGAAACACCCATTTGGTACCAATGATGTTGTGGTTGTTGTCGGGCTTCTCAACCAATGTCCAAACTTGGTTTCTCTCAAAATTATGTAGCTCTTCATGCATAGCGTTTATCCAATCCGGATGTTCCAATGCTTCTTCAACCTTCATTGGTTCAATGCTAGAGATGAATGAATAGTTTTCACAAAAGTTAGCTAAACGAGTTTTTGAGCGAGTGATTCTCCCGGTTTGTATATCATTGAGGATTTGCTCGACGGGATGATCTTTGGCAATTCTTGCTCGAACTCGTGAGAGCTTTTGCTTGGGTCTTCGTTGAACATCTTCTTCATCTTGTTCTTCTTCTTGGCCTTCTTCATTGTTGACGTCGTCGTTCTCTTGTCGTGGTGGAGAAGGAGGTTGTTGATGTTCATCTTGACGTACTTCCTTGTTTTCTTCATCTTGGTGTGTCCCACTTGTGGATGCTTCCGTGTCGATTCTTGGTTCACCTTGTCGTGAAGTAGAAGCTTCCACTTGGACGGATGAAGTACTCTCCTTCACCTCCGTTGGATGAATTTTGCCAATGGACAAGTCTTGAATTGCTTTTGAAGGGTCTTTGTCTCCTACATCAATTGGCAATTGCTCTACTTGCGAGCCATTAGATTCATCAAACTTCACATCTACCGTCTCTTCAACCTTTCGGGTGAAATTGTTGTAGACACGGTAAGTGTGAGAGTTTGAGCCATAACCAAGTAGAAAACCTTCATGAGATTTAGGAGCAAACTTTGAACGACGATGCTTATCAAGAATGTAGCACTTTGAGCCGAATACTCGAAAGTATCCAACTTGGCGTTTGTTACCGGTGAGAAGCTCGTATGCCGTCTTGCCGAGTAGCTTGTGAAGATATAAGCGATTTGTTGCGTGACAAGCTGTCTCGACCGCTTCTGCCCAAAAGTGCTTTGGCGTCTTGTATTCATCAAGCATCGTTCTTGCCATTTCGATGAGCGTCCGGTTCTTCCTCTCAACAACTCCATTTTGTTGAGGTGTGTACGTGGCCGAGAACTCGTGTGAAATCCCTTCTTCGTCAAGAAAGGTGTCCACATTTGCGTTCTTGAACTCCATTCCGTTGTCACTCCGAACCTTCTTGATCTTCACATCAAACTGATTTTGGGCCTTCCTAGCGAAGTTTCTGAAGATCTTCTGGACCTGCGACTTGTCATTAAGAAAGAGTACCCACGTAAATCTTGAAAAATCATCAACTATAACTAGACCAAAAGAATTTCCACCGAGACTCTTGTAGGCGTTGGGACCAAAAAGATCCATGTGAAGTAGCTCGAGTGGTCTCCTTGTGGTCATGATGTTCTTCACGGGATGTCTTCCTCCAACCTGTTTACCTGCTTGACAAGCACTGCAAAGTCTATCCTTATCAAATATGACATCGTTAACTCCAAGGATATGATTTCCTTTAATAAGCTTGTCAAGGTTTCTCATGCCAACGTGACCTAGTCGTCTATGCCACAACCAACCTTTTGAGGATTTAGCAACAAAGCAAGTTTTAGGTTGTGCCTTTTTAGAGAAATCGACAATGTAAAGATCACCTCTACGCATACCCGTAAAAACCATTTTATGATTGTCTCGACGAAATACTTGGCAATCTACCTCAGTAAATAGGACATTCAAACCGAAATCAGCAAGTCTAGATACTGAAAGTAAGTTGTAGCCAAGAGATTCAACGAGCATGACATTTTGAATGGAACTATCATGTGAGATGGCCACCTTACCAAGGCCAACCACTTTACCCTTTGAATTATCACCAAAGGTGACATATTTTCGAGGGCCATTGTTTTCAGCAAGCTCACGAAACATCTCTTCATCTCCGGTCATATGATCAGTACATCCACTATCAAGAACCCATTCCTTTCCTCCTAATTCATATCCCCGAAGATTTGCCATAAGACCAAAATGTCTCATTGCATCATCAAGATCGAAGTCACTATCATCATCATCATAATATTCATGTTCATCATGATCTTGTGACTCATCATTTCCTAGAGAGGGTAATTCATTAGATAAATGATCAAAGTGGTTACTTTTATGAATTCTTATAGCTTTGAATATGATATCATTAATGATTCCAACATCTCCTTTAGCATGCTTAAGATTGGCAAGTTCAAGAAGACATTTACCAAAACTAGGATCACTAGAGTTCATCTTACTCAAGGCAATAGATTTATGGAGAATTTCATCCAAAGTTTTCAAGGAATGATTGGGAAACTGTTCCTCAAGAAATTTCCATATAGTATAGGCGCAATTTTGAGTAGGCAAACTAGCAATCAAATCTTTGGGCAATCCTCTAATGATGAGCTCAATAGTTCTAAGATTGCGAATCATGTCAATATCTTCATCTAGGGTAGGATGCAAGGGATCAATATGGGGTGCACAAGGGCTAGCAATATACTTGTTCAAATGATATTGATTGAAGATTACAAGCATCTCATTTTTCCACTCATGAAAATATTTTCCATCAAGAATAGGCACTCTATGTCTAAGACTCCCTAGAGTAGGCACATCCATCTTCCTCCAATGGTGATTAAACCAAGGCAATGGAGACCAAAGCTCTGATACCACTTGTAGGATCTAGAAGTAGATGTGTCTAGAGGGGGGGGTGATTAGACACTTAGTGCTAAAGGTGCAATTTTTAAGCTTTTTCGGTTTAAGTGGAGTTTAGGCACAATTTCAACACACACAATACATATCAAGCAAGCATGCAAAGAGTATATGAGAAGCGGAATGTAAAGCATGCAACTTGCAAGAATGTAAAGGGAAGGGTTTGGAGAGATCAAACGCAATTGGAGAGACGGATGTTTTTCCCGTGGTTCGGATAGGTGGTGCTATCCTACATCCACGTTGATGGAGACTTCAACTCACGAAGGGTAACGTTTGCGCGAGTCCACACAGGGCTCCACCCAAGGGCAACGGTTGCGCGAGTCCACACAGGGCTCCACCCACGAAGGGTCCACGAAGAAGCAACCACCCACAAAGGGTCCACGAAGAAGCAACCTTGTCTATCCCACCATGGCCATCGCCCACACAGGACTTGCCTCACTAGCGGTAGATCTTCATGAAGTAGGCGATCTCCTTGCCCTTACAAACTCCTTGGTTCAACTCCACAATCTTGTCGGAGGCTCCCAAGTGACACCTAGCCAATCTAGGAGACACCACTCTCCAAGAAGTAACAAATGGTGTGTAGGTAATGAACTCCTTGCTCTTGTGCTTCAAATGATAGTCTCCCCAACACTCAACTCTCTCTCATAGGATTTGGATTTGGTGGAAAGAGGGTTTTAGTGGAAAGCAACTTGGGAAGGCTAGAGATCAAGATTCATATGGTAGGAATGGAATGTCTTGGTCTCAACACATGAGTAGGTGGTTCTCTCTCAGAACATATGAGTTGGAATGGTGTGTGTGTTCTGATGGCTCTCTCTTCGAATGAGAAGGAGGTGGAGGGGTATATATAGCCTCCACACAAAATCCAACCGTTACATATAATTTACCAATCTCGGTGGGACCGAATCAGAAAACTCGGTCGGACCGAAAATGTAAACCTAGTGACCGTTAGTGATTTCGGTGGGACCGATGTGCTAGGGTTAGGGTAAATCCAAAACTCGGTTTGACCGATTACTCAAACTCGGTGGGACCGATTTGGGTAATAAGTGAAACTAAGATTTGGTCAAGCAAACTCGGTGGGACCGATTGCATATCTCGGTGGGACCGAGAATATTGCAATGGGTAACAGAGAGTTTGCAAGCCCATCTCGGTGAGACCGAGATCCCATCGGTGAGACCGAACTGATTAGGGTTTGGTAGTGGCTTATGACAAGTGAAACTTGGTGGCGCCGGATAGGAAGAATCGGTAGGACCGAGTTTGGCTTAGGGTTTAGGTCATATGTGGAAGTGGGAAAGTAGCTGAGGATTTTGGAGCATATCATTAAGCACATGAAGCAAGAGGCTCATTAAGCAACACCTCATCCCTCCTTGATAGTATTGGCTTTTCCTATGGACTCAATGTGATCTTGGATCACTAAAATGTAAAAGTGAAGAGTCTTGAGCTTGAAGCTTTAGCCAATCCCTTGTCCTTAGCATCTTGAAGGAGTTCCCACAACCTTTAGTCCATGCCACTCCATTGCTGAACTTATCTGAAACATGCTAGATAGAAGTGTTAGTCCAACAAGAGATATGTTGTCATCAATTATCAAAACCACCTAGGGAGCACTTGTGCTTTCACACATGCACCCTCCTCGAGATATCCTTAGGTGAAGGTGGCCCGTCCTGAGCACGGATCGTACTCGGTGCCGGCTGGCTCGCACCGGCGGCCTTTTTAGTCGGCCGTTTCCGGCCCTTCTTCTTGATCTGCTGTAATGGGACTGAGTTCTGCTCACAGACCGCCTTCTTGAGCGTGTTGGGGCTGATAATATTTGGCACCTCCGCTATCTGAGGCTCGGTGAAGGAGGCAGCTGGAGGCGTCTCCTGAGAACTGAACGCCAGACGACGCCTGTTGCAATTGGGTTTCTCCGCCGTACCAGCTAGATCGCGGTCGTCTTGTTTGGGTTCTTGAGAAGGAGGCCCGCAGAACTCGTCACCGTACCCATGTTCGGCAAAGTACTTATCGACATTGGTAAATGTACGATTGCCGTTGTCGTCGTCGTCCGGATCCTGTGCCATATGCATGTCCGGATCCTGCGCCATAGGGATGTCCGGCATGTCCGGTAGCGTTGCGGCGTTCTTGCCATGGCTTGGCGCCGGCACGACTGGCGGTCTTGTCTGTGGGGTGGTGTCCCCCGCCCCCAAATGAATCTGGCTCTTCGGCCAAAGCAAGGGCCAGCTTACGCAGGCGCTGAGGGTCATCTCATCTTCTTCGTCGGCCCCAGCGGGTTGAATCGGAGGTAACAGCTCGTCGCAGCCTGGCAGCACCCAGACCACTTCAACCCTATACATTGTGGGTGGCATCGGATTACCGTGGAACACGGGGTTGCCCGGTTGAATGATTCTTCCCTTGGCGACATCGACCAACTCGCCGCCCACGAAGTGCAGGAGAGTGCAAGGAACGTCGGCGACGCCTTGCGAAAACATGTAGGGCGTTAGGGATGCCCAGTCAAAGGCAAGGAGATGAAGTCCTCGGCCGAGAGGCTTAGTTACCGTGATGCCGTCGAGCTCGGCTAATGTCGAGGCACCGCCAACGGCGGGCGTGCAACTGACGGAGGGGCCGCTTGCTGGCGAGGTGCCGGCCGGCGTACACCGAGGTGCATTAAGCTCCAATGCCGGCGTCGGAGACACCAATACTGCCGCCGCCGGAGACACCAATGGCGCCGCCACCGTAGACACCAATACCGCCGCCGCCGGAGACACCAATGGTGCCGCCTGCGCATTGTGTGAGTTGCTGGCTGTGAAGCTGGGAATCGGGGGCGGCCCCTGTTGGCCACCCGCAATCCACGTCGTTATCCCATGGATCAAGGTAGGCATAATGCCGATAAGCGTCGATCCCAGTTGTTGTTGCACTTGCTCTTGGACCATCTCCGGAATCCGCGCCACTTGCGCCTTGAGTGCTTCAACCTCGCGCGACTGGCTTTCTGAGCTGGTCTTTTTCTCCTTTCGCCCACCAGTGCCATAGTATGACGACCATTTTGTGGACAAGCCTTTGTCGGCCACACGACCAACTGACATCGGCTTATTGAGCTTATCCCTGTTTTTCATTACGTTCAATGCCCTATTCAAAGGGGTGTCGAAAGGGGAGCTCTAAGACGACCCTGCGCTACTGCTTTCTTTGTCCTACGGAAGGAACGTGAACCATTTAGAAATATTGGGGATTAATTAGAATGCAACCATATGGAGCTAATTACGCGGGGATGTATTCCTTACCAGAACAAGCTCAAGCTCCTTGGTCTTCGGATCTGTGGTAAGCTCCTTTGTTACCGGGTCCTCCTTGTACCGGGCCCTGAGAAAGTTCCTGGTCTACTTGTCACTGTATTTGTCGAAGCAGGGCGGTAGGCCTTAGTCGGCACACTCCGCGTCCTCCTTGTCCCATACAGGCTCCGCCACTCTATAACCGCCGGGACCGAGTTGGTGGACCCCTATGTTCAACTGCCACATTTCTTTCCCCCACTGACTTGATTCGGAGGTTGCGGAGCTCTCGCACTTGATCTTGAACTCCTTGTAGTCATCTTCGCTCATCAAAGGATATTTCACCTTGATCTTCTCATAACTATCACCTTTGTCAATCATTGCCTTCACCGTGCTTTTCCAAGTAGACAGGGCGGTGCTCATCGTCGTGAGGGCGGCACCGTTCACTTTATTACCCGAGAGGCGTGTGTTTGCGAACTCAGCGGGGAACTTGTATCGTTCGTGCAGCTTCGTGAAGAGGAGGCTGCGCAAATTCCCTCGGTCCTTATGCCTTAGGTTCTCTGTGTTGATCGAGGCGGTGCTCTGGAGAATGCACCCGAGCTGAATCGAGTACCCCTTGACTACGTGTTTGGGCGTCGTAGGATGCCCGTCGGAGTTCACTTCAGTAAATTCCTCCCCGACGGTGCCGAGCACGTTCGGGCGCCGGTCCTTCCATTGCCTCTTCGGTTGGCTGCCATCTGTGCGTGCGCCGCCATCATCAGTGGTGGCATCCGCGGCGCCATCATCAGTGGTGTCATCCCCGACGCCACTAGGGGTTGTGTAGTCAGGATCGGTGTCTTCCACGGCGTCCTCATAGCGGTGAGGTTCTTCCTCCAACTCCTGGGACAGCTCCTAGAATTGCTTGCCGCCCGAACCGCCGGCCTCATCATTGTTGGCCATGTTTCGCTCTAAATAGGAAAAAAGTTTGGTCAAAAAGTTGGTTATTGTCAAGGAACAAGATCATGGTCTCATCATTTAGGGTTTGTCGACACCGAGGCATCCTAAAAGCTAAGATTTTATCATTTAGGGTTTGTCGACGCCGAGGCACCCTAAAATCCTAAGCGTACATCATTTAGGTTCTCATCGACACCGAGGCACCCTAAAAGCCAAGGTTTCATTATTTAGGGTTTGTCGACGCCGAGGCACCCTAAATGCTAAGTTTTCATCATTTAGGGTTTATCAATGCCGAGGCACCCTAGGTTGGGCCTAATCACTTGGCACTAATCACTTGGCTCTATTGCCACCTATGTTGGGTTTATCATCTAGGTCTTATCGATGCTGAGGAGAATTTCTAAGTTGGGCCTAATCACTTGGCTCTATTGCCACCTATGGTTTAATGCAGCAAGAATAAAGGGGCAGTTGATCCTACTTAATTAAGTACTAAGATACCCCGGCCCATGCATTAGTAGCAAGTACCTCATATGTCCGATTTTTAGCAAAGTCATGCTAAAATTCACGGAAAATTTCAGCATGACCTTTGCTGAAAAGAGGACATATGGAGTACCCGAATTTGCCGGAACGGAAGTTAATCGACATTCCGGCAAACTCAAGGGCCTCTCGGGGTACCTTCAAAATCATCACGACATGAAGGGCCTCAAGCAGCAGCGGCGTCTCCCAGGACCCCATTTTTTGCTAAATTTCTTTGAGCAACAATTAGAGCAGAAAATTCAGCATATTTCTATAAAAAAAAATTGTACACATAAGATAGAAATGTAGTGTTGAAAGTTTAATGCTTACAAAAGACTTGCTGAAATAGTGAAAAATATGGAGTCACCAAGCTGGCTAAGAAACTCCCAAAGTCCACTAGCAAATCCAAGATCTAATCCTGTTACACACATCATAACAATTTAAGATAATTAGGATAAGGATAGTAGGAAATGAAAAAGAAAGACCTGAAAAAACAATCACAACAGAAAAATAATAAAAACCTAGTCCTAGAAGAAAATAAATCCTAAAAGAAAAGAAATCCTAAAATCTGGAGCAAGTCCTAGCAGTAGTAGTCCAACTAGATGGCCACCACTACTACTCCTATCTCTGTTTAGCATCATCCACACGATAGTCCATTGGAATTTTATTTGACACAGCTGAACAGCAAAGAAGGTGTCGTAGAAGCAGCTGCTACTGCTAGCTCCACTCTAAAACTTGTTTAAATCATTCACCCAACTCTAATCAATTCACCCAACTCTAATCAATTCAACTACGAGTTGTTGATTCGACAACCTACAAACTGATGACAAATTTATCTGCCATGACCACATCCAGGAACAGTTCTATTATAACACAATATTTCGGGGAAACACACAAAAGAAAACAATTCTTGTAATACATTGTTAACAGGGCATGGATTTTACTCCTACAGCAAGAACAACAACCCTGGGAGAAACACATGCTCAAAAATCAAAAGCTTCTGCAATAAATAAATAAAGACAATTCCCAAAACTTGCTAGTAAAATATTACTATGTGTGCTAGAGGAGTCTTGTCAGGCACACAGATGCATATTTAGAAACCAAAACAATGATAAGTATAGGCAAGTGTAATTGGTCAGTGAAGTAGCTCATGTCATTGCTTCTATCTGTCATGGACAAGTTTTCTGTAACCGATACAATTCAGTTGAGTTTTAAGGTTGACTAATTGCGCCCTTGTAAGTGCCTAGCAAACAGACTACATGAATGGCATAAAGAAAGGAACATGCCAATGCACTCCAGGTTTTGCAGCAAGTTGTACTTAAAATATTCACCTTAGACAATCCATGACTGTGTATTGCGTTAGATAATGCAAACAAGAACAGAAGGCAACTTTGCTTATATAGAAATGTTGGAAAATGCAAACTCCCAAGTCTAACCAGGAAGCATCAGACGCCGATGCATAACACTGCTCACTCGCTTACACACACTACTGCCCCAAAATTCAGAACATAACCTAGTACTTGGCGCGTCAGCTCAATCAGGCATGGGGCGAAGCAAGGGGAAGAGGAGAGGGGAGGGGCACCTGCGCAGGGGCTGGGTAGTGACGGACGGCGGCCAGGTTGCACGGGCGACGGACGGTGGAGGCAAAGCCGCTCGGCGAAACAGAAGGCAGTGGCGACGGCGAGATGGGGTCGGTCGGAGGAAGATGACGTGCTCCGACAGGGGTGGGGGCGCGGGGGCGCGGGGGCGGCGGGGGTGTGGAGTCCGGCGAGGGTCGGGGTAGCGGGGGTGGGGGCGGCGGGGGTGGAGTCCGGTGAGGGTCGGGGCGGCGGCGTCGTGGGTCGGGGCAGCGCGCTGGTGGATCTGGTGGCGAGGGAGAGAGGGTCGAAGGGGATTATCTGGCGAGGGAGAGGGAGATAGCTAGGGGAAGCTTACTAATGGCGCACCACACCTCGGTGCGCCATTAGAAATCTTTTTTTTAGATAGCAATGGCGCACCCCGCAGCGGTGCGCCATTAGAAATATTTTTTTAGATAGCAATGGCGCACCCCGCAGCGGTGCGCCATTAGAAATCTTTTTTTTAGATAGCAATGGCGCACCCTGCAGCGGTGTGCCATTAGAATTTTTTTATTACAGTTCGGGCATAGGTTATATTGCACCTAACCCAATCCACATCAGAACCCGCCCACTAGCCCGACTGGTCAGCACGCAACACACACACCAGGAGGTCCTGGGTTCGATTCCTAGGCTCCGCAATATTTTTTTGCATTTTAAATGTTGTTTGATATTTATTCGTGTTTAAATATGTTCAAACTTGTTTAAATCATAACAGTAATATTTTTTTATAAAAACAGTAATAATTTTTTTAAAAATATATTCAAATTTGTTACTTGAAAATATCATCGGCGGCGGCGGTGGAGCGGGGGAGGGTGCGGGGGGTGCCCGTTGGCGGCGGTGGAGCGGGGGAGGGTGCGGGGGGCCGGGTGCTCGTCGGCGGCGGTGGAGGGGGATCGAGATCGAATGTCCTCATGAATTCAAAAAGTGCTCGTGAAATTTAAAAATATTCATGATATCAAAAAGTGCCCATGAAATACAATCGAGAAATGAAGACTACGATTTAAATACAATTGATCTTAGCTAGCTACCTGTTCACAATCTTCTTGCCCTTCTTTTTGGCAAATGGAGTTCTTCTGTGGAACGGACGTCCTTTAGGTAGGGTGGTCCTGCTTCTTCCTGTGGTGTGTGCTGCTACTTCATCGTCGTCGTCATGTTCGATCTTCGGGTCGCCGTACTTGTCGAAGTCTTGCTCATTGGCTACTCCATCCATTCCGATGATCTTCCTTTTGCCTCTCCTCACGACAACACGACTGGGCTTTGACGGGTCGGTAATGAAGAAGCATTGGTCCACTTGGGAAGCCAGTACCCATGGCTCATTTTTCGCGGTGACGTTTGCGCCCGCGGTCTTGGATTTGGCTTCGGGTATAACCATGGTGGTGAAATACCGGTCTTCTTTTAGGACGCTCTTGGCCCATCTGACACGGAACATCGGGACCTTCTCTCCAGCGTAGCTCAGCTCCCAGATCTCCTCGATCCTTCCATAGTATCTGTCCTTGTTGTTACCGGTGTAGGATTCCATCGTTACCCCGGAGTTCTGATAACCATCGCTCTTCATGTCCTTGTTCTCGGTGTAGAATGTGTAGCCGTTGATATCGTACGCCTCATAGGTCATCAGGTTGTGCTCGGCACCCTGTGACAAGGCGAATATGAGTTGTTCTTCCACGGAAGAATCCTCATGTAAAGAGTACGACAAAAGCTTCTGCTCGAACCAACGCATGAAACATGAGCTGTGCTCTTTGATTATATCTCCGTCCGTCCTCTGTTGACCTCGGTCATTGTACGTCTTCTCAATAAAGGTTTTGTGCTCTACCACCCAAGGATCGACCACGTCTATGTGTTGTAGCGCGACTAGGTTTGCTCTTTCAAAGTCGGTGAGTCGACCCTCGAAGTCGACATGCATTTCGCGGCGACCCTCACGGTGACCCCATCCAGCGAGCCTGCCAAGGTGCCTGTTGACGGGCAGACCAACGGGGTTCTCGATGCCTAGATAATTCGTGCAGTAGGAGATGCACTCTTCAGTCAGAAAGCCCCTGGCTATACTTCCCTTTGGACTTGACATGTTGCGAACGTATCCTTTGATGACATCATTCATCCTTTCGAACGGCATCATGCTGTGTAGGAACGTCGGCCCGAGTTGGATGATATCCTCCATGACATGGACCAGCAGATGCACCATAACGTCGAAGAATGCGGGCGGGAAGTACATCTCAAGCTCGCATAGTATCACCACGATCTCTTCCTGTAGCCTTCTGAGTTGCCTCACGCCAATCGACTCCCAAGAGATGACGTCAAAAAAGTTGCATAGGCCAAATAGCGTTTCACGGACGTGCGCGTCCATGATCCCACGGATTGCAACTGGAAGTATCTGCGTCATCAGCACATGACAGTCGTGACACTTCATCCCGCTGAACTTCTGCTTCGCTGGGTCTAGGTATCTGCTTATCTTCCCCGCGTAACCGTAAGGAAGTTTTACTCCTACAAGGCGGGTGAAAAACTGCTCGATCTCCTCCTGACTTAGAGTGAAGCATGCAGGAGGGTACTCACTTCCGATCTTCTTGGCCTTTTTGCCTTTGCGACAAGTTTCTGTCTCCTCCTTCGCCTCATCATCATCATCATCATCATCATTAGCGTGAAGCTCCTGCCTGATGCCCATTGATTTCAAGTCTGCCCTTGCTTTCGGCCCATCTTTGGTCCTCTCTGGCATGTTGAGTAGGGTACCAAGGAGACTCTCGCACACGTCCTTCGTGATATGCATGGCATCAAGGCTGTGAGGCACACGGTGGATCTTCCAGTACGGCTGTCGGTGTCAAAACCGACGGATCTCGGGTAGGGGGTCCCGAACTGTGCGTCTAGGCCGGATGGTAACAGGAGGCAGGGAACACGATGTTGTACCCAGGTTCGGGCCCTCTTGATGGAGGTAAAACCCTACGTCCTGCTTGATTAATATTGATGATATGGGTAGTACAAGAGTAGATCTACCACGAGATCAAGGAGGCTAAACCCTACAAGCTAGCCTATGGTATGATTGTTGTATATGGAGTTGATTGCCTACGGACTACAACCCTCCGGTTTATATAGACACCGGATAGGGTTAGGGTTACATAGAGTCGGTTACATTGGTAGGAGATCTTGAATATCCGCATCGCCAAGCTTGCCTTCCACGCCAAGGAAAGTCCCATCCGGACACGGGACGAAGTCTTCAATCTTGTATCTTCATAGTCCTGGAGTCCGGCTGAAGGTATAGTCTGGCTACCCCGAACACCCCCTAATCTAGGACTCCCTCAGTAGCCCCGAACCAGGCTTCAATGACGACGAGTCCGGCGCACAGATTGTTCGGCATTGCAAGGCGGGTTCTTCTCCAAAACTTGTGTACCTGTAGGAATAATGTCCGATTTTTGTAATGTAGTGCTCCTCGACTTCCACGCCCAATAATGGCCGTCTTCCACGTGTCAAACGAATGCGAAAAGTTGGGGCGTTTTTACATCCACACCCCTAGCTGTATAAACGAGCCGCCTATTTAACGGGATGGGGATTTAGGTCGAAACCACATCTTCTCCTTTCCGCGAGTTATCATCAGAGCGCTTCCAGCAACGGTCCATTCCAACATGACCAGCCATCGCAGCTCCTCCCCTCGCCCCTCCGGTCCCAAACCCGAGGGCTGGGAGAGTTGCACCATCCTGCATAGCGAGTTAGTGTCGCTTCAGGCCAAGGGATTTCTCCCTCCGGCATACATGGTCCTGGTCCGAGCCGGTCTCGCCACCTACAATGGCGGAAAACAAGCGGAGAGCACCCCCAATCCTTCTAAAGGAGAGCGGGTGTGCCTCGTCCCCTATCTAATAAGGGGACTGGGATTTCCAATTCATCCATTTCTCCACGGGCTTCTGGAGTTCTACGGCCTCCAGCTGCACAATCTCACGCCCGCCTCCATATTGCATATTGCGAGTTTCATCGCCCTTTGCGAGCTATTTTTAGGCGTTGAGGCTCATTTCGCGCTGTGGAAGAGGTTATTCTGCCTGGTGCCCCGTTCTCAAGAGGGGTCTATATACCAAGTGGGCAGAGCCGAAGTATGGCGCATCGCCGGGACCGGATACCTATCCGAAACCCCAAAGAAGGCGTCCGAGGACTGGCCTTCGGAATGGTTTTACATAGATGACATCCCGCTACCGGACCCTATCCGGGTCGGTCTCCCTGAGTTCAACAGTGCTCTATTGAAGAAACGCTTGAGCTGGCGTCCGCGGAGCTCTCACAGAGAAAGTGACAGAGACATCCTTTACCTGATGGGCCGGATAAGACTGTTGGCTCATTCCGGACTAACCATGATTGGAGTCATGGCCGCATGCATTATGCGGGGGGTGCAGCCGCTTCAATATAGAGGCCACCCCATGTGGGATTTCAACGGGGAGGATGACGCCACACGTTACGGTCGTAAGGGGCCGGCCTCAGCCGCCGCCTTAGTAAAGATCTTATCCTCTTTGTACAAGGGAGAAAAGGAGGAATTCCTCCGCGTCAACCCGCGGGCCGGATTCAGTATGTACGATCCTCCAAGTTGGGTAAGTGAACAATTGCGCTTGCTCGTTTGTTTTATAATCCCATGGTTAGATAGGTAGTCTAACGACTTCAATGCAGGAACTGCGACAGGAGGTAAAGGATATAAACAGCCGCCCTCCACAACCCGAGGACCCAGAATGGTCCCTCAATCTGGACTCCGAAGAGGATCCGGACATATCGGTGGAGCTTATCGACGGGGTGTTCCATCAGCTAAGCAAGGACAATACCTTGGTAGCCATTACGGCGGATTACCCAGGGTTAATCCCGGCCTCCCAAGTGACAGAAACCGGGGTCTTATTCCCTTGAAAGAGATTCCACCCTCACGTAGCCCGGTGTTTCTGACGACAGTCGTGTTTTTCAGGGGAGATTTCCGAGGTAGGAGGCTGAACCTGCGGCGGCTAGCCAACGAGGGGCCGCAGGGCCCCGTGGGGAAAAAAGGAATGTAATCCAGACTGAGATGCCGGTGCAGAGGTATAGTGCACCCTCTGTTTCCCTGGAGTTATTCTGTCAGGGCATATTAACGTCCGTGCTATCTTCAGAACGAAGAGACCTCGCCGGACTACATCCAGAGAAGTTGATAATCGCGCCTCCACCAGCCAGGCTCCAACGTCTGGCCAGGAAGCGGAGGCGAGCACAAGGCGCGTGCCGGACGCTCCTCTGACAGAGGATGCGGACAGGATGTCTGCCACAAATTCTGAAGTGGAGAGTGCCATGAAACACAGGCGTCGCCGGACAATTCTATGCGACGCTTGTTTCTCCCAAGAGGCTTTAGATGCGTTTAATTCGGGAGATGCGTACCTCCGTGCCGCTCAAAATGGTTTAGCCAGAGCCACGGAGCAGTATGTAAAAGACATACGGGTAAGAAAATTTTGGTTAAATATATATATGCCAGTAGCCCCCGAGACTTGAAGCAGTTAGAGCAACTGATTTAAGGATCATTTAATATGCAGGTTCTTACAGAGAAGAATGTCGTACTGTCCCAGGAGCTGGAAAAGTGCAAGGCCCAACTAGAGGCCGCACTAGACGCAGCAGGGGAGCCCAAAGAGACCCCCTCAGGTAAGATACACTTCAAAATATTTGTATTGTGTGGTGTGGGTGCAAATCTGACAAATCATATTGCAGATGGCGCCGGACTCGATCCGGACAAGCAACAACTCTTACGCCGGCTAAAGGCTGGTGAGAGTATGTTGACAAAGGTGAGGCAAGAGAAGAATGATCTTCAGGATGCCAACACCAAGCTGGACGTCGAACTTAAAGATGTTCGTGGCCAGCTGTCGGGCTCCACGAAGGAGAATCAGCGACTTCGACGCAGCATTTTTAGTAAGTGCTTGAACGAACTTTGAAAAAAAAAAGTTCGGCGAGGAAGTCGACTAACAGAGTAATGTCTGTAGGTATGCTCACAGGTCATCCTGCAGAGGAGATGCCCGGTTCTACGGGTGACCATCTTCCCGAACTCTTGCAACTGCACGAGCGAATTCGGCAGGCGATGCGGGGTATTGCCCAAGCCTTATGGCCTGCCCACTCCGTGCCCGAGGGCCTTGGAGAGCTTGCGGAGAAGCTGAAGGGAGCTAGGCGGCGCTTCCGGTTATGGAAGATATCGGCCTGCCGACAAGGCACTAGGGAGGCCTGGGCTATGGTGAAGACCCGTTTTACGAAGTCTAACCCAAACCACAAGGCCGAGGTCGGACCAGTGGGGCCTGACGGGAAGGAGATCCCTGTAAGCTTAGTATACGGCCAAGTAGAGTTGGCCGCGAAGTATTCCCAGCAGGACTGTAAATTAGACAGCCTGTTAGATGGTATAGAAGAGGAATACAATCAGTCAGAATGACTATGTAATTTTGATTTGACATGTGTAATGCCTTCTAGCCGGATTGTAGATCGTTTGTCGTTGCCGACCTTTTCGCTTCAACCTCGGGACCTAACGGTCCGGAGTGTGTCCGAATACCATAGCGGTTATATAAGAACCGGGGTATGCGTGGAGACCAGGCGTAGGGGTCATTAGTGCTTTATCAGACAAGTGCCCAACTAGTTATGTTATATTACATGGTTAGTAAGAAACATCTTCCAGAGAGAATAGTTCCGTTAGGGGTTCCTTTCGCTGGGACGCATGCCCTAAAGTGCATGTCCAGACTGCGTGAAAAAACGCAGAAAAAAGCATCTGGGGGCGCATAAAATGGGTAAAAAGATCATCTTTTATTTCACCGACCGAATATTCCCTTAAGAACGCTAGCTTTCGGCTTCACCCAATCTGAGGTACACATCTGGCTGACCCGGCAGTAACAATCGCAGAGGTGCTCCCTTTACCGCCTAGCCGAACAATCGGGAACGTAGGGGTAAGCACAAGAGCCAGGCGACCCAGCTTGGCCAAAACTTAAGTCATATCGATGCATATAATGGTGAAGAAAAAGGTACATGCGGAAGTTTGACGCATGTGTTGGGCGTGAAGCCCGTATAAATAAGCTTCTGTTAAAGAAGCCCCCAGGTTTAATGAGCGCGAGTGGCGCGTCACTAGATGAGCCTTTAAGGGCTATAAAAGAAAAGAGGGGAAGGAGAGAAATGTAAGACAGAAGAATGCAAAAAATGCAAAAAAAGGACAGAGGAAGGAGACGAACACAGAGTCCAGCGCTAGGCATAGAATCTTCGGAGACGGGTGGCGTTCCACGGGTTCGGCTCGAGTCGGTTATCCGATGCATCTCGCAGGCGGTACGCCCCACCAGTCAGAACTTGGTCGATTATTAATGGACCTTCCCATTTGGGCTTGAGTTTGTCCTTTTTCTTATCCGGCAGGCATAGAACTAGTTCGCCAACATTGTAATTTTTGGCCCGTACTTCTCTGCTTTGATATCTTCGGGCCTGTTGTTGATAAAATGCGGAACGGGCTTTTGCCACGTCACGGTCCTCCTCCAAGGCATCCAAGTTGTCCTGCCGATCGAGCTTGGCTTCTCTTTCTTCGTACATGCGCTCTCTAGGTGAGTCATGAATTATGTCGCAGGGCAGAACTGCCTCTGCACCGTACACCATAAAAAATGGTGTGTATCCGGTGGTGTGATTTGGCGTGGTCCGCAGCCCCCAGAGCACGGAGTCGAGCTCCTCTACCCAGTGCGTGTTAGATTACTTGAGGGACCGCACCAGTCTGGGTTTAATGCCGCTCATGATAAGATCATTTGCGCGTTCGACCTGGCCGTTGGTTTGTGGGTGATAGACGGAAGCATAATCGAGCTTGATGCCCATGTTTTTGCACCAGAGTTTTACCTCGTCGGCGGTAAAGTTTGTACCGTTGTCGGCTATGATGCTGTGGGGGACGCCATAACGGTGTACAACCCCGGATATGAAGTCTATCACAGGTCCGGATTCGGCCGTTTTATCAGGCTTGGCTTCTATCCATTTGGTGAACTTATCCACCATGACCAGTAAGTATTTTTTTCCTATGGGTTCCACCTTTAAGGGGTCCGACCATGTCAAGCCCCCAGACCGCAAAAGGCCAGGTGATGGGTATAGTTTGGAGTGCGGTGGGCGGCATATGGCTTTGGTTGGCAAAAAGTTGGCAACCAGCGCATCGTTGGACTAGGTCCTGAGCGTCTGCTCGGGCCGCCGGCCAATAAAAGCCTGTACGGAAAGCCTTGCTAACAAGGGACCAAGCAGCGGCATGGTGACCACCAAGTCCGGCGTGAATTCTCTTCGGAGATGCACCTTTGAAGGACTCCGGTAGTGCTTTTCTTATAAAGTTCTCCCTCATGGACTCTGTAGGCCTTAGATCGCCGCACTACGCAGCGGGCCTCGTTTTGGTCCTCCGGGAGTTCCTGCCTAGTAAGGTAGGCTAGGAATGGTTCTGTCCACGGGGCGATAACCGCCATTATTACGTGGGCTGAAGGTGTAATTTCGTTGGCAGAGCCTCCAATTGTGTCAGATTGTTCGGCGTCGAGTGGTGCGGCTGGGTTCGGGCTGTTATTTGCGGGTTCCCCCTCCCATGCTACGGATGGCTTGAACAATCTTTCCAAAAAGACGTTGGGGGGGACCGTATCGCGTTTTGCTCCGATGCGTGCTAGGACGTCCGCCGCTTGATTGTTTTCTCGGGCTATATGGTGAAACTCCAGCCCTTCGAACCGAGCTGACATTTTTAGGACGGCGTCGCGGTAAGCTGGCATTTTTGGGTCCTTGGCGTCGAAGTCTCCATTTATTTGGGATATCGCGAGGTTTGAATCCTCGCGTACCTCTAGGTGCTGGATACCCATGGATACTGCTATCCGGAGGCCATGTAGGAGGGCCTCATATTCGGCTGCATTGTTGGAATCCGTGTACATGATCTGGAGCTCATATTGGACTGTGTCTCCTGTGGGGGACGTCAGGACGACGCCGGCCCCCAGTCCGGCCAACATTTTGGAGCCGTCAAAATGCATAATCCAGTTTGAATATGTGTCGTACTCTTTAGGGAGCTCGGCCTCCGTCCATTCTGCGACGAAGTCGGCCAAAAACTTGCGATTTAATAGCTCACCGTGGCTTATAGGTTATATCGAACGGGAGAAGCTCGATGTCCCATTTTGCAATCCGTCCTGTTGCATCGCGGTTGTTGATAATATCGTTTAGTGGCACTTCCGAGGCTACTGTTATGGAACACTCTTGAAAGTAGTGTCGTAGCTTCCGGGATGCCATGAATATCGCGTATGCAATCTTTTGATAATGCGGGTACCTTGATTTGCATGGAGTGAGGACAGTGGACACGTAGTAGACCGGCCTTTGAAGGGGGAATTTGTGTCCGTCCATTTCCCGCTCGACAACGAGCACTGCGCTGACAACTTGGTGTGTTGCTGCAATGTACAATAACATTGGTTCGTCGGTGATTGGCGCGGCCAGGACTGGGTTTGTTGCCAATATGGCTTTTATTTCGTCAAGTCCGGCCGTGGCGGCATCCGTCCACTCTAAGTGTTCGGTGCGCCGAAGGAGGCGATAAAGGGGTAGTGCCTTTTCTCCCAAGCGGGAGATGAAGCGGCTTAAAGCCGCCACACATCCGGTTAATTTTTGTATTTGTTTAAGGTCCTTTGGGACATCCAATTGTGACAAAGCTCGGATCTTGGCTAGGTTTTCTTCAATTCCTCTACCGGATACAATGAAGCCCAAGAGCTTTCCGGCTGGAACGCCGAAGACGCATTTTTCTGGGTTGAGCTTGATGTCATATTTTCGGAGGTTATCGAATGTAAGCCTCAAGTCGTTTACTAGGGATTCAACATGTCTTGATTTGACGACCACATCATCCACATACGCCTCCACTGTTTTATCGATCTGGTTTGCCAGACATGTCTGGATCATGCGCTGATATGTTGCGCCGGCGTTTTTCAGCCCGAAGGGCATTGTGTTGAAGCAGAATGGGCCATATGGTGTGATGAATGCTGTTGCAGCTTGGTCTGATTCTGCCATCTTGATTTGATGGTAACCGGAGTATGCGTCGAGGAAACACAACAAATCGTGTCCTGCGGTGGCATTGATAATTTGATTGATATGGGGGAGGGGGAAGGGATCCTTTGGGCAAGCCTTGTTAAGGTCTTTAAAATCGACACACAGGCGCCAGGATTTGTCCTTCTTTGGTACCATCACCAGGTTTGCTAGCCAGTCCGGATGTTTTATGTCTTTGATGAATCCGGCCTCTAATAGCTTGGCTAGCTCCTCTCCCATAGCATGTCTCTTGGGTTCGGAAAAACGCCGAAGGGCTTGTTTGACAGGTTTAAATCCTTTTAGGATATTTAAGCTGTGTTCAGCCAGCCTACGTGGGATCCCTGGCATGTCTAAAGGGTGCCAGGCAAAGATGTCCTAGTTCTCTCGTAGGAACTCTCGCAGTGCGGCGTCTGCATCAGGGTTCAGTCGTGCCCCGATGGAAGCTGTTTTATTGGGATCTGTTGGATGGACCTGGAATTTGACTATTTCGTCAGCTGGCTTGAAGGACGTGGATTTGGATCTTCAGCCGGACTATGTCGTTGAATCTGAAACCTCACCTAATCCAAGATTCGGAGGCCGAAGAGTTTCCGAACTCAGAAGTTCGGATTCTTGGATGTTGTCCAATGAATCTAGCCTGTTGCCTGATCCTAAGCTCAGGTCTTGAGTTACATCCTCCCCTCCGCGGGTATCCGTCTTGGAGGGGTCGGGAATTCGAACGTAGCTAGTCCTTAAAATAGATGAAGGGTCGCCGCACTGCGCCTCTACCACGGCAACATGGTGGGTGACTTGGGGAGAGTTAGTTTCTCTTAGATCGGGTTTAAGCCCAACCTGGTCGTAATCCGTAGCGACCCCCAGGGCGGCGATGCGATCCAAGAGCTCGTTTACGGAAGAGAGCTCCATTGGATCTAGCTGCTCGACGAGCTCCGAGCTGACGTGTAGGTTGCTTTTGATGACCCGAGAGGTCACCGTCGGTGCAACAGCCGAACAGGCGGTCATGAGGAAACCACCTAGCCGGAGGGTTTGGCCGACAGCCAAGGCTCCCTTAGCAACAGCGCCGTCTTTAAAGACGGGAGGAGGCATCCTTCCTGATTGTGACGGCACAGAGGAACTCTCAATGAAAGCACCAATGTCGGTGTCAAAACCGGCGGATCTCGGGTAGGGGGTCCCAAACTGTGTGTCTAGGCCGGATGGTAACAGGAGGCAGGGAACACGATGTTTTACCCAGGTTCGGGCCCTCTCGATGGAGGTAAAACCCTACGTCCTGCTTGATTAATATTGATGATATTGTTAGTACAAGAGTAAATCTACCACGAGATCAAGGAGGCTAAACCCTAGAAGCTAGCCTATGGTATGATTGTTGTATATGGAGTTGATTGCCTACGGACTACAACCCTCCGGTTTATATAGACACCGGATAGGGTTAGGGTTACATAGAGTCGGTTACAATGGTAGGAGATCTTGAATATCCGCATCGCCAAGCTTGCCTTCCATGCCAAGGAAAGTCCCATCCGGACACGGGACGAAGTCTTCAATCTTGTATCTTCATAGTCCTGGAGTCCGGCTGAAGGTATAGTCCGGCTACCCGAACACCCCCTAATCCAGGACTCCCTCAACGGCAAGTCCCAGAAAACAGACCTCGTTTTCCATACCTTCAGCAGCGGCTTTGGCGCCTTTCGCTTCTTTCCCGGCTCTGGCGCCTTTTGCTTCTTTCCCGGCAGTGGGCAATCTTTCCAATTTTTCAACAGCTCGTCTATTTCCTCGCCGCTCCTTGTACGCGGGCGTTTTCGGGGTTCGGTTTCACCATCGAATAGATCCTTGCGTTTCCTCCACGGGTCATCGTCGCGAAGCCACCTTTGATGTCCCATGAACACGGTTTTTGAAGACCCGGGATCTCTATCTAGCTGGCGATACGTTGTGTCATCCATGCAACTTACGCATCCAGAAAATCTGTGGACTACCTGCCCCGCGAGATATCCGTAACTGAGATAGTCGTGCACCGTCGTGAGCAGTGCGGCTCTCATAGGGAAATATTCTTTCTCTACGGCATCCCACGTATTGGCTGGCATTTTCCACAGCGTGTCTAGCTCCTCTTTCAGCAGCCCCAGATACAGATTTATGTCGTTCCCTGGTTGTTTCGGCCCTTCAATTAGCATACTCATGTGAATGTACTTCCTCTTCATGCACAACCAGGGGGGAAGGTTGTACATCCACACAAACACAGGCCACGTGCTATGTGTGCTTCTCTGGCTGCCAAACGGATTGACTCCATCAGTGCTCGCGCCCAGCACGATGTTCCTTGGATCCTTCCCAAATTCTGGGTATTCGAAGTTTAACGCTTGCCACTGGCTCGCATCCTTAGCTAGGGTGACTCAGCATCTTGTCTTTTTTATTTATCTCCGGATCATTTCCGTCATCTTCCTGCTTCTTCTCCTCCCTATCTGCGTGCCAACGCAGGAGCTTTGCTACCTTAGGGTCCGCGAAATACCGCTGCAGACGAGGAGTGATCGGAAAGTACCACACCGATTTTCGAGGAGCTTTCTTCCTCTTCTTGTATCGAGTGACGCCGCACACCGGACATATGGTAGACTCCGCGTGCCCGTCCCGATAAATGATGCAATTGTTCATGCACACATGGTATTTCACGTGCGGTAAATCCAGAGGACACACGATTTTCTTCGCCTCCTCGAAACTGGTCGGGCACTTGTTCCCCTTGGGAAGACGTTCGTGCCAGAATGACATGTTCTCGTTGAAGCATGCGTCGGTCATTTTGTGTTTTACCTTCATCTCCAGAGCCATGAGCATTACTTTCAGGCGGGTATCCTCGGGCCTGCATCCTTCATACAATGGAGTAACCGCGTCTATCTCCAGTTGATCCAGCTTGGCTTTCTCTCGGGCGGCAGCTCTTGCGTTATCCGTCTGCTTGAGAAGAAGCTCTTGAATATGAGGGTCCTGCACCCAGCCTCCATCGTCGTCTGCTCCGGCATCTTCATCTTCATGATCATGCCCTTCGTCTTGATCTTCCTCATCATCATGTACGACATCTTCTACATGATGACTGTGTACAGCATCACCGTCGTGATCATGTCCTGGAGATTCTTCGTCTTCTCGCCCGCCATCGCCGCGGTGGTACTTGTCTTGTTGCCCTTCCTCATTTCTTGCCCGGCCCCCATGGACGACTTCATAGTCATCTTCATCGCCTTGCCACCGATAGCCATCCATGAAACCACGCAAGAGCAGGTTGGTCCCGCACCTGCCCGGAATCCGGGTCCGCAATAAGGCTCTTCAGCTTGCATCTTCGACACGGACATCTTATCTCCATCTCGTTCTTTTGAAGCATCTCGGCCTTCGTGGAGCTCAAAAACCTATTCACGATGCCTTCGGTCATCGTGCGGACCATGGTCGCCTGCAGGGTAGGGCAAAACGATATTTTAGAACCAAGAAAAAATTTGGCATGACCTTCCCTAAAAATAGGACCAAAAAGAATGCATAGTGCCAAAATTCTCGCCGAAACGGAAATGAATCAACATTCCGGCAAAATATTGGCAACTATCGCATTTCAAATACCGGTACCTGCAAACACAAACATATATGCAACTCCACAAACACATGCAACACCACAAACATACATAGATCTAGCTAGGCCACAAAAAGTGCATGTGCACGTTGTTGGAGTGAGCTAGGGAGAAAAAAAGTATATCTACATCATGAAGATAGCTTTCCTTTTACTTACCTATCAAAAAAAGGTAATTTCACCACTTAATTTTGGTGAATCTATGGTGGAAATGAGGTGAGGAGGAGGAGGCAGCTGAAAGCTTGGAGAAGGAGGTGGAGGGAATGAAGTGGGGAAAGTGAGTGGGTAGGTGTGGGGCTGTCCAAAATATCTTGTTGGGGTCCCAGGTTACTAATGGCGCACCACCTGCAAATGCGCCATTAGTAACCCTGGTTACTAATGGCGCACCTGCAAGTGGTGCGCCATTAGTAGTTTTGCAGAAAAGTAATATATATATATATATATATACTAATGGCGCACTTTTACAGGGTGCGCCATTAGTAGTTTAAACTAGTAATGGCGCACGGTGAGGCGGTGCGCCATTAGTAGTTTTGCAAAAAAAGAATATAAAAAATTCAGTACTGGCGCACTCCATGTCTGGTGCGCCATTACTAGTTAGAACTAGTAATGGCGCACTTCGGTAGGATGCGCCATTAGTATGTATGTAAAAATAAATTAATAAATTATCACTAGTGGCGCACCTATTTTCTGGTGCGCCATTAGTGTCTTCCACACTAATGGTGCATCACCAACTGGTGCGCCATTAGTATATAGTAGTGGCGCACTACTTCCCTAATGCGCCATTAGTGTCAATCCTATCTATAGCCCTTTTCCTAGTAGTGTCACCATGGTGTTGGAGCGTAAATCGGTGTGGATCTCGTCAAGGGAGTAGCATAGCTTGTCGGGGTAGTCCTTGAAGATAGGATTCACTTTTTTATGTGAGACTGAATAGATGGTGTGTTTCCACAAATTACGCCATAGCGAGGAAGGGAGTGGTTGTATCTGATACGAAGTGTTAGGGTAGGGGTGGATCTAACTAATGGTCAATCACTCTCACATATGATTAGGTGTTGAGTAAAAATGTAAAAATTACAGATGAGGACTTACACGGATTGGGGAAGAACAAAAGAACTTGTGGGAGGTGAAACAAAAGGAGGTTGTCAATGTTGCCTTGCCTTGATCCTTTGGATGCCTTCTCTCTCATTAGTTGTCGGCTTAAGAAGTGGCTGGAGTTGAGCTGGTAGTGCCCGCCCATTCGGGTCCATGATACTTGGGGTTGAGAGTTCATTCACGTGCGTGCCTTCCTCCTTGTATAGTGGACCAGCCATGTCAGGGCCCTGAGATTATGTGCGGTGTGGTTACATTGGCAATATATTTATACTAGGTTCATGTGCACTTTGTTGTGCCATTCCTCGGCCGTGAGTTAAATCTCTTTTATGCGGGCTATTAAGGTTATAGGTGAGTATTTTTGCATCAAAAAACAAAAAATCAAACTGACTTGACTGATATTCTCGGTTTATTCGTTTTATGGTGTTCAGTTTAGTGTTTCCATTACTACTTGTTTGGTGTTTGGGTGTATCTTCGGTATTTATCCTACATAAACCGAACTGGCCATCATACCATATACATTGAAATGAACTTTCCTTTTCTCTGACTTCCGTACATTGTAGGCACGTTCAAACATCGTGGATGTCTCCTAGAGGGGGGTGGATAGGCGCTTTGAAATAATTACGGTTTAGGCATGACCCTAAAGAGATTAAGCATGCGAATTACCCAAACATCAAATTTTGTTCCATGGAAACTAAGAGTGTCAGAGAATCCTACTCCCCTAGTCGACATCTTTACTCTCTAGGCGGTAAAACCTAATAAGGAGAAACGAGGCTTTGATACCAATTGAAAGATTATGGATGTCGCCTAGAGGGGGGTGAATAGGCGCTTTAAAATAATTATGGTTTAGGCTTGAACAAATGCGGAATAAACCTAGAGGTTAATTTGTCAAGCACAAAACCTGCAACAACTAGGCTCACCTATGTGCACAAACAACTTATGCTAAGCAAGATAAACAACTAAGTGATAGTAAGATATATGACAAGAAACAATATGGCTATCACAAAGTAAAGTGCATAAGTAAAGGGCTTGGGTAAGAGATAATCGAGGCACGCAGAGACGATGATGTATCCCGAAGTTCACACCCTTGAGGATGCTAATCTCCGCTTGGAGTGGTGTGGAGACACAATGCTCCTCAAGAAGCCACTAGGGCCACCGTAATCTCCTCACGCCCTCGCACAATGCAAGATGTCGTGATTTCACTAAGGGACCCTTGAGGGCGGTCACCGAACCCGTACAAATGGCAACCCTTGGGGGCGGTCACCGAACCCATACACTTTGGCAACCCTTGGGGCGGTCACCGGTACCCGTCAAATTTCTCGAGGCGATCTCCACAACCTAATTGGAGACCCCGACGCTTGCCCGAAACTTTACACCACAATGATTGAGCTCCGAACACCACCAACCGTCTAGGGCACCCAAGCACCCAAGAGGAACAAGCTCAAGGGCACCAAGCACCCAAGAGTAATAAGCTTCTCAACTTGTAACTTCAACGTATCACCGTGGAGAACTCAAACCGATGTACCAAATGCAATGGCAAGGGCACACGGAGTGCCCAAGTCCTTCTCTCTCAAATCCCACCAAAGCAACTAATGCTAGGGAATAAAACGGGAGGAAGAACGAAGAAAGAGAACACAAAGAACTCCAAGATCTAGATCCAAAGGGTTCCCCTCACATAAAGGAGAAAGTGATTGGTGGAAATGTGGATCTAGATCTCCTCTCTCTTTTCCCCCCAAAACTAGCAAAAATCCATGGAGGGATTGAGAGATAGCAAGCTCGAATAGGGTCAACAATAGGGGAAGAACACGAGCTCAAAGGATGGTGGGATCCAATGGGGAAGAAGACCCCCTTTTATAGGTCCCCACGAATCTGCCCGTTATGTGCAAAAACTGTAGGACCGGTACAACTGGTCATGAACCGGTACAACCGGTCAAAGTAGAGGAAAAATCAACCTGTAGGAAAAAGCCCTAAGTGGTGCAACAGCCCGGGGAACCGGTAGTACCGGCTAAACTGAACTAACCGGTACAACCGCTCCACAACCTCTCAAGAACCGCTCCAAACAGAACCCAGACCGGTGGTAGAGCGGTACAGCGCCGGTACAACCTTCGGATCAATTCTGGAGCGGTACAACCGCTCCAACCACCGGTTGTACCGGTCAACCGGTGCAACCTCTCTAAGGGGCGGTACAACCTCTCTATGTAAAACAGGTAAGATCAAAACAGCCACAACTTTCGCATACGAGCTCCGAATTTGACGAAATCAAGTTTGTTGGAAAGTTAAAGACAAGAGAAAACACAATATTGATAGAAAGATCAATAAATAGCAATTTAGAAAATGCCCAAAATAAAAAGGTGAGAACCCTTTCTCAATTAAGACTGGTAAAAACTCCAACACCGAAAACACAAAAGAAATGCATATGAAATCGGTTTTTGATGAACTCGAGCTTGTCATGAAGATGGCCATAAGCCCCAAATCTCACAAGGAGAAAAACTAAACAAGAACCAAGAGAGATGATGCAAGGATGCAATGGTTTGAGCTCTCGACGAACGATACGATCAAGCTAGTCACTAGAGAGCCCCCTTGATACTACGACAATCGATCCTACAACCAGGTCTCCCAACTACCACCATGAGACCGGTAAAATAGAAAACCGATCAAGGGAAAACCTTTGCCTTGCACATAGTCCACTTGACCTAGATGATGAGGATCTTGACTTCCTCAAGTTGGACCATCTTTCTTGATTGTGTTGGCTCAATGAAGACTAGTTGATTTCTCCCCCATACTCCACTATGGGTGAGCCACTCTTCGGCACATCTTCACAAGTCCATTGAAACCATAATGGATGGTAAGCTTCAAGCACTTGATCTCTTCGTGATGCTCCACTTGAACTTACACACGGCAATCTTGATGACGATCACCACTTGATGTCATCCTCTCCATGGGGTGAGTGATATCTTACTCTTAACACAAGCCCATGGACACGTACCTATCCCCACATAGAACTCTCACATAGACCATGGGTTAGTACACAAAGCACAATGGAAAATGCTTACCATACCATGGGATCACTTGATTTCTCTTGGTACTTCTTCTACGCTTTGTGAGTTGATCAACTCGATTCACTCTTGACTTAGTCTTGATCAACCTTGAATCTTTCCAACTCTCTTCATTTGGATGATGTCTTGAAGGTAAACATGAATGATCACACAATCTTCTTGTTCAAGACATGCTTGCAATAAGTTAAACACTCACATGACCAATATTTGGATATTTCCTTAATAGCACCTCGGTCAACCGGTACAACCTCTCTAAGGGGCGGTACAACCTCTCTATGTAAACTAGGTAAGATCAAAACAGCCACAACTTTCGCATACGAGCTCCGAATTCAATGAAATCAAGTTTGTTGGAAAGCTAAAGACAAGAGCAAACATAATATTGATAGAAATATCAAGAAATAGCAATTTATAAAATACCCAAAATAAAAAGGTGAGAACCCTTTCTCAATTAAGACCAGTAAAAACTCCAACACCAAAAACACAAAAGAAGATGCATATGAAATCGGTTTTCGATGAACTCGAGCTTGTCATGAAGATGGCCATAAGCCCCAAATCTCACAAGGAGAAAAATTAAACAAGAACCAAGAGATATGATGCAAGGATGCAATGGTTTGAGCTCTCGACGAATGATACAATCAAGCTACTCACTAGAGAGCCCCCTTTGATAGTATGGCAATCGATCCTACAACCAGGTCTCCCAACTACCACCATGAGACCGGTAAAATATAAAACCTATCAAGGGAAAACCTTTGCCTTGCACATAGTCCACTTGAGCTAGATGATGAGGATCTTGACTTTCTCAAGTTGGACCATCTTTCTTGATTGTGTTGGCTCGATGAAGACTAGTTGATTGCTCCCCCATACTCCACTATGGTGAGCCACTCTTAGGCACATCTTCACAAGTCCATTGACACCACAACGGATAGCAAGCTTCAAGCACTTGATATCTTCGTGATGCTCCACTTGAACTTACACACGGCAATCTTGATGATGATCACCACTTGATGTCATCCTCTCCATGGGGTGAGTGAAGGAAATATGCCCTAGAGGCAATAATAAAGTTATTATTTTATTTCCTTGTATCATGATAAATGTTTATTATTCATGCTATAATTGTATTAACCGGAAACATAATACTTGTGTGAATACATAGACAAACTAAACGTCACTAGTATGCCTCTACTTGACTAGCTCGTTAATCGAAGATGGTTATGTTTCCTAACCATAGACATGTGTTGTCATTTGATTAACGGGATCACATCATTAGGAGAATGATGTGATTGACATGACCCATTCCATTAGCTTAGCACCCGATCGTTTAGTATGTTGCTATTGCTTTCTTCATGACTTATACATGTCCCTATGACTATGAGATTATGCAACTCCCGTTTGCCGGAGGAACACTTTGTGTGCTACCAAACGTCACAACGTAACTGGGTGATTATAAAGGAGCTCTACAGGTGTCTCCAAAGGTACATGTTGGGTTGGCGTATTTCAAGATTAGGATTTGTCACTCTGATTGTCGGAGAGGTATCTCTGGGCCCTCTCGGTAATGCACATCACATAAGCCTTGCAAGCATTGCAACTAATGAGTTAGTTGCGAGATGATGTATTACGAAACGATTAAAGAGACTTGCCGGTAACGATATTGAACTAGGTATTGAGATACCGACGATCGAATCTCGGGCAAGTAACATACCGATGACAAAGGGAACAACGTATGTTGCTATGCGGTCTGACCGATAAAGATCTTCGTAGAATATGTAGGAGCCAATATGAGCATCCAGGTTCCGCTATTGGTTATTGACTGGAGACGTGTCTCGGTCAAGTCTACATTGTTCTCGAACCTGTAGGGTCTGCACGCTTAACGTTACGATGACAGTTTCATTATGAGTTTATATATTTTGATGTATCGAAGATTGTTCGGAGTCCCGGATGTGATCACGGACATGACGAGGAGTCTCTAAATGGTCGAGATGGACGGCTATATTCAGACACCGGAAGTGTTCCGGAGAAGTTTCGGATAAAACCGGAGTACCGGAGGGTTACCGGAACCCCCCCGGGGGTTAATGGGCCTCATGGGCCCAAAGTGGAGAAGAGGAGGGGCGGCCAGGGCAGGCCGTGGGCCCCCTCCCCCTCTAGTCCGAATTGGACAAGGAAGGGGGGCAGCGCCCCCCCCTATCCCTCCTCTCCTCTCTCGCTTCCTTCCCCCTCTCCTAGTTGGACAAGGAAAAGGAGGGAGTCCTACTCCCGGTAGGAGTAGGACTCCTCCCTGGTGCGCCTCCTCCTGGCCGGCCGCCCCTCCCCCTTGCTCCTTTATATACGGGGGCAGGGGGCACCTCTAGACAGACAAGTTGATCTTGGTGATCGTTCTCTTAGCCGTGTGCGGTGCCCCCCTCCACCATAATCATCGATAATATTGTAGCGGTGCTTAGGCGAAGCCCTGCGATGGTAGAACATCAAGATCGTCACCACGCCGTCATGCTGACGGAACTCTTCCCCGACACTTTGCTGGATCGGAGTCCGGGGATCGTCATCGAGCTAAACGTGTGCTAGAACTCAGAGGTGCCGTAGTTTCGGTGCTTGATCGGTCGGGCCGTGAAGACGTACGACTACATCAACCGCGTTGTCATAACGCTTCCGCTGTCGGTCTACGAGGGTATGTAGACAACACTCTCCCCTCTCGTTGCTATGCATCACCATGATCTTGCGTGTGCGTAGGAATTTTTTTGAAATTACTACGTTCCCCAACAGTGGCATCCGAGCCAGGTTTTATGTGTTGATGTTATTTGCACGAGTAGAACACAAGTGAGTTGTGGGCGATATAAGTCATACTGCTTACCAGCATGTCATACTTTGGTTCGGCGGTATTGTTGGATGAAGCGGCCCGGACCGACATTACGCGTACGCTTACGCGAGACTGGTTCTACCGACGTGCTTTGCACACAGGTGGCTGGCGGGTGCCAGTTTCTCCAACTTTAGTTGAACCGAGTGTGGCTACGCCCGGTCCTTGCGAAGGTTAAAACAGCACCAACTTGACAAACTATCGTTGTGGTTTTTGATGCGTAGGTAAGATTGGTTCTTGCTTAAGCCCGTAGCAGCCACGTAAAACTTGCAACAAACAAAGTAGAGGACGTCTAACTTGTTTTTGCAGGGCATGTTGTGATGTGATATGGTCAAGACGTGATGCTAAATTTTATTGTATGAGATGATCATGTTTTGTAACCGAGTTATCGGCAACTGGCTGGAGCTATATGGTTGTCGCTTTATTGTATGCAATGCAATCGCCCTGTAATGCTTTACTTTATCACTAAGCGGTAGCGATAGTCGTAGAAGCATAAGATTGGCGAGACGACAACGATGCTACGATGGAGATCAAGGTGTCGCGCCAGTGACGATGGTGATCATGACGGTGCTTCGAAGATGGAGATCACAAGCACAAGATGATGATGGCCATATCATATCACTTATATTGATTGCATGTGATGTTTATCTTTTATGCATCTTATCTTGCTTTGATTGACGGTAGCATTATAACATGATCCCTCACTAAATTATCATAGTAAAAGTGTTCTCCCTGAGTATGCACCGTTGTGAAAGTTCTTCGTGCTGAGACACCACGTGATGATCGGGTGTGATAGGCTCTACGTTCAAATACAACGGGTGCAAAACAGTTGCACACGCAGAATACTCAGGTTTAACTTGACGAGCCTAGCATATAACAGATATGGCCTCAGAACACGGAGACCGAAAGGTCGAGCGTGAATCATATAGTAGATATGATCAACATAGTGATGTTCACCAATGAAACTACTCCATCTCACGTGATGATCGGACATGGTTTAGTTGATTTGGATCACGTGATCACTTAGAGGATTAGAGGGATGTCTATCTAAGTGGGAGTTCTTTAGTAATATGATTAATTGAACTTAAATTTATCATGAACTTAGTACCTGATAGTATCTTGCTTGTTTATGTTTGATTGTAGATAGATGGCCCGTGCTGTTGTTCCGTTGAATTTTAATGCGTTCCTTGAGAAAGCAAAGTTGAAAGATGATGGTAGCAATTACACGGACTGGGTCCGTAAGTTGAGGATTATCCTCATTGCTACACAGAAGAGTTACGTCCTGGAAGCACTGCTGGGTGCCAGGCCTGCTGCTGATGCAACTGACGACGTTAAGAACATCTGGCTGAGCAAAGCTGATGACTACTCGATAGTTCAATGTGCCATGCTTTACGGCTTAGAATCGGGTCTTCAACGACGTTTTGAACATCATGGAGCATATGAGATGTTCCAAGAGTTGAAGTTAATATTTCAAGCAAATGCCCGGATTGAGAGATATGAAGTCTCCAATAAGGTCTATACCTGCAAGATGGAGGAGAACAGTTCTGTCAGTGAGCATATACTCAAAATGTCTGGGTATAATAATCACTTGATTCAATTGGGAGTTAATCTTCCAGATGATTGCGTCATTGACAGAATTCTCCAATCACTTCCACCTAGCTACAAGAGCTTCGTGATGAACTATAATATGCAAGGGATGGATAAGACAATTCCGAGCTCTTCGCAATGCTAAAAGCTGCGGAGGTAGAAATCAAGAAGGAGCATCAAGTGTTGATGGTCAACAAGACCACTAGTTTCAAGAAAAAGGGCAAAGGGAAGAAGGGGAACTTCAAGAAGAATAGCAAGCAAGTTGCTGCTCAGGAGAAGAAACCCAAATCTGGACCTAAGTCTGAAACTGAGTGCTTCTACTGCAAGCAGACTGGTCACTGGAAGCGGAACTGCCCCAAGTATTTGGCGGTTAATAAGGATGGCAAGGTGAACAAAGGTATATGTGATATACATGTTATTTATGTCTACCTTACTAATGCTCGCAGTAGCACCTGGGTATTTGATACTGGTTCTGTTGCTAATATTTGCACCTCGAAACAGGGACTACGGATTAAGCGAAGATTGGCTAAGGACGAGGTGATGATGCGCGTGGGAAATGGTTCCAAAGTCGATGTGATCGCGGTCGGCACACTACCTCTACATCTACCTTCGGGATTAGTATTAGACCTAAATAATTGTTATTTGGTGCCAGCGTTGAGCATGAACATTATATCTGGATCTTGTTTGATGCGAGACGGTTATTCATTTAAATCAGAGAATAATGGTTGTTCTATTTATATGAGTAATATCTTTTATGGTCATGCACCCTTGAAGAGTGGTCTATTCTTATTAAATCTCGATAGTAGTGACACACATATTCATAATGTTGAAGCCAAAAGATGCAGAGTTGATAATGATAGTGCAACTTATTTGTGGCACTGCCGTTTGGGTCATATCGGTGTAAAGCGCATGAAGAAACTCCATACTGATGGACTTTTGGAACCACTTGATTATGAATCACTTGGTACTTGTGAACCGTGCCTTATGGGCAAGATGACCAAAACACCGTTCTCCCGTACTATGGAGAGAGCAACAGATTTGTTGGAAATCATACATACAGATGTATGTGGTCCAATGAATGTTGAGGCTCGTGGCGGATATCGTTATTTTCTCACCTTCACAAATGACTTAAGCAGATATGGGTATATCTACTTAATGAAACATAAGTCTGAAACGTTTGAAAAGTTCAAAGAATTTCAGAGTGAAGTTGAAAATCATCGTAACAAGAAAATAAAGTTTCTACGATCTGATTGTGGAGGAGAATATTTGAGTTACGAGTTTGGTGTACATTTGAAACAATGCGGAATAGTTTCGCAACTCACGCCACCCAGAACGCCACAGCGTAATGGTATGTCCGAACGTCGTAATCGTACTTTACTAGATATGGTGCGATCTATGATGTCTCTTACTGATTTACCGCTATCGTTTTGGAGTTATGCTTTAGAGACGGCCGCATTCACGTTAAATAGGGCACCATCGAAATCCGTTGAGACGACGCCTTATGAACTATGGTTTGGCAAGAAACCAAAGTTGTCATTTCTTAAAGTTTGGGGCTGCGATGCTTATGTGAAAAAGCTTCAACCTGATAAGCTCGAACCCAAATCGGAGAAATGTGTCTTCATAGGATATCTAAAGGAAACTGTTGGATACACCTTCTATCACAGATCCGAAGGCAAGACTTTTGTTTCTAAATTCGGAAACTTTCTTCAGAAGGAGTTTCTCTCGAAAGAAGTGAGTGGGAGGAAAGTAGAACTTGATGAGGTAACTGTACCTGCTCCCTTATTGGAAAGTAGTACATCACAGAAACCGGTTTCTGTGACACCTACACCAATTAGTGAGGAAGCTAATGACGATGATCATGAAACTTCAGAACAAGTTTCTACTGAACCTCATAGATCAACCAGAGTAAGATCCGCACCAGAGTGGTATGGTAATCCTATTCTGGAGGTCATGCTACTAGATCATGATGAACCTACGAACTATGAAGAAGCGATGGTGAGCCCAGATTCCGCAAAATGGCTTGAAGCCATGAAATCTGAGATGGGATCCATGTATGAGAACAAAGTGTGGACTTTGGTTGACTTGCCCAATGATCGGCAAGCAATTGAGAATAAATGGATCTTCAAGAAGAAGACTGACACTGATGGTAATGTTACTGTCTACAAAGCTCGACTTGTCGCAAAAGGTTTTCGACAAGTTCAAGGGATTGACTACGATGAGACCTTCTCACCCGTAGCGATGCTTAAGTCTGTCCGAATCATGTTAGCAACTGCCGCATTTTATGATTATGAAATTTGGCAGATGGATGTCAAAACTGCATTCCTGAATGGATTTCTGGAAGAAGAGTTGTATATGATGCAGCCGGAAGGTTTTGTCAATCCAAAAGGAGCTAACAAAGTGTGCAAGATCCAGTGGATCCATTTATGGACTGGTGCAAGCCTCTCGGAGTTGGAATAAATGCTTTGATAGTGTAATCAAAGCATTTGGGTTTGTACAGACTTTTGGAGAAGCCTGTATTTACAAGAAAGTGAGTGGGAGCTCTGTAGCATTTCTGATATTATATGTGGATGACATATTAGTAATCGGAAATGATATAGAATTTCTAGATAGCATAAAGGGATACTTGAATAAGAGTTTTTCAATGAAATGCCTCGGTGAAGCTGCTTACATATTGGGCATTAAGATCTATAGAGATAGATCAAGACGCTTAATTGGACTTTCACAAAGCACATACCTTGACAAAGTTTTGAAGAAGTTCAAAATGGATCAAGCAAAGAAAGGATTCTTGCCTGTGTTACAAGGTGTGAATTTGAGTAAGACTCAATGCCCGACCACTGCAGAAGATAGAGAGAAAATGAAAGATGTTCCCTATGCTTCAGCCATAGGCTCTATCATGTATGCAATGCTGTGTACCAGACCTGATGTGTGTCTTGCTATAAGTCTAGCAGGGAGGTACCAAAGTAATCCAGGAGTGGATCACTGGACAGCGGTCAAGAACATCCTGAGATACTTGAAAAGGACTAAGGATATGTTTCTCGTATATGGAGGTGACAAAGAGCTCATCGTAAATGGTTACGTTGATGCAAGCTTTGACACTGATCCGGCTGATTCTAAATCGCAAACCGGATACGTGTTTACATTAAACGGTAGAGCTGTCAGTTGGTGCAGTTCTAAACAAAGCGTTGTGGCGGGATCTACATGTGAAGCGGAGTACATAGCTACTTCGGAAGCAGCAAACGAAGGAGTCTGGATGAAGGAGTTCATATCCGATCTAGGTGTCATACCTAGTGCATCGGGTCCAATGAAAATCTTTTGTGACAATACTGGTGCAATTGCCTTGGCAAAGGAATCCAGATTTCACAAGAGAACCAAGCACATCAAGAGACGCTTCAATTCCATCCGGGATCTAGTCCAGGTGGGAGACATAGAGATTTGCAAGATACATACGGATCTGAATGTAGAAGACCCATTGACTAAGCCTCTTCCACGAGCAAAACATGATCAACACCAAAGCTCCATGGGTGTTAGAATCATTACTGTGTAATCTAGATTATTGACTCTAATGCAAGTGGGAGACTGAAGGAAATATGCCCTAGAGGCAATAATAAAGTTATTATTTTATTTCCTTATATCATGATAAATGTTTATTATTCATGCTAGAATTGTATTAACCGGAAACATAATACTTGTGTGAATACATAGACAAACTAAACGTCACTAGTATGCCTCTACTTGACTAGCTCGTTAATCGAAGATGGTTATGTTTCCTAACCATAGGCATGTGTTGTCATTTGATTAACGGGATCACATCATTAGGAGAATGATGTGATTGACATGACCCATTCCATTAGCTTAGCACCCGATCATTTAGTATGTTGCTATTGCTTTCTTCATGACTTATACATGCTCCTATGACTACGAGATTATGCAACTCCCGTTTGCTGGAGGAACACTTTGTGTGCTACCAAACGTCACAACGTAACTGGGTGATTATAAAGGAGCTCTATAGGTGTCTCCAAAGGTACATGTTGGGTTGGCGTATTTCGAGATTAGGATTTGTCACTCTGATTGTCGGAGAGGTATCTCTGGGCCCTCTCGGTAATGCACATCACATAAGCCTTGCAAGCATTGCAACTAATGAGTTAGTTGCGAGATGATGTATTACGAAACGAGTAAAGAGACTTGCCGGTAACGAGATTGAACTAGGTATTGAGATACCGACGATCGAATCTCGGGCAAGTAACATACCGATGACAAAGGGAACACAGTATGTTGTTATGCAGTCTGACCGATAAAGATCTTCGTAGAATATGTAGGAGCCAATATGAGCATCCAGGTTCCGCTATTGGTTATTGACTGGAGACGTGTCTCGGTCATGTCTACATTGTTCTCGAACCCGTAGGGTCCGCACGCTTACGTTATGATGACAGTTTCATTATGAGTTTATATATTTTGATGTACCAAAGATTGTTCAGAGTCCCGGATGTGATCACGGACATGACAAGGAGTCTCGAAATGGTCGAGACATAAAGATTGATATATTGGACGGCTATATTCGGACACCGAAAGTGTTCCGGAGAAGTTTCGGATAAAACCGGAGTACCGGGGGGTTACCGGAACCCCCCAGGGGTTAATGGGCCTCATGGCCCAAAGTGGAGAAGAGGAGGGGCGGCCAGGGCAGGCCGCCCCCCCCCCCTCTAGTCCGAATTGGACAAGGAGGGGGCGGCGCCCCCCCCCTTCCTTCCTTTCCTCTCTCCCTTCCTTCCCCCTCTCCTTGTTGGACAAGGAAAACGAGGGAGTCCTACTCCCGGCAGGAGTAGGACTCCTCCCTGGCGCGTCTCCTCCTGGTCGGCCGCCCCTCCCCCTTGCTCCTTTATATACGGGGGCAGGGGGGCACCTCTAGACACACAAGTTGATCTTGGTGATCGTTCTCTTAGCCGTGTGCGGTGCCCCCCTCCACCATAATCCTCGATAATATTGTAGCGGTGCTTAGGCGAAGCCCTGTGACGGTAGAACATCAAGATCGTCACCACGCCGTCGTGCTGACAGAACTCTTCCCCGAAACTTTGCTGGATCGGAGTCCGGGGATCGTCATCGAGCTGAACGTGTGCTAGAACTCGGAGGTGTCGTAGTTTCAGTGCTTGATCGGTCGGGCCGTGAAGACGTACGACTCCATCAACCGCGTTGTCATAATGCTTCCGATGTCGGTCTACGAGGGTATGTAGACAACACTCTCCCCTCTCGTTGCTATGCATCACCATGATCTTGCATGTGCGTAGGAATTTTTTTGAAATTACTACGTTCCCCAACAGTGAGTGATATATTCCTCTTGCCGCAAGCCCATGGACACGTACCTAACCCCACATAGAACTCTCACATAGACCATGGGTTAGTACACAAAGCGCAATGGACAATACTTACCATACCATGGGATCACTTGACCCCTCTCGGTACTTCTTCTATGCTTTGTGAGTTGATCAACTTGATTCACTCTTGACTTAGTCTTGATCAACCTTGAATCTTTCCAACTCTTTTCATTTGGATGATATCTTGAAGGCAAACATAATTGATCACACAATCTTCTTCTTCTTCAAGACATGCTTGCAATAAGCTCAACACTCACATGACCAACCTTTGGATAATTCCTTAATAGCACCTTGATCAACTCATAAACTCCTTGAAACCAACACATGGACTTCAAGAAATGCCTATGGACAAATCCTTCCAATATAACTCAATGCAACCATTAGTCCATAGAGAATGTCATCAATTACCAAAACCACACATGGGGGCACCGCATGTCCTTTCAATATCCCCCATTTTGGTAATTGATGACAATCATTTTCAAGAGAATTTATATAAGGAATTATGCATCACCATGCAATGCAACAACCAATAATGCATGCGTATGAGATGCACATGCTTAGGAACAAAACCAAAGCAAGAAGAAATAACTCTCTAAACTTATCCACAAAACTCTTTGAAACTTCTCCCCCATTATCATCGATTGCCAAAATGGGCGAAAAGCTTAGAAGGCCAATATAAAAAGTGTTCCTCCATAAATTGTGTATTTCTCAACAAGAGAGTGGAATGCAGTACACATATCCAATGGTAAATACTTGGAGGAAGACAGAATATATTGAGGCCCAAAGATTGCAAAAGAATGATATGCCACAAAGACATAGCAAAGAGAGAAACAAGCAATCATGCAATCAAAAGATACCAATTGAAGCAAGCAATCAAAGGATATCAACTGAACCAACTAGACCAAAGATCCTATGAGCCACAATAATAACGGATATTACAATATGAGCAAAGGAGTGTTCTAAAGAAACTAGAGAAGCTCCCCATGATTTGTGCACACATAAGAATTTTTGTATTTGGATACATAGTATACAAAATAGGATCATAGCTCCCCCAAAATCAATAGAAACTCACAAAAAGTGCAAGTGAGCATATAGGAAACAATTTAAGCCTAGCACTTGCAACAAACAAATGGTTGAGCAACAATAAAAAGAGGCAACTTAAGAATAAGCTTAACCAAAATGATGTGTGTGAGTCATGAAAAAGCACTTGAGAAGACTAATGTAAGGATGAGCATAAAGCATCAACATAGTCTTGGATAAATGAGATACACGGTGCATGACATGTCCTCCCCACACACACCCAACAAGCATATGGGTTCACAAGCTCACTAAAAAGTGAATTAACAACAAGGCTTACGACAACCCATGGTGAAGATAGAAGATGAAAGCCTCATCAAGACGAGGGATACCAGTTAAGATGGCAAAAGCCTCGTAAAGACAAGCATGAGGAAAATAATCTTCACCACACAAGAGTGCAACAAGATGCAAAGATATAAGATCCGCACTCAAGAAAAATCCTTTCATGGAGCCACCTAGGAAATACAAAGGAAAGAAAGGTGGACGTGAAAGAATAAGAATATCAACTAGAGATGTAACTTTACTCAAGTGTAGGTACACACGAAATAGTTACACAAAGGAAACAACAAGATATCCACAAGGAAGTCAGAAATATACCAATAAGATATTTGCTTGGAATCAAAGCACATGGATAGATATGGTCTTATTGTATATAAATGAACTCCTATCACACATCCATCAAAGACATCACAACTAGCAATAAGAAATCATCGTCGGGATGCTTTGAGAAAGGAAACAAGTATCACAAGATATGAAATGAATATCATGCCAAGATGCAACCTACACAAGGTTGAATGCATGAGAGGAAATCATGAATAGATACTTGTTACTGAGAAAGCATTGTAAGGATGTAGAAAATACCAATTGAAGGTATTAGATAGTAGTTCATTGAACATCCTAGCTTGACTCCAATAAGCACATGGTGACAACACCTTCCTTGTGAGTGAGCCGAGCATCCAATGCATCTCCAGTTGTTCCTAGAACAACAACACAAACAAAATGATACCAAAACTCATTGGGACCAAAGAGTTAGAAACACCAATACATAGGACAAACTCCACATAAATATGTGCATATAGATATGAAATAGAATTCCATGCACATCTCATCCAATTTGAGTCTTGGTGGAGTTTCCCCTGTATAATGGGTCAAAGAAAGAAAGCATGCCAAAGAAAATATATGAAGTAAATATGCATGCTCAAGAATTTCAAGGACCGAAACCAAATGAAAAAGAAATACCAAGTGAAAATAGAATACCAAATGGAGAAATCATCACTTGGAAGATATCATTAAAAGATACATCAAGGAATGAGATATCCATTAAACATGAAAAAAAAGATGTCAAACTCCCAAAAGAGAGGTTGATTCCAAACAAACCAAGCTCTCTACAAAGTTTCATGATGGCACAAAGTACCCAAAAAATGGCTTGCCTTCCACCAACACACTTGATAAGGATCACAAGATGAGTGTTCTATAGAAAAATACGATAGCTCCCCCAAGAGTAGTGCATTATAGAGAATTTGCATTTGAATACAAAACGCACAAGGTGGGGTCACCATTTTCACCATATCTAGAAAACACTAGACAAGATCAAGAAATTAACAAGATCCACAAGTGATATGGAAGGCAACGGAAGTTGACACAATCCTTGGCAGGAGATAAGGCAAATAAAAGCAAAAGCCAATGTAAAGATGATCAAAAAATTCTACCACACATAAGTGAGTACCAATTGTCAAAATACAAGAAGTATTTGGAAATAATTCCCGGTGGTAGATAACAAGGATTCCAATATCATCTTCACAACAAACACAAGCAAATTGCAACTTGTAGAGCTAACATGTCGCCTAGGAACAAGATAATTAATAATATCAACTCTAAGTGACAATATATCAAATGTACACATTTTCTAGGCTTGTAATATGCACATAGCATATTACTCCCCCATAATGTGATACCAATGAAAACTTAACAAGAGGCAATAAGAGGATCCAACAAGAGATAATCGATGGACTTTTTAGAATTTGAATATCTCATGAGAGATATACCACCTAGCAACTAGATAATGTTGTAATATCAATACTAGATGGTATTCCTCATGTACACACATTTATAGGATTGTGAGGTGTACAAAGCACATCACTCCCCCAAAATGGGATGTTCCATTAATCTCTCACACGAGCCAACTAGGATACAGACAAGAAGCATAAAGGCTCAACGCACGACACACACGTACATGACGTGCAAACCAACACACACATACTTGATTGCTCAAGATAATCAAGTTGGGAGCACAACATATACAAACACATGCAAGGAACAAAACCAAACATGCAAAGGGGCAAGTAACTTTCAATGTAAACAATTTAAGTACGAGTTACCGCTAGGAGGAACATTGGATATAAGATAGAAACTTGATAATCCGAATGACTTAGCTTGAGACAACATGAATGATGAAAATCCCCTTAATTCTTCATAATGTAGCCAAGTCTCCAATGCCCTCCGTAGACACCTATTGACCAAGTTTGAGCTAGTTGTTCCCCAACCAAGTTGGCTCCTAAGAGGTTAGTCACAATAGGCTTGGCTACCCAAATGGTTCTTTGCTTGATGATGTCTACTACACAACCTTCTTCTTGTAGATGTTGTTGGGCCTCCAAGTGCAGAGGTTTGTAGGACAGTAGCAAATTTCCATCAAGTGGATGACCTAAGGTTTATCAATCCATGGGAGGCGTAGGATGAAGATGGTCTCTCTCAAACAACCCTGCAACCAAATAACAAAGAGTCTCTTGTGTCCCCAACACACCCAATACAATGGTAAATTGTATAGGTGCTCTAGTTCGGCGAAGAGATGGTGATACAAGTGCAATATGGATGGTACATATAGGTTTTTGTAATCTGAAAATATAAAAACATCAAGGTAACTAATAATAAAAGTGAGCACAAACGGCATTGCAATGCATTGAAACAAGGCCTAGGGTTCATACTTTCACTAGTGCAAGTTCTCTCAACAATAATAACATAATTGGATCATATAACTATCCCTCAACATGCAACAAAGAGTCACTCCAAAGTCACCAATAGCAGAGAACAAACGAAGAGATTATTGTAGGCTACGAAACCACCTCAAAGTTATCCTTTCTGATCGATCTGTTCAAGAGTCCGTAGAGAAATAACAGGAAGCTATACTTTCTATTTGATCTATCCTAGAGTTCGTACTAGAATAACACCTTAAGACGCAAATCAACCAAAACCCTAATGTCACCTAGATACTCCAATGTCACCTCAAGTATCCGTCGGTATGATTATACAATATGCAACACAATCTCAGATTCATCTATTCAACCAACACAAAGAACTTCAAAGAGTGCCCCATAGTTTGTACCGAAGAGTCAAGACGAAAACGTGTGCCAACCCCTATGCATAAGTTCAAAAGGTCACGGAACTCGCAAGTTGGTCACCAAAACATACATCAAGTGGATCACGTGAATATCACATTGTCACCACAGATAAGCACATGCAAGACATACATCAAGTGTTCTCAAATCCTTAAAGACTCAATCCGATAAGATAACTTCAAAGGGAAAACTCAATCCATTACAAGAGAGTAGAAGGGGAGAAACATCATAAGATCCAACTATAATAGCAAAGATCGTGATACATCAAGATCGTGCCAAATCAAGAACACGAGAGAGAGAGAGAGAGAGAGAGAGAGAGAGAGAGAGATCAAACACATAGCTACTGGTACATACCCTCAGCCCCGAGGGTGAACTACTCCCTCCTCGTCATGGAGAGCGCTGGGATGATGAAGATGGCCACCGGTGAGGGATTCCCCCCTCCGGCAGGGTGCCGAAATGGGTGTAGATTGGTTTTCGGTGGCTACGGAGGCTTGCGGCGGCGGAACTCCCGATCTAGGTTATTTTCTGGAGGTTTGGTTATTTATAGGAATTTTGGCGTCGATCTCACGTCAGGGGGGGTCTCCGAGTCATCCACGAGATAGGGGGCACGCCCAGGGGGGTAGGGTTCGCCCTCCACCCTCGTGGATGGCTCGGGACTCTTCTGGCCCAATTCTTTTACTTCGGGAGCTTCTTTTGGTCCATAAAAAATCATCAAAAATTGGCACGTCAATTGGACTCTGTTTGGTATTCCTTTTCTGTAAACTCAAAAACAAGGAAAAAACATAAACTGGAACTGGGCTCTAGGTTAATAGGTTAGTCCCAAAATTCATAGAAAATAGCATATAAATGCATATAAAACATCCTAGATGGATAATATAATAGCATGGAACAAACAAAAATTATAGATACGTTGGAGATGTATCACTTGACACCACTTTGAGTACCAACAAACTTGGCAAACACATTGCCAAATTTATCCTTCCCAGGAGAATAGGTATCATCAATAATAATTGGGTTGGATGAGTTACCACTATTGCATGAAGAAGCGAGGTGACCTTTCTCACGACATAAGTAGCAATGTCAACTCTTCACTTTCTTCTCACTTGATTTCTCAACTTGAGAAGCATTAGCTTGAGTATTCTTGAGAAGAGGCCTTTCTTCAACTTGTGGTTGAGCATTAGATTTAACTTGTGGCCGCTTCTCTTGTTGCTTGTCACTAATGGCCTTCTTCTTCAATGGGCAAGATCTAACATGATGCCCTTCAATTTTGCACTTGAAGCAAACAATCTTGGCCGAATTCTTGACTTGTTCTTGGCCCTTCTTCTTGTACATCTTGGACTTTTTCTTCTTATTGGAGTTGAATCCAAGTCCGCCTTTGTCATTGGGGGATTTTTTCACACTCAAGATATTGTTGAGTGTGGATTTCCCTTCATGACACTTTTCCATGTATTTATTCAAAGAATTGACTTGGGCCTTGAGCTCTTTGATTTCCTCTACATGGTTAGTCTCAACACAAGCACTAGAGGAAGTATAAGCTTCATCGTTAGAGTAACAAGGCAAGGAAAGCAATTCATCACAAGATGTACCAATGTTATGCACGGATGAATCACGAGGGCTAGCACAAGGCAATATAGCATTTTGACTAAAAGTAGTGCTAGTATCAACCTGAGGTTCACTAGATGTTACCTTAGCAATCATGGCCTCATGAGCTATCTTTAGCATATTATGGGATACTAGAAGATCATCGTGAGAGCTTGAGAGCTTTTCATGGCTTTCTTGCAATTTCCCATAATTGCTAGATAGCAACTCAAGTTGAGCCTGAAGCTCAACATCCTCCTTCAAAATGGATGCTTCACAAGTAATAGAGTTAGTAACACAAGCATCATCAATAATAGCAAGAGGAGAAGGCAACTTGGCAAGCTCTTTTGAATATGAAGATATGACCTCGGAACACTGGAGACCTAAAGGTCGAGCGTGAATCATATAGTAGATATGATCAACATAGTGATGTTCACCATTGAAAACTACTCCATCTCACGTGATGATCGGACATGGTTTAGTTGATTTGGATCACGTGATCACTTAGATGATTAGAGGGATGTCTATCTAACTGGGAGTTCTTAAGTAATATGATTAATTGAACTTTAATTTATCATGAACTTAGTCCTGATAGTATTTGCATATCTATGTTGTAGATCAATAGCTTGCGATGTAGCTCCCCGTTTATTTTTGATATGTTCCTAGAGAAAAATAAGTTGAATGATGTTAGTAGCAATGATGCGGATTGGATCCGTGATCTGAGGATTATCCTCATTGCTGCACAGAAGAATTATGTCCTTGATGCACCGATAGGTGACAGACCTATTGCAGGAGTAGATGCACGCGTTATGAACGTTTGACCAAGCTCGGTATGATGACTACTTGATAGTTTAGTGCACCATGCTTTACGGCTTAGAATCGGGACTTCAAATACATTTTGAACGCCACGGAACATATAAGATGTTCTAAGAGTTGAAATTGGTATTTCATACTCATGCCCGTGTCAAAAGGTATGAGACCTCTGACAGTACTTTGCCTACAAGATGGAGGAGAATAGCTCAGCTAGTGAGCATGTGCTCAGAATGTCTGAGTACTAAAATCACTTGAATCAAGTGGGAGTTAATCTTCCAGATAATATAGTGATTGACATAGTTCTCTAGTCACTATCACCAAGTTACTAGAACTTCGTGATGAACTATAATATGCAAGGGATAACAGAAACAATTCCCAAGCTCTTCGTGATGCTGAAATCGATGAAGGTAGAGATCAAGAAAAACATCAAGTGTTGATGGTTGACAAGACCACTAGTTTCAAGAAAAGGGCAAAGGGAAGAAAGGGGAACTTCAAGAAAAAAAGCAAGCAAGTTGCTGCTCAAGTGAAGAAGCCCAAGTCTAGACCTAAACTTGAGACTAAGTGCTTCTATTGCAAAGGGACTGGTCACTGGAAGTAGAACTACCCCTAGATACTTGGCGGATAAGAAGGATGGCAAAATGAACAAAGGTATATTTGATATACATGTTATTGATGTGTACTTTACTAGTGTTTATAGCAACCCCTCGGTATTTGATACTAGTTCAGTTGCTAAGAGTAGTAACTTGAAACGGGAGTTGCAGAATGAACAGAGACTAGTTAAAGGGTGAAGTGACGATGTGTGTTGGAAGTGGTTCCAAGAATGATATGATCATCATCGCACACTCCCTATACTTTCGAGATTAGTGTTGAACCTGAATAAATGTTATTTGGTGTTTGCGTTGAGCATGAATATGATTTGATCATGTTTATTGCAATACTATTGTTCATTTCAGTTAGAGAATAATTGTTGTTCTGTTTACATGAATAAAACTTTCTATCGTTATACACCCAATGAAATTGGTTTGTTGGATCTCGATCGTAATGATACACATATTCATAATATTGAAGCCAAAAGATGCAAAGTTAATAATGATAGTGCAACTTATTTGTGGCACTGTCGTTTAGGTCATATTGGTGTAAAGCGCATGAAGAAAATCCATGCTGATGGGATTTTGGAATCACTTGATTATGAATCAGTTGATGCTTGCGAACCATGCCTCATGGGCAAGATGACTAAGACTCCGTTCTCCGGAACAATGGAGCGAGCAACAAACTTGTTGGAAATAATACATACTGATGTGTGCAGTTCGATGAGTGTTGAGGCTCGTGATGGGTATCATTATTTTCTGACCCTCACAAATGATTTGAGCAGATATGGGTATATCTACTTGATGAAACATAAGTCTGAAACATTTGAAAAGTTCAAAGAATTTCAGAGTGAAGTGGAAAATCATCGTGACAAGAAAATAAAGTTTCTACGATCTGATCACGGAGACGAATATTTGAGTTACGAGTTTGGTCTTCAACTAAAACAATGTGAAATAGTTTCACAAATTCGTGCCACCTGGAACACCACAGCATAATGGTGTGTCCCAACATCATAACCGTACTTTATTGGATATAGTGCAATCTATGATGTCTCTTACCAATTTACCACTATCGTTTTTGGGGTTATGCATTAGAGACAGCTACATTCACGTTAAAAGGGGCACCATCTAAATCTGTTGAGACGACACCGTATGATCTGTGGTTTAGCAAGAAACCTAAGCTGTCGTTTCTTAAAGTTTAGGGTTGTGATGCTTATGTGAAAATTTTCAGCCTGATAAGCACAAACCTAAATCGAAAAAGTGTGTCTTCATAGGATACCCAAAAGAAACTGTTGGGTACACCTTCTATCATAGATCCGAAAGACAATATCTTTGTTGCTAAAGAGTGGATCCTTTCTAGAGAATAAGTTTCTCTCGAAAGAAGTGAGTGGGAGGAAATTAGAACTTGATGAGGTAACTGTACCTGCTCCCTTATTGGAAAGTAGTCCATCACAGAAATATGTTCATGTGACTCCTACACCAATTAGTGAGGAAGCTAATGATGATGATCATGTAACTTCAGATCAAGTTACTACCGAACCTCGTAGGTCAACCAGGGTGAGATCCACACCAGAGTGGTACGGTAATCCTATTCTGGATGTCATGTTACTTGACCATGACGAACCTACAAACTATGAGGAAGCGATGATGAGCCCAGATTCCGCGAAATGGCTTGAGGCCATGAAATCTGAGATGGGATCCATGTATGAGAACAAAGTATGGACTTTGATTGACTTGCCCGATGATCAGTGAGTCATTAAGAATAAATGTATCTTCAAGAGGAAGACGGATGCTGATAGTAGTGTTACTATCTACAAAGCTCAAATTGTCGCATAGTGTTTTAGACAAGTTTAAGGTGTTGACTACGATGAGATTTTCTCACTCGTATCGATGCTTAAAAGTATGTCTGAATCATGTTAGCAGTTGCCGCATTTTATGAAATCTGGCAAATGGATGTCAAAACTGTATTCCTTCATGGATTTCTTAAAAGAAGAGTTGTATATGATGCAACAAGAATGTTTTGTCGATCCTAAAGGTGCTAACTAAGTGAGCAAGCTCCAGTGATCCATCTATGGACTGGTGCAAGCATCTTGGAGTTGAAATATATGCTTTGATAAAGTGATCAAAGCATATGGTTTTATACAGACTTGCAGTGAAGAATGTATTTACAAGAGAGTGAGTGGGAGCACTACAGCATTTCTGAAAACTATATGTGAATGACATATTGTTGATTGGAAATAATGTAGAATTTTCTGGAAAGCATAAAGGAGTGTTTGAAAAGAGTTTTTCAAAGAAAGACCTCGATGAAGCTGCTTACACATTGAGCATCAAGATCTATAGAGATAGATCAAGACGCTTGATAATTTTTTTTCAATGAGTACATACCTTGACAAGATTTTGAAATAGTTCAAAATGGAACAGTCAAAGAAGGAGTTCTTGCCTGTGTTGCAAGGTGTGAAGTTGAGTAAAGACTCAAAACCCGACCACAGCAGAAAATAGAAAGAGAATGAAAAGTCATTCCCTATGCCTCAGTCATAGGGTCTATAAAGTATGCTATGCTATTTACCAGTCCTATTGTATACCTTAGCATCTTTCTAGCAAGGGAGTACAATAGTGATCTAGGAGTAGATCACTGGATAGCTGTCAAAATTATCCTTAGAGGACTAAGGAAATATTTCTCGGTTATGGAGGTGATAAAAGAGTTCGTCGTAAAGAGTTACGTCGATGCAAGCTTTTTACATCGATCTAGATGATTCTAAGTCTCGATCTGGATACATATTGAAAGTGGGAGCAATTAGCTAGAGTAGCTCTGTGCAGAGCATTGTAGACATAGAAATTTGCGAAATACATACGGATCTGAATGTTGCAGACCCGTAGGCTAAACTTCTCTCACAAGCAAAACATGATCACTCTTTGGGTGTTAATCACATAGCGATGTGAACTAAATTATTGACTCTAGTAAACCCTTTGGGTATTAGTCACATGGAGATGTGAACTAGATTATTGACTCTAGTGCAAGTGGGAGACTGAAGGAAATATGCCCTAGAGGCAATAATAAAGTTATTATTTATTTCCTTATATCATGATAAATGTTTATTATTCATGCTAGAATTGTATTAACCGGAAACTTAGTACATGTGTGAATACATAGACAAACAGAGTGTCACTAGTATGCCTCTACTTGACTAGCTCGTTGAATCAAAGATGGTTAAGTTTCCTAGCCATAAACATGAGTTGTCATTTGATTAATGGGATCACATCATTAGATAATGATGTGATTGACTTGACCCATTCCGTTAGCTTAGCACGATGATCGTTTAGTTTGTTGCTACTTCTTTATTCATGACTTATACATGTTCCTCTCACTATGCGATTATGCAACTCCTGAATACCGAAGGAACAATTTATGTGCTACCAAACATCACAACGTAACTGGGTGATTATAAAGATGCTCTACATGTGTCTCCGATGGTACTTGTTGAGTTGGCATAGATCAAGATTAGGATTTGTCACTCCGATTATCGGAGAGGTATCTCTGGGGCCCTCTCGATAATGCACATCACTATAAGCCTTGCAAGCAATGCAACTAATGAGTTAGTTGCGGGATGATGTATTACGGAACGAGTAAAGAGACTTGCCGGTAACGAGATTAAACTAGGTATTGAGATACCGATGATCGAATCTCGGGCAAGTAACCTATCGATGCCAAAGGGAACAATGTATACCGTTATGCGGTTTGACCGATAAAGATCTTCGTAGAATATGTAGGAGTCAATATGAGCATCCAGGTTCCGTTATTGGTTATTAACCGGAGACATGTCTCGGTCATGTCTACATAGTTCTCGAACCTGTAGGGTCCGCACGCTTAACGTTCGGTGACGATTGGTAATATGAGTTTATGTGATTTGATGTACCGAAGGTAGTTCGGAGTCCCGGATGAGATCGGAGACATGACGAGGAGTCTTGAAATGGCCGAGACGTAAAGATCGATATATTGGATGACTATATTCGGACATCGAAAAGGTTCCGATTGATTCGGGTATTTTTCGAAGTACCGGGGAGTTACGGGAATGCGGGGAAGAAGTATTGGGCCTCATGGGCCAAGTGGTGGAAGAGAGGAGGCAAGGAAGGGCGCCCCCCCCCTAGCCCAAACCGAATTGGACTAGGGGGCCGGCTCCCCTTTCCTCCTTTCCTCCCTCTCCTTCCTTCTTCCTCTCCTCCTTCCTTTCCTCCTCCTAGTAGGAGTAGGAAAGGGGAGTCCTACTCCTACTAGGAGGAGGACTCCTCCTCCTCCTGGCACGCCCTACAGGGCCAGCCGGCCTCCCCCCTTGCTCCTTTATATACGGGGACAAGAGGCACCTCTAGACAAACAAGTTGATCTGTTGATCTCTCCCAGCCGTGTGCAGTGCCCCCCTCCACCATAATCCACCTGGATCATACACTACTAGGGAAAAGCCTATACACAGAATTTTACCAGTAGCGCTGTACAAAATCAAGCGCTGCTGCTACTTAGTAGCAGCACGCGTAAATAAACCGTGCTACTGCTATGACTTTAGCAGTAGCGCGTACTAGCGAAAAGCGCTGCTGCTACGTTTGAACTGGGCGCACATGGCTAGCCCAACCTAGCAGTAGTGCGTTTAATGGCCCAGCGCTACTGCTAATCTCCTTAGCTGCAGCACGCTTACGTGTAAAGCGCTGCTGCTAACGGAAATAAGATAAAGTGAAAAACAAGTAGAAAAGTAAATGAAAATGAAATAAATAGAAAAAGGAGAAAGGGAAAAAATAAAATGTAAAGAAAAATAAAAGAAAAAAGGGGAAAAGGAGAAAGGAATAGCAGTAGCGGGTTTCAGTAAACGCGCTATAGCTAACTTAGCTATAGCGCGTTTTCGGAAACGCGCTGCCGTTACGTTTCACTTAAACAGCGGTTCCCCCCACCCCGCCCCCCGGCCACCAATTCTTCCCCAAATCGTCCCTCCCCCTTGCCGCCGTCTCCTCACCGCCGCCGCCCGAGGCCGCCCTCAGCCTCACCGCCGCCGCCCGAGGCCACCCTCAGCCTCACCGCCGCCGCCCCTCGACCGCCGCTCGCTCTCCCCACGCCGCCCCGACCCCAGATTCAACGCCGGCCCCGCCCCCGACCCCAACCTCAACGCCGCCCCGGACGCCGCCCCCGCCCTCCCGACCTCAATGCCGCCCCAGAGCCCCGACCACGACCTCGACGCCGCCTGCCCCTCCCTCGTCGCAGGCACCCGAGGTGAGCACGCCTGCTCCTCCCTCTCCCCTACCTCTGCCTAGGGTTTCTACCTCCATCAAATTAGTTAGGGTAATTAGGGCAGTAGTTCTTAGGCACTAATTAGTTAGTAAGAACTAGGTACTAATTAGGTACTAGAATATTTTTATTTATAGTAAGTTTATTTTTAGTAAGAACTAATTGAATTAATAGAACTAGTTAGTAAGAACTTGTTGCTATTTTTTTAGTTAAAGCAATTTTCCCGCATCAACGTGGACGATGCCTATCCCGCATCCTCGCCGTCGAGTCGGCGGAGGACGAGACTTGCTTGACCAGATGGGCCATGTCCGGGACTGGGCTCCGCCGGGGTGGTACTGGGAGGCGCTACCTACCGGGGGCGCAGGTTGGTGAGGAGCCAGCCTGTCGTTGACCCGAACCTTCTTTGGTGGCGGTCGCGTGGGCCAGTGACGGTCCAGAGGCTCGAGGACTCCGTGGAGGTGGTGCGTCACCGTGTCAGTGAGGAGGACGCGCACGTCCGTCGCTACTTGTTTGCGTTGGAGCATAGGTTCTCCAATACCTGGCAGGTTCTCCAGGGATCTCACTGGAGCTATGATCCCGTGATGGTTCCTTCTCTGTGGGTGTCCACCGCCCGCGCTGATACCCGTCGTGTGCTAGGGTTTTAGTTGTACTAGTGATGTTATATGTATGACACTATTCGGGATGTATTAGTGATAATATTCGACGATGTACGGACGCATGAGATGATTTACTTTTGCTTATTGAATGCATGCTAATTTGAGTCTTATAAGATATTTTGAAATGTATATCTTGTCTTGCTCAATATCCAAGTGGCCGGTCATGTTTGCAGGTTACACCTCCGAGTGGCCTATGTTTTGCCGGAGTGTTGATTCATTTCCGTTCCGGCAAATTTCAGGTGCTCGATATATCCTATTTTAGCAAAGGTCATGCCAGATTTTTCCGTGAATTTTGGCACGACTTTTGCCAGAATATGTAGGAAATATCGAGTGCCCCGGATTTGTGTGTTGAGTATCCTAGTAGTTGTCTTCTATCGATTTTCAATTAATGTTTTAACTATGAACATAGGAAATGTCTGACGACAAAAAGGATTTCGGTATTTGCAAATACTGCGAAGACGAGCGCGGCCTGTGCGACGGAATCTTCCTAGATGATGATAGGCGCTTCAGCATCAAGCTGGACGAGAACTTCGAAGTGGATACAGTAAGTCACAACGACAAGTCTTTTTTCGTAATTAAGCATGGCATCTGCTTCATTTGCTTGAACTTATATTTTTTTTACTATTCTACTAGCGTATCCCCTGCCATGCAAGAGTTTTTGTATTGGATAAGATAGGTTTCAGTCATACTACGGAGGTAAAGAAAGTTTATACAATTCAGACGACTACACCTATTTTGGATGCAAAACATGGCGAGCACTATGCAAGACTTATGCATTCAGCCTGATATGGTTATCACCTTTGATATTTGTCCGGAATATGATATTGAAGGTAATACCGACATCTGGGTCGATGTGGAGACGCCTCCAGTTACACCAAAATGTAAGTTTCTCAACCATATTTATGTCTTTGATATTGTTTATTCAAAAATAGTTGACAACTAATTTGTATTGTCATCTTATTTCGGTGCAAGCAAACATGTCCAGCACTTGGTAGACAGGACCTACTACTGTCCCGGGGCTGAACTAAACTGCGAGGAGCTAAGTCATTATGTTTCATGGCTTGAGGATCTTGATACCGTCAAGACAAATTTTCTTCCTGGACTTAGAAATCTTAGTACTGAAAACATGCGACCAATAGTGTTCGTCATGAACTACGGTCACATCTATTTAGGAAGGATGGTAAGATTTTTACTATTTGTCCTCAGTGCATCTTTTCCATACATTATTTGTGAAGCTAAACTTCATTGCTAAGTATGTGACCATACGATGTTCTTCAACAGGGACTCCCGATGAATGTTGTGCCTTATGGGATCGAGACTAAAGGTACCATGAGTATTATTAGCTCACGGCCAAGATATCCTACATGTTACTTTAGTGAAGATCAGCGATGAATGCTTAATAGTGCAAGACTGAACCAGATATGTGATGGGGGAGCGCAGACAAGTACTAGGGGGCAGCAAACAGATGTGCTACCCAAAATTAGGAGACAGGTTCATCTGCATGCTCCAACTTGATCAAGGAGGAGAGCTACACATGTTTTATGTTGTCTTACCTGAGAGAGAGCAGCAGGAGTGATTAGCTAGAAATGAGTTTGAGGATGATGATGTGCTACACTATTACTATGATGATAAAATAGCTAGTGTTGGTGGTAATGACTGATGATTATTATTAGCTAGTGTTAGTGGTGATTAAATAAATATTGTTGGTGCTAATGATTATGATGATGATTAAATAGCTTGTGCTGGCGGATTAGATTCAAGTGGAGGTAACATGTGGTGCACATCGAAAGTACTACTAGTCCAAACTAGATCAAGTTTGGATTAGTAGTATACTTTTGACATGCACCACATATTGCCTCCACTTGAACCTAATCCACCTTCATTTGACACACTGTTATGGACATAATGATGTAAACCTCATAACTGGTATTGTACCAATATTTGTACGATGGCGCATAAATACACTAAAATTAAAAAAATTAAAAAACAATACTAGTAGCGATGGAAAGAAAACACGCTGCCAGTAGTTACATTAGCAGTAGCGTGGGAGTGAACAAGCGCTGCAGCTATTTGTCCTAGCAGTAGCGCGTGCGGCATGCGTTACTGCTAAGTAATAGCTGTAGCGCCTTATTAGTAGCGTGCCTACCCGCGCTACTAGTGAGCACAAAACCAGCGCTACTGCTAGGGTTTTCCCTAGTAGTGATATCGTAGCGGTGCTTAGGCGAAGCCCTGCATCAGTAACATCATCATCACCATCATCACACCGTCGTGCTGACGAATGATACGTCCATTTTGCATCATGCTTTTATATCAATATTTATTGCATTATGGACTGTTATTACACATTATGTCACAATACTTATGCCTATTCTCTCTTATTTTACAAGGTTTACATAAAGAGGGAGAATGCCGGCAACTGGGATTCTGGGCTGGAAAAGGAGCAAATATTAGAGACCTATTCTGCACGGCTCCAAAGTCCTGAAACTTCACGGAAGATGTTTTCCAAATGTATAAAAAAATACTCAGCGGAAGAAACTCACCAGGGGGGCCACACCCTGCCCACGAGGGTGGGGGCGCGCCCTACCCCCCTGGGCGCGCCCCCTACCTCGTGGGCCCCCTGGTGGCCCTTCGGTGACCATCTTCTGCTATATGGAGTCTTTCGATGAGAAAAAAATCATAAGCCATCTTCTCGGACAAAACTCCGCCGCCACGAGGCGGAACCTTGGCGGAACCAATCTAGGGCTCTGGCGGAGCTGTTCTGCCGGGGAAACTTCCCTCCCGGAGGGGAAAATCATCGCCATCGTCATCACCAACGCTCCTCTCATCGGGAGAGGGCAATCTCCATCAACATATTCATCAGCACCATCTCATCTCAAAACCCTACTTCATCTCTTGTATCCAATTCTTGTCTCCAAGTCCGGGATTGGTGCTAGTAGGTTGCTAGTAGTGTTAATTACTCCTTGTAGTTGATGCTGGTTGGTTTCATTGGTGGAAGATCATATGTTCAGATCCTATATGCATATTAATACCCCTCTGATCATGAACATGTTTATGCTTTGTGAGTAGTTACTTTTGTTCCTGAGGACATGGGAGAAGTCTTGCTATTAGTAGTCATGTGAATTTGGTATTCGTTCGATATTTGGATGAGATGTATGTTGTCTCTCCTCTAGTGGTGTTATGTGAACGTCGACTACATGAAACTTCACCATTGTTTGGTCCTAGAGGAAGGCATTGGGGAGTAATAAGTAGATGATGGGTTGCTAGAGTGACAGAAGCTTAAACCCTAGTTTATGCATTGCTTCGTAAGGGGCTGATTTGGATCCATATGTTTCATGCTATGGTTAGGTTTACCTTAATACTTTTGTTGTAGTTGCGGATGCTTGCAATAGAGGTTAATCATAAGTGGGATGCTTGTCCAAGTAAGGGCAGCACCCAAGCACTGGTCCACCCACATACCAAATTATCAAAGTACCAAACGCGAATCATATGAACGTGATGAAAACTAGCTTGACGATATTCCCATGTGTCCTCGGGAGCGCTTTACATCATATAAGAGTTTGTCCAGGCTTGTCCATTGCTACAAAAGGATTCGGCCACCTTGCTGCACTTTATTTACTTTTGTTACTTGTTGCTCGTTACAAATTATCTTATCACAAAAACTATCTGTTACCACTTATTTCAGTACTTGCAGAGAATACCTTGCTGGAAACTGCTTATCATTTCCTTCTGCTCCTCGTTGAGTTCGACACTCTTACTTATCAAAAGGACTACGATAGATCCCCTATACTTGTGGGTCATCAAGACTCTTTTCTGGCGCCGTTGCCGGGGAGTGAAGCGCCTTTGGTAGGTGGAATTTGGTAAGGAAAATTTTATAGTGTGCTGAAATTTACTGTCACTTGTTACTATGGAAAGTAATCCTCTGAGGGCCTTGTTCGGGGTATCTTCACCCCGACCAGTAGAGCAAAGAGTTGCTCCTCAACCTACTGAACCTACTGAAAATGAAAATGAAAATGCTTGCTTTGAAGTTCCTGCGGGTATGATAGAAAAACTGCTAGCTAATCCTTTTTTAGGAGATGGAACAAAACATCCTGATGAACATCTGATATATGTGGATGAAGTTTGTGGATTATTTAAGCTTGCAGGTGTACCCGGAGATGTTGTTTAAAAGAAGGTCTTCCCTTTATCTTTGAGGGGAGATGCATCGACATGGTATAGGCTATGTGATGATATGAGGTCTTGGAATTACGAACGATTGAAATTGGAATTTCATCAGAAGTTTTATCCTATGCATCTTGTTCATCATGATCGCAATTACATATATAATTTTTGGCCTCGCGAAGGAGAAAGCATCGCTCAAGCTTGGGGGAGGCTTAAATCAATGTTATACTCATGCCCCAATCATGAGCTCTCAAGAGAAATGATTATTCAAAAATTTTATGCTCGGCTTTCTGATAACAATCGCACCATGCTCGATACTTCTTGTGCTGGCTCTTTTATTATGAAGACTATTGAATTCAAATGGGATTTATTGGAAAGAATTAAACGCAACTCTGAAGATTGGGACCTCGACAAAGGTAAGGAGTCAGGTATGACATCTAGTTTTGATTGTGTTAAATCTTTCATGGATACCGATGTTTTCCGTAAATTTAGCACTAAATATGGACTTCACTCTGAGATAGTAGCTTCTTTCTGTGAATCTTTTGCAACTTATATTGATCTCCCCAAGGAGAAGTGGTTTAAATATCATCCTCCCATAGAAGTAAAAGTAGCTGCACCTATTAAAGTTGAAGAAAAGATTGTCACTTATAATGATCCTATTTGTTCCTACTGCTTATGTTGAGAAACCACCTTTTCCTATTAGGATAAAGGATCATGCTAAAGCTTAAATTGTGGTTCGTAAAAGCAATATTAAAACATATACACCTCCTGAGCAAGTTAAAGTTGAACCTAATATTGCTATTGTTAAAGATCTCTTGTCTGATAATATAGATGGGCATGTTATTTATTTCTGTGATGAAACTCCTAGAATTGCTAAACCCTGTGATAAAGATAAACCTAGACCTGTGGTAGGCATGCCTGTTATTTCTGTTAAAATAGGAGATCATTGTTATCATGGCTTATGTGATATGGGTGCTAGTGCTAGTGCAATACCTTATTCCTTATATGAAGAAATTATGCATGATATTGCACCTGCTGAGATGGAAGATATTGATGTCAGTTAAACTTGCCAATAGAGATACTATTTCACCAATGGGAATTGTTAGAGATGTTGAAGTCTTGTGTGAGAAAACTAAATATCCTGCTGGTTTTCTTGTTCTTGGTTCCCACAAGATAGCTTTTGCCCCATTATATTTGGTAGACCCTTCTTAAACACTGTTAATGCTACCATAGATTGCAAAAGAGATGTTGTTACTATCGGGTTAGATGATATGACTCATGAATTTAATTTCTCTAAATTCAGTAGACAACACCGTGAAGAAGAATTACCTAGTAAGGATGAAATTGTTGGTCTAGCTTCTATTGCCGTACCTCCTAGTGATCCTTTAGAACAATATTTGCTAGACCATGAAAATGATATGTTTATGAATGAAAGAAGGGAATTAGATGAAGTATTCTTTAAACAGGAACCTATTCTGAAAAACAATTTGCCTGTTGAAATCCTAGGGGATCCTCCTCCGCCCAAGGGTGATCCCGTGTTTGAGCTTAAACCGTTACCTGATACTCTTAAATATGCGTATCTTGATGAGAAAAAGATATATCATGTTATTATTAGTGCTAACCTTTCAGAGCATGAAGAAGAGAGATTATTGAAAACTCTGAAGAAGCACCATGCTGCTATTGGGTATACTCTTGATGATCTTAAGGGCATTAGTCCCACTCTATGTCAACATAAAATTAATTTGGAAGAAGATGCTAAACCAGTTCGCGATCATCAACGTCGGCTGAATCCTAAAATGAAAGAAGTGGTAAGAAAGGAGATACTAAAGCTCCTTGAGGCAGGTATAATTTACCCCGTTGCTGATAGTCAGTGGGTAAGCCCTGTCCATTGTGTCCCTAAGAAGGGAGGTATTACTGTTGTTCCTAATGATAAAGATGAATTGATTCCTCAAAGAATTATTATAGGTTATAGGATGGTAATTGATTTTTGCAAATTAAATAAGGCTACTAAAAAAGATCATTACCCCTTACCTTTTATCGATCAAATGCTAGAAATATTATCCAAGCATACACATTTTTGCTTTCTAGATGGTTATTATGGTTTCTCTCAAATACATGTGTCAGCCAAAGATCAATCAAAGACTACTTTTACATGCCCTTTTGGTACCTTTGCTTATAGACGTATGCCTTTTGATTTATGTAATGCACCTGCTACCTTTCAAAGATACATGATAGCTATATTCTCTGACTTCTGTGAAAAGATTTGTGAGGTTTTCATGGACGACTTTTCCGTCTATGGATCTTCTTTTGATGATTGCTTGAGCAACCTTGATCGAGTTTTGCAGAGATGTGAAGAAAATCTTGTCTTGAATTGGGAAAAGTGCCACTTTATGGTTAGTGAAGGTATTGTCTTGGGGCATAAAGTTTCTGAAATAGGTATTGAAGTTGATAAAGCCAAGGCTGATGCTATTGAAAAGATGTCATGTCCCAAGGACATCAAAAGTATAAGAAGTTTCCTTGGTCATGCCAGTTTTTATAGGAGGTTCATTAAGGACTTCTCAAAAATGTCTTGGCCTCTGACTAATTTATGACAAAAAGATATACCATTTGTTTTTGATGATGATTGCATAGAAGCATTTGAAATACTTAAGAAAGCATTGATTTCTGCACCTATTGTTCAGCCACCTAATTGGAATTTACCCTATGAAATTATGTGTGATGCTAGTGATTATGTTGTAGGTGTTGTTCTAGGACAAAGTGTTGATAAGAAACTAAATGTTATTCAATATGCTAGTAAAACTCTAGACAATGCTCAAAGAAATTATGCTACCACTGAAAAGGAATTCTTAGCAGTTGTATTTGCTTGTGATAAGTTCAGACCTTATATTGTTGATTCCAAAGTAACTATTCACACTGATCATGCTGCTATTAAATATCTTATGGAAAAGAAAGATGCTAAACCTAGACTTATTAGATGGGTTCTCTTGCTACATGAATTTGATTTGCATATTGTTGATAGAAAAGGAGCTGAGAACCCCGTTGCAGACAACTTGTCTAGGTTAGAAAATGTGCTTGATGACCCACTAATTATTGATGATAGCTTTCCTGATGAGCAATTAAATGTCATAAATGCTTCTCATACTGCTCCATGGTATGCTGATTATGCTAATTACATTGTTGCTAAGTTTATACCACCTAGTTTCACATACCAGCAAAAGAAAAAGTTCTTCTATGATTTGAGGCATTACTTTTGGGATGACCCGCATCTTTATAAAGAAGGAGTAGATGGTGTTATTAGACATTGTGTACCTGAGCATGAACATGAACAGATCCTACGCAAGTGTCACTCCGAAGCTTATGGAGGACACCATGCTGGAGATAGAACTGCACATAAGGTACTGCAATCTGGTTTTTATTGGCCTACTCTCTTCAAGGGTGCCCGTAAGTTTGTCTTATCTTGTGATGAATGTCAAAGAATTGGTAATATTAGTAGACGTCAAGAAATGCCTATGAATTATTCACTTGTTATCGAACCATTTGATGTTTGGGGCTTTGACTATATGGGACCTTTTCCTTCCTCTAATGGTTATACACATATTTTAGTTGCTGTTGATTACGTTACTAAGTGGGTAGAAGCTATTCCAACTAGTAGTGCTGATCATAACACTTCTATTAAAATGCTTAAAGAAGTTATTTTTCCAAGATTTGGAGTCCCTAGATATTTAATGACTGATGGTGGTTCACATTTTATTCATGGTGCTTCCCATAAAATGCTTGCTAAATATGATGTTAATCATAGAATTGCATCTCCTTATCACCCTGAGTCTAGTGGTCAAGTAGAATTGAGTAATAGAGAACTCAAATTAATTTCGCAAAAGACTATTAATAGGTCTAGAAATAATTGGTCCAAGAAACTAGATGATGCATTATGGGCCTATAGAACTGCATATAAAAATCCTATGGGTATGTCTCCGTATAAAATGGTCTATGGAAAAGCATGTCACTTACCCCTCGAACTAGAACACAAGGCTTATTGGGCTATTAAGGAACTTAATTATGATTTTAAACTTGCCGGTGAGAAGAGGTTATTTGATATTAGCTCACTTGATGAATGGAGAACCCAAGCCTACGAAAATGCCAAGTTGTTTAAAGAAAAAGTTAAAATATGGCATGACAAAAGGGTACAAAAGCGTGAGTTTAATGTAGGTGATTATGTATTGTTATACAACTCTCGTTTAAGATTTTTTGCAGGAAAACTTCTCTCTAAATGGGAAGGTCCTTACGTTATCGAGGACGTCTACCGTTCCGGTGCCATAAAAATCAACAACTTCGAAGGCACAAATCCGAAGGTGGTGAACGGTCAAAGAATCAAACATTATAACTTAGGTAATCCCATAAATGTTGAAACCAATATCATTGAAACCGTAACCCCGGAGGAATACATAAGGGACACTTTCCGGAATGTTTTAGACTCCGAAAAGGAATAGGTATGTGGTACGGTAAGTAAACCGACTCCAAAACAGTTTTTAAGGCAATATTTCTCTATTTTGGAATATTTAGAAAAATAGAAAAATAAGTAGCAGTCCGAGAAGGACACGAGGCCTCCACGAGGGTGGAGGGCGCGCCCTACCCTACTGGGCGCGCCCCCCTACCTCGTGGGCACCTCGTGTGCTCTCCGGACTCCGTTTTCGTACACGACACGTATTTTGGTCGGTAAAAATTCATTATATAATCTCCCGGGGGTTTTGACTCCCATATCAGGCAAATATCTCTTGTCTATGTTTTGATCTATCCTGCTGCAGATAGAGCAACATGTCGTCCTAGGATTCGAAAGGAGAAAGCTATGTGGCTGATCACCTTGCATATCCTAAGGTCTATGGGGATGTGGAGCATTGCGGTTGGACTACGGAAGAAGAAGAGGACTATGAACCCAAGGGAAAGGGGGAGACGAGCTCAGATGAAGATGAAGTCCTACTACCTCAACCTGGGGACATGCATGTGGAGTTCAAAAAGTCAAGCCTCCCAGATAGGGTAAAGAAACCTAAGATCGAGTTTATCCCTTTTCGCCTCTTGCAGGAAAAAAAGCAGGAACTATGCAAAAAGATACTGAACTTGGAGCAGGAGATCGAGGACTTAAGGGACCAAAATTCTATCCTCAAACGCAAATTAAGGAAGAAGCCTACGCCATCAACAAAGTCACCACCATCTCCACCAACAAAGAGGAATTGAGTACCTGGTATGGACACTCCACTTGGCAACTGCCAAGCTTTGGGGAGTGCCCCGGTATCGTATCACCATCACTTTTATCTTTACCGTTTTTCTTAGTTCGATCCTTTTGGTAATATCTTGATCTAGTAGAATAAAAGTTCTTAGTATGATCTAGTTGTGAGTTTTGCTTTATTATCCTTCTATGTAATCGAGTCCGTGAGCTATATAATAAAGATTAGTGTTGAGTCAAGGGCTTGATTATTTTGCCATGATCCTAAGTGAATAAAAGAAAAGAGAAAGAAATAAAAAGAAACAAAGAGATCATGTGAGTCTTATGGAGAGTAATGATCTCACGTAGAAAGAGTATGATGAATAAAAGTTGTTGAGGGTTGACAAACACAGTTTTGGTCATCGTTGCAATTAATAGGAAGTAATAAAGAAAGAGAGGTCTTCACATATAAATATACTATCTTGAACATCTTTTATGATTGTGAGCACTCATTAAAATATGACATGCTAAAGAGTTGACATTGGACAAGAAAGAAAACATAATGGGTTATGTTTTCTTACATCTGAGATGAATTATATTGTCTTGGATCTTCCAACATGATGAGCTTGCCTTTCCTCCTCATGCTAGCCAAATTCATTGCACCAAGTAGAGATACTACTTGTGCTTCCAAATACCCTTAAACCAGTCTTGCCATAAGAGTCCAACATATCTACCTATGGATTGAGTAAGATCCATCAAGTAAGTTGTCATCGGTGCAAGCAATAAAAATTGCTCTCTAAATATGTATGATTGATTGGTGTGGAGGAAATAAGCTTTATACGATCGTGTGATATGGAAGTAATAAAAGTGACAGACTGCATAATAAAGGTCCATATCGCAAGTGGCAATATAAAGTGACGTTCTTTCACATTAAGATTTTGTACATCCAACCATAAAAGCGCATGACAACCTCTGCTTCCCTCTGCGAAGGGCCTATCTTTTACTTTTATTTCCTACATTGCATAAGAGTCACGGTGATTTTCACCCTTCCCTTTTACATTTTATCCTTTGGCAAGCACAATATGTTGGAAAGATCCTGGTATATATGGCTAATTGGATGTGAGTTTTCATGAACTATTACTGTTGACATTACCCTTGAGGTAAAACGTTGGGAGGCAAAACTATAAGCCCCTATCTTTCTCTGTGTCCGATTAAAACTCCATACCCATAAGTATTGCGTGAGTGTCAGCAATTGTGAAAGACTATATGATAGTTGAGTATGTGGACTTGCTGAAAAGCTCTTATACATTGACTCTTTCCTATGTTATGATAAATTGCAATTGCTTCAATGACTGAGATTGTAGTTTGTTAGTTTTCAATGAAGTTTACGATTCATACTTGATATTGTGATTGAATTATTACTCTAGCATAAGAAATCATATGACAAGAATTATATAAGTTGCTGTTCTAAGAATGATCATGATGCCCTCATGTCCGTATTTTATTTTTATCGACACCTCTATCTCTAAACATGTGGACATATTTTCGATTTCGGATTTTCGCTTGAGGACAAGCGAGATCTAAGCTTGGGGGAGTTGATACGTCCATTTTGCATCATGCTTTTATATCAATATTTATTGCATTATGGGCTGTTATTACACATTATGTCACAATACTTATGCCTATTCTCTCTTGTTTTACAAGGTTTACATAAAGAGAGAGAATGCCGGCAGCTGGGATTCTGGGCTGGAAAAGGAGCAAATATTAGAGACCTATTCTGCACAGCTCCAATAGTCCTAAAACTTCACGGAAGATGTTTTCCAAATATATAAAAAATACTAAGCGGAAGAAACTCACCAGGGGGGCCACACCCTGCCCACGAGGGTGGGGAGCGCGCCCTACCCCCCTGGGTGCGCCCCCTACCTCGTGGGCCCCCTGCTGGCCCTCCGGTGACCATCTTCTGCTATATGGAGTCTTTCGATGAGAAAAAATCATAAGCCATCTTCTCGAATGAAACTCCGTCGCCACGAGGAGGAACCTTGGCGGAACCAATCTAGGGCTCTGGCGGAGCTGTTCTGCCGGGGAAACTTCCCTCTCGGAGGGGGAAATCATCGCCATCGTCATCACCAACGCTCCTCTCATCGGGAGAGGGCAATCTCCATCAACATTTTCATTAGCACCATCTCATCTCAGAACCCTAGTTCATCTCTTGTATCCAATTCTTGTCTCCAAGTCCGGGATTGGTGCTAGTAGGTTGCTAGTAGTGTTAATTACTCCTTGTAGTTGATGCTAGTTGGTTTAATTGGTGGAAGATCATATGTTCGGATCCTATATGCATATTAATACCCCTCTGATTATGAAAATGTTTATCCTTTGTGAGTAGTTACTTTTGTTCCTGAGGACTTGGGAGAAGTCTTGCTATTAGTAGTCATGTGAATTTGGTATTCGTTCGATATTTTGATGAGATGTATGTTGTCTCTCCTCTAGTGGTGTTATTTGAACGTCGACTACATGACACTTCACCATTGTTTGGGCCTAGTGGAAGGCATTGGAGAGTAATAAGTAGATGATGGGTTGCTAGAGTGACAGAAGCTTAAACCCTAGTGAGGGAGTCCTGGATTAGGGGGTCTCCGGACAGCCGACTATCTCCATTGGCCGGACTATTAGACTATAAAGATACAAGATTGAAGACTTCGTCTTGTGTCCGGATGGGACTCTACTTGGCGTAGAAGGCAAGCTAGGCAATACGTATATGGATATCTCCTCCTTTGTAACCGACCTTGTGTAACCCTAACCCTCTCCGGTGTCTATATAAACCGAAGGGTTTTAGTCCGTAGGACAACAATCACAACATACAATCATACCATAGGCTAGCTTCTAGGGTTTAGCCTCTCTAATCTCGTGGTAGATCTACTCTTGTACTACCCATATCATCAATATCAATCAAGTAGGACGTAGGGTTTTACCTCCATCAAGAGGGACCGAACCTGGGTAAAACATCGTGTCCCCTGCCTCCTATTACCATCCGGCCTAGACGCACAGTTCGGGACCCCCTACCCGAGATCCGCTGTGTCGTCGCCGTTAGGCTTGATGGCTCCTACTATCATCGATAGCGATGCGGTCCAGGGTGAGACTTTTCTCCCCGGACAGATCTTCGTATTCGATGGCTTTGCACTGCGGGCTAATTTGCTTGGCCATCTGGAGAAGATTGAAAGCTACGCCCCTGGTCATCAGGTCAGATTTGGAAGTTTGAACTACACAGCCGACATCCGCAGAGACTTGATCTTCGACCGATTCGAGCCACAGCCGGGCGCGTCGCACTATCGCGATGGGTATGACCTAGCTCTGCCGCCGAACAGTACCCCAGAGGCTGCGCCCGCATCAGCTCCGACCATTAGCTCGGAGCCAACTGCGCCAGTCGAGGACGGGTGGTTAGACACCGCCTCAGGGGCTGCAGTCTCAATGGCGATCGAGCCGAACACCAGCCTAACCCTCTGCGCAGCCCGTGACTCCAAGGTGCCGGACTCTTTTCCGGACTCCGAACCATCCACGCCCCTACCAATCAAATCCGATTGGGTGCCGATCATGGAATTCACCACCGCGGATATCTTTCAGTACTCGCCCTTTGGCGACATTCTGAATTCACTAAGGTCTCTCTCTTTGTCAGAAGAGCCCTGGCCGGATTATGGCCAACAGGATTGGGATGCGGAAGACAAAGAAATTCGACGCCCACCCACCACCCACTTCGTAGCCACTATCGATGATTTAACCGACATGTTCAACTTCGACTCCGAAGACATCGGCGGTATGGACGACGATGTAGAAGACAAACATGAACCAGCGCCTATAGGGCACTGGAAAGCCACCTCGTCATATGACATATACATGGTGGATACACCCAACGAAGGCAATGTCGACGAGATAGCGGAGGATGACCCCTCCAAGAAGCAACCCAAGCGCCGACGTCAGCGGCGCCGCTCTAAGTCCCGCCAAAGCAAAAGTGGTGATACCGGCACAGGAGATAATAACACTCCGGATAGTGCCGAAGACAACAACAATCCCCTCCAGCAAGATTTAGAGCAGGAGGATGAAGGAGCCAGCTCTCCTGAGAGAGCGGCAGACGGAGAGGAGGAGGATGACAATTACACCCCCCCCCTCCGAAGACGAGGCAAGCCTCAGCGACGATGAATTCGCCGTACCAGAGGATCCCGTCGAACAAGAGCGCTTCAAGCGCCAGCTTATGGCCACGGCAAATAGCCTGAAGAAAAAGCAGCAGCAGCTTCAAGCTGATCAAGATTTGCTAGCTGACAAATGAACTGAAGTCCTCGCGGCCGAGGAATATAAACTCGAGCGCCCCTCCAAGAGTTACCCAAGGCGCAGGTTACTACCCCGACTGGAGGAAGAAGCGTATGATACGGCTGATCGGCCACCTCGTGGCCGCGATAGAGAGGCATTCCAGCCAAAAGCTCAGCCTCCACCCCAACGCCATTCAAATAAAAAGGCATGGGGAGATACACCAGACCTGTGAGACATATTGGAGGACTAGGCAAAGCATTCAAGATCAATCTACGGATCATGAGGGCGCACCACTCTGCGAGACGACAAACGTCACGCCGGATATAGTAAAAGCAAATCCGGTCGGGCCGAACACAGCGGGCAAGACCCATTCGAGCTACGTTGCGATATAGCCCAATACAGAGGCGCCGCACACCCCTTATGCTTCACAGATGAAGTAATGGAACATCAATTCCCAGAAGGTTTCAAACCTGTAAATATTGAATCATACGACGGCACAACAGATCCCACAGTATGGATTGAGGACTTCCTCCTCCACATCCACATGGTCCGCGGCGATGACTTACACGCCATCAAATACCTCCCACTAAAGCTCAAAGGACCAGCACGGCATTGGCTTAACAGCTTGCCAGTGGACTCCATTAGCTGTTGGGAAGATCTGGAAGCCGTATTCCTCGACAACTTTCAGGGCACTTCTGTGCGACCACCAGACGCCGATGATTTCAGCCACATAATTCAGCAGCCAGAAGAGTCGGCCAGGCAATTCTGGACTCGGTTCCTTACAAAGAAAAATCAAATCGTCGACTGTCCGGATGCGGAGGCCTTAGTGGCTTTCAAGCACAACATCCGAGACGAGTGGCTAGCCCGGCACCTTGGTCAGGAAAAGCCGAAGTCTATGGCAGCTCTCACGACGTTCATGACCCGCTTTTGTGCGGGAGAAGACAGCTGGCTGGCTCGCAGTAATAACATATCAAAGAACCATGGTACCTCAGATACCAAGGATGGCAATAGCAGGTCACATCGCAACAAGCATAAGCGCCGCATTAACAGTGAAAATACTGAGGATACGGCAGTCAATGCCGGATTCAAAGGCTCTAAACCCGGTCAGCGGAAAAAGCCATTCAAACAAAGTACGCCGGGTCCGTCTAGCTTGGACCGTATACTTGATCGCTCATGTCAAATACACGGCACCCCAAACAAGGCAGCCAATCACACCAACAGGGATTGTTGGGTGTTCAAGCAGGCCGGCAAGTTAATTGCCGAAAACAAGGACAAGGGGCCGCATAGCGATGACGAGGAGGAGCCCCAGCAGCCGCACACTGGAGGACAGAAGAGGTTTCCCCCGCAAGTGCGGACGGTGAACATGATATATGCAACGCACATCCCCAAGAGGGAGCGGAAGCGTGCGCTCAGGGACGTATATGCGTTGGAGCCAGTTGCCCTAAAGTTCAACCCTTGGTCCTCCTGTCCGATCACTTTCGATCGCAGGGACCACCCCACTAGTATCCGTCATGGCGGATTCGCCGCATTGGTCCTAGACCCAATCATCGATGGATTTCACATCACTCGAGTCCTTATGGACGGCGGCAGCAGCCTGAACCTGCTTTATCAGGACACAGTGCGCAAAATGGGTATAGACCCCTGAAGGATCAAACCCACAAAAATGACCTTTAAGGGCGTCATTCCAGGTGTAGAGGCCCATTGCACAGGCTCAATTACACTGGAAGTGGTCTTCGGATCCCCGGATAACTTCCGAAGCGAAGATTTAATCTTCGATATAGTCCCGTTCCACAGTGGTTATCACGCGCTGCTCGGGCGAACCGCATTTGCTAGATTCAATGCGGTACCGCATTATGCATACCTCAAGCTCAAGATGCTAGGACCTCGCAGAGTTATTACAGTCAATGGAAACATAGAGCGCTCTCTCTGAACAGAGGAGCACACCACAGCCCTCGCAGCAGAAACGCAAAGCAGCCTCTCAAGGCAATCAACCAGTTCGGCGCTTCACAGCCCGGACACCTTCAAGCGCGCTCGGGGCAATCGGCAAATAGACCTCCTGGCGCGATCTGAGCTCACGTAGCAATACGGCGGCCACCCCAATCCCAGCCCAGTGGCGAAACTCGTGTCGCGCGTCCATAATTACGCATTAAAAATACCATGGGCAGAGGTGGGGAGGGGGGCACAACTGCGGCACACCCCAAGACGCGGCCTAAACCACACTAGGGGCTTCCCGTTTGATTATTTTTCTTTTCCTTTCAGGACATTAATCTCTGGAAACACTGTCCGGCAGCACTATTGCCGAACACATGATGCAGCAACCAAGGAGGCAGAAAGCTATGTTATACCACGGAATTCCCATGCTGATTACAGTAACGAGTGAAATATTCAATTTAATATCATTCCTCAGCTTGCCCTTGGAAGGGACATAGTCCTACTCTTTGCTTATCGCACTATCTGTATCACTCTGCTTTAACGCAATTTTTTAATAAACAATGCATGACATTACGACTATTATTGCATTCTTGTTATATATATATGTGTGTGTGTGTGTTCATTAATGATGCCTTGCAACCGTACACTCTGGTATGGCCAATACACCAAGGGCTTACGTACCCCACAATACGGTGTGAAAAGTCCGAACACTTTCACAAGTACGGCACCCCGAACTTATAGCATTATATGCATCAGCTCCGAATCATGTCTTTGGTCAAATGTTGGGTTTGCCCGGCTCCTATGTTTTGGTACCTTACGTTCCGCTCTATCGGCTAAGGTAGCGCTAGGAGAACTACTGCGATTGTGCCCCGGTTCTGCCGGGCTTAGCACCTCAGTAGAGAAAGCTAAAACTGACTGTCATGATAAGGCGAGAGACTGGTCGCTGTTCGGTGAGGTTTTTCGAGTCCCTAAAGACTTATGCCGCTTAGGGCGAGGGGCCGGCCCTGTCCGGCTTACAGGCGTGTATCGCGCCCCGAATTCGGCCTTCCGAATACCAGGGGCTTTGCCGAAATTTAAAATTATAGAATTCTATGGCTAAGTGAGAGTGATAAAGCATTATTAGTCCGGTTGCCTTGTTCGTTGTGCTGAGCACCTCCCTAGAAGGACCCAAATATGGGAAAAAGAGTGCTCAGGTTTATCCCGAACACCCCAGCACTCGTGGCATGGGGGCAGAAGTCGAGGACTAGCCATCTCTCAGATTGGATAAACGGCCAAATAGAAGGTAATATTTTAAATTCACACAAGCGTTGCATAGCGCATATGAAACAAGTTTTCATCATACAGGACTACGCGAGCAAGTTTACTCAAATATTACATCCTTTGAACATTCGTCCACTACAAGACGGGCACCCTTCAGGACACCCTCATAATAAATTTCGGGGGTGCGATGCTCCTTGCCCTGCGGCGGCCCTTCCTTGATCAGCTTCACAGCGTCTAGCTTGGCCCACTGGACCTTCACACGGGCGAAAGCCCGGCGTGCACCTTCGATGCAGACGGATCGCTTGATGATCTCCAGCCGTGGGCAGGCATCCACAAGCCGCCTCACCAGGCCAAAGTAGTTGTTCGGAAGGACGTCGCCAGGCCATAACCGGACTATAAGGCCCTTCATGGCATGTTTGGCCGCCTTGTGCAGCTCGACCAGCTGCTTTAGCTGGTCGCTCAGAGGCATTGGGTGTTCGATCCCAGTATACTGAGACCAGAACAGCTTCTCCGTTGAGCTTCCCTCCTCGGCCTGGTAAAACTGCGCGGCATCCGACACACTACGGGGCAAATCTGCGAATGCTCCTCGAGAGCTCCGAATTCGGGTAAGTAATCAATAATTTACTTTTACATGCTTGCTCTGCACATAGAATGCCTTACCCGCCGCTATCTTCTTCATTGCGTCGATCTCTGGGAGGGCCTTCTGGGCCTCGGCCTTGGCACTCTTTGCGCTCTCAAGGGCCGCGGCAAGCTCAGACTCTCGCGTCTTCGAGTCAAACTCCAACGCCTCGTGCTTCGTCACGAGAGCCTGGAGCTCTTGCTGCACCTCGCCCACACGAGCCTCTTGTTTCTCTCACTCGGTGCGCTCCTTGGCCGCTGTATCTTCGGCCTTGGTTAGTGCTTGCTTCAGGGTCGCCACCTCGGTCATGGCCCCTGGCAAACATACGATGATCCTGTCATTTTGCAATCGTGTCCTCTTTTATATATACATAAGACAGGGTATTACTTACCCTTGTTCTCCTCGAGCTGCCTCTTGGCAAGGCCAAGCTCTTTCCTGGACCCCTCGAGGTCCTGCTTCAGTACGGCGACCTTCGCAGTCAGTGCGGCGGACGCCAGCAGCGAAGCCTGCATACGCATATTGACATACTTATATTAGACTCCTGCGATATTATTTGATCCTCTGTTCGGCTTTTCTTTGTGAACACCGAACAAAGCATCAGGGGCTACTGTCTATGCGGTAATATTTCTACTACATTTTAAAACACTTACCTCAAAGCCTGTTAGAAGGCTGGCACAGGCTTCAGTCAATCCGCTCTTGGCAGACTGAACCTTCTAGATCACCGCACTCATGATAGTGCGGTGCTCCTCGTCGATGGAAGCGCTGCGAAGCGCTTCCAGCAGATTGTCTAGTGCCTCTGGATGGACAGAGGTCACCGGCACAGGCGTCTTGCCCCTCTTAGAAGGAGGCCGCCTGCCCGAGCCCGGAACCGCTGGAGGGTCCGGTGCGGTGTTCGGCTGAGGGCCGAACTCGGAGCTCTCGGGGGCCCTGTCCCCGCGGCTCCCGGAGTCTGGAAGGTCGCCTTGAGGCGCCTCCAGGACTGTCTCCCCTCGATCCGGTGCCTCTTGAGACAGCACCTCGGCGTCATCGGCAGGATGAGGGGAGGTGGCGGTCGGGACAGGATCGCTATCCATGTCCGACAAGCCCAAGGAGCCGTCCGATGATACATCGATACCGACTCGTGGCGGCCTGCATAATTGCGTTTGGCGTTAGGGAAAGCAGTGCGACAAAGGAATCCTAGGAGTTACTCTGGTATCCGAATACTTACGATCTCCCCGGGGGCTTGACCCTGGGCAACCACTCGTCTTCGCCTTCGTCGGTGGTGGTGGAACTGTCCGGAAGGAGAGTCCTTCCCTTCTTGGACCCTCCGGCCTCCTCAGTTGGGGCGGCCTTCCTTTTCTTGTCTCCCCCAGTCGGTGGGGGAGCATCTTCTTCTTCCTCTTCCTCGTCTTCAGGGGAAGAGTGCGCTGCAGAGTCATCGGACGGTGAGTCCGATGACGCCTGGCGTTGGAAACTCTTTTGGGTTCCCTTGGCCTTCTTGGTCTTCTCCGACACCGTATAAGGGGCCGAAGTCAACATCTTTGCCAGAAGAGCGTCTGCGGGGCCTTCGGGCAAAGGAGCCGGACAGTCGATTTGTCCGGCCATCTTCTGCCAGTCCTGTCAAAGGTACGGGAGATTAGATCCCGCATAGAGTCAATCTATATATAAAAAATAAGTATCCTGTGAAAGGTAAAGCAGCTTATCGCACTGGCTTGGCGCTTCGCGCTGAATCCGCGATCCTCAGTAATAGGGGGGACCTCGGCACTTTTGAACAGCACCCTTCAGGCGTCTTCATGAGTCGTGTCGAAGAGCCTGTTCAGAGTTCGGTGCTGCTCCGGATTGAACTCCCACAAGTTGAACTCCTGTTGTTGGCACGGGAGTATCCGGCGGATGAGCATAACCTGGACTATGTTGACAAGCTTGAGCTTCTCGTCCACCATGTTTTGAATACATGTTTGGAGTCCGGTCAGCTCTTTCGAACTACCCCAGGATAGGCCCTTCTCTTTCCAGGAGGTGAGCCGCGTGGGGATGCCAGATCGGAACTCGGGGGCCGCTGCCCATGCAGGGTCGCGCGGCTCGGTGATATAGAACCACCCCGATTGCCACCCCTTTATGGTTTCCACAAAGGAGCCCTCGAGCCATGTTACGTTGGGCATCTTGCCCACCATGGCGCCTCCGCACTCCGCCTGGCGGCCGCCCACCACCTTCGGCTTGACATTGAAGGTCTTCAGCCATAAGCCGAAGTGGGGCTTGATGTGGAGGAAGGCCTCGCACACAACGATAAACGCCGAGATGTTGAGGATGAAGTTCGGGGCCAGATCGTGGAAATCCAGGCCGTAATAAAACATGAGCCCCCGGACGAAGGAATGGAGATGGAATCCTAGTCCGCGGAGGAAATGGGTGAGGAATACTACCCTCTCATGAGGCCTGGGGGTGGGATGAGCTGCCCCTCATCTGGGAGCCGGTGCACGATGTCGTCGGGCAAGTATCCGGCTCTCCTCAGTTTCTTGATGTCTCCCTCCGTGACGGAGGAGACCATCCACTTGCCTCCCGCTCCGGACATGATTGGAGAAGGCCGAGGTGGGAAGTGCGGACTTGGGCGCTAGAGTTCGAGTGTGTGAAAACGGATAAGCAAAGGAGGAAGAAGGCGTGGATAGAAAGGTGAATCCTTATCCCTTTATATGGGCAGACGAAACTATGTGTCCCCACTTGCCTGGTAAAACTCGCTTATCCCCCAAGCGCCGCAATTGATGGTGTGGTTGGGTTACCCACACCCGTATTGATGAGAATCCCGTAATAAGGGGACATGATCTCTGCTTTGACAAGACGTGTCGAAAAACTGCCTCGCGTTATGTGCGGGGCTGGTTAAAAGAAACGGTTCGAATAATCACCGGGCCGTGACGTAACGTCATGCTGCCAAAACAAGCCAGCAAATTAGATCTGCGGAAATATTATTCTCTCTATGGTGGAATGTGGAACTTATTTTGCAGGGTCAGACACTATCCTCGTATTCAAATTCTTCTGTGATGTATTCGAATAAGGAACCCGCCTTGCAATGCCGAAGACAATACTGCCCGCCAGACTCATCGTCATTGAAGCCTAGTTCAGGGGCTACTGAGGGAGTCCTGGATTAGGGGGTCTCCGGACAGCCGACTATCTCCATTGGCCGGACTATTAGACTATGAAGATACAAGATTGAAGACTTCGTCTCGTGTCCGGATGGGACTCTACTTGGTGTGGAAGGCAAGCTAGGCAATACGTATATGGATATCTCCTCCTTTGTAACCGACCTTGTGTAACCCTAACCCTCTCCGGTTTCTATATAAACCGAAGGGTTTTAGTCCGTAGGACAACAATCACAACATACAATCATACCATAGGCTAGCTTCTAGGGTTTAGCCTCTCTGATCTCGTGGTAGATCTACTCTTGTACTACCCATATCATCAATATCAATCAAGCAGGACGTAGGATTTTACCTCCATCAAGAGGGCCCGAACCTAGGTAAAACATCGTGTCCCCTGCCTCCTGTTACCTTCCGGCCTAGACGCACAGTACGGGACCCCCTACCCGAGATCCGCCAGTTTTGACACCGACACCTAGTTTATGCATTACTTCATAAGGGGCTGATTTGGATCCATATGTTTCATGCTATGGTTAGGTTTACCTTAATACTTTTGTTGTAGTTGCGGATGCTTGCAATAGAGGTTAATCATAAGTGGGATGCTTGTCCAAGTAAGGGAAGCACCCAAGCACCAGTCCACCCACATACCAAATTATCAAAGTACCGAATGCGAATCATATGAACGTGATGAAAACTAGCTTGACGATATTCCCATGTGTCCTCGGGAGCGCTTTACATATGAACGTGATGAAAACTAGCTCGTATGAACGTGATGAAAACTAGCTCATGAACGTGATGAAAACTAGCTCGTTACAAGTTATCTTATCACAAAAACTATCTGTTACCACTTATTTCAGTACTTGCAGAGAATACCTTGCTGGAAACCGCTTATCATTTCCTTCTGCTCCTCGTTGGGTTTGACGCTCTTACTTATCGAAAGGACTACGATAGATCCCCTATACTTGTGGGTCATCAACGAAACTCTCCCGTGAAGCTCTACTAGATCGGAGTTCGTGGGACATCATCGAGCTGAACGTGTGCTGAACTCGGAGGTATCGTTCGTTCGGTACTTGGATCGGTCGGATCGTGAAGACGTACGACTACATCAACCGTGTTGTGCTAATGCTTCCGCTTTCGGTCTACGAGGGTACGTGGACACACTCTCCCCTCTCGTTGCTATGCATCTCCATGATCCTATGTGTGCGTAGGAATTTTTTTGAAATTACTATGTTTCCCCAACAGAGACATATTGGGGTTCAAAGTAGGAGATACCTTTGAAGCCTTAGCCATAAGGCATAAAGCAATAGATGATGATGTAGGATCCCTTGAAGCACCATCTAAGACCACATCTTGTTCCATGAAGTGTTTGGTTTCCTCTACATTGTTAGCACAACAACTCGACGAAATACATGCATTTTTATCATGGCAACAAGATATAGTAAGCATATCATTATGAGATTTAGTCAAGCAATTTCTACATGATATGCACGTACTATCAACACAAGCATGTGAAACATGTAATGTGCACGAAGTGTTAAAGTCCAAATATGGAGCATTGCCACAAGATAGTGATGAAGAGTCATCAACGATAAGCACACTATCATCATTGCAATGACCAACACTACTCACCATAACATTACCTTGTGGCAACCCACATGTAGGTGAAGTAGAAGAAGTTGAGAAGGGAACACGGCCTGTCGTGGTTTTGTCACGGCAGATGTCCTCGTGAAAGGACTTAGTCGTGGAGCCATCGCAACGGGTTAGCTTGGAGGGTTTAAAGCGGACAAGGGACGCAAAGAGTTATACTGGTTCGGCCCCTTACGGTGAAGGTAAAAGCCTACGTCCAGTTGTGATGGAATTGCTTGGGTTTCGATGACCAGGGAGCGAATCCGCTTTGCCTGGCTCTCGAGTTATTGTTTGTTGTCCCTAAACCGCCGTCGGGTCATCCCTTTATATACATAGGTTGACGCCCATCGGTTTATAGAATCCCGAGGCCAGCTCATAAACGTGTCCGGCTCGGTCTCTACTCTTTCTATCTTACAGCACAAGTTTACATATCAATGTCGGTTTATGTCTACAGGCCTTAATCCGCCTTTGGGCCCTGGGCCTTCATAAAGCGCCACCGTCTTTGTCTTCATGGGCTTCAAATATAATAACTCATTATGGGGATAACCTGGCCTCTCTTGGCCGGTTTATGCCCAGCAGTAATATCCCCAACATTAGGCCCCAGATTGATTTGAACTGGTTCATGTCAATCTACAATACTTAGGAAAATTTCTTCTTCAGCACCTTCACGTAAGTCTCATAAACCGCCATGACATCATCTTCCAGGATCATGATAAATCGCCATGTCGTCACCTATTTATTAAAACCGAAGATACCCTTCATTAATGATCCTCCAACAATAGAGGCAACAACTTTGCTGCATATCCATTTTTTGGGCTCCTCGATTTCCGCGCCTGTCGCTTATCTTTTTGTCTTATAAATAGGGTGGAAGGTCCCTTTCCTTTCCTCCCGTTGCCTCTTCGTCTCTCTTCCATCTTGCGTCGCCTCAACACTCGAGCGTCGCTGCCATCGTCAACCTTCGCTTCTGCCTCAACTTCGGCCGCTGTATCACCCTGACCGTACCAGAAAAACGTGGCGTGCCTCCGCGGCTTCAACAGCTTCAGTAAGTCGTTCTTCCTTTCCTCTATAGATTCGCTAGGGTTCACACGAGTTCATAGAAAAACTTCATGGTGTTCTTCCCTTGTTCTTCAGTAGATCCTATGCAATGAACTCCAAATTTGATGTACTTTCATGCAGTAGTAATGATAACCCTTATTTCATCATCAAAACATGTTCTTTGTGCGTAAAAATCCGATCTGGAACTTCACAAACTGCTCAGGCACCAACCTTTTAGGTCTAAATATTCTTCTTTTCCTGACATGAGATAGATCTGAATTTCCAATGTGAACCTGTGAAACTTGTTTTTCCTCACTTAGTCGTTTTTTGCTTCAGATCTGTACTCTCATCGTCTTCGCAGGCGGTTTATCTTTTAGAAAATAATCTGTCATATACCATTAGTCCCCTCGTAAACCGCCAGTCGCCTTACCATTTATAATAGCATCAACCTCCGATTTAACAATTTTGCATGCTTGAATGCTTTCTCCTTAACCTGCTACACCTTATGCTTGCTAACCATGAGCCTTAAACCGGCATCAATCCTTTCCAGCTCCTTATTCGAAATGGCCAAACATTTGTATGCTTGTAACTGGGTCCCTTCCTGGGTTACTGAAGAGCAATTAGATGGATGCGTCAGAACTGGCGCTTTACCAAAACAAAGTGAGATCCACTAGCGTATTCCCGGTCCAGAAAATCCTCCTACCCCAAAAGACGGCGAGGTAGTGATATTTGTTGATCACATGAGCCATGGTTTTAAACCGCCCGGATCCAAGTTTTTCCGCGATGTGCTTGCCAGCTTTCAGATCCACCCTCAAGATATTGGACCCAACTCTGTGTCCAATATTTGCAACTTTCAAGTGTTTTGTGAAGCCTATCTGCAGGAAGAGCCAACTGTTGAGTTGTTCCGGGATTTTTTTTTCTATTTAAACTGTCATACTAAATTTGTAGACGGGCCCAACACTGAACTTGGCGGCGTCTTCATTCAGAAAAGGAAGGATGTTAGCTTTCCTCATGCCAAACTTCACAGTCATCCTAAGGATTGGAACCAGACTTGGTTCTACTGTAAGGATACCTCCCCTGAAGATGAGAACCCTCTACCGGGTTATCGTGCTCACCAGCTTACCAACACACACCCACTTCCGCAATGACTGACTGCTAAGGAACGGGCCTCATACGCACCACAACTCGCCAAGCTCAGAGCTTTCATGGCCAATCGTTTGACAGGGGTGGACTTTGTTCGTTGTTGGATATCTTGGAGTATCTTGTCGTTAAGCCGCCGCCCCGGTTTAATGTGTGAGTACTCAGGGAACTCAAAAGACTCTCAACGTCATATTGACATTCCGCTAACAGAGGCTGAAGTTACTGAGTCTGTCCAGAAGATGCTGAATGAACCGGAAGTTGTCTGCAGTAGGACCGGGTTAAGTCCCTTTTATATATTGAATAAACCGCTAGCTGTAAGAATTGCCTCACTCCTACTTTGTACCTGATATTGTTAATTGTGCAATCTTTTATATCCTCTTTCCATATTTTTAACAGGGCGACAACCCATTCTGGAAGAAGAAGCCGCGGGATAAACCGGCTAAGACCCCTTGACCTAAGACGAAGGTTATCAAGAGACCTACCAAGAGAAAGGCAGCTGAACCCATCGGTTTAGACCTTGATGACGACCTTCATGATCCGGACGCAGAGGTAGAACTTGACTCTCTTGGCTCATTTTTCATACATCTCATTGACAATGATTATTATCAGGATGACGTTGAAGGCAGCCAAGCCGATGACGTAGAGGTAATTATCCTTTCCTCCGGTTCAGACCCTCTGCCAACACAAAAAATCCGTCAAGCAGTCCGGAAAGTAAGATTTTCTCCCCCCTAGCTCACTTGGACCCAAACTTTTTTTTGAAGAAGCAGCAACACGAAGCTCACTGCACAACCCAGCACAGCGGCCAAGTAGTCACTTCGGACGGTTTGCCGAACACGCCGGTTCGGAAGCGTCGATCTGAGGTCTCAAACACTTCCGATACTTCTTATCCCAAGGTGGGTTATTTCCGACAGCCTCTTAATCCATCTGATTCAAATTATCAGGGAACGCCTCTTTCATCATCCGGCGAGTCAACGGCCACACAGCTCCCTCCTCTTAAGACTGTCCCTGGGTAAACACTTTAAACTTACTCTCCTTTTTATGCTTTATACTTGCGTGCTATACTAACCTTTATATCTTTTCCTTTCAGAGCCAAGGCCAGCCCCAGCAAGAAATCTTGGGTAGATAAACCATCTGATGACAATGTGGCTACTTCAGAAAACTCCAGAACCGAAGGGAGCAAATGTTGATGCCATGCTTGATGATCTACCACCTCAAGATCATGACTTTGTTGAACAAGTAGAAGTTGATACAACAGGTCATGCTGATAAACCGGCAAGCTCGGTCCCAACTGATGATAAACCGTCAAGTCCAGCTAAGCTGTTGATGAATCGTCAACTCCAGAAAAGGCTATTGGCAACAAGGAAGATGATATTATAATCACTGGCGTTGGCCACACCACCCCTGGCAATCCTGTTGCATTATCAAAGCATAGTGCCAAGGAGGAAATTTCTGCTATGGGCAAAGGCAAATGGAGCACAGACTTGTCAAGCTACGCTCACCTCAACCCCCAAGAACTTCATTCTGGTTTTTTAAACCGTCTGTACACAAACCATGACTATGAAGCCGGTTTAGTGAATCTGATGAAGGAGCGTTATGAGGTAACTACATAACCTTTTCTCTCTTATGTCCAATTTCAAGTACCAACTCTAGTAGCCCCCAAGGGCCGATTTATGATGCCAATCTAAACCAGGACTTTGTAATACCTCAAATTTGCTTGCTTATCCTCCAAGGGCCGGTTTATCTTTTTAAGATGAACCGGTACTTTATCATTGTAATCTTTTAACTTTCGCCTGTGTAGTCCCCAACGGCCGGTTTATCTTTCCAAGCTAAACCGAGACTTTAACCAATGTTACTTTGAGCAAATGTACATTAGCCCCCCAAGTGTCAAGAATAATACTTGTATTGTGCTTGGGACTTCGAATATTCACTGCCACCTCATAATATGACCTTCTCTTATAGGCTGAGCTGAGCAAAAAGGAAGCCCAAACCGCTGATCTTCAAGAAAACATCAAATCTCAGCAAGTGGAAACCTCCAAAGCCAAAGAGGAATTGACCAGTGCCTTAGCAGCCATGGAGAAGCTAAAAGAAGCTTTTAACAAGGAACGGGCGGATTGGGGCACTGAGAAAACCGGATTACAAAAAAGAGCTGAAGACGCAGAAGCAGCCCTTAAACCGGTGGTCGAAGAACTGACCGGCTTAAAGCAGCAAATAAATGCCATGACCTCTGCTGTGTTTGGTAAGTCTCCTCATCTAAATTTTTCAATATATATTATCTCATCAGTTGACTGGTTTACTGATACTTGCAATGACACAGGAACCCGCATTACCCACCTGGGCTCTGACATGCGGATGAAGCTGAAGGTCGCCTATACTCTGATAGAGCAGTTATATTCCGGAGCTCAACGGGCCATCTGCACTGCTGCGCATAACAAACCGCATCCAACTTTCATAAAGGAAACCATTGAGAAACTGTCAATGTTGCCTGCCTGTTTGGACGAGTTAAAGAGATCAGGTGCAAGGGCAGGTGCGATGACTACACTAATGCAGGCTAAGGCATGGATATAGGATCTTGACTCGTCGGATATCGGCAGAGGCTATCCTACCATAAAATAGGACGGCTCAGAGTTTAACAATGATGATCTTCGAAGGCTGACAAAAGAAATGCGCCCCATAGCGAGCAAATTGGCCGGAGAAATAGATCTCTCTCACTATCAGTCGGTTTATGACTCTGATCATAAAAGACTTCCTGCGCCAACACATGATGTAGAAGATCTTATTCCGCCAATCCGTAAGCACACCTATGCCCCTGATGTTGACCCCTCAAACCTTATAAGTGATGAAGCTGTGTTCCAAGCCTTAACTGGAATCGATTGGGAAACCATTGACTTCCAGCCACTGGGTAGAGAGGAGGAAGATGCACCAGCGCAGGATGATCCACAGCCTTCAACTCAGCCCGGTGACGAGTCATGATCCAGAGGCCGGTTTAGCCTTCTGCGTACTGTCACACTTTGTCGAAAAAAATTATTCGTTCAGGCATTTAAAGCACCTTGTAATAGGCTAGTTTAAAACACTTGGTCTGCTATGCCATCATGCATACTTATTTTTCCTGACACTGTTAATCCGCCACGCTTTACGCTCATAATACATAGCAATTTATTCCAACTGTTCCTGCGTACATGAAGTTTGAAAGTATCCTAGCGGTTTACCGCCGGACGGGTCATGATGCCCAGATACATAGCCAGGGTTTATAACCAAGGCTGTAAAAAGATAATCAAATATGAAAATAAATGATACCTGTGACATTGAATCACAATGTTGGTTGACCAACTTTTGTAGTGAAGGCAACAACCCCAATCATGAGTACTGATAACTCCTTCCATATTGTGCCGGTTCATGATAAAACCGTACCGATTTATGATAAACACTAGATTATCCGTATGTAACACTGGCGACTTATAGTCGAAACCAGACCAGGTTAAAAAGCGCCGGATTATGCTTGATCATGTACTGACAACTTGTAGTTGAAAGTTGAGCCGGGTTAATGAACGTCGGTTTATCAAAACCATTATAAATCTCATCAAAGGAGAAAAAACTTAGCAAATAAAAGCATATGAAAACTTGTAGTCGAGGCTTTTCACGGGCTGCCAGGCCCCAAATTCGAGGCTTTTCATGGGCTGCCAGGCCGCTGAGTTAAACCATTTTACAAAGCCTTTTAAGATGGACCTCAATCTTTAACCAATCGCCGTTTTAACTTTGACAAGTTTAGGGTCTATGAGATTGACTTGTCAAAAGTTCGGCGGGTCATACCAGGTTTACCTGGACGGAGTGGCTTACTTAAAAAGGCAGGCTAACCTGGGGTTTTAGGTGTATACACCAAGCTTCCAAGCCATGGCTTGATAGCCTATTACAAGTTTACAAGTGTAGATTCTTTGTTCATTGCGAAGCAAAGAATCCCCAAGCAATATTTTGAGTTGTGCTCAGTGGGTGCCTATGTTTGAGTTGTTCTTTTGCAACACTCTCTTTGGCCCCTAAGTAATTTTCTTTTTGCCTTTGAGCTGATCAAGAGGTGTAGCTATGGTTCGAATACGACCAAGCCCCCAAGTGATTTTTCTGGTGGCCTTGCGCCGATCAAGAGGTGTAGCAATGGTTCGAGTATGACCAAGCCCCCAAGTGTTTTTTATATAAGGCTGTATAAGCTGAATCAAGGGGTACACCAGACTCCGCTTTATGAACAGAAGCCCCCATGTAACCACACATGATATAAGAAAAACAACAAATACCCCGCTTTAGCTGAGGCTCCGGTTTATTATATTGATCATAATATATACATTGTCATAACTATGTACATAAGCAGAGCCTGCGGCTCAAGTATAGTAAGGCCGAAGATGAGCTATATTCCATGGTCGTTGGGTCTCCTCATCCGATTTACATGAGTCTTTATGCTCTCGAACATCGATAAGGTAGTATGATCAGTTGTGTAGATTTTTGCTGACCACAAAAGGTCCTTCCCAAGGTGGGGACAACTTGTGCATATCAGTTTGATCCTGGATGAGCCAGAGCACCAAATCACCTTCTTGAAAAGATCTGGTTTTAACCCGGCGGCTGTGATAACGTCGCAGATCTTGCTGGTAAATTGCCGAACGAGCCGCTGCAATATCACGCTCCTCATCTAACAGGTCCAGTGAATACTGGCGTGCTTTCTCATTATCAGCTTCAGCATAAGCCGCCACACGGGGCGAGTCATGACGGATGTAACTAGGGAGAACCGCCTCTGCTCTATAAACCATGAAGAAAGGCGTGTAACCCATCGATCTGTTTGGTGTGGTGTTGATACTCCATAACACGGAAGGTAACTCCTCCACCCAACAACCCGGCGTCCACTTTAAAGGAACCATAAGCCGGGGCTTGATGCCTCTCAAAATCTCTTAATTGGCTCTCTCTGCTTGACCATTAGATTGGGGGTGAGCCACTGATGGTACATCAAGCCGGATGTGCTCACGTTGACAAAATTCTTCCATAGCACCCTTGGACATATTAGTACCATTATCAGTTATGATGCTATGTGGAAAACCAAACCAGAAAATCACCTTCTTGATGAATTGAACCGCCGTGGCTGCATCACACTTACTGACTGGTTCTGCTTCCACCCACTTAGTGAACTTGTCAACTGCCACCAACAGGTGGGTCTTCTTATCCTTGGATATCTTAAAGGTCCCAACCATATCTAGTCCCCAAGTCGAAAACGGCCAAGTGATTGGGATCATCCTCAGCTCTTGAGCCGGTACATGAGCGCGTCGTGAGAATTTTTGACATCCATCACACCTTTTGACCAAGTCCTCAACATCAGCATGAGACATTAGCCAATAGAAACCATGATGAAAAGCCTTGGCTACCAGAGACTTTGAACCGGCATGGTGACCACAACCTCCTTCGTGGATCTCACGCAAAATTTCACGGCCTTCTTCAGGAGATACACAACGCTGAAATGCCCCTGTCACACTGCAATGATGTAACTCTCCATTGATAATAGTCATGGACTTGGACCGCCAGATTATCTGCCTGGACGAAGTTTCGTCCTCCGGTAACTCGCCCGGTTCATATACGCCAAATATGGAACCGTCCAATTCGGGATAACATGAAGAGCCGCCACCAACTGAGCCTCCGGATCAGGAACAGCCAAATCCTCTTCTATAGGGAGCTTGACGGGCAGATTATGCAGCACATCCAGGAAAACATTGGGTGGAACCGGTTTACGTTGGGAACCCAAGCGGCTTAAAGCGTTCGCCACTTCATTCTTCCGCCGGTCCATATGGTCGACCTGATAACCTTTGAAGTGACCTGCAACAGTGTCCACCTCTTGACGATATGCTGCCATGAGTGGGTCCTTGGAATCCCAAGTACCAGACACTTGTTGAGCCACCAGGTCCGAGTTACGGAAGCACTTGACTCGGCTTAAATTCATCTCCTTAGCCATCCAAAGACCATGGAGCAAGGCCTCATATTCAGCTACATTGTTAGTGCAAGGGAACATTAAACAGAGAACATAACAAAGCTTATCACCTCGTGGGGAAGTTAATATGACTCCAGCCCCCGAGCCTTCCAATTGTCTGGACCCATCAAAATGAATAGTCCAATAAGTGTTATCTAGCTTTTCCTCCGGTGCCTGCAACTCTGTCCAATCATTGATGAAGTCCACAAGTGCTTGGTATTTGATTGTTGTGCGAGGCGTATATTTTAACCCGTGAGGTCCAAGCTCAATAGCCCACTTGGCAATCCGGCCAGTTGCTTCTCTATTTTGGATGATATCCCCCAAGGGGACAGAACTGACCACAGTGATAGGATGACCCTGAAAATAGTGCTTGAGCTTCCGGCTCGCCATGAAAACGCCATACACCAGCTTCTGCCAATGTGGGTACCTCTGCTTAGACTCAATAAGCACCTCACTGATATAATAAACCGGCCGTTGAACCGGATACTCCTTTCCAGCCTCCTTGCGCTCCACAACAATAGCCACACTAACAGCCCGAGCATTAGCAGCCACATATTGAGAGTGTGCTCTTTATCAATGGGAGCAGCAAGGACAGGCGGCTTAGCTAGCTGCCGCTTTAGACTCTCAAAGGCTTCATTGGCAGCCTCACTCCAAACAAAGTCATCTGTCTTCTTCAGCATCTGATACAAAGGGGTGGCCTTCTCCCCTAATCGACTGATAAACCGGCTCAAGGCTGCAATACGACCTGCCAGACGCTGAACATCGTTAATACACGCCGGTTTATCCAGAGATGTTATAGCTTTGATTTTCTCCGGATTAGCTTCAATGCCCCTGTGAGACACCAGAAAACCCAAGAGCTTGCCTGCCGGTACACCAAAGACACATTTGGCAGGATTAAGCATCATTTTATAAATCCGGAGGTTATAAAAGGTCTCCTTCAATTCATCTATCAATGTCTCCTCCTTTCTGGATTTGACCACAATATCATCCACATAAGCATGAACATTGCGGCCGATCTGATTATGAAGACAATTCTGCACACAGCGCTGATAAGTCGCCTGGGCACTCTTGAGCCCAGAAGGCATAGATACATAGCAGAAGGCTCCAAAAGGAGTTATAAAAGATGTCTTCTCCTGGTCCTTAACTGCCATTTTGATTTGATGGTAACCAGAGTATGCATCCAAAAAGCTCAAACGCTCATAACACGTCGTAGCATCAATGATTTGATCAATACGAGGGAGAGCAAAAGGATTTGCCGGACAAACCTTGTTCAAATCTGTGTAGTCCACACACATATGCCAAGTGCCGTTCTTCTTAAGTACCAGCACCAGATTAGCCAACCACTCAGGATGAAATACTTCAATGATAAACCCAGCCGCCAAGAGCCTGGCTACCTCCTCACCAATGGCCTTGCGTCTTTCTTCATTGAACCGACGGAGAAATTGCTTAACTGGTTTAAACTTGGGTCAATATTGAGAGTGTGCACAGCGAGTTCCCTCAGTACACCTGGCATGTCAGAGGGTTTCCATGCAAAGATGTCCGGGTTCTCACAGATGAACTCGATGAGTGTGCTTTCCTATTTCAGATCCAAGTTAGCACTGATACTAAACTGTTGAGATGAATCGCCAGGAACAAAATCAACCAGCTTAGTCTCATCAGCCGATTTAAACTTTAAGGCCGAATCATGCTCTGTAGTTGGTTTCTTCAACGAAGTCATATCTGCCGGATCAACATTGTCCTTGTAGAACTTCAACTCTTCTGTTGCACAAACTGACTCAGCATAAGCCGCATCACCTTCTTCACATTCCAAAGTGATCTTACGGCTTCCATGTACCATGATGGTTCCCTTGTGACCCGGCATCTTGAGTTGCAGATAAACATAACAGGGCCTTGCCATGAACTTGGCATAAGTCGGCCGTCCAAACAGGGCATGATATGGGCTCTTGATCTTTACTACTTCAAAGGTCAATGTTTCTGATCTCGAGTTATTCTCATCTCCAAAAGCCACCTCCAGAGCTATCTTACCAACAGGATACGCTAATTTACCAGGCACCACACCATGAAAAATGGTGTTTGATGGTTTAAGATTCTTATCTGTTAACCCCATGCGACGGAAGGTTTCATAATAAAGGATATTGATACTACTTCCTCCATCCATGAGTACCTTGGTGAACTTGTATCCTCCAACCTGAGGTGCCACCACTAATGCCAGATAACCCGGGTTATCCACCTGAGGTGGATGATCCTATCGACTCCACACAATGGGTTGTTCAGACCAGCGCAAGTAACGGGGCACCGCCGGTTCAACAGAGTTTACTGCCCTTTTATGAAGCTTCTGATCGTGCTTGCACAGATTTGTGGTGAAGACATGGTACTGCCCACTATTCAAATGCTTCGGGTTGCTCTGGTAACCCAACTGCTGCGGTTGCTGCTGACTCCCCTGATGATTATAACCACCTTGGTTGCCCTGATTGCCTTGATTGCCATGTCCGCTCTGATTACCGTGAAAACCGGAACTTCCTCCACCGTAACCCGTCCCATGAGATCCGGGGCCTGAACTGCCGTCTGATCCATGATCATACTGAAAAAATCTGAATTTTTGAATTCCTGCATAATATAACAATCCTTCCAAAGGGGCGTGTCGGGCTTATCCCGCGACCCATGCTTCGGGCAAGGCTGGTTTAACAGGTGAGACAGGCGCTCCGGATTGGGACTTGGTACTCCACCACGCAGGGGTGGTTTACCCTTACGACACTGGCCTTTGTCCTGCGCGTTGGTATTAGCCACAAAATCTAAACAGCCATCCACTTTATGCTTACCGCTGTTTCCGTGACCCGTCGGGTTATGCTGCTGCCCTTTGGTGTTGCTGCTCTTCTTTCCCTTCCCAGTCTTGTCGTCGCCAGACTCGGGGTCCTTGGTATTATCAGAGTCGGCATACTTCACCAGAGCTACCATAAGTGTTCCCATGTCATTGCAATGACATTTGAGCCGTCCCAACTTAAACTTTAGAGGTGCAAACCGGCAATTGCCTTCTAATGTTAAAATTGTTGTATCAGCGTTGATGTGGTCTGATGAATGCAAAATCTCCGAAACCCGGCGCACCCAACGGGTTGTTGACTCTCCTTCCTCCTGGACACAGGCAGCTAAGTCCACAATTGACATGGGCTGCTTGCACATATCCTTGAAATTCTAGATAAACCGGACCCTTAACTCGGCCCATGACCCAATGGAGTTAGCCGGCAGGTTTTTCAACCATGTGCGAGCTGTTCCCTCCAACATCATGGTAAAGTATTTGGCACACGCCGTATCGTCCACATCCAGCATCTCCATTGCCATCTCATACCTTTCAACCCATGACTCTGGGGATAAACCGGCAGTGTAATTCGGCACCTTACGCGGGCCTTTGAAATCCTTGGGCAGCCATACATTGCGCAGCACTGGGACGAGACATGGTACCCCCAAAGAACTGGAGGTAACCCCTGGTTCCACCGACGTTGTTGGACGAACCGGGGTAAGTTGGCGGGCTTCATGTTGCACCGCTAACTCGGCCTCTCGACATGCCCTAGCGTGATGCACCACATCTTGAGCATCACCCCCGCCACCCGCCGGGTTATGGCCACGGGGCGGATTACAATTCTGCACACTGCTTGATACGGCCGGTTCATCCATATGCCTGCTGTAACTCCGGCTCGGGCGGGGAGTAGAATGAATCCTTTCGCGGCTATATGAAAAAGCCTGCTGCTGAGTCAAGGCCGTCTGAAGGAGCTCCCTAGCCCGCTGTGTCTCAACTGCTACTGGGGACTCGCCATCGATCGGGAGAGCTGCCAATCGGAAGCGGCGGCAACGATGTTATCCAACAGGTTAGAGTAATGACCCGGAGGCGTTGAGACGTGCCGTGATGGGACATCGTTCTGACGAGGCTGAGGGGGCGGATACATCGCGCGCGGCTGAACCGGTGCCCCTGTGCCAGGTGCCTCCGCCCGGTTTACTGCTGGCTGGTTGCTGGTGCCTGCTCCTGGAGTGTTAAAGAGGTTTCTTCCCTCGTAAACCGGCGGCAGGTGAGATCGGTACCTTCTCCTCATGACATCATCTGACACACTTTGGTCCAGCATAAGCCGATAGGCCTGTGCCTCTAATTCAGCCCGCTCAGCGGCCATCCTGGTGTTCTCCGCTGCCAAATCCACCTTAGCTTGAGCTATCTGATCCTTCACCTTTCCAATCTCCGCCTTATATTGATCCTGGTTTGCCGCGTCAACCTCCGCTACTAGCAACGTTGCCAAAGTGTCGAACAAATCGGACAAAACCTGAGCCGGTCGTGGTGCAGAGCCCCTTGCTCCGGCTGGTGTTGCCGCTACTGAACTGGAAATTACCGCTGCGATGGTAGAAGAATGTTGCATTGATTGTGTACTGGCCATGAAGATCGCAACTCAGCCCGGCGGTTCAAGGAGGTCTGGAATATTGTCGCCATCGGAACCACCACTAATCCGGCCATCATGCAGCTGATACAGCGACTCGGTTTCTCTGGTTGAAGACTCGTCATTAGAGTAAACGACGATTTCGCCACCAGATACCGATCTATCCTCAGATTCCGCTCCGTGGATGACTCCCAGAATGGCACGCTTCACGGCATGCTGAACGCGGGCAGGTCTTGCATGCTGAGTCGTCTCGATGATGTCGGTGCAGACGTCCGGCTCAGGGCCCGGTTCACCGATCTTGCCAATGAAAATGTGTATTCCTCCAAAGGGGGCCCGGTACCCGTACTCAATCGAGCCGGCCTCGGGGCCCCAGCTTGCGTCGTTGATGTAGAGCTTGCCGCGACGACTCTTGGTCATCCGGCCCACAGCGTATCCCTTGAGTCCTTCGAAGTTGCCCTTCAAGAACTCAAAACCATCGTGCGATTTCCCCACGGTGGGCACCAACTATCGTGGTTTTGTCACGGCAGATGTCCTCGTGAAAGGACTTAGTTGTGGAGCCATCGCAACGGGTTAGCTTGGAGGGGTTAAAGCGGACAAGGGACGCAAAGAGTTATACTAGTTCGGCCCCTTACGGTGAAGGTAAAAGCCTACGTCCAGTTGTGATGGAATTGCTTGGGTTTCGATGAACAGGGAGCGAATCCACTTTGCCTGGCTCTCGAGTTATTGTTTGTTGTCCCTAAACCGCCGCCGGGTCGTCCCTTTATATACATAGGTTGACGCCCGTCGGTTTACAGAATCTCGAGGCCGGCTCATAAACGTGTCTGGCTCGGTCTCTACTCTTTCTATCTTACAGCACAAGTTTACATATCAATGTCGGTTTATGTCTACAGGCCTTAATCCGCCTATGGGCCCTAGGCCTTCATAAAGCGCCACCATATTTGTCTTCATGGGCTTCAAATATAATAACTCATTATGGGGATAACTCGGCCTCTCCTGGCCAGTTTATGCCTAGCAGTAATATCCCCAACACGGACAGAGGTGGAGGGAGAACAATCATCCCCAAAAATCTTGGACACACCATATTTATCTTGAAGCTTTGTCCACATCTCATGAGCATCCCGGAATGGCATGAGTTGAAATATAACTACATTTCTCAAAGCATCGAAAAGCACATTAGAAGCTCGAGCATTGAGATAAGAATTTTTCTCATCCTCTAAAGATAATCTTTGGGTATCCTTTGGAGGAGAAAAACCCATATCTACAATTCGCTCTAAATTTGGGTCCATGACCCTAAAGAGATTAAGCATGCAAATTACCCAAACATCAAATTTTGTTCCATGGAAACTAAGTGTGTCAGAGAATCCTAATCCCCTAGTCGACATCTTTACTCTCTAGGCGGTAAAACCTAATAAGGAGAAATGAGGCTCTGATACCAATTGAAAGATCGTGGATGTCGCCTAGAGGGGGGTGAATAGGCGCTTTAAAATAATTATGGTTTAGGCTTGAACAAATGCGGAATAAACCTAGCGGTTAATTTGTCAAGCACAAAACCTACAAAAACTAGGCTCACCTATGTGCGCCAACAACTTATGCTAAGCAAGATAAACAACTAAGTGATAGCAAGATATATGACAAGAAACAATATGGCTATCACAAAGTAAAGTGCATAAGTAAAGGGCTTGGGTAAGAGATAATCAAGGCACGCGGAGACGATGATGTATCCTGAAGTTCACACCCTTGCGGATGCTAATCTCCGTTTGGAGCAGTGTGGAGGCACAATGCTCCCCAAGAAGCCACTAGGGCCACCGTAATCTCCTCATGCCCTCGCACAATGCAAGATGTCGTGATTCCACTAAGGGACCCTTGAGGGCGGTCACCAAACCCGTACAAATGGCAACCCTTGGGGGCGGTCACCGAACCCGTACACTTTGGCAACCCTAGGGGGCGGTCATCGGTACCCGTCAAATTGCTCTGGGCGATCTCCACAACCTAATTGGAGACCCCGATGCTTGCCCGGAGCTTTACACCACAATGATTGAGCTCCAAACACCACCAACCATCTAGGACGCCCAAGCATCCAAGAGGAACAAGCTCAAGGGTACCAAGCACCCAAGAGTAATAAGCTTCTCAACTTGTAACTTCCACGTATCACCGTGGAGAACTCAAACCGATGCACCAAATGCAATGGCAAGGGCACACGGAGTGCCCAAGTCCTTCTCTCTCAAATCCCACCGAAGCAACTAATGCTAGGGAAGAAAATGGGAGGAAGAACAAAGAAAGAGAACACAAAGAAATCCAAGATCTAGATCCAAAGGGTTCCCCTCACATAAAGGAGAAAGTGATTGGAGGAAATGTGGATCTAGATCTCCTCTCTCTTTTCCCCCAAAAACTAGCAAAAATCCATGGAGGGATTGAGAGATAGCAAGCTCGAAGAGGGTCAACAATGAGGGAAGAACACGAGCTCAAAGGATGGGGTCCAATGGGGAACAAGACCCCCTTTTATAGGTTCCCACGAATCTGCCCCTTATGTGCAGAAAACTATAGGACCGGTAAAACCGGTGCACGAACCGGTACAACCGGTACAAGTAGAGGAAAAACCAACCTGTAGGAAAAAGCCCTAAGTGGTACAACAGCCCGGGGAACCGATAGTACCGGTTAAACTGAACTAACCGGTACAACCGCTCCACAACCGCCCAAGAACCGCTCCACAACAGAACCCAGACCGGTGGTAGAGCGGTACAGGGCCGGTACAACCGCTCCAAACACCGGTTGTACCGGTCAACCGGTACAACCTCTCTAAGGGGCGGTACAACCTCTCTATGTAAAACAGGTAAGATCAAAACAGCCACAACTTTCGCATACGAGCTCCGAATTCGATGAAATCACTACAAGAAATATGTCAACTTGTGACCTTCTGTTAGTGACCCTGGAAGAATTGGTCATAGATCTATGACCATTTCAGACCGATTGGTCAAAAGTTGTTCGGGGGGCTCCAAAACCTAAACTATAACGACCATTTTGGTCACAAAGGTCGTAATTTCCTTACACGAAATGGTCATAAAGCAGATAGCACTGGTCCGCTGCCTTATTTCTAGCTGATCATGACCAATATAGATGGGCATAACCTTGTAAATTGTGGTGGGTTGCTATGACTAGGCGCCACCTCATCAGTTTTGCCTATGTGTCATGTCCATGTGGCAGTTTTTGCCCTAGGTTGTGAAGCAACCTATATTTCTGTCATTCCCAAAATTCCCAAAAATATTCATAAATTCTTTGGGTCATATCTTCATCAAATATGTAAAAATCCTTCCTTGCCTAGTTCAAAACTAATTCAACAATATTCATTTTCCTATTCTGTTCACGACAGCACTTTATGAAGGAAGTGCTATTTATATATTCTTGATTGCCCTCGGAATTTTTGGGCACTCTTTCCTATCCAAATCATTACCGCATGACAAAATTCAGCTCCACTTGCCTAGCAAATCTTCCTCGGCAAATTTCCAAAAAATTTGTCCACCTAGAAGCATTGTGAAGGAAGTAACTTTTTTATATATCCAAATGACATGAAATTTATACAGTTTCTTCATATGCCCAAATTATCACCCTCCTCCAAATTGAAGCTCGGGCAAATTATCTATGTGAGCCCAGGTTCAATTTATATTTTATGGCCAAATTGGCACGTTGCAAAGCAAGTGTTATCTAGACCCCTCCTATTAACCTCAAACTCTTTGGGCACTCTTCCATACCCAAATCATTGCCACATGATAATATTCAGCTCCATTTTCCTAGTCAATCTTTCTCAGGAAATTTTCAAAGTTTCTACCTCGAGAGAAGCTTTGTGAAGTAAGTACTAGCTAGGCTTACCCAAATGATCTGAAAATCTACCAAGGCATAACCATACCTATGTAACTTACCTACACCAAATTTGAGCTCATTTTATTCATCCAATTTCTCTCACTAGTTTTCCCAAGTTTCTGTCCATAGAAGAGCATTGTGAAGGAAGTACCACTTTGGCATGTCCAAATGGTATCAATTTTCTATGGTGCTTTCCAATGCCCAAGTAACCATCCTCCACCAAATTTCAGCTCAATCCATTCATTATTTTGAGCCCAGCTTCAACATTCATATTTCTGTCCAATGTGGTACTTTGCAAAGCAAGTACCACCTAGGATCCTCCTTTTGATCTGAAAATTTGCGAAGACATTCTTCTTAGTCAATGATCATCCTCAGCAAAAACTCACGCCCATTGGCCATGTGCATTTCCCGTACCGCTAATCAAACACTTGGCTGCTAATTCATGTTTGAGCATCGATCGGTCTCCTCGTGAGAATCTTATGTTGTAATTTTCTTCCTAGAACCTACCTGGGGAGTGACCAACCCACTAGACATGCCTAGGCTGCCCAGAACACATGGCAACGCCACTGTCACGCGGTGACCACGCGTCGGGCATGCGAGTTTACGCGCTCTAGAGTTGGGGGCCTTGGCCACCGCCCAAACCTCGACGTATCGCCATAAAACCATGTATTTATGATTAAATAGGTACTTATGTAACTATAAATTATTTTTGGAAAAAATAAATAGTAAACTATGAGGCAGCTGCAGTTCAAATTTGACCCGCTTCCAACTGAATCGGCGGGGATTTTTCTTTTTTTCGAGAGGGGGATCAAAACTTTTGACGCCCAACAATTTTGTCAATTCTGCATTAAATATGGCCTAGTATTTTATAAAAATGATTTTGTCCAATTTTGCAACAATTATTTGGGAGGTCCTTCACAAAAAAACCTCCTTTTGGGCACTCGAAAAATGGAAAATGGTTTTTTCGTCCAAAGAAAATGCAAACTTCCTTAGGAAACATTGTTTGCCATTCCAATATACACCCTTGTGCACAATATGGGATCATTTGAACAAATTATGACATGAATGTGGCCATAAGATTGATCATTTGGCTTGAAAGCCATTGATCTCCACACGTGATAGCTCCTTTTTTAGAACACTTCTTTAAAATAATTGCCGTATTACAAGTTTGTTATTTTTCCTAGGAGCTTGGCCACATATAATGACACAATGCGAAGATTTCCCAATTTTTTGAATTTTTTATGCCCGTTTCAAAATGCGGTCAAAACGGCGGGAATGACCGTTCTTAGCTAGTGGTTGAATCTTGGAATTTTTTTGGTGTTTCTATGATTAAATAGATACTTATGTACCTAGAAATGATTTTTGGAAAAAATAAAGAGCAAACTACAAGGCAGCTACAATTCAAATTTGACCCGCTTCCAGCTGAATCAGCGGAAATTTGTCTTTTTCATGAGAGGTGGATCAAAACTTTTTACACCCAACCATTTGGTCAATTGTGCATTAAACATGGCCTAGTATTTTATAAAATTGATTTGGTACATTTTTGCAACAATTATTTGGTAGTTCCTTCACAAAAAAACCTCCTTTTAGGCACTCGAAAAATGGAAAATGGTTTTTTCGTCCAAAGAAAATGAAAACTTCCTTAGGCAACATTTTGCCATTCCAATATGCACTTGTGCACAATATGAGATCATTTAAGCAAACTATGTCATGAATCTGGCCATAAGATTGATCATTTGGCTTGAAAGCCATTGATCTCCACACGTGATAGCTCGTTTCTGAGAACACTTTTTTAAAATAATTGCCATATTACAAGTTTATTATTTTTCCTGGGAACTTGGCCACATATAATGACATAATGCGAAGGTTTCCCAATTTTTTGATTTTTTTTGAATTTTTTATGCTCGTTTCAAAATGCGGTCAAAACAGCGGGAATGACCGTTCCTAGCTAGTGGTTGAATCTTGGAATTTTTTGGTGTTTCTCTGATAAAATAGATACTTATGTACCTAGAAATGATTTTTGGAAAAATTAAAGAGCAAACTATGAGGCAGCTGCAGTTCAAATTTGACCCGCTTCCAACTGAATCGGCGGGAATTTGTCTTTTTCACGAGAGGTGGATCAAAACTTTTTACACCCAACCATTTGATCAATTGTGCATTAAATATGGCCTAGTATTTTAGAAAAATGATTTGGTCCAATTTTGCAACAATTATTTGGGAGGTCCTTCACAAAAAAACCTCCCTTTGGGCACTCAAAAAATGGAAAATGGTTTTTTTGTCCAAAAAAATGAAAACTTCCTTAGGCAACATTGTTTGCCATTCCAATATGCATCCTTGTGCACAATATGAGATCATTTGAACAAACTATGCCATGAATGTGGCCATAAGAGTGATCATTTGGCTTGAAAGCCATTGATCTCCACACGTGATAGCTCGTTTCTGAGAACACTTTTTTATAATAATTGTCGTATTACAAGTTTGTTATTTTTTCTAGGAACTTGTCCACATATGATGACACAACGCGAAGGTTTTGCATTTTTTTGATTTTTTTTTTAATTTTTTATGCCGGTTTCAAAATGCGGTCGAAACGGCAGGCATGACCGTTCCTAGCTAGTGGTTGAATCTTGGAATCTTTTTGGTGTTTCTCTAATTAAATAGATACTTTTGTACCTAGAAATGATTTTTGAGAAAACTAAATAGCAAACTATGCGGCAGCCGCAGTTCAAATTTGACCCGCTTCCAGCTGAATCGGTGGAAATTTGTCTTTTTCAACAGAGGTGGGTCAAAACTTTTTACACCCAAACATTTGGTCAATTGTGAATTATATATGACCTAGTATTTTAGAAAAATTATTTGGTCCAATTGTGCAACAATTATTTGGTAGGTTCTTCACAAAAAAAGTCATTTGGGGCACTCGAAAAATGAATTTTTTTTGTGTGCAATGCAAATGAAGACCACAAAATCATCATTATTGAAATCCTAAGATACACATATGTGCACAATATTGGGTCATTTAAACATACAACATGAGGCTAATATGTTGAGTGTTTACCCGAAATAAGAGGTTAAAAAATATAAAAGAGACAAAAGAAAGAAACACAATTACATAAGCTGGATTTTGATTGGTGGAACCATGTATGACACGGATCGATGACATGGCAGACATCCTACCATCCATTGCTAGCAATCCCACGTCCATCCATCCATCCATCTGAAGAAAGGAGAAAAAAACCCACCGCACCCACTCCTCGTCCTCGCGAACCCTACCCAACCACTCGTCGCTTCCTCCCCTTCCCATCCCCTCCCCCCCCCCCCCCCCCCCCCCCCCCCCTCCCCGCCGCCACCACCGACCTCGCCTGTCGCCGCCGTGCACCAACCTCCCCTCCCCTTCCTTCCCTACCTTAGTCGTCCGCCTCCATCTTCGTGTCTGACCGCACACAAACTCCCTCATCCTTCTCTGTTAGGGTTAGGGTTCGCGGTCGGAGCGGAGCAGCGCGGCACAGCGCTGATGGGATGGGTACCTGACGGACGGAGTTGGAGGAGAAGAAGGACCCCGACGTCTTCATCAGCCAACACCAAGACCAGCCATCCATCTTCGACGCCGACGGATCCGCGAGCGACCACCCAGGATCTGCGGCCACGGCGGCGCCAGCGGCTTGGTCCGCGGTTGGTCCCTTGCTCCCTGTTGTTCTCTGCGTGTTTGGTCCGCGGTTGATTTCCGGTCGCCCTTGGGCGTTTGCTCCGTGCAGGTGTACAACGAGGGGACCCAAATCGTCATCCGGTGGTTCGAGAAGCCGATCATCTATGACGTCTGTGCACGACCCAACCCAACCTGGTGGAGAACACCTCCGGAAGCTGGGATTGGTAACGTTCTCCTATTCTTGATTCCTCTTTACCTGATCAGATGCGTGATTTATTACTTACCTGGGAGCCAAATCCATGATTGGGAGGGTCCGATTTTAGTTGGCCTTGTTGATGTTCTTTAAGTCTAGCATCTGAAAGGATCAGACACGTGAAGTGATTAATTTGCTAGCTACATGTGGTTGGGGTCTGGTACAAGTAAAAGGGCTTTGGCATTTGTTCATTTCTGAGCATATCCTGTAACTGTGGACTGTAACGGGTCGTGCATATAGCAATTTGGACAGGTTTATGGGGTCTGGTACATGCAAAGGGTTGTGGGTTGTGGCATTGTCATTTCCGAGCCCTGTAATAGGATCGGACTGAACACCTAGCCCACCTTGCCTGGTATGCTTGTATCTGCTACATGTTGTTTTCATCTTGATAGCTAGCAGCCTAGCAGCATGAACTTTGATTATGAAATCTCTATACATTGTATAATTAATTGGGTCAATCTCGAATTTGTTGTGAATTGTAAGATGCTTTGAGTAAATGTTTTTTTGCCTTCTCGCGTGTAGGCGGTCAGGCGAGATAGCAAGCAGAGGTTCAGTCCGTTGGATTAGGATGGCGACCTGCTGATTTGGGTTAACCAGGGGCAAACTATGGCAATATGATTTCTGCCTGACCATCCAGACCATGGGGAAGCAGAGTCGGCCGTTGGCGGGGGACGTGGGCAACGACCAGATCGTCGTCCTCTCCAAGCGAAGGGGACAACTCAACTAGGTCTGCAGCTAACTCAACTTGACCCTGCTGTTGTTATGATTTCTGTAGTAGAAGCATGTTAAGAGACTTGGCTGTATTCATGGAGGTGCTTAAATATGTTCTGCTTAGCCTTAGGGCATGACTAAGGCATGCCATATGTTCTGTTTGAAGTCACTTGCAAATAATCTAACCATATCAGCGGCTTCAGTAATTATATCATTATTGCCTTGTTTTGAGACTTGCACAAAATTACTTGATGGCCAATATTTCAACACAAAATGCTGAATCAGGATGTGAAGTGATTTTATGGGTTTCTGGGGTTCTATTGACTAAATCCTATTATTAGTATACTTTTTTGTTCAACACTTGAATATCCTGCTAGCATGTTCATCCAGAATTACTAGATGGTTTTTGTCTGTGCAAGTGGCTTAGCATAGTAAATTAGTATACTTTTTTGATATCCTGCTAGCAAATGATTATTAGCACAGTTGAGTTCCATATTTGTTTTAGGGGTGTGGGGGGTACACTTTTAGGCCTTTTTTGCTCCGATCGTGATTTCTGGATTCTGGCCTTGGGATTTGCCAAATGTTCCAAGTTCAGTTTTCACTAGAAATACTGCGGGTCGTAAGTACAGTAGTGCAAGCTATTCAATAATGGCAAATCTGCCGGTTATTAGCCGTCTCTGGTTAACTAGTTATTTGAGGGACAGTAGGGCGATAAATTACTGTAAAATGCTTAAAATGTGAAGCCTGTAACACTTGACAAGCATAATATACTAATATACTGTACATTACTAGTAGAATACTTTTGCTCTCATTACAGTGCAAACAATTCAATAGCAGGGAACGCAATTACTTAACCATCTCTGACTAATTAGCCATTCAAAAAGCATTACTTATTAGGGGAGGAGTGGGTCTATTACTGTGCAACACTTGAATTCTTAGCACTGGCTAAGCATAATATATTTGTACTAATTCGTGTGTTTTCTGCTGTCTTTGAGAATATAAAAGAGCTCAAGTCCTTCAGTTGTCATTGCTGTCTGTTGTTTGATTTGTCAAACCCCAAGTTCAATTTTCACTAGGAATACAGTTGCTCTTGTCAGCATGCAAGCAGTCCACTAATGTGAAATCTGCAAATATTTTACCATCCCTTACTAATCACCCATTTAATGGTTTAACATAGTGCATACATATATTTTATTAATTATCACCTCTTTTGGTGTCTTAACTAATAGTAGCAATATACAGTATATCTGTCAAGTATCCGATTCACGGACCAATTGGTGAACTGAAGCGCTTGTTCTTGTTGCTGCTGCTGTTGTTGCAGGACATGAAGCAGTGCAGTAGTAGCCAGTTTGCAAGGATGCTCAAGATTGCTGTCTGGTGCCTCACATCTCCTGAAAAGCACTTCATCACCCTGCGCGCCCGCTGGTGGCTGCACTGCATCACGCGCAGCCGTGAGTGCGACGCCAGGCTCGTCGTGCCCATGGGGGAACAGGTGAGGCCATCGGATTCTGTCGTTGTCGTCGGCGTATCGCATATTTTTTTAATTTCCTAGTGTTGTTCTGTTGGCTCGTCTCAGTAGGATTCAGTTTGGTGAGGGTTGACATGATTGGTGATGCTGTATTATTGTGTCTCTTTGACTTGAGTTGTTGTACAGTTAGGATCGCTTGTCGTGTCAGGGTGTCTGACTGCAATTTTTGGCTTGCCTGATGCTAAATTCTAGATGGTTTGCCCAAACGATGCTCATCGCGTTTCTGTTAGCCTGCGTTACAACTCATTTTTTTATTTAAAGAAAAACCAAGTGGCATAGTGGTTCTACTTCTCATAAATTGACAGAAAGGTTCTAGCATGTTTTCATTTGCAAGTAAAACTCGACCTTCTTTTAGTTGAGTGAATATGTTTCTGATATGGAACGTTTTACAGTACATTTCTTTCCTTCTAAATGTGAATTCATGTACATCATCAAGCATTTCACATTTGCTATTGTTATCCGTGCCCTCATGCATTAGGATCGACCCCTAGCTGCTTGTGTATTTGTTTATTGTTTTGTTCAATATTCTTTTCCTAGCTGTTGTATGTTTGAGGATATTGCTTTCATTCTGAATTCACAGCCATGATAATGATTGTTTCTTGTCTTTTACAGGAGCTCCAGGCTCAAGAAGTTGGAAAAAGGGAACGCTTCATCTTTGTAGCTAATTATATGTTCCTGGATGATGTGAATGGCTGTTATAGTATTTCATAGCAGCACTTTTGTAGTTGTTCTAAATTCCTGGATAATGTGAACTATGCATGATTGTAATATATATAATATACTCATTTTGGTTGCCATTTATGAAAATTTGTGTGATTGGGGCTCTCTGGACCAAAATACTGGTTACTTTATTGTTGATACTTTATCGTTGATATATTGGAAATGAAACATATACTATTTGGGCCCTAAAAAGGCCACAAATCAAACAATGAACAAAAGGCGATGGCCAAGTAAATAAAAAGGCTTAGGCCCAAAAACGAAATAGATCACAAAAAGGTCATGATCCATGAAATAAAAAGGCCAAATTGTTGGGCCAGGCCCATGTAGCTAGAGAAAATTAATAGAGAAAATATATAGTAAAAAGGCTGAATTGTTGGGCTAGGCCCATGTAGAAAATTGAATTGGACCGGGCTGAATCTTGTGCCACGTCAGATTGCCACGCTGGATGCCTACGTGGCCTGGGGAGGTTGCTAGTGACCAAAACGCCACAGTAGACGTATTTTGGTCATAAACATCTACGACCATTCCAGAAGAAAGGTCGCTATAGTCAGTTTATGACGGCCAGCTTTTGACCTTATGTTTTTGGTCACAAAAAGGTCACAAATGGAAATTTGTGACCATTCAGTGACCAATAGTGGTGGTCACAAGTTGACATATTTCTTGTAGTGAATCAAGTTTGTTGGAAAGCTAAAGACAAGAGCACACACAATATTGATAGAAATATCAAGAAATAGCACTTTATAAAATACCCAAAATAAAAAGGTGAGAACCCTTTCTCAATTAAGACCGGTAAAAACTCCAACACCGAAAACACAAAAGAAGATGCATATGAAATCGGTTTTTGATGAACTCGAGCTTGTCATGAAGATGGCCATAAGCCCCAAATCTCAGAAGGAGAAAAATCAAACAAGAACCAAGAGATATGATGCAAGGATGCAATGGTTTGAGCTCTCGACGAATGATACAATCAAGCTACTCACTAGAGAGCCGCCTTTGATAGTATGGCAATCGATCCTACAACCAGGTCTCCCAACTACCACCATGAGACCGGTAAAATATAAAACCTATCAAGGGAAAACCTTTACCTTGCACATAGTCCACTTGAGCTAGATGATGAGTATCTTGACTTTATCAAGTTGGACCATCTTTCTTGATTGTGTTGGCTCGATGAAGACTAGTTGATTGCTCCCCCATACTCCACTATGGGTGAGCCACTCTTCGGCACATCTTCACAAGTCCATTGACACCACAACGGACGGCAAGCTTCAAGCACTTGATCTCTTCGTGATGCTCCACTTGAACTTACACACGGCAATCTTGATGATGATCACCACTTGATGTCATCCTCTCCATGGGTGAGTGATATATTCCTCTTGCCGCAAGCCCATGGACACGTACCTAACCCCACATAGAACTCTCACATAGACCATGGGTTAGTACACAAAGCGCAATGGACAATGCTTACCATACCATGGGATCACTTGACCCCTCTCGGTACTTCTTCTACGCTTTGTGAGTTGATCAACTTGATTCACTTTTGACTTAGTCTTGATCAACCTTGAATCTTTCCAACTCTCTTCATTTGGATGATATCTTGAAGGCAAACATAAATGATCACACAATCTTCTTCTTCAAGACATGCTTGCAATAAGCTCAACACTCACATGTGAAGGAAATATACCATAGAGGCAATAATAAAGTTATTATTTATTTCCTTATTTCATGATAAATGTTTATTATTCATGCTAGAATTGTATTAACCGGAAACATAACACTTGTGTGAATACATAGACAAACTAAACGTCACTAGTATGCCTCTACTTGACTAGCTCGTTGATCGAAGATGGTTATGTTTCCTAACCATAGACATGTGTTGTCATTTGATTAACGGGATCACATCATTAGGAGAATGATGTGATTGACATGACCCATTCCATTAGCTTAGCACCTGATCGTTTAGTATGTTGCTATTGCTTTCTTCATGACTTATACATGTTCCTATGACTATGAGATTATGCAACTCCCGTTTGCCGGAGGAACACTTTGTGTGCTACCAAACGTCACAACGTAACTGGGTGATTATAAAGGAGCTCTACAGGTGTCTCCAAAGGTACATGTTGGGTTGGCGTATTTCGAGATTAGGATTTGTCAATCCGATTGTCGGAGAGGTATCTCTGGGCCCTCTCGGTAATGCACATCACTTAAGCCTTGCAAGCAATGCAACTAATGAGTTAGTTGCGAGATGATGTATTACGGAATGAGTAAAGAGACTTGCCGATAACGAGATTGAACTAGGTATTGAGATACCGACGATCGAATCTCGGGCAAGTAACATACCGATGACAAAGGGAACAACGTATGTTGTTATGCGGTCTGACCGATAAAGATCTTCGTAGAATATGTAGGAGCCAATATGAGCATCCAGGTTCCGCTATTGGTTATTGACCGGAGACGTGTCTCGGTCATGTCTACATTGTTCTCGAACCCGTAGGGTCCGCACGCTTAAGGTTTCGATGACAGTTATATCATAAGTTTATGAGTTTTGATGTATCCGAAGGAGTTCGGAGTCCCGGATGAGATTGGGGACATGACAAGGAGTCTCGAAATGGTCGAGACATAAAGATTGATATATTGGACGACTATATTCGGACATCGGAAAGGTTCCGAGTGATTCGGGTATTTTCGAAGGTACCGGGGAGTTACGGGAATACGAGGAAGAAGCAATGGGCCTTAATGGGCCTTAGTGGGAAGGACCAGGAGGTGGCACGCGCCCCTCCCAAGCCCAGTCCGAATTGGACAAGGGGTTTGGGGCGCGGCCCCTATCTCCCTTCCTTCCCCTCTTCCCCCCCTTTCCCCCCTTCTCCTAGTTGGACTAGGAAAGGTGGAAACCTACTCCAACTAGGAGTAGGAATCCTACTCCTCCTTGGCGCACCCACAAGGGTCGTCCGGCCTCCCCCTTGCTCCTTTATATACGGGGGCAGGGGGCACCCCAAAGACACACAAGTTGATCCTCGTGATCATATTCTTAGCCGTGTGCGGTGCCCCCTTCCACCATAATCCTCGATAATATTGTAGCGGTGCTTAGGCGAAGCCCTGCGATGGTAGAACATCAAGATCATCACCACGCCGTCGTGCTGACGGAACTCTTCCCCGACGCTTTGCTGGATTGGAGTCTGGGGATCGTCATCGAGCTGAACGTGTGCTAAAACTCAGAGGTGTCGTAGTTTCGGTGCTTGATCGGTCGGGCCGTGAAGACGTATGACTACATCAACCGCGTTGTGCTAACGCTTCCACTGTCGGTCTACAAGGGTACGTAGATCACACTCTCCCCTCGTTGCTATGCATCACCATGATCTTGCGTGTGCATAGGAAATTTTTTGAAATTACTACGTTCCCCAACAGTGGTATCAGAGCCTAGGTTTTATGTGTTGATGTTATATGCACGAGTAGAACACAAGTGAGTTGTGGGAGATATAAGTCATACTGGTTACCAGCATGTCATACTTTGGTTCGGCGGTATTGTTGGACGAAGCGGCCCGGACCGACATTACGCGTACGCTTACGCGAGACCGGTTCTCCCGACGTGCTTTGCACAAAGGTGGCTAGCGGGTGACAGTTTCTCCAACTTTAGTTGAACCGAGTGTGGCTATGCCCGGTCCTTGCGAAGGTTAAAACAGCACCAACTTGACAAACTATCGTTGTGGTTTTGATGCGTAGGTAAGATTGGTTCTTGCTTAAGCCCGTAGCAGCCACGTAAAACTTGCAACAACAAAGTAGAGGACGTCTAACTTGTTTTTGCAGGGCATGTTGTGATGTGATATGGTCAAGACATGATGCTAAATTTTATTGTATGAGATGATCATGTTTTGTAACCGAGTTATCGGCAACTGGCAGGAGCCATATGGTTGTCACTTTATTGTATGCAATGCAATCGCGCTGTAATGCTTTACTTTATCACTAAGCGGTAGCGATAGTCGTGGAAGCATAAGATTGGCGAGACGACAATGATGCTACGTTAGAGATCAAGGTGTCGCGCCGGTGACGATGGTGATCATGACGGTGCTTCGAAGATGGAGATCACAAGCACAAGATGATGGTGGCCATATCATATCACTTATATTGATTGCATGTGATGTTTATCTTTTATGCATCTTATCTTGCTTTGGTTGACGGTAGCATTATAAGATGATCTCTCACTAATTATCAAGAAGTGTTCTCCCTAAGTATGCACCGTTGCGAAAGTTCTTCGTGCTGAGACACCACGTGATGATCGGGTGTGATAGGCTCTACGTTCAAATACAACGGGTGCAAAATAGTTGCACACACAGAATACTTAGGTTATACTTGACGAGCCAAGCATATACAGATATGGCCTCGGAACACGGAGACCGAAAGGTCGAGCGTGAATCATATAGCAGATATGATCAACATAGCGATGTTCACCAATGAAACTACTCCATCTCACATGATGATCGGACATGGTTTAGTTGATTTGGATCACGTAATCACTTAGAGGATTAGAGGGATGTCTATCTAAGTGGGAGTTCTCAAGTAATATGATTAATTGAACTTAAATTTATCATGAACTTAGTCCTGGTAGTATTTTGCAAATTATGTTGTAGATCAATAGCTCGCGTTGTTGCTTCCCTGTGTTTATTTTGATATGTTCCTAGAGAAATTGTGTTGAAAGATGTTAGTAGCAATGATGCGGATTGGATCCGTGATCTGAGGTTTATCCTCATTGCTGCACAGAAGAATTATGTCCTTGATGCACCGCTAGGTGACGGACCTATTGCAGGAGTAGATGCAGACGTTATGAACGTTTGGCTAGCTCAATATGATGACTACTTGATAGTTTAGTGCACCATGCTTAATGGCTTAGAATCGGGACTTCAAAGACGTTTTGAACATCATGGAGCATATGAGATGTTCCAGGAGTTGAAGTTAATATTTCAAGCAAATACCCGAGTTGAGAGATATGAAGTCTCCAACAAGTTCTATAGCTAAAAGATGGAGGAGAATCGCTCAACTAGTGAGCATGTGATCAGATTGTCTGAGTACTACAATCGCTTGAATGAAGTGGGAGTTAATCTTCCAGATAAGATAGTGATTGACAGAATTCTCTAGTCACCATCATCAAGTTAGTAGAACTTCGTGATGAACTATGATATGCAAGGGATAACGGAAACGATTCCCAAGCTCTTCGTAATGCGGAAATTGACGAAGGTAGAAATCGAGAAAAACATCAAGTGTTGATGGTAGACAAGACCACTAGTTTCAAGAAAAGGGCAGAGGGAAGAAGGTGAACTTCAAGAAGAACAGCAAGCAAGTTGCTGCTCAAGTGAAGAAGCCCAAGTCTGGTCCTAAGCCTGAGACTAAGTGTTTCTACTGCAAAGGGACTGGTCACTGGAAGCGGAACTACCCCAAGTGATTGGCAGATAAGAAGGATGGCAAAGTGAACATAAGTATATTTGATATACATGTTATTGATGTGTACTTTACTAGTGTTTATAGCAACCCCTCAGTATTTGATACTAGTTCAGTTGCTAAGATTAGTAACTCGAAACGAGAGTTGCAGAATAAACAGAGACTAGTTAAGGGTGAAGTGACGATGTGTGTTGGAAGTGGTTCCAAGATTGATATGATCATCATCGCACACTCCCTATACTTTCGGGATTAGTGTTGAACCTGAATAAGTGTTATTTGGTGTTTGCGTTGAGCATGAATATGATTTGATCATGTTTATTGTAATACGGTTATTCATTTAAGTAAGAGAATAAATTGTTGTTCTGTTTACATGAATAAAACCTTATATGGTTACACACCCAATGAAAATAGTTCGTTGGATCTTGATCGTAGTGATACACATAATCATAATATTGAAACCAAAAGAAGCAAAGTTAATAATGATAGTGCAACTTATTTGTGGCACTACCGTTTAGGTCATATTGGTGTAAAGCGCATGAAGAAACTCCATGCTAATGGGTTTTTGGAATCACTTGATTATGAATCAGTTGATGCTTGCGAACCATGCCTCATGGGCAAGATGACTAAAACGCCGTTCTCCGGAACTATGGAGCGAGCAACTGACTTATTGGAAATAATACATATTGATGTATGAGATCCGAAGAGTGTTAAGGCTCGTGGCGGGTATCATTATTTTCTGACCTACACAGATGATTTGAGCAGATATGGGTATATCTACTTAATGAAACACAAGTCTGAAATATTTGAAAAGTTCAAAGAATTTCAGAATGAAGTGGAGAATCATCGTAACAAGAAAATAAAAGTTTCTACGATATGATCGCAGAGGTAAAATATTTGAGTTACGAGTCTGGCCTTCAGTTAAAACAATGTGAAATAGTTTCACTACTCACGCCACCTGGAACACCACAGCATAATGGTGTGTCCGAACATCATAACCGTACTTTATTAGATATGGTGCGATCTATGATGTCTCTTACCGATCTACCACTATCGTTTTGGGGTTATGCATTAAAGACAGCTGCATTCACGTTTAAAAGGGCACCATCTAAGTCCGTTGAGACGACACAATCTGAACTGTGGTTTGGCAAGAAACCAAAGTTGTCGTTCCTTAAAGTTTGGGATTGTGATGCTTATATGAAAAAGTTTCATCCTGATAAGCTCAAACCCAAATCGGAGAAATATGTCTTCATAGGATACCCAAAGGAGACTATTGGGTACACCTTCTATCACAGATCCGAAGGCAAGACATTCGTTACTAAGAATGGATCCTTTCTAGAGAAGGAGTTTCTCTTGAAAGAAGTGAGTGGGAGGAAAGTAGAACTTGATAAGGTAATTGTACCTTCTCCCTTATTGAAAAGTAGTTCATCACAAGAAATCTGTTCCTGTGACTACTACACCAATTAGTGAGGAAGACTAATGATGATGATCATGTAACTTCAGATCAAGTTAATACCGAATCTCGTAGGTAAACCAGAGTGAGATCCGCACCAAAGTGGTACGGTAATCCTGTTCTGGAAGTCATGTTACTAGACCATGACGAACTTGCGAACTATGAGGAAGCGATGATGAGCCTACATTCCGCGAAATGGCTTGAGGCCATGAAATCTGAGATGAGATCCATGTATGAGAACAAAGTATGGACTTTGATTGACTTGCCCAATGATCGGCGAGCCATTGAGATTAAATGGATCTTCAAGAGGAAGACGGACGTTGATAGTAGTGTTACTATCTACAAAGCTAGAATTGTCGCAAAAAGGTTTTCGACAAGTTCAAGGTGTTGACTATGATGAGAGTTTCTCACTCGTATCTATGCTTAAGTCTGTCTGAATCATGTTAGCAATTGCCACATTTTATGAAATCCAGCAAATGGATGTCAAAACTGCATTTTTGAATGGATTTCTGGAAGAAGAGTTGTATATGATGCAGCCAAAAGGTTTTGTCGATCCAAAAGGAGCTAACAAAGTGTGCAAGCTCCAGCGATCCATTTATGGACTGGTGCAAGCCTCTCGGAGTTGGAATAAACGCTTTGATAGTATGATCAAAGCATATAGTTTTATACAGACTTGCGGTGAAGCCTGTATTTACAAGAAAGTGAGTGGGAGCACTACAACATTTCTGATAAGTATATGTGAATGACATATTGTTGATCGGAAATAATGTAGAATTATTCTGCAAAGCATAAAGGAGTGTTTTGAAAGAAGTTTTTCAAAGAAAGACCTCGGTGAAGCTGCTTACATATTAAGCATCAAGATCTATAGAGATAGATCAAGATGTTTGATAAGTTTTTTTTCAATGAGTACATACCTTGACAATATTTTGAAGTAGTTCAAAAATTGGAACAGTCAAAGAAAGAGTTCTTGGCTGTGTTACAAGGTGTGAAATTGAGTACGACTCAAAGCCCGACCACGGCAGAAGATAGAAAGAGAATGAAAGTCATTCCCTATGCCTCAGGCATAGGTTCTATAAAGTATGCCATGCTGTGTACCAGATCTATTGTATACCCTACACTGTGTTAAGCAAGGGAGTACAATAGTGATCTAAGAGTAGATCACTGGACAACGGTCAAAATTATCCTTAGTGGAATAAGGAAATATTTCTCAATTATGGAGGTGACAAAAAGGTTCGTCGTAAAGAGTTACGTCGATGCAAGTTTTGACACAGATCTGGATGACTCTAAGTCTCGATCTAGATACATATTGAAAGTGGGAGCAATTAGCTAGAGTAGCTCCGTGCAGAGCATTGTAGACATAGAATTCGCAAAATACTTACGGATCTGTATGTGACAGACCCGTTGACTAAAATTATCTCACAAGCAAAACATGATCACACCTTAGTACTCTTTGGGTGTTAATCACATAGCGATGTGAACTAGATTACTGACTCTAGTAAACCCTTTGGGTGTTGGTCACATATCGATGTGAACTATGGGTGTTAACCACATAAAGATGTGAACTATTGATGTTAGATCACATGGCGATGTGAACTAGATTATTGACTCTAGTGCAAGTGGGAGACTGAAGGAAATATACCGTAGAGGCAATAATAAAGTTATTATTTATTTCCTTATTTCATGATAAATGTTTATTATTCATGCTAGAATTGTATTAACCGGAAACATAATACTTGTGTGAATACATAGACAAACTAAACGTCACTAGTATGCCTCTACTTGACTAGCTCGTTGATCGAAGATGGTTATGTTTCCTAACCATAGACATGTGTTGTCATTTGATTAACGGGATCACATCATTAGGAGAATGATGTGATTGACATGACCCATTCCATTAGCTTAGCACCCGATCATTTAGTATGTTGCTATTGCTTTCTTCATGACTTATACATGTTCCTATCACTATGAGATTATGCAACTCCTATTTGCCGGAGGAACACTTTGTGTGCTACCAAACGTCACAATGTAACTGGGTGATTATAAAGGAGCTCTACAGGTGTCTCCAAAGGTGAATGTTGGGTTGGCGTATTTCGAGATTAGGATTTGTCACTCCGATTGTCGGAGAGGTATCTCTGGGCCCTCTCGGTAATGCACATCACATAAGCCTTGCAAGCATTACAACTAATGAGTTAGTTGCGAGATGATGTATTACAAAACGAGTAAAGAGACTTGCCGGTAACGAGATTGAACTAGGTATTGAGATACCGACGATCGAATCTCGGGCAAGTAACATACCGATGACAAAGGGAACAACGTATGTTGTTATGCGGTCTGACCGATAAAGATCTTCGTATAATATGTCGGAGCCAATATGAGCATCCAGGTTCCGCTATTGGTTATTGACCGGAGACGTGTCTCGGTCATGTCTACATTGTTCTCGAACCCGTAGGGTCCGCACGCTTAAGGTTTCGATGACAGTTATATCATAAGTTTATGAGTTTTGATGTACCGAAGGAGTTCGGAGTCCCGGATGAGATTGGGGACATGACAAGGAGTCTCGAAATGGTCGAGACATAAAGATTGATATATTGGACGACTATATTCGGACATCGGAAAGGTTCCGAGTGATTCGGGTATTTTCGGAGGTACCGGGGAGTTACGGGAATACGAGGAAGAAGCAATGGGCCTTAATGGGCCTTAGTGGGAAGGACCAGGAGGTGGCACGCGCCCCTCCCAAGCCCAGCCCGAATTGGACAAGGGGTTTGGGGCGCGGCCCCTCTCTCCCTTCCTTCCCCTCTTCCCCCCCTTTCCCCCTTCTCCTAGTTGGACTAGGAAAGGTGGAAACCTACTCCAACTAGGAGTAGGAATCCTACTCCTCCTTGGCGCGCCCACAAGGGTCGTCCGGCCTCCCCCTTGCTCCTTTATATACGGGGGCAGGGGGCACCCCAAAGACACACAAGTTGATCCTCGTGATCATATTCTTAGCCGTGTGCGGTGCCCCCTTCCACCATAATCCTCGATAATATTGTAGCGGTGCTTAGGCGAAGCCCTGCGACGGTAGAACATCAAGATCGTCACCACGCCGTCGTGCTGACGGAACTCTTCCGCGACGCTTTGCTGGATCGGAGTCCGGGGATCGTCATCGAGCTGAACGTGTGCTAAAACTCGAAGGTGCTGTAGTTTTTGTGCTTGATCGGTCGGGCCGTGAAGACATACGATTACATCAACCGCGTTGTGCTAACGCTTCCACTGTCGGTCTACGAGGGTACGTAGATCACACTCTCCCCTCATTGCTATGCATCACCATGATCTTGCGTGTGCGTAGGAAATTTTTTGAAATTACTACGTTCCCCAACAACATGACCAATCTTTGGATAATTCCTTAATAGCACCTTGATCAACTCATAAACTCCTTGAAATCAACACATGGACTTCAAAAAATGCCTATGGACAAATCCTTCCAATATAACTCAATGCAACCATTAGTCCATAGAGAATGTCATCAATTACCAAAACCACACATGGGGGCACCGCATGTCCTTTCACACGTGTAGGCATGGCCCAAGGCCCATGTGCAATGCACACACCCACACAACCCAAGTCACTCTTGCTTCTACTCCCAGAATCACTCTCCTAGACTGGTTTTTGTCCCCAAAAGGACCTTCCAATCTTGGGGTTAGATCTATTGCCACAAGGCCTGCCTACATTGGCTCTCCGACAGGTGCTCATGTTGGCTTGTATCTCCAATGCATGATCTTCTCATTCTAGGCCTCCCTAGTGCTAGCACGATGTGTTTTCCACCATAAAAACATCGCTTAGGGAGCCCCGACGAGGAAGCCTGAGCAAGCGACGACTCGACCGCTTGGCGCAGAACCACCAAGTCTGCACTAGCCCCTCACAAACATACGAAGCAGAAAAACAGTCCACTGCTCCCCAACAGTGAAATAACCCACATGCATGGGAGCTTCTATTTAGCCAACATGGGGTGGAAGGACGGACAAACGGTGCATGCCCTAGGATGGTCGCTTTGGCTCGCTGGCCATTAGGCCTAGTTGGGCCTTGTCCCATCTGGAGTAGCGAAGGGAAACAAACATAGAGGAACAAAAATTTGGATAAAAAGTAGATACTCTTGAAAAATAAAAGATATTCACGATTTTTCTAAAACATTGCAAAAATATAAAAACATGAATTTAAATATTTTCATGAATTTTAAAAAAAATGCTCACGAATTTTGAAATGTATGCAAATTAAATAAAATTTTGAATTCTAGAAAATATTCCTCGAATTTGAAAAATATTCATGAAATTGGAAACTATTCATGAATTTATAAAAATATTTCTGCATTTCAAAATAGTTCTGCAAGTTTTAAAAACGTTCATGAATTAAAAATGTTTTTTGAATTTGGAAAAATGTCTGTGAATCTTAAAAATATTCCCCAATTTTAGAAAATGTCCACGAATTCAAAAAAAATCATGAATTTTAAAAATAGAAAAAATGTAAAAAGAAAAAGGTGGTTCAAGGACATATAGGACTTTCCTAGGGATCAGCGCCGCCTTCAGGTGCGAATATGCCCAAGCACAACCCATAACTAATCCTTGCCCGGATAGTGGGTCCATGAATGCAAAGACGACCTCGATGCCCGAGGAGGCTCCATTCTCAGCAAGATTAGAATATGTTCGCTTGCATTGCATGTACATATGATTTTTCACCGCTCGTGTGCATATCAATATTTGTTTTGTTTCATCGTACCATATCTTTTTCCACAACAACTCTCTCAACCCTAGCCGCCGTGAAGTTTCTCCCCATGCTGCCACATCGGGACCCATCATCTTTCCCATTCGGTGGCCTCGTCGGCTGCAAGAGGAGTGGGGACCCGTCCGTCTGTTCCCTTTTTCTATTTAGGTTTTGTTTTCCCAATGACATTGATGAGGTGGTGGCGGCGGTGGCGTGCTAGAATAAGGTCTCTTGGTCTCTCTCTACCTCAACGACATTCGATTTGGCGTCGACGAAGAGCCTATGAGAGTTTGTGTCCCCAGATTTGTAGGCTCTCTTCAGATCAGTTGGTGTGTCCTTCAACGAGAGCAATTGTCTCACCATTGATGCGACGACTTCGACATCTTCTTTTGTGTTGTTTTAGGGCACGGTCTGACTTCTCCAATCATCTGGACTGGTGGTAATGGATTGCCAGCCTGTTTTGTGTAGGGTGATGCTCCAACCGATGCTTCTACAACACTTCCAGATCTCGTCTTAAGGGGTTAGTGGTTATTGCGGTCTTCAAAACCTAGTATGACAAAGCCGCTTACATGTGTCCCTTTCTTTTACCGTTGGAGTGTTGGTTTAGTCCAATTTCCAATCTCCAACGGGTAGCCTACAATCACATAAAGATTAAATCTATTGAGATGTCATTCCAATGTGTTGTCCATTATTTTTCTTATTTATAAATATCAGATATAAGATGCTTTTCGGGTGTATTTTTCATTTCTTTTAAAAGGCATATGTTTTGTTTTGCCTGGGGTGAGAGGTGATAAAGGGATGGATGGATGGCGCGCGCGAGGGAGAGGTGGCTCGCTGGGAGCCACTGAATTGATGGCGAGGGCAGGCGGAAAACACAAGCGCGTGTGCGTGTCGTCTAGTCTGCCTGCTGCTTGCGCGCTCCCCCTCGCTCGTTGCTCTTCCTTCCTCGGTTGGTCGTGGGTGATCCGTCACGTCAAGTCCCAGCAACAGCAGCAGCTACCCTACGTACCTCCCGTGTTTGAACGACACGGCAAGGTACGTACGTACTCCCCCGCTTTCAGTTACGAGCGCAGTATACTCTTTTTCTAATAAAAAAAGTGATGCGGTTAACCCATGCATGTGATGTCCCCGCTAGACGACCTACATGTCTCCTTCTAGCTAGCAGGAGGGTACTTGGAGAAGCAGCTAGCTATACATGCATGCTACGTAGTGTTGTATTTGTACTTGTTTCTGTGCTCTAGCTGTGCAGGAACAGGTTACTCGAATACGTACGAGGAAGCATGACACGTCTAATCTCCAACAGTGCATCCGTGCAATGTGTGCATGCGAGGAAATCAATGCATCATGCCTCGCAAGAAAATGGTGTACTAGTGCATGGTGTCCGCTGTGCAGTAAGAATATGTGGGATTGTGAGGACGAGATTAATTTTCTCATCAAAAAGGGGAAACTAAGAACGACGACGTCTACATTCTCTGTATGCAACTCGACAGCTATTTTTGTACTACAAGCTAGTATCCTAGTACAAACAACTCATGCATGTCTAAAGGGCGTTTGTACACTACACGTTATCTACAGCAACTTTTTATCTATAAAAGTTTCCACTCTCCATCACCCGAACGGTCCTTATAATGGGCCCCTCTAATCATGATCTTATAGAAGATTTCTCATGCGCAAAGCTCCATATGTTAATGTTATATTTGTCACATCGGTTCACCAAGTAAGAGCGTCTAATCAGTTTGGAAAGCAACAACCATCGTGATCGAGAGAGATGTCAAGAAAAATGATCCATGGTTGGGAATTAAGCACTCAGTGATTGGTGAACCGGAGAGAGTCCATCCGGGCGTAAAGACACAAGTCATTGGCGTGCTACTACTTCATTTTCACAATGTCAATGTTTAACGCGTGTACGTGTGCATAAGTCAAGTTCAAACTAGTGCAAATCCATCACTCAAAAAAAATTTGTCCGCGCAAAAAAATATAGTGAAGTCCATGTTTCTCATATTATGAAGAAAATAGTGATCGGTCTTATATTTGTTTATAGAGGGAATACATTCTTTTCGAGATGCAACTCAGTTTAACATAGGCTACGACCTCATTACAGAAATTTTTTGGATTCTACATGCATTTAATACCATATGAATATCCCCGCAAAAAAAAGTACCATATGAATATACGTAAATTCTTGCTACAATTTGCCCAAGTCTAATGTGCTTATGGAAAAGAAAAAACGTGGCATCATTCTTTTTGTTTCCGAATGAACAATTTGCTCAAGTCTAATGTAGTTATGGAAAAGCGAAAATGTGCATCGTTCATTTCTTTTCCGGATGATTTGAATTTCAAGATAGCACACTATGGGTGCCACACGATGTAGCATCATTCTTAAGTCTTAACCCTCAAACATACTGGATCGACTATTCTCCTGCCCATTTTTGTAGGCAAAGGTTTCTATTTTTTTCAATATAATTTAACTCATAGAAAAATAGTGTTTAATAGGGATTACATTGAATCGTGAATTTGTTTTCACAGGTGTAGATGCTCTACTTACGTATAAATTTCCTGAACTAATATGTTTATTTGGGGGCTAAACGAGAAAGACAAACATGTGGATCTATAATAGACCAGTACATTTATTTTATTTTTGAGGTGCACAAATGAATATATTTATTGAGAAATTTTACATATATGTAGGACACATCTATACATGTACATGTGGAATCTCTTAAAAGCCGTTCCAAAATTTCAATATATATTTTTATGAAAATTCCAAAATACTGCACTCCACTATGAGCCTATAATGTTGTGTTTAGGACAATAGAATTTATATATAGGAGGTAAAGCGTCCTATTGTATTGCTTAAAAAATCAATGCTTCAAATAGGGACTCAAAATATACAAAAGATGGAGAATTTGGATATTTTTTATAGATATTGAATATCTATAAGGATTTTTCTTTCAAAGTAAATACAAGATAACACGTTCGGATGATGGAACCTAGTGTAATTCACTTGTATATATACTCCCTCCAGTCCTTTTTAGTCTGCATATAAGTTTTGTCCGAACTTATAGAAAAAAATATCGACATTCACAATACCAAACCGATATTGTTAGATTCATTATCAAATCTAGTTTCATAGTATATATATTTGGCATTGTAGATCTTAATAATTTTTCATATAAATTTGGTCACACTTTGCAAAGTTTGACTTGACACAAATCTATACGCGGAGTAAAAAGGACTGGAGGGAGTACATTACTAAAATTTTGGGCATAAAAATTTGGTTCAAAGGGTAAAAGGGGGTGATTAGTTAGTTTCTTGTATGTAGCACTTTCTTTGTTGTTCTTGAACATAAACCTTGTTCAAATTTTCTATGAGTTAATTAGTAGCCTATATTGTTTGTTTTTCTTGTACATAAAACTTTGTTTCAAATTTATATTAAGCAGAAGCGTCTCCTGTTAATTAATTAAGCTTTTTATAGGAGGGCCTTGGGGGGGGGGGGGGGGGGGGGGGGGGGGGGGGGGGGGGGGGGGTCAGCAGCAATAACTGAGCAAATTTCAACACAAAACCAAGAAGCAAATAGTAAAATTCAAACTTGTGAAGGAATAAACAAATTCAACACCAAAAGATCCAGACCTGATCTCAGAGCAACACGTAAGCATGAAAAGTAGCAAATCAAATGCCCAAAGAAAACCCCAGTTAATCCCAGCGAAAGAGAAATCTCTAGATGATCGAATAAATACATGTACAATGCACACAACAGTGAGATCCATAAAAAGATCTGGGACCTATAAGAATAGTGCCGAGAATACTGCTTTTCACATGCCTTTACAGTTTACTAACATGGAAGGAGAAGAATGTCTTCAAAACAAATGATGTGATGCCTTCCATAAAAAACTGTTTTAATCTTCGTCCCTTACTATTAAGCATCTCAAGATGATATATCTGGAGCATATATGCAAGCATAGGCCACTGGTGCCTATGACATATGATATCAGATGCAGATCATGTAGCCTTTAATTAGCCCCCAATTAACCCACATTAGCTCAGGACTCCTCAGTCCCTGATGCATGCAAGCATGATCTTTTCACAAATCTATGTGCTGAGAGTGCATTGTTTATTTGGCCGCCTAAAGGTGGGTTCTTTTCTCATGAGCAAGCATGCTATGCGTACTAATGACTGATTGACTGATGCATGGATCCTGCGGAACCGATCGATTAATCATGAAAAGAAGAGAGATCAAGCTAGATCTCGATTCGATTACATATAGAACTCCAAAGTCGACCCAAAGTATGGCTTGCACAACATGCAGAAAGGGAGACACTGACATATATAATTCATGTTGGCTATATATAGATAGATTCATAGATAGATTGCTTCTTAGCTTAATTAACCTGGGAATGAGCTAGCTCGATCCCATCAGTCTCCCCGAAGCTTCCTTCCTTGAGCGTCAAGGCCGGCCAAAGCGCACATATCATTCTCCACATCCATCGGTCTTGAGAGTAGGAGAGGTAATCCACATGCACTGCACAAGGCAAGATTGTAGCACAGATAACACATGAAGCTGCATATATACATATGCATGATTACAGTGCAACAATTTACTCAAACGGGCCACTCACTGTTGGTTGGGTGCGCCAGTTCACATGCTGCTGTCGCCTCCTTCCTTGTGATCCATCACAATGCTCTCTGATCCTGAGGTGGTGGTGATGGTGCTAATGGCGTTCACAGCCCAATTCGCCATGGAGGCGTAAGGGATCTGCACGGGCGCCACCTCAGCGGCGACGCTGCCTCCAGCGTTGTTGCTGCTCCGCATATTGTAGTAGCAACCGGCAGAAAGAGGTGGCTGTGGCACTATCGCGTCCACAAGCCCGAGCCTCCGGAAGCCACCGCCACTTCCGCCGCTGTACATGCCGCCGCCGAGCTGCCCGGGGCACGGCATTGCGGCGGATGAGAGCCTGCCGGTGGGGATGCTGGCCGTGACGACGGGAAGCGCGGTGGGGATGCCACCGAGCTCGCCGCAGGCGTAGCGGAGGAGCTCGGTGTGCGCGGCGTCGAGCTCCTTCTGGAGGCGGTGGACCTGGCGCTGGAGCACGGAGATGGCGCCGACGCAGCCGTAGACGGGGTCCTTGACCCGCGCCTCCGCCTCGTAGGCCAGCGAGCTAACGGCGTCCTCCCGCTGGTGCGGCGGCAGCTCGTTGAGCAGCTTGGTCACGTTGCTGGCGCCGAACACCTTGTGCACGTTGGCGAACTTCTGCGGCTCCTCCGGCGGGAAGTAGGGCGCGAACACGCAACCAGGGAGGCACTTGCGCCGCAGGAACTTGCACGCAGCGCACGGCGCCCCGGCCCCCGGTGTCGTCGGAGCTGCGACCACCACGGAGACGGCGGAGTTGCCGGTGCTCGACGGAGATGCCATTGCCAGCGACCTGTGTATATACACCAATTTAAGAGAGCTGTCAAAGGGTTAGTCATTTTCCCCAGAAAAATATTCGTTTCTTCCGATGCTAGCTAGTTCTAGGGTTAGGGTTTGTCCTGGAGTGAGGATCGTTCTGGGAAGGTAGAAGGAGATTAGGGTTTGGGAGCTTAAGGTGTTCTGATCTGATCTTTGCGAGCTCGACGCAAGAAATGGGGAAAATAGGTGTATCTTTTTCTTTCTTTTTTCAACTTCACAACAAGGAGGCACACAGAAAAACTGTAGATTCATTCATAGCAGTGGGATGATTTGACATATGGCTGCTAAAAAAAATCAATGAAAACAAATGCATGTAGAGCCTGATCCACTAGCTGTATGAAAGCATATGCGTGCATGTATGATGATATGGCACAAGAAGCACAGATTTCCAAGTAAAAATAGCATGATGTTTGCTCAAATCTCAAGAAGCATGAACAATATAATAGTGGCAAGAGAAGGACAGGCTGCAAAATTTTCCTTTCTTCTCAAATTTCTCTGAGGCGCATCTAGCTAGCGAGCTAGCAAAAGACCCTGCTCATCCTTACCTCTTTGGGGTCAACTAGCGGAGAGAAGGATATAGATCTGATGATCTGACGAAGGCGGGCAAAGAAAATATTTGGGAGAAATTTCCTCTCCCCTTGTTGCAGCCCGTCTCTTCCAAGATTCACAAGCTTCACAGCATGGCAAGGAGGAGAGAAATTTTGAATGGAAAAACAGGCAAACAAACAGGAGGACTAGTTCTTGTCTCCTTGGCAGTGAATCAAAGAATTGTAGGGGGAGGAGCTAGCACATGATCAGGCAGGACAGCCTAACTACTGTCTCTCTGGCAGCAGTGATCTGTGGGAGAGAGGGGGGAGATATAGAGAACAGCTTCTCCTCCTACAACAACTGCAGCAAGGGAAAGTTGAGGTGTGTAGACAGGAAAATAGAAAAGCAAGCCAGTATTGAGTGAGGGAGCCAGATAGTTGAAAGAATAATGTGGAGGCGTTGCAAAAGGGTGGGGGACGGAGGGGAGGGAGGGAGGAGAGAGAGGGTAAACAGATAAATAAGGACAAACTGGGATTAATTGGCAGTACAAGCAAAAGTGTGAGGGTGACATTGCCACTACTCGTAAGAATATCTACAACAGTGCCTCCTCATCTCATCACCATTCGCAAATAGTTGCGGAGGGGAGGGAGGGAGGAGAGAGAGGGTAAACAGATAAATAAGGACAAACTGGGATTAATTGGCAGTACAAGCAAAAGTGTGAGGGTGACATTGCCACTACTCGTAAGAATATCTACAACAGTGCCTCCTCATCTCATCACCATTCGCAAATAGTTGCTGCTGGGTACGTACTAGCTCAAGAGTTCGTATGTATACTTATGTTTTCTTATACGTACATACATGTATATATGTATACACACATGTACGGACCTGATAAATATAAGCAAAAATAATTAGCCAAACGTGCCCTTGCTGCAGAATAGTAATACATGATTTTGCAAAAAAAAAGAATAGTAATACATGTATGTGTGTACATTAACCCAAGAAAAAATATATTCTTTTTTCCTTGAAAAGCAACTTATATGCATGTACTCGACCCCTACCGGCCTATATCATCATGCAAAGGACAAAGCACATGCGAGTAATATGTACTATGCATATTGCTTTGTAATTAATGATAGGTATAATTAATAAAACTAATGGGAAAACATAAATATGTCAATTGCTAGGTAATAAAAACACACTTCCAAGGCTAAGAAAATACACTCAATTACTATTGTCGACAGTACATGATCTTAATCACTCAAGCTATGCTTAAAACAAAACAAAAAAGCAATTAATCATCAGTGCTTCCGGTTTAGAGTAATCATGCACTCTCATGCATAAGGTAATAAAAACACACTTCCAAGGCTAAGAAAATACACTCAATTACTATTGTCGACAGTACATGATCTTAATCACTCAAGCTATGCTTAAAACAAAACAAAAAAGCAATTAATCATCAGTGCTTCCGGTTTAGAGTAATCATGCACTCTCATGCATAAGTGAGCTTAATTATTCCTAATCCAACGCTTTGCCTAAGCAAGCTGCACAATCATAAACAAGCCGACGATACGTAGACACTCACACCCGTGGCGATCAGTAGCTAGCACAGGCGGGGTGTGCGATTGCTGCTGTTAACCAATTAATCATTTGTTAATTGCTTCCATCTCATAATCAAAAGCGCGGCGGTATAATTGGCAATCATTAGTGAGGAACCCATCAGATACAAGTTAGGTCATTGGCATGCATCGTGTTCCAGTTTATGCCTAAGGAATTAAGTGAGGTTCTTACAAATCAGGTCTAGCTAGCTAGCTACCCCTAGGGATGTTCTCGGTTAATGATTGAATTTGGAGCCGAGCTACATCAGTCTACAGTGTGTAATAAATATCAAACATTGTCCATGTACACGTTAAAGCAATAACCTACTATTTCCGTTCCTAAATATAAGTCTTTTTCCATATTCCAATATGAACTACATACGGAACAAAATGAGTGAATCTACACTTTAAGATATATATGCATGTAGTTCATATTGAAATATTTAAAAATACTTATATTTAGGAACGGAGGGCATAGTTGTCATAACAGATTTCATTGGTTATACTCGTTCTGTCCAAAAATAAGTGTCACTGATTTAGTACAAATACAAAGTTAGTACAAAGTTGTACTAAATCAATGATAGTTATTTTGGGATGGAGGAAGTATATTATATGATCACAAAAGAAAATGAATTCGCTCATTATAAGGCTTTGTTTGATTCTTTCATTTTCTTACCACATGTAACATCCAGGTTTAAATTACTTAATCCATGGCAAATACAAAGTGCTTACATACAGCAGACAACGGGCAAAACAAAATAAACCAAAAAAAAGAGAAACATTACTTGAAACAATGAGATCATCACCCACTGGTGTGGCCATCACCAACAAGGAAGCTAAGGTCTTATTGGGGGAGGTAAGAAAGAAAGAAAAAGTGCAAGGCATTAGAGCATCTACAATCGGACTGGGCTAATTTGACCCTTTATACATCTGCGGACGCGTCTAGATGTTGTGTTTGTGTGTCCAATCCAAAACCTCATTTGTCCGTGCATACAGTCGTGCCCCCCACTTTCCCCCCTATATGTTAGGTCAGAGGACGGATTGAGGGTTTCACCCATGAATAGGGTAGTTTGTGGGGGGGGGGGGGCCAACCCCCTCTCTCACATGTGACAGGGAAAGTCACCACATGAATATACTCAGACGTATGGTTCAAGAAGCCTATGCCTGGAGACAGAGGGGGCAGCAACAATTTTTGGATAAATTGTGAAAGTTAGGACTTGAACTCAATATCTTAGGCTTTGATACCATGATAAGCTTCATGCATTAGTCAATGCAACCAAAAGTCTGAACGGATGGAAAGGACTAGGCAATCCACATATACACTTCGACATATCCAACTCTATACCACGATTGTGCATGACGCGGGTGGAACGGAGAAGGTAACGGCAATTTGGCTCCCGCTGGTCTTGAAGGAACATCCTAGTCTTGGCTCATGAACCTGCCTCAGTCATCTATCAGCTTGCGGAAGGAGTTGCGCGACAAGTTTGTCGCAACTTCCAGGTCACTTGCAAGCCTCAGTGTATATTCAGTGCTTCGGTGCTCTCCTCGTCATGATCCAACGTTCGGGAGAGACCTATGTCGGTATATTCAGCGCTTAAGTGAAGTGTGCAATGCCATTCTAGGAATCTCCCCGCAGGCCATCATGATCGCCTTTCGTTTAGGCATGTAGGGCAAGAAGATGCGGGAGAAGTTGGGTGCCAAGACCATTCTCACCACTATGGAACTACTCCCTCTGTCTCAAAATAAGTGACTTAACTTTGTACTAACTCTAGTACAAAGTTGTATTAAGCTTGAGACACTCATTTTGGGACGGATAGAGTATTTGCCTTGCATATAGTACTTCCTTTGACATATACATATAGCTGCTAGAAAAGGAACATACTATTAAACTAAAACCATGACATTTATTTTGGATGGAAGGGAGTAGGAAATAACTATACTTGATATTAATGTACAATTTGCATCTCATTAATCCAAAAGATAATTAACCTCCGTTCCAAAATACAAGGTACTACCATTTTCAAAGGCAAAGGCAAAAAATTATGTTTGGCCAAATTTATATCAACATCTATAATATCAAACAAATAAAATACAAACAGATATTTTATGAATAGTCCACCCCCAAATTATTGTAGAAGAGTAACCTGGAATAAAGATTTTATTTATTAAAAAAAGCAACAAGATCAACTCATAAAGACTTCCAAAGATACTATTTGCTCCTAAAATTAGTGTGAGATAAAAATAACTTTAAGAGGAGCTGAGGTTAGACTTGTGCTCACGGCTCCGCGCAAGCTAGCGCAGCACAGCTCCCAGCAGATTATTTAACTGCTGATTTATTTTACTTTCCAGGTACGTCGACGGCGAGAACACGTCGTTGTTGATAAAATAATCCAAAGCACATGTGGCCGTCGATGATGGCCACCAAACGTACTGTTGCATGCCATGCTAGCAGCATCGGCTCAGATTTTGTCATTTATAGAGGTACGTGCCTGAAGTTTATACGTACTCTACGTAATTAGCAATTTTGCATCATGACAAGCAAACCATCTCAGCAGCCCGTAATTACTACTTGCCGCAGAGTTTTCAAAGCCAAAAGGATGTTTAAAAGTAGCCATGATCCAGGCTGGCCAACAATCATACATATCACCGAGAACATTCAAGTGATCCGCGTTGGTATACATCAAGCGTCTGATTTCGGAGGAAGAAAAACAGAGAAAATTGTAGTGACATTGTATATCCTCATGATCAGCTTAATCCACCTCATGTGCTAGTTTAAAGTATGCGACTAATAGCTACAGCAGTACTAAGAGCACTGTGAGAACAGTGCTGTCTGAACCAGCGGTAGAGCTACAGATATGGTTGGGGCAATTGAACTCCACAAAAGAATAGTCAGGTCAATATGAGTGATCAACACAGATGAATCGTGGAAAGGTTGTTTCTCAAGGAAGAAGGATACGTCACGGTCTCCAAGAAGCCAAGAACAGACAAGCCTAGATTCACACCACTAAGCTACTCCTTACCTGAGAACAGTAACAGCACGCCCTAAGATGAGGCAGGCTACAGCACTGCGATATATATATATATATATAACAAAGGCTTTTGTAGTTTAATTAATGGCCTCCACATGCCCAGTACAATGATGCCGCATGACACACGCGACGTGATGTGCATCAAACCTAAAAAGGGCTAAATTATGCCATGCGATCGCACAGGCAAGAGATTTGATATCATCTCACCTGGGGGCCATTCATGCATGCTTACATGTAGGGCGTGTCATGCTATCAGTGATTCATAGTAGTAGCATATGATTTGATTAAGATAATGCAGCGTAAGCAGCCACAAGCTAGATCCTCTCCCAAGATCCCCCATCCAGGAAGAACACAAACAAAGATCTCATCCGCAACCGCAAGCGTCTTTCTTGCTTTCCTAGTACGCGCACAATATAAATTGGATGCTGAAATCCACCGGCCATCAAATCGTTGGACCAAGACCGGAGAGCTGCCGCTGAGCTCCGTCAGCTAGGGCTATGGCTTAGGCCCGGCACTTTTGTGCCCTGGCTGTGTGCAATGCATGCATGGGCGCAGCCTTTCCCAGGCTCACGACCTACCTGTGGAACCTATCCACCATGCCTGTCCCTTTATTTGAGCTGCAAGCTAGCTAGCCTGCGACCCTCCCTGGCTGCAACTATTGCCTCCAGCAATATTAACACTCGTGTCGCCCCCCCCGCGGGCGACACGGGCGAACCCCTAGCCGCCACACCAACTCCCCCTCCCCAGATCTTCCCTCCCTCCGCCGCCGCTGGCAAGCGCCGCCGGGCAAAGCCCGCGCGGCGGCGGCGACGGCGGGGCCTTCCTTCTTCTCGCAAGGTCAGGGCAGCGCGGGGCTACTTGGCTGAGGAGAGGCGTGGGGGCGCGACGGCCGTGGCGTGCAGACGCCGTTTGGTGCGGCGCGCGAGGCGAGCAGGCGTGGCGAGCGCGGCCTGCGGGCGTGACGGGCGCGACGGCCGCGGCGCGCGAGGCGAGCAGGCGCGGCGGGCGCGGCCTGCGGGCGCTGGCGGACGCGGCGGCCGCGGCGCGCGAGGCGAGCAGGCGCGGTGGGCGCGGACTGCGGGCACGACTTGCGGGCGCGACGGGCGCGGCAGCCGCGGCGCGTGAGGCGAGCAGGCGCTGGCGGACGCGATGGGCGCGACGAGCGCGGCGCGCGCGGGGGCGTGGCGTGCTGGTGCGGGCGCGGGGGGCGCGGCATGCAGTGCGGGCGCCAGGATGCGAGCTCGGGCGCGTGGGCGCTTCGGGGTGGTCGGGGCAGTCCCTTCGCAGATCTGGCGCGTTTCGCGCGTCCTGCGGAGGTGCCTGCCTCGCTGCGGCTGTGACAGTCGCCGGATCTCGTTGCCCGGGCTGAGTTGGTGGTGGCAGTGCGGTGGGGGTCGGCGGATGCGGGTGGGCTCTCCTTCAAGCATGTTCACGCCCATCTCCTGGAGTAGCGGCGCCTACGGGTGGTCAGTGCCGACGGTAACGGCGCCTACGGGTGTCGTCTTCCTCCTTGGAGGTACCGCTGTGGAGCTCGTTTTGCTTTTCGTACCTCATGGCTTGTGGTCTCCGGGTGAAAACATAAGATTTGGCTAGTCCAGATGAAGGGACGGCGTTGTCTTCGATATCACTCCCTCCTTAGAGGCCTAGCGATGATTCCCGATGGTGTACATGGCTTGTCGGTGGAGCTTGGATTTGTGGTGGTGCCGGTCTTTTTTCTTTCTTTTCTTTTTGCATTAGTCTTTTGCTGTACTTTCCTTCTCGGAGGGTTCTTGTAACGCTTCTTCTGATCAATGAATTTGACAGCTCTATTGTCAACGTTTTAAAAAAAAACTATTGCCTCCAAGCAAGATCCCTAATCTTTCAGTGGAACCAGCCGTGTACAGGCATTTTTGGGTGGTTAACTCTTGCCTAAGTTAGATTCTCTCCCGGGGGGAGAACAGGGACTTCAGCTTTTGAGTGGCAAAAGGACAGGTGCGTGAGTAGTTTTGGTGGGCCATGCATGCATGCCCAATGTTTTGAGGGCCGTGTGGGTGTGGGTGTGGGTGTGGCTAGCTAGGTTGAGCAGGACTGGACCCCACCACGTCGTAGCGAGGCAGCCGTCCGGCTACTACCAGTACCACTACCACGACCAGACCCTGGGCCGGCAGCCAAGAGCCAGAGGTAGATGAAGAAGATCAACCGGCAGAGAAGCGGCCAGGCAGGAAAACTCGCTGGTGAATTAGCACCAGCTGGTGTGCTTGCGATGCTAAAGATCGAGGATGGTACTACGTGCTGCTAGTAAGTGGCGTGTTGGGGGTGGGGTGGGGGTGGGGAAAGCACGGATGGATCAGCGGATGGGTCCTCGCGGTACAGAGGCGAGGTTGCACCGCACTGTGGGAGGGCACAGTCCCTTTGAATTCTGGTCACAAGGGGCGGAAGGGTCGCGGTGCCACGGGCGTGCATGGCATGGAACCCGTACTTTGTCGATCGATTAAGAGAATCCCGCACTGTCTGTCTGGCCCGGCCCCATCGCCATGGGTGGGGTGGGGGTGGGGCTGCCCAGCTGTTTTTATCAGCGCTGCCGCCGTTGCGCTTCAGTTTCCAATCCTTCAAGCCCGGCCTTCCCGATCACAGGATCAGCGCTCTGCTTTGCTATCTGGTGTGGCGCAAACAAGCAGAGATAATAGTTGCCAAATATAGAATCACTGGCCTGTGTGCCTGCAGAGCCCCACGTTGATTGTCGAGCACATGACCGTGTTTCTGCTGCTTTGATTATTATTGGGGGCCGATCATCCCCGGCCGTGACATGATCATCTGACGCCATTTCGTAATAATTATAAACATCACCCTTGGCTGCATCTGGCCCCTGTGCCAGTGTGTTTGTGTGGAGCCCGGGCTATTCCTGTCAATCAGTTTCTGTGTTGGCCTATCACAAGTCCAGATTAATTAGGTGACCGGCATACCAAGGACGATATATTAAATTAAAAGACCTCTTGTGCAGTTTCATCACTCGCAGGGAAACAGAAGAATGTAGATGTTGCGCTGCTTATACACTGAGCCCACCGCATCTTCATGTGTCCAAGGCTCTAAGCTGGTGACTGTTTTCAATCGTCCATATATATCCTCTTGCATGTAAGCCCCTCGTATTTTTTCTCCATCCTCCTTATTGGTGGCATGCATGGCAATCAAGTCCAATCTCAATCCATCTCCTTTTTCAGCAGGCTAAACTTGGATCAAATCCCAGAATATATTGATGAATTACGTAAAAATGCATTTGCTTCGATTGTAAGTTCCCTCCCTCTCAAGTATCTGGTTTGCTATAAAGCATAATCACCATAGCACAGTGCATAGTCCTCCCTCTGCACAAACCCTTATAGCCACCACAAGGATAAATTATTGCACCTTTCAGTGAACTAGCAATACATTGGACTCGCAGCCATGTGATTGGTTGGCTTTGGGGCCGGGCGCTATGATAGGCTCATGTTATACTTGAGGGGATAAAATAAAGCGATAGCGAAAGGGCACGGCTTTGATAATTAAGATTGTTTGGCAGAATCTGCTAACGGGTACGCCCCCACGGCTATGATATACTCAAAAAAGCGTGGCAAAGCAAATGTTTCCTGAGACACCCAATTGGTTCCTTCATGGAAACATCCAGGCAAAGATGTTTGCAGGCCGTGGCCGCGCGGCTGCATGCACTTGACAGCATATCTGATCACAATATATAAAGGGGGGAGATCCATGGAGATAAGAGAATCCGCATGAAAGCAATGGAAGGTTTTAACGGCACTGCTAGCTCATCTGCCAAAGGCCCTTGGGTGGGTGGAAGGGGCGCACTAGGCATATCGATTAGCGGCTATGGAACGAACCATGGGAGATATTGATTCCGCCGGGGTTCCTTTATCTCGCCCGTCCGTACAAGAGTCGTGTGTCTAGATGGAAGCTACCAACGTGCAAAAGTGACGTCTAGCTAGCTCGCTGTGTCCTGGATTTGACATTCTCTATTCGATCTTTATTTCTATACATCATATTTTATTTTACTTTCCAGGAACAGTTACAATCTTCCAAAATTACCATTTCTAACTGTATCCTGCAAGCTACTCGAGACATATTCTTAAAGTTGTAGGCAGAACAGTGGCAAATTTGTGAACCGGAGACATCCATCATGGCGAAAGGCTAAATGCAATGGACATACAAAAGAGATGGTACTACTAGCCTTTCTGCGGTTAGTTCCTTTTCTATTTTTGGAAATGCTGGTAAGTTCTTAGGACAGATTCCATCAAATAAAAAGTCAAGAGATAACTTTAAAAGGAAAAGAAGGCGTGACGGGAATTTAAGCATCAAATGCGGTGCTTTTGTGGGGGGGTCTTTCTGAAAGAATGAGAATCATCATTAGTGATTAATTTTATATTTGATCATTTGCATATTGATTTGATCTTTCTATAGAGCATGATATCATACCAACAGAGCAGCACCAGATTTTATTTGTTTTTCAAGTGTAAGAGGACTTGATTAGACTGTACCTGCAGCCTGAAAGATGTAATGTGGCCACCAAGAAGATTGTGGGATCAAATCCCAGAAAGCTCAGACTAACCTACAACAACCCTTGAGATGCTGGTGGAGGGACTAACAATGACCAGCGACCCACACTGCATTGGAAACTGATAGAGATATCTTCAGACGAAGCTTTAGGTGAGTACCCATCAGGTTCTGACTCGAGTCAAAGGCTCTCTGCATGAACCATATAAAATGCCAGCACATTTTGAGAAACATAGTTCAGAAATATATAGGGAACATAACCTCTCAAGGACAGGGCATATGGCATAATATGATAAGGTTTACCTGTAATGAGATCCAGGTAAACATGCACTAAACTTTTCCATCTCAGGGTGAGGGTGAGGGCTCTGACGACTATCTTTTTTCCAGCACTCTGCTCTTTCAAATTGTTTGGCGATAAGAAATTGTTGCATAGTGCAATCAAATTCAGATAACACAGCAATTTTAATCTCCGGTTATCTTCCACCAAACTGAGTTTACTCTAAGAACCATCACTTACAATGTATCAGGAGACTGTTAAGCTAAAATTATATACAACAAAGGTATTTCTACATCATCAGCTAAGACAGCAATAATATGTGTTCTAGAAAAATATGCTATGGCATACATATCATTAAAACGAAAAGCAGTTCTCCTTATAATCATAGTGCCTCCAGGTTTGCAAGCTTTAGCTGTTTATCTACAGCCAAGTGATCTTCCACCGCAATGCATGTAGAGCGCAGCATGTTCGCAAGAAAAGTTGCGTTCTCAGCTTCACTTCCATGAATATGATCATGGCAAGGAAGGCCCTCTCCACGAGTCAATTGTTCTGCCCATGTGTAGATGCGAGTGGTCAACAACCATAACTTATCAGCGGCAGAGTTTCTAAGGTCATCCCAAATGCTGCTGGAGAGAAAGGAAGGCAGTGTAACAGGCAAATCACTCAGTACGTTTGTTGGATTAACAATGAGAAGTGGCATATAGATACAACAGCTACCACATAGCAGGCCAACAAAACGCAGTGCCTGAAATATTAGAACAAAGAGGTACGTAAGGCAATGAGTGACCATAAGCAATTCATGTTCATGTTTGAGGTCATGCACTGTCAGGACACGTTGCAACTGAAAATTTACCGTGGAGGGATGAGCTGTAACACAACCAATGTCTAACGCATCCAAAAGCCACTGCTTCTTTATACCATTGTCAGCAGAGTATACAGCTGCTGCAACCTCAACAAGAACGTTCCACCAGACGCCTGAAACAATATTTGTTTGTTACCTTCAATGATAGAAGGGTGGGCGGCAGATAAAGAATGGAAAATATAAAGACTGAACACTACTCATAAGCATGGCCCAGCAACAGACAAACAGGAAGGTTCGAAGCACAACTCAAAGCTGAGGGATGCAGTTGCCGGTTACCATCAGCTGTTGTACTCAGTATGGTAGTCTTTATGTTCCCCAGCTCAAGTGCAGAAACGCAACCAGCAAAACACAACCTTGCCCTGATGATAATCTTCCTTGCCGCATCAACATGTTCCCCTTCACTTAAGGATGTGGTACTGTGCACCTGAAAAGAAAGCTGAACGTTAAGTTGTGAAATAGAAATTACATAGGAAGTATACTGCTCGCTGAAACAGATAACTAATGCAAAAATATTTGTGAAGGAAAACTAGAAGAGCACCTGCAGCATATCACTTGACCAACTTTTCTGAGCAACAATGAGACACTTGATAGCAGCATACCACTCATCCACGAATTCAGGTTGACCATCATTACAGAGATTCAACAGAGGTAACAACCATTCGATGCATTTCTTAACATAAGAGAAACTGTCAGTCTCTTCAGAGACCACCTCCACCAGGCACTTACAGATGCCTTTCCAGAACGACATTCTTAACATGCTTCTCTGCTCAGGAGAGTAATCCAAGTATGAAGATGAGTGGGAACAGAAGTACACAGCTAAATCGTCGTACAGTTTCTTAGATCTTGAATCAGAGAAGAGCTTCATTAGGTGTGACAAATATTGGAGCAAAACAGACTGCACGTTCATTTCTAATCTCCTGAACCTGGGTAAATCTGTCAGATCATCCAAAAACTGCAGAAGAGGACTGATATGATCGGCATGAGCTAGAGAAAAATATAAGCATTCTTCCCTTAATAATGTAGGATCTCGATGATTGTTTGACTTATGAGGAATTTGTGCCTCAACTTTCATGCACCGCCGTACTATAACCCCCCAGTCTATAGCTGGCACTCTAGGAGCTTTAGTAAGGCATTTCAGAACTGTTGCAATTGTATTTACTGGCACCACATCACCAGGCTGTAGATGTAAAATAACATAATAAGTCAATAAAAAATGCTCATCAAAACAATAATTGCTCGTCTAACTCCACAACCCTATAAATAGAAGAGGATCCACACATGACGCCAAACTGTAAACTTGCTTCGCTAGGAAAATATTCGTGCACCATCAGCCAAATTATCAAGTTCGAAATTTAGTATCCAATAACCAAAACTATCATCTATGACGTAGAAGAGCATATGCACTTATTAGATCTTTGCATCAAATACAAGAACAACTTAATACTCCGTATAAGATATGCATGTTTATCAAGAGGAATGCAAAAAAAAAAACCTGTATGGGTATTTGGCATCACCAGCTTTTGAGTTTTCAATGCACATATTAGAATATGTAAACTGCGAGTTGAATAAAGTGTACTCTCTTTTTCTAGAATACTTTCTTTAATAAATGTACAACACAAAAGCCTGATCTTAATAAGCGAGAGCTCAAGTTATTCTTTCAAGAAAGATTCAGATCAAACCTTTTCAAAGTTAAGATCCCTCAGCCAGAGACTTAAGTTCCACACTAAGCTTTCAGCAGAAAAACTTGTTGATTGACTGGAATCAACGGAATTTCTTTGAGAAGAATCATTAACATTAAGACTCTGATTCTTTAATAACCACCTACTTCTAAGAAATGATACAGCCCACGCAGCATAATTCCGTATGTGATTATCCTCTGCGTCCTTGGCAAGAAGAAATATTTCCTGAACCATTGACGTTGAAAGAGTCTCGCCAACAGGACTTGTAAGTAGAGGACCTCGCACCAAAGATGACTCCTGTGCCCATGAAAAGGATTACTCTAACGTTACAGAAAAGTAAAGAGTTAGGGTATGCAGGCAAGGGGAGAGACCTTCTCATGCTTTATCTGTGAATTCATTGATTGCCAACCAATCCCAGTGAGGTCTACAGCACCTGCACCAAAAGCGTTGACAGCACCAAACATGCCTCCCAAATGGACAATAGGAGGATACGGATGGGTGTATATATTTTTAAGGGTGTCGAGAAACTTCTTAACATCAGCAAATTTCATGGCATGCACCCCATCATTCAATATGCCAGACAGCAAAGATCCAGCACCGATACAGATAGCCATCAATAAATTCTGAAAGACAGTTCCAGATTTCTTGAGGTTCAGGAGTTCAGTAGCTAAAGAAGTGTAGCGATTGAACAGAGCATCCAAATCATCATTCAGTAACTCCACTCTCTGGCAAAATGCTATGACAGATGGCAGAGCAAGGCAAGAGCCCATACATAGGGATACTGAATTTACTTCATCAAATAACACAGAGCTTGAATCAACATCTGGTATCCATGATATCAATATATTCTTGAGTTCAATAACGTCTTCATAAGCTCCAAGCCTATACAGAGCAACAACAGAGTTTCCCAGACCAAGAACAAGTCCCGCAATAGCCCAAGGATCATCATCTAAGCTGTCACAATTTTCTTCCATTCCTTCCATGGAGAATGTTCCACAAATACTTAGTTTCTTGAGAGAATAACATGAGGATGGACATAGTCTAACTAATGAAGCAGTCACAGTGTGAAGAATTTCTTTAACTGATGCACGCTCGTTGAGTTGTGTAGTTGCTTCTAAGTCTGAATCAGATTTATCTGCTCTGGTTAGAAGACCTTGGCAAGCATAACCTAATCCCAGTCCACAAGCTCCTTTTACAAGATAACTATCAGCATTTGAGATAACCTGGATCCAGAAGGGCATAATGCATGGTGAGAAACTTAAAACATATGCTCATTATATCAAATAATAATATTCCAATAAAGCATGTCAAAAGGAGATGCCATCAACTGCAGCATGTGGCAGCATGAAAATCTTGAATGAACATATACTAGGCATTGTTTGCTGCATGAAGCAAGGCCCCATAAGCTCCTAACAGTACGGTGAAGCTGGCTGGAAGCAATATTTATAGGTACTACTAGCAAACGCCAAGCAATCTGTCACAAAAACATGTCTGGCAGCTAGGCATGCGAGTGACATGTGAGTCGGTAACATTGAATGTTTGTGTGAAAGTAAATCAAGAGATATGGTTCATGGCATCTAGTTCTATACTTTTTAGAAAAGAATAATCAACCTAGTACAAAAAGGTTGAAATATCATGGAGAGCAAAATCATGTACCTCAAAGAGTCCATTGATAACCTGAAGCTTGCTTTTTTTGTCCGTGGGATGAAAACAGTTGAATATTAGTCCCAAAGAGATAGCTGCAGACCACTGTTGGTGCTCATGCTCATATTGCAGTAACCATTTCAAAAGAAAATCTGATGCAGATGAGATTACTAGATGGGCAGTTGGAGGAACTACCTGCCAGTAAGACAAGATGCAGCGATTACATCAAAATTGAGAACCACTCAGGAACACATCAGAAACACTGTAGAGATACAGACTGTATTCTTCAGTGCTAGAAGGCCAAAAGTGAGCCAATAATAATAATGCTTAGAATATACACTTAAGTCAGATGTTGATTTCTGTGTGTATCGAGTGTATTTCTAGAGTTGTGTTTTTCATATGTTTAGCTGAGCCGTGAATGCTAGAGAAATTAGAACTTGTTCACATATTGGTAGAGGAGCACACAAAAAAAGGCAGCTCGGTGCACGTAACTCCCGCTTGCGCAGGATGGGAAGGGTCCCACCACTTTGGGTCTTTTGTACACAGCCTTTCCCTACATTTCATCAAATGGCTGTTTCCAGAACTCGAACCCATGACCTCATTGTCACAAGGCAACAGCTTTACAGCTGCGAGGAGGCTCCCCTTCGCTAGAGAAGGAGATAGAGTGAAAACTCTGGTCAAATCAATTAGAACGGGGAGTAACCATGAGTACCAGCCACATGCACACCATAAACCTGTAGCATCTGTGGACACCAGTGGCTTTTATATTCTTTTGGTAAAAAAGTGTAGATTGATAAAGTTAAAGGCTTAAAAACCGATATTGCACAGTTGAATAAATTGCAAAGGTTAAAAATCCTGCATCCAGCAGTGATGAGTGCATTCTATGTTTGAGGCATGAGCCAACTGGCCACATGGCGTCGAAGGAGAAATTAAAAACGCAGGGTGCCAAAATCATCAGAAGTACTCCCTCCGTTCTGAATTACTCGTCGCAGAAATGGATGTATCTAGATGTATTTTAGTTCTAGATACATTCATTTCTGCGACGAGTAATTTGGAACGGAGGGAGTACATCATACTGCTGCAATCATAATCACACTTGAGAATGACTAAAATATCAATAAAAAAATTTACCAAGCACAGTGCTCCAATTGCAAGAGTAATGTTAACGGCAACTCTAGGATTAGATACAGGAACGCACTTGCACAATATCTGCAATCACAATTAGGAAAACTTAGGGAAAAGTTATCATAAACAGAGAAAGGAAGCTAACTTTGTTCATGAAAGTAAAAGGAGGAAAAGGAAGATAACAAGATGGAAGGATGGATTCATGTGATAGTAAATTCCTGATAATTTACACCTAAATGAACGAAATCATATTTAGCCTATGTCGAAATAACAATCATAATCCATAGATTGTGACTCTTTTGAGTCAGCACATTGCCGATAAAAAGTTTTAAAGTAAACATTAGATTATCATTTGAGTAAACAGCAGCCATGACATGTACTGATGTACCTCAAAATCTGCATACATGCATAGAGAGAGTTGTCAGTTACAAAAATCTAGGTTCTTTTTATTTGCATCAGTGCCCCATCATCTAAACTGACACTTTCTTAGTAGCATTTGTGGCAATTCAAGAAAGGTTTTCTCGAACAAAGACATCTATAAAATTGAAAGAATAACTAAGACATATGTACGCACCTTAAAAATGTCGTTAGCTGCTTTTAATGGTTTATTCAACTTTGAAGATTCTTTAGTGTCGAGCAAAGTTACAACTGCCTGCATCCAATGGGAAACAAATGATTTCCATGAATGCAAGGCAAGAAGAGCTACCACGATGTTTCTTGATATAAACATAGATTCAGCCATCTCCATTAATGCTTGCTCATATGCAGCATGTACTCTAGATAAATCCTGTGAATAAAAAAATGTAACTGATCAGTATAGTATACAAGGACACACGTTTTGGCAATTATAGATGAAAACATGCAACTTCAAAGATGCTACCTTAGATTTCCCTTCACGAAGGATGTCTTCTGAGGAAAACTTGATGGTTAAAAGAGCTGCACCAGGCAACCGATGGTGTGCAGATTTTTCTACAATTCAAAAAGTTTAGCTGATTAAAAGCTGAAGCTACCATTAGAATGTACTCCCTCCGTCCCAAAATTCTTGTCTTATATTTGTCTAAATACGGATGTATCAAGTCACGTTTTGGTATTAGATACATCCGTATCTAGACTAATCTAAGACAAGAATTTTGGGACGGAGGGAGTATTAAACATAGAACATAACAAATTACATATGTTTTCATACTCCCTCCGTCCCAAAATAAGTGTCTCAACTCTAATACAACTTTGTACTAAAATTAGTACAAAGTTGAGACACTTACTTTGGGATGGAGGGAGTATATAACATAAAAAGGACAAACATTTTAAGAAACAGGATAGTGGACAAAACATCAGGCATTCACCTATTTAGTTGTACAAAAATTTAACTCATTTGCGTACGACGAGCATACCTTTAAACACGGCCTGAGGGAGAACGTCCAATAACTTCTCAAATTTGTGCACCATGGTTCTTTTATCTGCAGTTACTCTACGGCGGTTTCTGGATGTATAGGGAAAAAACTCAGTTAAGGATGTACATGTGCATCTGAACTGGGTAAATTCAGAAAATATACTAACATGTGCTCAAATTTGATAATCTCGACTTGAAAGTTCTCCATGGCTTTGAGAACTTCCATATTGTGTTCATTAGTAAAGCTCTCATAGTTTCTTCTCCAGAAATCAGGAATAGAATCTTGAATAAGTGAGATCTGAAATTACCAACCAAAAATTAAGAGAACGTGCAGAAGCTTTGCATATCTTTTCATTAAATACTGCTAACTTATAGTTACAAGAGATACAACGCATGGGTAATTTACCAAAAGAAACACACAGAATACCAAATGTAAGAAGTAAACAGAATGCAATTTTCGGTCAAAGTATAACAAATATGGAGATGCAGACAATAACACAACAAAGTGCAGCAGAACCTTGTAGTGGGACAATGAGTGAAAAGCAGTTCCTCTTGCTTTAATCCAAAGACGATCAGCTTCGGCGTTACTTTTCTTATATGTACCAATGCTCCACAATGTTTGTATCAAGTTCTTTGATGTTTCAGAGTATGCTTCAGCATCCATTGCTCCCCATCTCAACAGAATGCATAAGCTGAAAAGGGGAGGAAAGGGAGATAAGAGTCAGACCAAACTAAACTGGTGTGCACATAAGCACATTTGCATTAAATGCATCATTCCAGTGACCTTACCCATTCGAAACCGTGGGGTTGACTGAATAATCTGTCAGCTCCTTTGATATAACTTTCCAGGCGGTATAAAAATCTGCATGCATATGAGCTGCTTGCCTCAGAAGTGAAGTTCAGAAGACATGAATTCTTAAGATTTAACCACTGTCTTTGCTAGCTTTCAGATGACATGACTTCGTATAACATGATATTTCGAAGAGGTCAACAATCTAATGTACTGAGTGACAATCAACTTACCCACAATGTCCGCCTCACAGAGATAGGAGAGGCTCTCCAGGCCAAGAGCTTGAACTACAGAATCACGGCTCTCAATACAAGACTACAAGGAAAGTGTTAGAACGTGGACCAAGTCAAGAAAGAATGCATGATGAGCCAAAAAGGATGACGAAAATACACACCGAGACAGATAATATGAGATCAACACCTCTATCTGCGTTCTGCTTGCAAACATCACGCACTGATGCAGCAATACTTGTGAAAACTTCTCTATCAGTAGTGAAACTGGAAAATGTTTCAGGATCCAGAACTCCCTATTTCACAAAGCGGAAATTAGTGTTGATCTTGTAATTGAACAGCGAACCAGTAATACAAAAAAATTGCAGATTGACAAACTTTAATTAATCATACTAACTAATGGTATGCGTATATTCAAGAACATTACATTGAATGTTTGCTTAAAATTCAAGAATGGAGAAGAGCTTCAATTATTTTATTTATTGCATGGCATGGTTTTAGCTAACAACTTGGCATTTTCATAACTTAAACTCTAGGGAAAGGTGACATGATGATCCACTCATCAGTCTCGATTGGATTGTCTTTGGAATTCAAACGACATAAAGGTATAAAGTTATCACTCTAGCCATTCAAAACTGCTTCAGAGACATATGGTATGCATAAGTTTCAATATTTCATAACATAAACACTCATAAGCAATGTATTAAAGCTTTTGATAATGGCCAAACAAGATTCTAATATTCAACTTATTGTGTGCCCTTACTTGTAAGTTTGGAAATGCCCAATCTGTGATAAACCATATCTTGCAAAGCAATCGAACAGCAATAGCATATAGAGTCCTGCGTGTTACCATGCAGGAGTAACATGAAGATATATTAAAATGAATAGCATGTAATAGGAAATAAATACTATTGCGTCAGCACATACTGTTATGATAGATAATGCCTAATTCAGCTTCAGCTTATTGCTCACAAATAGTTGTATGTGGACAAGTAAAAACTTATAAAATATCAAGACAAAAGTTTCAAAAAAAAAACTAGATCCATTCACTAGCGCCCAGGGCTTCTTTTAGAAAAATGGGGCACCCTGCGGAGGCTGAGCCTCGAACGCAGATGGGCGAGCTCCCAGACATGGGCTCTAGCCAACCGAGCACTACTCAGTTCTCCATCAAGACAAAAGTTTCTTGTATTCAAAAGTATTGATGTTTGTTAAAGGCAACCAACATTCATATTTTCCACTCGTCTATCACTTCTGAGTTAAAAATGAAATTGTGAATAAGATACCTACTTATTTTCCTGATATATATTGGACAGGCTTCTAAAAACCATATATTATGGGCAAGTTGTTGACGACTTGTTACTGCATGCAGAATAGTCACATGCTCTGTATTTAAAAACTGCACGTCATTTTGTTATGTGCTAAAAACAATGATTTGGTTCACACTGTCAGCTGCTTCTTAATTTTTCTGAAACTGCCCAATCCGTGTTGGAAATGAGTTGGTTCCTGCTGTATGCATGATGAGGTATGTTGCTCTGTTTCTTATTATATGAAGAGGGTTTGTGGACAATTTTCAAAAACCATAAAAAGGTGAAAAGAAAGTATATGCACTCCACGCCAGAACAAGACAAGCCAGCTAAAACAAGCAAATACAAAAAATAACAGGAAACTTGAGTTGAACCCAGTGATGTCAAATTGGATGAAGAATTGAGATACTTACGATTTTGCATCCTTTTTAAGCATTGGTGATATCAATTGCAGAGCAAGTGGAAGCACAAAACCATGTGTAGCAAGTGATGGCAACGACTCAAGCAAACTGAGCTGCAGATGATATAGAAAAAATAAATGTCAAGTACATTCCTCTGCTTGCAGTTATTCTGTTTATTAGATACTGATATGAATCAAGATACACGTTGGGGTAACTAGCGTGCACACGATGGCCAGACAGCATGGCAGAAAGGCGGAGGAGCAGCAGAAAGAGGAGACCATAGAATATGTTAACTAGATGGACTCTTTCTTGGGTAATTTATATATACATGGCTATCTCTTTCGAAGGGATGGCTAGACTTGGCCACTAAGATGCAGTCTATACCTCTACGGGAATTAATCATTTTTTTGCGAAAGAATCATATTATGTTATATCAGAAGTATCCAAGTATATGAAACAAACTGACAGCAAAAATAATTATTCATACTCCATTTTTCAACTAATGATACAGAAGTCAGCCCGCGGAACATGACTGCACGGTTGCTGCAGCAACCTATTATGAAGGCTGCCAACGCTGCCCTACATTAAGGATGGTATTTCTCACTCCTGATTCCAGATTCTATGGTGTTAACAGCTGTGGCTTCCCTATTATCAACACTTAATTAGATAGTGAAGATCGGTGTCAGTCTAGTCTAAGTAGTGTGATAAGGATTTTGCATCTTTTAAATTTATTTATTTACGAATTCATGTATTCATAAACCACTAGCGTACAAATAAAGGACAAAGATGAAATTACAGCACTGACCAAGCTATTTGCTGAGAAGTTATCATTGCTGTACATAATCTTGCAATAGAAGAGTATAACTAGCAACAGCGGCATTCCCAGTTTCGAATCTGATGCGCCAAGATTACCCAAGGAACGAGCAGCAGAAGTACCAAGTTTTGGGTGCATTACCAAAACAGATACTACAGAGCTTACAAGCGATGATATTGCTACTGCAAGTAATTAGACAGAGTGAGTTTCATACCCATTTTAAGGATTACACAAAGCAGAACTACAAGGCAATATGTAAATGTACAAGTACATTCTTCAACCTGATGACATCGTTTTTGAAGATGAGCCATCCAGTGTAAGCTTTTCTCTGGCAAGGACTGACAGATACTCGTTTATTTGGTCTGTCCAATAATTAGCTTCTGAATAGTTCACAGCCGACTCCGGCAATCCCTTGCAAATTGCATACTTCGTAAAAAAGAAACCTGAAGATGACTGCAACCAGAAAGCAGAATTAATACAAACATATATATGAGCTACAAACGCATAATGAACCAGCTATGAAATCAAAGCAGCATTTCTTGGGAGAGAAGTTAAGTGCACAAGGAGCAAACAATGGGCAGACCTGTACCCACATGCAAGGTTTTGAGTCGCGACTTGGCGAGTCGCCGCGAGCCCTGAGGCTCGGCGTATAGTCGACGAAAGTCGCTGTATAGTCGCCATAAGTCGCGAGTCGCCCTGATTTTTGGAAAACGACTTGGCGATTAATCGGCGACTATACAGCGACTAATCAGCGACTCAAAAACCATGCCCACATGAAAACAACATTTTCTCTCTTCCAGATTTGGAAACAGGGCCAGTAGCTGTGTGAATATTGACTCAGAGTAACACTAGTATATAGGTGTACCTAACATAGATTATTAACAGAAATAGGTTGCGAGCAAATATGACTGTACCAGTTATCCCGCATTTTGTACAAAATTGTAAGACATCAATCAGTGAAACAGACATGGTAAGCAAACTGCTATGCTGATTCAAGGTTGGCTACTCGACCTTGAGCTCTAGGGATACCATTCAGTTTGTGACACCCTCAGAACAAAGCAGAACTCTCTTTATGAACTCTCTTTAAGCGATAAGGCGCCCTGGCAGCACCTTAGAAACATGCCCGCTTTAGGCGCTTAGGTGTCGCTTAAACGTCAGAGCAGGTGGTGCTCGCTTTAGGCACTTTGCCGCATTATAAACCATGGAATAAACACATACATGCATAAAAACAAAGCTCTAACATGCCACATCAGCAGTTCAATTGTTGAAGATGTGAAGTGTAGAATTCCCATCTTCTGATAAGTGGTAACTCAGTTGTCAATACAAATATTTCAACGCATACATCGTGTGCACAAGGAACAAAAAGGTATGTGATCATCTCTATCTCTATCTCTCTACTAGGTGCTTTACATAAAAAGGCGAAAACAAGCAGAGTTGCAGCATAGCAAAAAAATAAGAGGTAAAACATCACCTCAGACCATAGATGATGTACAAGTTTAGGAAGGATAAAGGTAGGTCTGCTTATGTGGTGGACCATTGAAATGTCTTGTTGCTCTGATGAACAAGAAGCAGGTAACTCCAAAACAAGCAAGCTAAATCTTGACAGGACATGGGATGCCACTGCTTTAACAGATCTCGATGGAGAAATAACGAGGTTGATAACTGGCAGAACACAGAGTAGCTCCTCACTGAAGTGATGTACCACTTCATTTGTTTTGAGCGCTGCAAGCAAAATAAATCAAATATTATGAGGAGCCAAGGTTTTAGTGTCTGTCATAACATGAAAGAAAACCAAATTAAAAATTGAAGTTGTCGCTTGCAAATGAGAGGGGGAAAGGGGATTCTAAAATTTAGGAATGTACCATTTTCATGTCTCCATTCAACCAAAAAGGCCAGAAGTTTCAATCCAGCCAGTTGCTCAGATTCAAACTCCAGCGCACTGAGAATGCAGGAAAGAGAACTGAGAACACCAGAAATTTCAGGAAGATAGCATAACCCAAGGTTCTTTTGCACCGAAAACAAATATTTTGATAATCCAAGAACTGCACAAGACATTCCCAGAAGTTGGTGATGAAGTGAACATTGCGACAAAAGTATTTCTAGCAACTCCACACTACTTGCTTGGGCATCATAGGCTGGCTGTTAAAAGAAGCAAGTTATAGCACAAGTATGATGCATTGCTGATACATAGGAATTATATAAGCATTTGAACTGAAGAAACTAAAGAAAGAAAATTGACCCTAGAAGGCTATAACTAACTGGTCAGTTGCCTAACTGGCTTCCTACCTCAGTTCCATCAATGGATGATGAACCATAGAGGAGGCTCATGTGTAATTCAACGTTAGGTAAGTGCAGCACCATACTAATCAGTATACTAGGCAGTTAACCTTCAGTATAAACGTACTATGCCCAGGTGTATTCCATTAGCGATTGTATAAATATATAAAATCAGCTCACCAAGCATTTCCATAACTCCTAGGTTATAGTTGACAAAAGATTTATAAAAGGCAGGAGCAAACTGTTTGGTTCTGTGTTCTAACTCCACAAGCGTAGCCTAGAATATGAATTTCCTGAGTATCTAATTCATAACCAACATGACTGCATTTTAAAATATCAGTAAGACGGGGCTACAATTATTTACACAAAATAAGCAGATAGAACATAGAAGAGCAGTACCCTTTGAGCATGAGCTAACTTCCTCAGTAATATCACATATGCATCGACCAAGCACTCCACAGAACTAAGCCAGAGCCGCCCTTCCTGAAGACAAAGAAATGCAGGCAACGTTATGTGCAGAGTAAGATAATTTCCCCCTTTGAGGCTTTGACAGCTACAAAATGCACTGTCAAATACAGTCCCAGCTATGTACTATCTACTGAACCCGACTATAAATAATAACATTAACATCCATAGGAACAGGAACCGTAACACCCACAATCGCTCGTGCCACAACAATCATTGCTCGAACACAAATGAAATGCAAAACGACTGTGCTGTTGTTTATGTGCCCTAGATTCCTCGCAGGATTGCCAACAACTGCATTCCCCAGAAAAACGAATACCACCATCCATGAGGGAATAGACCAAAACACATACCTCCCCATCCCCGCGGCCGAAATGCAGCAAGCTCTGGCCGAGCAATTTGAGCACTGGGACCGCCAAATCCGATTTGCCCGCTGCAGTGGCCGCTGCGGCAAGCGCGCCGATTAAATCCCTCGCGAACGCGGCGTCCCCCTTCCTCACCACGGCAAACATCACGAGCGGCCTCAGGAACCCCACCACGCCGTCGACCCCCTCGGCGACCATCCTGGCCGCCTGCCGCGACAGCTCCGCGCGCGCGCCGTCAGCGCCCGACGCGAGAGCCTGGACGAAGGGGTGGTTGTGGGGCGGGAAGCGTGAGTCAACGGGGCCCGAGCGGAGGACGCAGGAAACGAGCGCGGCTACGGCCTTGACGAGGCATGAGGCCAGGCGGGGAGACGGGGAAGCGGAGAGGGATGCGATGAGGAACGGGAGGGCCTCGTCGGGGGCGAGGAGGTCGGTGCGGGAGACCGCGAGGCGGGCGAGGGACGCGGAGGCGTAGGCGGCGACAGCGGCGTGCGGGGAAGCAAGGAGGGAGGAGATGCCGTCGTGGGCGGCCGCGGGGAGGGGAGGGGGCAGCGTGAGGAGGTGGCGGAAGAAGGCCGCGACGGCGTGGCGCTGGAGTGTGGGGTCCGGGACGCGGGTGCGGTCGACGAGGCGGGAGAAGGCCGCCGCGCCGGACGAGGCGGAGGCCATGGCGATGCGGTGGCCGAAGACGGAGATGGCTGTGGACTACTGGACTGTTGTAGGAGACTAGGAGTAAAAGCTACTCGTACCAGGCCGATCGAGTCGTCGAGATGAGTTGGGCTAAATTTTTTTTTAGTGGAAGATGGGCTAACTGTTGCGGCCTGACTCGACAATCTTGGCCCTAATCTTCTACGTCTCCCTTGAAAATATTACCTAGTTAACGAGCGCTCAACGCCACTTGGCGCGCTCTCAGCCATCCGTCACGTTTCGCGTTTTAGACGCTTCCTACAGATTTTTTTTAATTTTTTCGCAAACGTTTTTGGCTTTTTAAAAGGCTTTTCCGGATTTTTTTCGATGTTTCGGTTTTCCACCGGTCTTCCTTAGCTTTCAGGATCAAAAAAAAAAATTGCACGAAAAAAACATGTTTTCTTTTTTTTTCTTTCACGAGAGTCACAGTTTTACTTCCGCGAAAGGTACGGTTGTGCTTTCGCGAGAGTCACGGCCGTGCCTTCCGAAAACGAAAAAAACGTGTTTTCTGCTTTTTTTTCTTCCGCGAGAGGCATAGTTGTGCTTTCTCGAGTCACGGCCGTGCTTTTCGGAAACTAAAAATGAGTTTTTTGTTTTTTTCCTTCTGCGAGAGGCATGATTTTGCTTCCGCGAGACGGCGAGAGGCATAGTTGTGCTTTCACGAGAGTCACGGCCGTGCCTTTCAAAAAGAAAAAATGCGTTTTTTTCTGGATTTTTTCTTCTACGAGAGGCACGGATGTGCTTTCGCGAGAGTCACGACCGTGCCTTTCGGAAACAAAAAAAAAACGTGTTTTCTTTTTTTTCCGCGAGAGGCACGGGCGTGACTGGTCCATAGGCTTAATCATGGCAGATCCTGTTTGACACTCGCAGGCGGAGAGCAACTAATTGAGAAGTGCTCGTTCGGGAGCTTAGGGTCACGTGGGGTGGGCTCAGAGCGCGCCAAGTGGTGCGCTCAGCTGCCGCCACGTGTCACACTTGGGCTCTCTTTCCAGATTTTTGTTTTTTTTGTTTTTTCGTATGCGTTTTCAACTTTTTACATGATATTTTTTGGGGGGTGGCTTTTTGATTTTTCACCGGTCTTTCCTAGTTTTTGAAAAAAAATAAAAAAAAATCTATAATTTTTGCTTCCGCGAGAGACACGGTTTTCCTTCAATGAGAAGCATGGTTTTGCTTCCTCGAGAGGCACGGTTGTGCCTATCGAAAACGAAAAAAAAACATATTTTCTTCTTTTCCTTCACGAGAGGCATGATTTTGCTTCCGCGGGAGGCACGAATTTGCTTCCACGAGAGGCATGGTCGTGCCTCTCAAAAACGAAAAGAAAAAGCATATTTCTTTTCTTTCGCGAGAGGCACGGTTTTGCTTCCGCGAGAGGCATAGCCGTGTGTCTCGAAAACAGAAAAAATTATGTTTTTGCTTCCATGAGAGGAACAAATTTACTTTTGCCTGAAAAAACGCATTTTCTTTGTTTTCCTTACACGAGAGGCACAGTTTTTCATTCGGGTTTTTTCGCCGGTATTTTTGTGAAAAAAATGCTTATCAAAACCTATCAACACAGTATCTAGTTTTGAAGATCTCGACGTGAGGAATTCAACAATGAAAATGGTTTGAGATTTGGACGCACGAAAAAATTTAAAAAATGGATGGATGAAAAAAGAAAAAACTCTGAGTTGCGACAAGTGGCGTGCTACAAGGTGAAAGTGATCTTTGGAAGTAGTACTCCTCTATTAGTGATTTCCCCGCATGTGAAAAGAACGATATTGGACCGGCCCACGGTCGCTCAGCTTCTTCTTCTTCTTTTCTGTTATTTTTCTGTTTCTGTTTTATTTATTCTATATTCTTTCTTTTCCTTTTTCCTGCTTTTTTGTCTTTCTTTTTTCATGTGTATTATACAAAATTTATTGTTTGTTTATATATAAAACGTTCATTGTGTATTTAAGAAAACTAGTAAGTGTGCACGTGCGCGCACGTTTAGTCGTAGTACAAATTCCAGCATTCACCATAGTCAAATCGGCAATTATTTACCATTGGACATGAATGTATAGCTATCTAAAATAAAGAAAATTAGTTAAGTAAAATAAAAATTCTAATATTGTATGAATATAGCAAAATCAATAGGCATGGTGAATAATGTACCAATACAATAATAGGCTAAGATATACAATAATACCCTATATTAAAATGTTCAACACTTTTCTACAAATGTTCAATGTTCAATGAGGAACCAGAGGGCCTCATCGGGGCCGAGGAGGTCGGTGCGGGAGACCGCGAGGCGGGCGAGGGGCACGAAGGCATAGGCCGCGACGACGGCGTGCGGGGAAGCGAGGAGGGACGAGATGCCGTCATGGGCAGTGAATTGGAGAGAAGGGGGCAGCGTGAGGAGGTGTCGAAAGAAGGCCGTGAAGGTGTGGTGCTAGAGTGTGGGGTCCGGGACGCGGGTGCGGTTGACGAGGCGGGAGAAGGCCGCGGCGCCGAATGAGGCGGAGGCCATGGCGATGCGCTGACCGGAGACGGAGATGGCTGTGGACTACTGGACTATTGGGAGACTAGGAGTATAAGCTACTCTACCAGGCCGATAAAGCCGTCGAGATGAGATGGGCTAAATTGTTTTTTCTTGTTTTTCTTAGTGGAAGCTGGGCTAACTGATGCGGCCTGACTCAACAACCGTGGGCCTAATGCTCCCTTGAAAATTCAAAATATTACCTTCTTCCTGACTGGTCCATGGGCTTAATCATTGACAAATCTATTCTAAAAAAATCATGGCAGATCTTATTTGACGCCTGCAGACGGAGAGCAACTAATTGAGAAGCGCTCCTTCGAAAACCTAGGGTCGCGTGGGGTAGGCTGAGAGCGCGTCAAGTGGCGCGCTCTCAGCCGCCGCGACGTGTCGCACTCTGGGCTCTCCTTGCAGTTTTTTTTATTATTTTGCATGCGTCTTCTGCTTTCAGATGGGTTTTTTCTAGTTTTTTTTCTTTCGGGTTTCCACCGGTCCTTCCTAGCCTTTGGACAAAAAAATTGAAAAAAAATCACGGATTTTGTTTTCGCAAGAGACACGGTTTTTCTTTCATGGGGGACATAGTTTTGCTTTCGCGATGCCTATCGAAAACGAAAAAAACGCGTTTTCTTTTTTTTCTTCACGAGAGGTATGGTTTTGCTTCCATGGGAGGCATAGATTTGCTTCTGCGAGAGGCTTGGTCGTGCCTCTCAAAAACAAAAAAAACATGTTTCTTTTCTTTCGCGAGAGGCACGACCGTGCCTATCGGAAACGGAAAAAATGCGTATTTTTTCTTCAGCGAGAGGTACGGATTTGCTTCTGCCAAAAAAAAATATGTTTTTTTGTTTTCCTTACACGAGAGGCATAGTTTTTTCGTTCAATTTTTTTCGCTGATTTTTTCATGAAAAAATGTTTGTCAAAACCTATCAATACAGTATCTAGTTTTGAAGATCTCGACGCAGGGAATTCAACGATGAAAACGATTTGAGATTTAGACACGCGGTTTATAAGATAAAACGTTTAAAATATGGATGGACGAAAAAAAAACTCTCAGGTTGTGACAAGTGACGTACATACAGCATGCTACTTATTGCAACCTAGGAAGGTAAAAGTGATTTTTAGAAGTAGTACTCCTCTATTAATGATTTCGCCGCAGGTGTCAAAAGAACGAGGCTTCGCTGAAGCTTGCCTCGCAACACCCTATATTGGGCCGGCCCACGGTCGCTCAGCTTCTTCTTCTCCATTTCTGTCTTTTTTCTGTTTTTGTTTCATTTATTTTATATTCCTTCTTTTCCTTTTTCCTGCTTTTTTGTCTTTCTTTTTTCATGTGTGTTATACAAAGTTCATTGCTGGTTTATATACAAAACGTTCATTGAGTATTTAAGAAAATGTTCAACCTATATTAAAATGTTCAACACTTTTCTACAATTGTTCAATGTGCAATTAAAAAATGTTTAGCATATATCACAAAATGTTCAATGCATATTTTAAAATTGTTCAGCATATATCAGAAAAAATGTTTAATGTGTATTTAAAATTTGTTCAGTGTATATTACAAAAGGTTCAATGTATATTAAAAATTGTTCAGTGTATATTAAAAATTGTTCACATTTTTAAATTTTTGTACACCTTTTAAAAAATCGTGCTTTAAAGGTTTTGTTTGAATTTTGAAATCTTTTAAAAAAATTGAACATTATTCAAATTTTTAGGAAAATTTGTTAACATTTTTTGCAAGAAATGTAGAATTTTTTCAAAACAAAAATGAATCTGCCGTCGTAGCTATTACTTGTATGTTAAGGCTGCCTTTTGGCGAGCCACAGTTGCTAACTCGACCGTTGCACTCGGTGCTAGATTTTTTTTATTTCATTTTTTAGGGGAAAAGCTAAGCTTTATTTACCAAATACCACTTGAAGTGGGATACAATAAGGATCGTGGTGTTGAAACCAAAAATGGCGCCCCTCATCCAGAGAATTGGAAAACTTAGCTAAACGATCTGCTTCTTTATTTGCACTTGATGCTAGCTTCCGAGGGGCCGCACCGTCTTGAGCTCCTCCTCCACCCCGAGCGCTCCACAACTCACTCGCCTTGCCAGATCCCCTCTCTCCCCGGCTCCGCCCCTGCTCCTCCTTCTCCCTCTTCGACTAGCAGCTAGCCCCCCACTTCGTTGTCCCTCCTCGTCGTCGAGACACTCGGCCATTCCGTCGTCCAATCCACCAATGCGTCCCCCGGGCGAGATGGGACGTGTGCCATCTCGATAGTAGGGGGTCGAGCCCCAATCCTAAACGACGATTCATGGATTGACTGGATCGGCTGCCGGAGAAACAACAGTGGATTGCAACCCCACCACCACCCCTCTCTGAGCTCACATCTCAAAAATCAAAGGTATCTCTACTCCTAATGGAGCACTTGGTAGTTGTTGGGGAACGTAGTATTTCAAAAAATTACCTATGATCATGCAAGATCTATCTAGGAGAAGTATACCAACGAGCGGGGAGAGTGTGTCTACGTACCCTCGTAGACCGGAAGCGGAAACGTTTAGTAACGCGGTTGATGTAGTCGAACGTCTTCGCGATCCAACCAATCCAAGCACCGAACGTACGGCACCTCCGCGATCAGCACAGTTCAGCTCGATGACATCCCTCGAACTCTTGATCCAGTTGAGGCCGAAGGAGAGTTCCGTCTGCACGACAGCGTGGTGACGGTGATGATGAAGTTACCGGCGCAAGGCTTCGCCTAAGCACTACGACGATATGACCGAGGTGTGAAACTGTGGAGGGGGGCACCGCACACGGCTAAGAGAAATTTTGGTGTGCCTTTGGGGTTCCCCCCTCCAACGTATATAAAGGGGGGGAGGAGGCCGGCCAAGGGGTGGCGCGCCAAGGGGGGGAGTCCTACTTGGACTCCCGGTCCAAGTAGGATTCGGCTGCCCCCCTTTCCTATTCCCATAAGGAGAAGGGAGAAAGAGGAGGAGGAGGGAAAGAAAGGCCCCCCCAACCCTAGTCCAATTCGGTTTGGGCTTGGGGCGCGCGCGCCTTCACCTGGCCGCTGCCTCCTCTCTCCACTAGGGCCCATGAAGGCCCATAAACTCCCCCGGGGGGTTTTGGTAACCTCCCGATACTCCGAAAAATACCCGAAACACTTCGGAACCATTCCGGTGTCCGAATATAACCTTCCAATATATCGATCTTTATGTCTCGACCATTTAGAGACTCCTCGTCATGTCCGTGATCTCATCTGGGACTCCGAACAAACTTCGGTACATCAAATCACATAACTCATAACACAAAATCGTCATCGAACGTTAAGCGTGTGGACCCTACAAGTTCGAGAACTATGTAGACATGACCGAGACACACCTCTGATCAATAACCAATAGCGGAACCTGGATGCTCATATTGGTTTCTACATATTCTACGAAGATCTTTATCGGTCAAACCGCATAACAACATACATTGTTCCCTTTGTCATCAGTATGTTACTTACCCAAGATTCGATCGTCAGTATCATCATACCTAGTTCAATCTCGTTACTGGCAAGTCTCTTTACTCGTTTCGTAATGCATCATCCCGTAACTAGCTCATTAGTCACATTGCTTGCAAGGCTTATAGTGATGTGCATTACCGAGAGGGCCCAGAGATACCTCTCCGATACACAGAGTGACAAATCCTAATCTCGATCTATGCCAACTCAACAAACACCATTGGAGACACATGTAGAGCATCTTTATAATCACCCAGTTATGTTCTGACGTTTGATAGCACACTAAGTGTTCCTCCGGTATTCGGGAGTTGCATAATCTCATAATCATAGAAACATGTATAAGCCATGAAGAAAGCAATGGCAATAAACTAAACGATCATAGTGCTAAGATAACGGATGGGTCTTGTCCATCACATCATTCTCTAATGATGTGATCCCGTTCATCAAATGACAACACATGTCTATGGCTAGAAAACTTAATCATCTTTGATAAACGAGCTAGTCAAGTAGAGGCATACTATGGACACTCTGTTTGTCTATGTATTCACGCATGTACTAAGTTTCCGGTTAATACAATTCTAGCATGAATCATGATACAAGGAAATATAAATAACAATTTTATTATTGCCTCTAGGGCATATTTCCTTCAGTAGCCTGGTATGGTTTATTTTCTCCTGGTTTTTCTTCGTCTCACATCCCACCCCCCTCCCACTGGTTTTCTAATCCATTGGTTTGTTTTCCTTTCCACTATTTTCTTTCAAAAAATTAGCACTTTCCTAACATACAAAAGATAACGTATCTAACTTTCCTAACTTATCCAAATTAACTGATCTCTCTCATTAATGCAATTTTTTGGGGAACAAATAATAGATTTTTAGGAAACGGATAATGGATTTTAAGGAAATTAACAAGTAAAACATGACAAACAAATCTTACTGTTCACAGGAGTGCATACCAATTGGATTTTGAAGAGGCTCACAGGAGTTCGGCAATGGGCTCTAGCTCGCGACCTAACGGCCGACGCTCTTGTTGGAAGCTCATATGGTCTTCGGATGTTCCTCCTACGGTCCAGAATTTTGCGTGGCGCGTTGCTACAAACTCGCTGCCGACATGGTGCAACAAGTACAGGCGTGGACTTGAAACAAGTAACCTTTGTCCGGTATGTGCTAGTGAACCAGAGGACTGCTACCATGCTCTCTGTCGCTGCTCCTTTGCGAGGATCTTATGGGATGCAATGTCTGAAGCTTGGCCTCTCCCATGTTTATCTACCCTGCAAAATAACGGGGATGAGTGGTTGTTGCATGCACTTGAACCGCTACAGGAGATTGAGAGATCTATGTTATTGATATCCATGTGGAGGGTATGGCATATACGCAATGAGCTTGTACACCATAAACCAGCCCCGCCTATGGAAGCGTCGAAAAGATTCTTGGTAAGCTATTTGGACTCTCTGATTGGTATTAAAATTGATCTCTCTACTGATCCACGCAAAGGCAAGTCTACCATCACATATGAAAGACGGAGTCCGCATATGATAATGGAAAAAAAGGTTACTAAGTGGTCAGCGCCAAAGTCCTGACGGGTGAAGCTTAATACTGATGGGTCTTTTGCGGACGACGGAGCAGCTGGCGCTGGAATGGTCCTACGTGATGATAAGGGAGCGATAATTTTTTCCTCTTGCAGGCAATTGTTCTCTTGCCGTGAGGCACTGGAAGCTGAGTTGTGTGCCTGTATGGAAGGTTTGTCCTTTGCCATCCAGAGAAGTGAGCTACCGCCCCTGTTCAAGAATTCATTCGATTAACCAATTAACTTGCCGATTAATCCCTACTCATAGGGTCACCGAGTAGCCGATAAACCGAAAAATCATCCGATTAATTGATTAAATGGCTGATTAGCCGATTAATCCTCGACTCGCTAGCCAACCGAGCAGCTACCAGTTAACGATTTCCTCAACAATGCCTACCGGTGATCGTGGAAATGGACTCAATTGTGGCGGTGAAGATGATCCAAGCTTCGGAGGTTGACCGATCCATTTACTCGTCCATCATAAAGGAGATTAAATATCTTATGTCTCTTCGTAAAGTTTGTATTACTCATGTAAATCGTAGCCAGAATAAGGTTAGTGATAGCCTAGCTAATTTTGCTCGTATTGAGGGTAGAACCATGACTTGGTTGGGCTCTGGACCTCACGTATCCATAGAGTTGGCTGCGATGGACGGTACAAGTGTAGAGATTGAGCAATACAGGTTTTTTCACCCGCAAAAAAAACAAATCTTATTGTGAAAGTATTATCTCTACTCTAAAGTCTCGGTACATAGGTTGTTCGTTGGTTTTGTTTGTTTCCCCATCGATCGATCCCCTCCCCATCGATGGAGAGACACCCCCATCGATATATTTTTTTCAAATAAAGTGCCTGCCTCCGCCTCTCTCTCACATGAAAAAAACAGGAAAGAACCACCCGCACATACCCCTCTCCTCCGTAGATCTTGGGGGAAGATCTCGTAAATCAGGAAAGAACCATCCTTAGCGGCTTCGCCTCTTCTCGATTCGTTCAAACTAGGAAAAAAGTAGTCACCAATAAAATAAAAGACCAACTCACGAGCGCCCCACCCCTCCTCCTCCCGATCCAATCCCCCGGACGATCCATCTCCCCTGTCGCCTGTCGTGCTGCTGCGTCGACCCCAGCCGCGACGCTCGACTTTCCCACCGACGATGAGGCCTTCCTCAATCCCTCCAAGCTCTGTGTCCTCCGCATTATGCCACCGCACGCCCCACTCTCTTCGCCGGCGGTCACCGGAGTCGTGCCGGATAAGATGGATCTCACGTTCATGGCCGTCGATTTGCCAAGGTTGCGACACAGTAGTGGCCTGAGTGCTTGCTGCGCTGGAGGTGGTGTCGCATTCGCATATGTTGTTTGTCAATGTGTACTGCCAGCTGTACTAGGAGTCTGGGACCATAACAATGGTTTAATTTCCTTTTCTCTGTTTGAGAAATACTCCCTCCGTCCGAAAAAACTTGTCATCAAAATGGACAAAAAGGGGTGTATCTAGAATTAAAATACATGTAGATACATCCCCTTTTATTCATTTTGATGACAAGTATTTTCGGACGGAGGGAGTAATTGTAATCGTAGGTATCTTCATATAATGGTTTCTGAAGGCATAGAAATTGTTGGAAATATGAGCAATTTACCAAATGATTTTATTAACAGAAATACTAGATAAAGCATGACTAATATAGAAGAGATAAAACAAGTCATGCGTTCTGACAGAGAGAAGGTAAATAGCTTCTGCATATATGAACCGTAGCCTATCATATCTAAAGCAGACAGTATAGCAAGTAGCATATATGAACTAGAACCTATCATGTGTAGGACAAGGACTAGAACAAGGAACTGCGGCAGAACCTTTAACAGGAAAGACAAGAACACATACGAGACAGCAGCAGCAGAAGTGCTGGACTTGGGGTCGGTGTCCTTGTTGGGGAACGTAGCAGAAATTCAAAATTTTCCTACGTGTCACCAAGATCTATCTATGGAGAAACCAGCAACGAGGGGAAGGAGAGTGCATCTACATACCCTTGTAGATCGCTAAGCGGAAGCGTTCAAGAGAACGGGGTTGAAGGACTCGTACTCGTCGTGATCCAAATCACCGGAGATCCTAGTGCCGAACGGACGGCACCTCCACGTTCAGCACACGTACAGCCCGGTGACGTCTCCCATGCCTTGATCCAGCAAGGAGAGAGGGAGAGGTTGAGGAAGACTCCATCCAGCAGCAGCACAATGGCGTGGTGGTGGTGGAGGAGCATGGTGATCCAGCAGGGCTTCGCCAAGCACCGCGAGATATGAGGAGAAAGAGAGGTAGGGCTGCGCCAACAAGAGAAGAAACTTCGTCTATGGGCTGCTCCTTTGCCTCCACTATATATAGGGGGAGAGGGGGGGCTGCGCCCCCGCCTAGGGTTCCACCCTAGGGGCGGCGGCCAGCCCAGATCCCATCTGGTGGGGCGGCCAAGGGGAGGGGGAGAGGGAGGCGCACCAGGCATGGGCCCTAAGGCCCATCTGCCCTTAGGGTTTGCCCCCCTCCTCCCCTTAGGCGCCTTGGGCCCTTGTGGGGGGGCACACCAGCCCACCTGGGGCTGGTCCCCTCCCACACTTGGCCCATGCAGCCCTCCGGGGCCGGTGGCCCCACTTGGTGGACCCCCGGGACCCTCCTGGTGGTCCCGGTACGTTACCGATAAAACCCGAAACCTTTCCGGTGACCAAAATAGGACTTCCCATATATAAATCTTTACCTCCGGACCATTCCGGAACTCCTCGTGACGTACGGGATCTCATCCGGGACTCCGAACAACATTCGGTAACCACATACAAACTTCCTTTATAACCCTAGCATCATCGAACCTTAAGTGTGTAGACCCTACGGGTTCGGGAACCATGCAGACATGACCGAGATGTCCTCCGGTCAATAACCAACAGCGGGATCTGGATACCCATGTTGTTTCCCACATGTTCCACGATGATCTCATCGGATGAACCACGATGTCGAGGATTCGATCAATCCCGTATACAATTCCCTTTGTCTAGCGGTATTGTACTTGCCCGAGATTCGATCGTCGGTATCCCGATACCTTGTTCAATCTCGTTACCGGCAAGTCTCTTTACTCGTTCCGTAACACATCATCCCGTGATCAACTCCTTGATCACATTGTGCACATTATGATGATGTCCTACCGAGTGGTCCCAGAGATACCTCTCCATCACACGGAGTGACAAATCCCAGTCTCGATTCGTGCCAACCCAACAGACACTTTCGGAGATACCCGTAGTGCACCTTTATAGCCACCCAGTTACGTTGTGACGTTTGGCACACCCAAAGTATTCCTACGGTATCCGGGAGTTGCACAATCTCATGGTCTAAGGAAATGATACTTGACATTGGAAAAGCTTTAGCATGCGAACTACACGATCTTGTGCTATGCTTAGGATTGGGTCTTGTCCATCACATCATTCTTCTAATGATGTGATCCGTTATCAATGACATCCAATGTCCATGGTCAGGAAACCGTAACCATCTATTGATCAACGAGCTAGTCAACTAGAGGCTTACTAGGGACATGGTGTTGTCTATGTATCCACACATGTATCTGAGTTTCCTATCAATATAGTCTAGCATGGATAATAAACGATTATCATGAACAAGGAAATATAATAATAACTAATTTATTATTGCCTCTAGGGCATATTTCCAACAGTCTCCCACTTGCACTAGAGTCAATAATCCAGTTCACATCGCTATGTGATTAACACTCAAGGTCACATCCCCATGTGACTAACACCCAAAGAGTTTACTAGAGTCAATAGTCTAGTTCACATTACCATGTGATTAACACTCGATGAGTTCTGGGTTTGATCATGTTATGCTTGTGAGAGATGTTATAGTCAACGGGTCTGAATCTTTCAGATCCGTGTGTGCTTTACAAATCTCTATGTCATCTCCCAGATGCAGCTACCACATTCTATTTGGAGCTATTCCAAATAACTGTTCTACTATACGAATCCAGTTTACTACTCAGAATAATCTGGATTAGTGTCAAAGTTTGCATCGGTGTAACCCTTTACGACGAACTCTTTTACCACCTCCATAATCGAGAAAATTCCTTAGTCCACTAGTTACTAAGGATAACTTTGACCGCTGTCCTGTGATCCATTCTTGGATCACTCTTGTACCCCTTGACTGACTCATGGCAAGGCACACTTCAGGTGCGGTACACAGCATAGCATACTGTAGAGCCTACGTCTAAAGCATAGGGGACGACCTTCGTCCTTTCTCTCTATTCTGCCGCGGTCAGGTTTCGAGTCTTACTCAATGTTCACACCTTATAACACAGCCAAGAACTCCTTCTTTGCCGATCCATTTTGAACTCCTTCAAAATCTTGTCACGGTATGTATTCATTTGAAAGTACTATTAAGCGTTTTGATCTATCCTTATAGATCTTAATGCTCAATACTCAAGTAGCCTAATCCAGGTTTTCCATTGAAAAACACTTTTCAAATAACTCTGCATGCTTTCCAGAAATTCTACATCATTTCCGATCAACAATATGTTAACAACATATACTCATCGGCAATTCTATAGTGCTCCCACTCACTTCTTTGGAAATACAAGTTTCTCATAAACTTTGTATACACCCAAAACTTTGATCATCTCATCAAAGCATACATTCCAACTCCGAGATGCTTACTCCAGTCCTTAGAAGGATTGCTGGAGCTTTGCATACTTGTTAGCATCTTTCAGGATTGACAAAACATTCCGGTTGTATCACATACAACCTTTCCTCAAGAAAATCGTCGAGGAAACAATGGTTTTTGACACCCTATCTGCAAGATTTCATAAATAATGCAGTAATCGCTAATATAATTCCAACAGACTCTTAGCATCGCTACGAGTGAGAAAGTCTCATCGTAGTCAACTCCTTGAACTTGTCGGGAAACATCTTAACGACAAGTCGAGCTTTCTTAATGGTGACATTTACCATCATTGTCCGTCTTCCTTTTAAAATCCATCTGTACTCAACAGCCTTACGACCATCGAGCCGTTCTGCCAAAGTCTACACTTTGTTTTCATACATGGATCCTCTCTCGGATTTTATGGCCTCGAGCCATTTATCGAAATCCGGGCCCACCATCGCTTCTCCATAGCTCGTAGGTTCATTGTTGTCTAGCAACATGACTTCCAAGACAGGATTACGTACCACTCTGAAGTAGTACGCATCCTTGTCGTCCTACGAGGTTTGGTAGTGACTTGATCTGAAGTTTCATGATCACTATCATAAGCTTCCACTTCAATTGGTGTAGGTGGCACAGGAACAACTCCCTATGCCCTGCCACACACTAGTTGAAGAGACGGTTCAATAACCTCATCAAGTCTCCACCATCCTCCCACTCAATTCTTTCGAGAGAAACTTTTCCTCGAGAAAGGACCCGATTCTAGAAACAATCCCGTATTGCTTTCGAATATGAGACAGGAGGTATACCCAACTGTTTTGGGTGTCCTATGAAGATGCATTTATCCGCTTTGGGTTCGAGCTTATCAGCTTGAAACTTTTTCACATAAGCGTCGCAGCCCCAAACTTTTAAGAAATGACAGCTTAGGTTTCTCTAAACCATAGTTCATACGGTGTCATCTCATCGGAATTACGTGGTGCCCTATTTAAAGTGAATGTGGTTGTCTCTAATGCCTAACCCATAAACTATCGTGGTAATTCGATAAGAGACATCATGGTATGCATCATATCCAATAGGGTGTAGTTATGATGTTCGGACACACCATCACACTATGGTGTTCCAGGCTGTATTAGTTGTGAAACAATTTCCACAATGTCTTAATTCTGTGCCAAACTCGTAATTCATATATTCATCTCTATGATCATATCATAGATATTTTATCCTCTTGTCACGACGATCTTTCAACTTCTCCCTGAAATTACTCGAACCTTTCAATAATTCAGACTCGTGATTCATCAAGTAAATGTACTCAACATCTACTCAAATCATATGGGAAGTAAGAACATAACGATATCCACTACACGCCTCAACACTCATTGGATTGCACACATCAAAATGTATTACTTCCAACAAGTTGCTTTCTAGTTCCATTTTACTGAAAACGAGGCTTTCAGTCATCTTGCCCATGTGGTATGATTTGCATGTATCAAGTGATTCAAAATCAAGTGAGTCCAAACGGTCCATTTGCATGGAGTTTCTTCATGCATATACACCAATAGACATGGTTCGCATGTCTCAATTTTTTTTTCAAAATGAGTGAGCCCAAAGATCCATCAACATGGAGCTTCTTCATGCGTTTTATACCAATATGACTTACGTGGCAGTGCCACAAGTAGGTGGTACTATCATTACTATCTTATATCTTTTGGCATGAACATGTGTATCACTACGATCGAGATTCAAAAAAAACATTCATTTTAGGTGCAAGACCATTGAAGGTATTATTCAAATAAACAGAGTAACCATTATTCTCCTTAAATGAATAACCGTATTGCGATAGACATAATCCAATCATGTCTATGCTCAACGCAAACACCAATCTCGATGGTAGAGGGAGCGTACGATGTTTGATCAACCTTGGAAATACTTCCAACACATATCGTCATCTCACCTTTTAGCTAGTCTCCGTTTATTCCGTAGCATTTTCGAGTTACTAACACTTAGCAACCGAACCGGTATCTAATACCCTGGTGCTACTAGGAGTACTAGTAAAGTACACATTATAATGCATATCCAATATACTTCTGTCGACCTTGCTAGCCTTCTCATCTACCAAGTATCTAGGGCGGTTCTGCTTCAGTGACTGTTCCCCTTATTACAGAAGCACTTAGTCTCGGGCTTGGGTTCAACTTTGGGTTTCTTCACTAGAACAACAGCTGATTTGCCGTTTCATGAAGTATCCCTTCTTGCCCTTGCCCTTCTTGAAACTAGTGGTTTCACCAACCATCAACAATTGATGCTCCTTCTTGATTTCTACTTTTGTGGTGTCAAACATCGCGAATATCTCAAGGATCATCATATATGTCCCTGATATATTATAGTTCATCACGAAGCTCTAGCAGCTTGGTGGTAATGACTTCGGAGAACCATCACTATTTCATCTGGAAGATCAACTCCCACTCGATTCAAGCGATTGTTGTACTCAAACAATCTGAGCACAAGCTCAACAATTGAGCTTTTCTCCCTTAGTTTGCAGGCTAAGAAAATCGTCGGAGGTCTTATACCTCTTGACGTGGGCACGAGCCTGAAATCCCAATTTCAGCCCTCGAAACATCTCATATGTTTCGCGACGTTTTAAAACGTTTTCGGTGCCTCAACTCTAAACCGTTTAACTGAACTATCACGTAGTTATCAAAATGTGTATGTCAGATGTTCGCAACATCCACAGACGACGTTCGAGGTTCAGCACACTGAGCGGTGCATTAAGGACATAAGCCTTCTACTGTCTGCATAATTGCTACTATCAACTTTCAACTAATTTTTCTCTAGGAACATATCTAAACAGTAGAACTAAAGCGCGAGCTATGACATAATTTGCAAAATCCTTTTGACTATGTTCAGGATAAACAAGTTCATCTTATGAACTCCCACTCAGATAGACATCCCTCTAGTCATATAAGTGATTACATGATCCGAGTCAACTAAGCCGTGTCCGATCATCACGTGAGACGGACTAGTCATCATCGGTGAACATCTTCATGTTGATTGTATCTACCATACGACTCATGCTCGACCTTTCGGTCTCTTGTGTTCCGAGGCCATGTTTGTACATGCTAGGCTCGTCAAGTTAACCTAAGTGTTTCGCATGTGTTCCGAGGCCATGTCTGTACATGCTAGGCTCGTCAACACCCGTTGTATTCGAACATAAGGATCTATCACACCCGATCATCACGTGGTGCTTCGAAACGACGAACTTTCGCAACGGTGCACAGTTAGGGAGAACACTTCTCTTGAAATTTTAGTGAGGGATCATCTCATTTAAGCTACCGTCGTTCTAAGCAAATAAGATGTATAAACATGATAAACATCACATGCAATCAAATAGTGACATGATATGGCCAATATCATATTGCTCCTTTTGATCTCCATCTTCGGGGCTCCATGATCATCATCGTCACCGGCATGACACCATGATCTCCATCATTGTGTCTCCATGAAGTTGTCTCGCCAACTTATTACTTCTACTACTATGGCTACCGGTTAGCAATAAAGTAAAGTAATTACATGGCGTTGTTCAATGACACGCAGGTCATACAATAAATAAAGACAACTCCTATGGCTCCTGCCGGTTGTCATACTCATCGACATGCAAGTCGTGATTCCTATTACAAGAACATGATCAATCTCATACATCTCATATCATTCATCACATTCTTCTTGGCCATATCACATCACATAGCATACCCTACAAAAACAAGTTAGACGCCCTCTAATTGTTGTTTGCATGTTTTACGTGGCTGCTATGGGTTTCTAGCAAGAACATTTCTTACCTACGCAAAAACCACAACGTGATATGCCAATTGCTATTTACCCTTCATAAGGACCCTTTTCATCGAATCCGATCCGACTAAAGTGGGAGAGACAGACACCCGCTAGCCACCTTATGCAACTAGTGCATGTAAGTCGGTGGAACCAGTCTCACGTAAGAGTATGTGTAAGGTCGGTCCGGGCCGCTTCATCCCACGATGCCGCCGAATCAAGATAAGACTAGTAACGGCAAGATAATTGACAATATCGATGCCCACAACCACTTTGTGTTCTACTAGTGCATAGTAACTACGCATAGACCTAGCTCATGATGCCACTGTTGGGGAACATAGCAGAAATTCAAAATTTTCCTACGTGTCACCAAGATCTATCTATGGAGAAACCAGCAACGAGGGGAAGGAGAGTGCATCTACATACCCTTGTAGATCACTAAGCGGAAGCGTTCAAGAGAACGGGGTTGAAGGAGTCGCACTCGTCGTGATCCAAATCACCGGAGATCCTAGTGCCGAACGGACGGCATCTCCGCGTTCAGCACACGTACAGCCCGGTGACGTCTCCCATGCCTTGATCCAGCAAGGAGAGAGGGAGAGGTTGAGGAATACTCCATCCAGCAGCAGCACAACGGCATGGTGGTGGTGGAGGAGCATGGTGATCCAGCAGGGCTTCGCCAAGCACCGCGAGATATGAGGAGAAAGAGAGGTAGGGCTGCGCCAACAAGAGAAGAAACTTCGTCTATGGGCTGCTCCTTTGCCTCCACTATATATAGGGGGAGAGGGGGGGCTGCGCCCCCACCTAGGGTTCCACCCTAGGGGCAGCGGCCAGCCCAGATCCCATCTGGTGGGGCGGCCAAGGGGAGGGGAGAGGGAGGCGCACCAGGCATGTACCCTAAGGCCCATCTGCCCTTAGGGTTTGCCCCCCTCCTCCCCTTAGGCGCCTTGGGCCCTTGTGGGGGGCACACCAGCCCACCTGGGGCTGGTCCCCTCCCACACTTGGCCCATGCAGCCCTCCGGGGCCGGTGGCCCCACTTGGTGGACCCCCGGGACCCTCCTGGTGGTCCCGGTACGTTACCGATAAAACCCGAAACCTTTCCGGTGACTAAAACAGGACTTCCCATATATAAATCTTTACCTCCGGACCATTCCGGAACTCCTCATGACGTCCGGGATCTCATCCGGGACTCCGAACAACATTCAGTAACCACATACAAACTTCCTTTATAACCCTAGCGTCATCGAACCTTAAGTGTGTAGACCCTATGGGTTCGGGAACCATGCAGACATGACCGAGACGTCCTCCGGTTAATAACCAACAGCGGGATCTGGATACCCATGTTGGTTCCCACATGTTCCACGATGATCTCATCGGATGAACCACGATGTCGAGGATTCGATCAATCCCGTATACAATTCCCTTTGTCTAGCGGTATTGTACTTGCCCGAGATTCGATCGTCGGTATCCCGATACCTTGTTCAATCTCGTTACCGGCAAGTCTCTTTACTCGTTCCGTAACACATCATCCCATGATCAACTCCTTGATCACATTGTGCACATTATGATGATGTCCTACCGAGTGGTCCCAGAGATACCTCTCCATCGCACGGAGTGACAAATCCCAGTCTCGATTCGTGCCAACCCAACAGACACTTTCGGAGATACCCGTAGTGCACCTTTATAGCCACCCAGTTACGTTGTGACGTTTGGCACACCCAAAGTATTCCTACGGTATCCGGGAGTTGCACAATCTCATGGTCTAAGGAAATGATACTTGACATTAGAAAAGCTTTAGCATGCGAACTACACGATCTTGTGCTATGCTTAGGATTGGGTCTTGTCCATCACATCATTCTTCTAATGATGTGATCCCGTTATCAATGACATCCAATGTCCATGGTCAGGAAACCGTAACCATCTATTGATCAACGAGCTAGTCAACTAGAGGCTTACTAGGGACATGGTGTTGTCTATGTATCCACACATGTATCTGAGTTTCCTATCAATATAGTCTAGCATGGATAATAAACGATTATCATGAACAAGGAAATATAATAATAACTAATTTATTATTGCCTCTAGGGCATATTTCCAACAGTCCTCGCCTGCCATGTCGTCGAGGAGGTCGTGGACGTCGGGGAAGTAGTCGTCGGCGACCGGATCGTCCGTGATGAAGCAGCCAGTAGTCGCGCTGAGCGCTCCCCAAAAACCTTATCACCCTTCTCCCGTACAGGACTCAAAAGGTGCGGTTTTGGAGGCCTACTGTCCTGACCTGTGGTGCACGCCACAAGACGGGATTGGGAAGAACGTAGCAGCAGCGCAATGGTCGGAACTTTGTGGCGAGAGGAAGAGGAGCTTTTGTTGTGTCTCTCTGGAGAGGAGCGACCTCTCTTATATAGGCATAGGAGAAGGACGCGAAGAGGCTGCAGCATGAAGCGAACAGGAGGCGGGCGGCGGAGGAGGAGCACGCGTGGATGTCCCTCTTGTTCTCATGCTCATACATGTGGGGAAAGAACCTCCCTTATAAAGAGGTCCAGCTCCCTCTAAACTAGCAATGTGGGACTAAACTTTTGTTCCACCTCTTGCCTTGCACAAATGGGCTGCGTGGGCCTCTAGGATTTATTAGAAATTTCTGAAACTGCTATTGGGCTAGACCCAAAATAGACAAAATGCCAGCAATCCCCCACCAGATCCCAGAGGCACACAAAAATTTGCCTTTGGTTCCAAAACACTGTTTTATATACTGGTACTGCATTGGAGACTGTTAAGTTGAACTTCCACCTAGAACTCTATGCTACACTAGTAAGCAACTTGAATAGTGGACTGGGCCTTGAACTGCAAGTTTTTTGTGAATCTAGCTTCACATAAAGCCTTGACCGATACGTGGCTACCATGGGTCTTCCCCGCGGATGGAGCTTATGCGTCATACTCCGTGACCTTTCATGAGTTTACTAGAGAGAACCCTACTCTCATAGATTGCGATGTTTGACAATCAGACTCATATAGGTGTGTTCTTCAAAAGATGTTCTGCAGGATAACATCTCTGCTTAAATAAGCCACTTAGAACACATTAAGATATACATCAACCTGCCATGCAGATAATGATGGTATTGCATCTTCATGGAGTGGTATTGTGAATAGTAAGGATACTCTCCTCTCAGTTGACCAACAGCTTGTCTTCCACATCTAATTCACGGGATCTCCGATCACAAAGAATAGGTTACCACTATGAACAACTCATATTGTGGGTCTCATACCCATCTCCCTCGATGCATTATCTATCACATTACGTGATAGACCCTTAGTAAAAGGATCTGCCAGATTTTTAGACGTTTGGATATAATCCAATGCAATAACTCTGGAGTTTTTCATTTTTCTGACAGACTTTAACCTTCTCTGAACGTGTCTTGATGACTTCATGTTATCCTTTGAGCTGCTCACTTTCGTGATCACAGTTTGATTGTCGCAGTTCATAAGGATACCCGGTACAGGTTTCTCAACAACCGGTAAGTCATTCAAGAGCCGACGAAGCCAATCTGCTTCGACCGTAGCTGTATCTAGTGCTGTGAGTTCTGCTTCCATTGTTGACCTCGTTAAGATGGTCTACTTGCAAGACTTCCAAGAAACAACGCCACCTCTATGAGTGAATACATAACCGCTCGTGGCCTTTATCTCATCAGCATCTGAGATCCAGTTTGAATCACTATACCCTTCAAGCACCTTTGGATGCCCGGTGTAGTGAATTCCATAATTTGCAGTGCCTTTCAAATAACGCAAAACTCTCTCTAGAGCTTTCCAATGCACATCTCCTGGTTTTGAGACAAACCGACTCAGTTTGCTAACAGCAAAAGAGATGTCAGGTCTTGTAGCACTTGCTAAGTACATAAGCGAGCCAATAATCTGAGAATATTTCAATTGATCTCTAGCAATTCTTCGATTCTTTCGAAGCAACACACTCGCATCATATGGTGTTGGAGAGGGCTTGCAGTCACTATAACCAAAGCGACTCAAGATCTTTTCCACATAGTGAGATTGAAGCAATGTAATCCCACCATCATCGTCTCTCAACAACTTGATGTTTAGAGTAACATCAGCCACTCCTAAATCCTTCATCTCAAAACAACGAGATAGGAAATCCTTGACCTCCTTAATAACATTCAGATTTGTTCTGGAAATCAGTATGTCATCAACATACAAGCACAGGATAACTCCCTCGCCCTCACCATGGCGATAGTACACACATTTGTCAGCTTCATTCACAACAAAGCCTGCAACTGTTAGAGTTCTTTCAAACTTCTCATGCCACTGTTTGGGTGCTTGCTTAAGTCCGTACAAAGACTTCAGCAACTTGCACACTTTCCCTTCCTGACCATCTAGTACAAACCCATCTGGTTGTTCCATATAAATTTCCTCGTCCAACTCTCCATTTAGGAAAGCAGTCTTAACATCCATTTGATGAATGAGAAGACCATGCGAGGCGGCTAGTGAAAGTAGAACTCGAATAGTGGTCAGTTGAGCCACAGTTGAGTAAGTATCAAAGAAGTCTTCACCTTCCTTTTGGGTATAACCCTTAGCCACGAGCCGAGCCTTGTACTTTTCAATAGTACCATCAGGCCTAAGCTTCTTCTTGAATACCCATTTGCATCCTATAGGTTTGCACCCATAAGGACGATCAGTTATCTCCCAAGTTTCATTCGCCAAGATGGAATCCATCTCGCTACGAACCGCTTCCTTCCAGTAGTCAGCATCTTCAGATGCATAGGCCTCTGAAATAGAACTGGGAGTGTCATCTATGAGGTACACAAGAAAATCATCACCAAAGGACTTTGCAGTCCTCTGTCTCTTGCTCCTAATAGGAACTTCATTGTTCTCCTCCACAGGACTTTCAAAGTGTTCCATCGAAATTGTAGGTTCGGTAATTGTAACTGGTTCTTGATTCGATGAACTAGGCATCTCCTGATTAGATGAGGTAGCCATATCCTTCATGGGAAAGATATCTTCATAGAAAGTCGCATCATTCGACTCCATGATCGTACTGACATGCATGTCAGGTACCTCAGATTTTACAACCAAGAATCTATAGCCAATGCTATGAAAAGCATATCCCAGGAAAACACAATCCATAGTCTTTGGTCCAAGCTTCCGCTTCTTTGAAATTGGAGCATTGACTTTCGCCAAACAACCCCATGTTCGCAGATAAGAGAGTTTTAACCTTTTCTTCTCCCATTCCTCGAATGGAGTTATCTCTTTGTTCTTTGTGGGGACTCGGTTCAGGACATGACATGCTGTCAATATCGCCTCCCCCCACCATGCCCTCGAGAGACCCGATGTGTCTAACATGGCGTTAACCAAATCAGTTAGAGTACGGTTCTTTCTTTCGGCCACCCCATTTGACTGAGGTGAGTAGGGAGGTGTCCTCTCATGGATTATACCATGTTCCGCACAAAAAGCATCAAACTCATTGGAAAAATACTTAGCCTCTTGATTTTCCGATCAAGTTGGTTTTCCACTTCAGCTTTATAGATCTTGAAAAAGTTCAAAGCCTCATCCTTAGATTTCAGAAGATACACACGGCAGTATCTAGTGGAGTCATCAATTAACGTCATGAAATATTTCTTTTCACCTTTTGTCAACACACCATTCATTTCACATAGATCTGAATGTATGAGCTCTAGTGGTGCAAGATTTCTTATTTCCGCAGTCGTGTGAGACTTACGAGGTTGCTTAGCTTGCACACACACTTGACACTTAGATCCCTTGACTGTGGTGAGACTAGGGATTAAGTTCAACTTCGCTAGTCGCGACATGCAACCAAACTTAACATGACAAAGACGTGAATGCCACACATTGGATTCACTATTGTTGCAAATATGATTAACAACTTTATTGCAAACGTCTGATAAGGATAAACGAAACAAGCCTCCTGACTCATGGCCTTTATCAACAAAGGTTCCATACTTGGATATTACAAATTTATTCGACTCAAAGACAAGCTTGTAGCCATCTCTACACAGAAGAGATCCGCTAACAAGATTTTTATTGATAGAGGGGACATAATGCACGTTCTTCAGCCGCATGATCTTCCCCGAAGTAAACTTCAGATCGACCGTGCCAACACCATGAACAGAAGCACTTGAACCGTTGCCCATCAGCACGGTTGAAGTCCCTGCGGTCTGATAAGACGAAAACATGGAAATATCACCGCATACATGCACATTAGCACCCGTGTCAATCAACCAGTCAGGAGAATGACATACTGAAAGAATAGTGGGAAATATACCATACCCAGCATCCTTCATGTCAGTGTCTCCAATGACAACATTAGCGGTCTTGCCGCCTTTCCCAGGATAACGCTTGTCATAGCGATTAGGGCAACTAGGAGCCCAATGATCAGGATCCCCACACACATGACAAGCACCTTTCTTCTTGCCATTCTTCTTCTTGAAGTTCGTGTGTTGCACAACCTTGTTCTTCCCAGCAAACTTTGCTATTCCATCAAACTTGCCCTTGTTCTTGAACTTGTGGGGCTGGAAGTTCTGCTTCTGTACCACATTGGCACTAGATCCTCCCTCAATACCTCAAGCACGTGTGTCCTTTGCTCTCACCTTTTCTTCCACATCAAGAGTGCCAATGAGATCCGGGACGGAAAACTCCTGCCTCTTATGCTTCAGCAAGGTAGCAAAGTTCCTCCATGAAGGAGGAAGCTTAGTGATGATACCTCCGGCAACAAACTTGTCCAGTAGCATACAACTGAAGTGCTCAAGTTCTCTAGCAAATGACTGTATCTCATGAGCTTGCTCAACCACGGAGCGCTCTTCAGTCATCCTGTAATCATAGAATTGCTCCATGATGTACAGCTCAGTGCCAGCATCCGAGACCCCAAACTTGGCCTCGAGTGCATCCCACATATCTTTTCCATTATCAATTAACGCATAAGCATCAACTATGTTCTCACCAAGAACACTCAAGAGAGCAGTCTTAAACAGAGTATCCATTTTCTGAAAAGCTTGTGCCTGTTGAGCATCAGGCTCTCCTTCAGGTTTGCCGAGAGTGGCGTCATAGCAACTCATGGTTTGAAACCATAAGACTGCTCTCACGCGCCACCTCTTATAGTGGATACCCTCAAACATAGGAGGTCTGATGGAAGCAGCAAAAGCACTTAGGGTAAATTGCCTATGATAAGGTTTCTGGATTGTTGGAAATATGAGCAATTTACCAAATGATTTTATTAACAGAAATACTAGATAAAGCATGACTAATATAGAAGAGATAAAACAAGTCATGCATTCTGATAGAGAGAATGTAAATAGCTTCTGCATATATGAACCGTAGCCTATCATATCTAAAGCAGACAGTATAGCAAGTAGCATATATGAAGTAGAACCTATCATGTGTAGGACAAGGACTAGAACAAGGAACTGCGGCAGAACCTTTAACAGGAAAGACAAGAACACGTACGGGACAGCAGCAGCAGAAGCACTGGACTTGGGGTCGGTGTCCTCGCCTGCCATGTCGTCGAGGAGGTCGTGGACGTCGGGGAAGAAGTCATCGTCGGGGAAGTAGTCGTCGGCGACCGGATCATCCGTGATGAAGCAGCCAGTAGTCGCGCTGAGCGCTCCCCAAAAACCTTATCACCCTTCTCCCGTACAGGACTCAAAAGGTGCGGTTTCGGAGGCCTACTGTCCCGACCTGCGGTGCACGCCGCAAGACGGGATGGGAAAGAACGTAGCAGCAGCGCAATGGTCGGAATTTTGTGGCAAGAGGAAGAGGAGCTTCCGTCGTGCGTGGCAAAAATTTAGACATCGCGTCGCGGCGCGGCGCGGCGCGTCGTGACGTGGCGAGGCGGGCGGCGGAGGAGGAGCGCGCGTGGATGTCCCTCTTGTTCTCATGCTCATACATGTGGGGAAAGAACCTTCCTTATAAAGAGATCCAACTCCCTCTAAACTAGCAATGTGGGACTAAACTTTTGTTCCACCTCTTGCCTTGCACAAATGGGCTGCGTGGGCCTCTAGGATTTATTAGAAATTTCTGAAACTGCTATTGGGCTAGGCCCAAAATAGACAAAATTCCAGCAGAAATCACACAACTTCCCTTGGACGCTGATCTATCAACACATATTCATCACCGGATCACAATCGGCAACACTGTAATCCTAGGTGTTGGTTTATTTCTAATACTCATATCTCAGAGTATGAGTTATTTCCCAAATGGATTTTTTTGTGCATCAGGCTATGTTTTGGAAAGATGGTTATTTATATTTGTTCATGGCACAACATGTTTACAAGTTGTTTACCCTGAATCTACACATCATCTAGTTTTGACTCAATCTTGGTAGAAAGAAAATGTATCCAACCAAAGGGAACATCTTAGCTTCTTTTAATAGGAATCAGGTATGTTTGTTTCAGTCTTTCTTCATCGGTATACCGGTGTTGTTTTCTTGGTATGACTAACAAGGAAATTTTCTTGCTTTCGTAAAAGTTAATACAACAAGATTGGTCTGGAATCTGATATATATATTTGTATCTTGAACTTTTTTCAGTGGATGTGTTGGATCACCATTCCTCAATGTGTAGGTGGATTCTCTTTGTGCACCTAATTAGGTAGGTGTTAATTTTTCTCAAACTGACTCTTCTATTATTCTAGCAACACACTTTCATTTGGCCTTCAGACTAAGAAATTATGTGCATTCGAGGGCGGCGTTAACTATGATGCTGGCTCCGGCGTACTTGAGGTGGGAAAGAGGGGCGCTGGTGGCAGAGGCCATGCACAAGTACGCAACATCCCGCTCATCGTCGTACCATGGCGTCACGAGGTGGGCAAGCTAGGAAAGTCGCTGTTACTGTTCATAGCTAGGGTTGATTTGCCTTATGTCTTGTTGACTAGATGCTTTTGTTCATAGATAGGTCTCAGTTTCCTTACCGCTCCCAAATGCTCAAGTGGAACGACAAGTAGGAAGCGCACCTCTGGGACAACACAAAGCCAGGTCAAGAGGCCCAAGAGCAATGGCGAACAAGCATGGTGTGTAATTATATTGTCGATGCTCTATCATGTCCATTCAATGTAGAGGATCCTAATTTTCATAGCCCAACGGAACTGCCTAAGCTTAACTTGTAATGCTGAGAGGGTACTGACCAGTTATCAGTTGCGCTCGACTAGAAACGTTAGGATGGTTGCATGGTGCACTTACTGTAGCAACTAACATATCACAATACTATGTGGCATCATAATTCAAGTTACTAGGTCATAATGCATGTTTATATGGGACACATGAACAACATCACTGTTGGATCAGTAAATAGATTGTTGATATTCATTTTTACTATGACGCCTTTGAAACCCATGCTTGACATGTAGTATGATAATTGTGTTCAAGCATGATAGAGTACACTTTTTTTCACAAGAGAAAACAAGTATGATTAGATATCTCTGTTAAGCGTTTCTCTTCCTTTTGTAGGGTTTGTGCATTTAAATTCTACTGCTTTTTGATATAAAATGAAACAGTTAATTATTCACCTATCTTCATTCCCCCTAATTGATTGCTTTTCTTTGGATGTTTTGCATGGGATTAGTTTCTACCTTTTGTCTGCCATTGTGGTTCTTCAATGTACTGCTATCACAGAGAGATTTTGGATGGAACATAAGAGCAGCTCAATTTAATCTTCATTTTGGCATTACAGGAAGCTATATGTTACTGAAGATAATGCTGAAAGGGCACATGACCTTGCAACCCTTAAATATTGGGACATACATCAGCACACCAAACTAAGTAGTGTTTGTTGATCTGTGGAGATTTCTAATGGTATTTTTTCCAAGGTATTCCTGCTTATACAAAGAAAGAGAGAAGTTGAGAGACATGTAGATTGTTTACTATATGACCACAATAGGAGACCATGTGTTTGACTGTAGACTGTAGCAACTTTAACGGGCTATCAATATATTTGTGGAAATAGCATAAGAAAGCAACAATTCAATGAACTTCTAATTTAGTGCTTGATTATTTTGCGAATCATACAAGGAGCTGCATGTTCTTTCATTAAGATGAAAGAAGATACGACGCCAAAGAAAGACACAAACCATACAAGAGACACACGACAAGAACACCACACAATGCATGACAACGGGAACAATCTGGTGCAACAGCCAAAAAACATGACCCAGGAAATGACTATCATCAGAACGATAACAAAGACTAAAGCACGACACCGTGGAGAAGAGGCATCCACCAACCTTCAGACAACAACACTTGCATGGGCCTGGGTGCAATGTCACTAAACACCGAGGCCACCAGCCCAACACCACCGGATCGACGGTGACCCTGGCCAAAGGGGAAGGGGCATATGGGGAATAGGCTACCGGCCCAACACCACTGGGCCGGCTATCACCCAGGCCAAAGAGGAGGGGCCATATGGGGAACACGCATCAGCCACCAGGGACGAAACCCATCGCGGCCAATGAACAGACAATCAGCCAGAATGTGACCAACTACCAATGTGGCAATGCTTCTCACCGGTCGGAGACGAGAGGATGGAAGGTGGATGTGCAAGATCCAACAAGGCACCACCATATTTGGTAAGGAATGTAACAAAACCAAGATAACAAGGAGCGGTATTTTAATGGCTGGAGAAGCTAGGAACACTAATAGAACAAGGTTTGTATTCTTGTTGCGTTGGTCTTAAAGAACAAGAGATATACCAACGATAAATAGTGTAACTATGTATCTTACTTTTCTTATCGACAACACAATGAAATGTTTGCATGATTTGAAGTTTTAACCCATGGCAACACACGGGCATAAGCTAACAAACAAATTCCTACTTGGAAAACAATGTAAGCATTTAATCTATTGCAAGAAATTTGTGTGAACCTGTTTGCTGGAGTTGAGGCCCATCTGGACTCTCTCTCGGTGTCGGTGCCTACTGCTTGGAGCGGCGAGCGGCAGCCAATGGACAGCGGAAGAGCCCTGTCGCCATGCAGCTTGGAGGGGGAACGCGATGCCCTCGACACCAGAAATCGGCCTAGGATGGAAGATCGATGGCATGGCTCGCCTGATGTACAAATCGTCTTGGTAGTCGCCGTTGGCACCAAAAATCGGCCTAGGATGGCCAGATCGACGGCACGGCTTGACGGCGGGCTCATCCGGCTGCTCACCCGAACATGTGGCGGATATCTCTATGGAGGGTTTGGGAGGCGTCGGTGAGCATGGAGGGAAGGAGATGGTGAGAATGGAGGGGAGGAGGCAGGGACATGCCATGGGGCGCGAGGGGGGGGGGGTGGCGGCCGGGACGCCATGGCAGAGAGGGATGGCGGGGGCGACGTCGTGGCGGAGAGAAGGAGTGGGAGGGTGAGAGAGCGAGGGGTGCGTGCGGTGAGAGAGTGGTTGAGGTGATACGACAGGGTAGGTAAGCTAAAAAACTGGGTAGGTGAAAAATAATTTATTTTTTCTCATGTTTATTAATATAAAATATCATTTATATATATTTGTATGTAATTAGGGTACCCAATTTTTTTGCAAATAAAAGTAGTTATGTTAGTCTCACATTTGTTTTTATATACTATGCAATATATAGAGAACGGGAGTTTGGCTCTCAGCCTCCATGAAGGCCTTAAAAAACAAAATTCAAACCTTTTGGTTTCAAAAAAATTTGAAAAAATTTGTGCAAGTAAATAAGGATGTTATGTGTACTAGTAAGGTACACGTGCATTGCATGCATGAGATTTGGCAACCAAATTGTGAATAAATATCATACTATAGCATGTAAGCTTTGAGTCATATATGCATGATGTAGATGTTCGTATAATTCTTATAGTTCATCTCATTCAAAATCAGTTAGTTGTATAAAAAAGTTAATCTATTTTAAGATTGGAATTGTGCATTGTAAAACATAAAGTAAAAACAAATAATGACAATTCATTCAGAAAAAAAAGTTTAGGCAATTATGATACGAAAGATTGTAGAACAAAGGAGAAGTGCTTGTACTTTGAGGTTTGTGCATTATGTTTAAATTCAACCACGGAGTCTTCTAAATTGTATATGTGGCAGAATCTAGTGAAATGTAGATGATATCCAACGGCCAGTAGTGCTCGGATTTGCCATATCTGCACTGTCGGATCGGTTTCATCCAATGACCATTTTTCAAAGTTATTCGCACATATATAGCGGTATAGATGTATGTAAAATTTCAGGATGAAATACGTTAAAATGCGACCGGTACAGAAAAGACAAATTCATGGCCTGAGAGAATGAATAGTATCATGTGTTAAAAAGCCCAGAATTGTCTTTTTTGCACAGCCTCCATTTCAACGTATTTTGCCCTGAAAATTTACACACATGTGTGTTATGCCTCCATGTATATCTGTATTTTTTTTAAACATAGAAAATATGAAGTTTGACGAATTTTGAAATTTTCAAAACCGAGCTCCATGGAGCTCGGCCTCCAAAGGCAATATCCGACAGTATATACTTGCACTTTTGTTTGTCAGAGATAAGAAGTCATGGATTTGGACGATTTTTAAAAAATGTCAATTGACATTAACATGTAAAATTTGACATGCGTTATGGCAAAATATTTCAAATGCCCGTGGCAACACACGGGCATTCTACTAGTTGTTTTTTGCTCCAATCGCCCTTGATTTTGATGATCCCAATGAATAGGACAAATGCAGAAAAAAAATCTATTACGTAGCTATGTACGCATCAATCGTTCATATTACCTAGTTTTAATTTTCAGTATTCCAATGAATAGAACAAATGCAGAGAAATTTTTCTGTTATTGTTTCATGTATACAAATTCCAAAAATATGCATCATCATCGGTTGGCGGCAAATCCTTTTTTGGTTTATGTATCATCAGATTTCATAATTTGATGCTTCCACCTTACACTAGAAATGCATCATAGCTTCTTACTTTTGTGCTTCTACTTTGCAATTTGTTAGCTACTGTCGCCTAGATGTATGCTTCCATGTTGTGTCTCATGTTCTATGTATCCACACAAATCTTTTTTTGTTTTTGTTTCAAAATTTACTACCTAGCTTCTTACTTTTGTGCTTCTACAATGCAATCAGTTTGCTACGGTCGCCTAGATGTATGCTTCCATGCCTTGTCTCACAATGTTCTATGTATCCACACAAATATATTTTTTATGTTTCAAAATTGCATGCTTCCACCTCACAAGAATTATGCACACTTTTGTTTTTTTTTCTTATCTCCTACATGTGTGCTTCTACATTGTACTCATTTTGCTACTGTCACCTAGATGTATGCTTACATGCTTTTCTCTCATAATGGTCTGTTCCAAAAATATGCTTCCACACAAATCTTCATTTCTTTATCTTTTCAAAATTCCATGCTTCCACCTAACATGAATAATGCACACTTTTTATGTATTTATTTTCCTTTCTTCATACTCATCTGCTTATATATTGTACCCATTTTGCTACAGCCGTGTCGAGACATGCTTCCCGTATACAGATTCCAAAAATATGTATCATCAGTTGTCGGGATTTTTTTTTGTTTATGTATCGTCAAATTTCAAAATTTGATGCTTCCACACAACACTAAAAAAAGCAATGTTTGCATTATTGGCTAGTGTTCTTACTATTTGTGCTTATACATTGTACTCATTTTGCCGATTGCCTGGATGTATGCTTCCATGCCTTTGGCTCATAATGCTCTATCTATGCACATAAATCTTTTCTTGTTTATGTTTCAAAATTTCAAGATTACACCTAACGTGAAAAATGAACACTTGTGAATTATTCCTACCTACTACCTTCGTGTTTCTACCTTCTACCCATTTTGCTACAGTCGCCTGAAATAATGGTCCGTTCGAAAAAAATGTATCCGCACAATTTTTTATGTTTTCAAAATTTCATTCTTCCACCTCCCATGAGTAATGCACAATTTTGATTTTTTTTTCCCAACTTCACACCCGTGTGCTTCTACATAGTCCTCATTTTGCTTTAGTCGTATGGAACCATGCTTCCGGGCCATCATCTCATAATGGGTTTCCAAACAGGCCCGTCGATGGGGCAGGCCAAATTGGCGGACCGCCCAGGGCCCCCAAAATGTTGGGGCCCCCAAATCAGGAAAAATTATATGAAAAGCCCACTAGCTGAGCCAGGAGTAGGAGCCCATTCACGTACACACCTCGCTGCCTCGGCCAGTGATGCTGCTAGGGCTTGTTCCGTCGTCTGATCGCCTGATTCGGTCGCTGTCTTGTCTTGGTCGCCCTCACCCTCGTCGCCCTCCGGCCCTCCCCCAGTCTTCCTCTTGTCTACTCGGCTCCTCGCTAGATGGATGTTGCAGGCTAGTTGACTAGTTCCCCAATGCATGACCCCACGTGAGTACTCCAGACCTATTTGCTGTAAGCCGGTTTGCTTCAGAGTTCACATAACGATTTCTGAATTTTGGTACAGATCGAAGACCCAAAGGAATCTGCATCTCCTGACCCGAAAACTCAAGAGACACACTCCTGCTACCAAAATTATATGTATGCTCTTTGTTTTTGAATTTTGGTGCACAAAATGATCACATGGATAGTTAATAAACTTGAGCATTAGCCATTGTACTTCCTATATATCGATAAGCGATACATTTCTTTACACTTTGTAGCCAGAGGTTTAGACTTCAGATGGATTGATGCAACTATTTTTGGCAAAGTTTTAAATAGCCGGCTATAGCCCCGCTATAGTTGTTTGAGCAGGTGCCGCTAAGTGGCATAGCAAGCTAAACTCATGAAATGTCGGCTATAGTGGGCTATAGCTCACTATAGCTGATTTAGAGGACCGTTGCTATTTTGCATAGCCTGCTATTTAAAACACTGATTTTTAGAGATAATTGCTAATTCAAACTACAAGGTGCAACCTTTTTTATTATTATCTTGATAAATGATAAGCTTAGAACTTCAGTTATATGAGTATATCAAAATTTAGGAAGTCATTTTGCATTTCGTCCCAGGCCCCCAAATTTCTGGAGACGACCCTGCTTCCAAACAACTATATTCTACAGACAACGAACCTATCCCTTTATTCTCTCTTACACTTTTTTCTAGAATTGTTAACATATTACATTTCCATATGTTCACAGGTGACATTCAAAAATGAAGAAAGACGATGGGCCACATATGCTGAAGAGTCGATATGGCGTTGGTCGGTTACATGATATTGTAATAGGTCTCGTGAAGAAACGGAAAAACCTCATTTGTAAAAAATGAAATGGGGTAATCTTCTTAATGTTAGTTCTTTCTCAGCTCCAGAGGGTCTCCTAGAATGGATCATTGACAGGATTGACCCGACACTTGGCGAATTTAGAAATCCAAGCAACAATACTAGTATTCTTTCCATTAAATAAATGGTTGAAGCGGTTCTTGGACTCCCAGCTGGAACTAGGCCTATAGCTATCATAATCAAGCATGAAGAATCACCTCACCGTGAATTCTACAAGACAGACAACGAACATGGGAGATGAGCGCCCATTCACCACACAGAAAATATGGTGGATAAAACATGAAGACCTAGATGATGAGACCTTCTTTAGGTCCTTCCTAGTAGCACTGGCTACTCATGTAGCACCTAGAACTGGAAATATGGTGCCTTTGGAGTATCTTGGCAGCCTTGAAGTTGCTTCCGAGGTTTATGAGTATGCGTGGGGAGATCGAATCAGTCAGTATCACATCCACTTTGCTCCCCTCCTACTTCACCTTTACCGCTTCCAGCATAAAAACACTCGAACTCTCTCCTGATAATATGGTCACAACCCTTCTTTTGTGACCTTTTGGTGTAACAAATCCTTGTCCTAGAACCAAGCTTCTTCGCTTAGTCATTATACACCTTCTGTGCTTCCTCCAGGGTGTCAAACAAAAAGACCTACGTAGGGAGCTGTTGGTCGAAGAGTTGTTGCATCATCAACAAATGGAGTATATGTGTCTCCTTCGACGTCTTCCATGACATCGTCCAGCCAAAAATCATTTAACAACATCATTCACATTAAAATCGACACACAACAAAATTGTATGCTACATTAACTAGTTCAAAGTGCATGATACAATGTGAACAAATGCTTCATTCAGGAATCGTAAATCTCATGGCCTGATACTTGGCCAGCAGCTACGAACCATTCATACACGGATCAAATATACATGGGACTATAATGGATAACACACACACACACACACACACACACACACACACACACACACACACACACACACACACACACACACACACACACACACACACACACGCATGCACGCACGCACGCACGCACGCATATCAAATTACAGTGAATGCCAAAAACACATCACATGGCTGAACCTACTCAACATGGTAATTCAAAGTTTCAACCATGCAACTGCAGTGCATCACATACGTACTCAAAAAGCTTCCAACAAAATATTAACAGAATATCTTCCAGAAATCAACAACCTCCTGTACAATCACACGGTCATGCTTCCTACTAGAGAAATACCCATCCACCAACAAGTATGCATCATACGGAACTTAATTTTCGTCACGTGAATAAAAAAATATGCACGCTCATCCATTTACCTCTTCATCTCCATTGTTGACAACCGGAGGATTTCAAATCTGCCGATGAAACCTAGATGCAGCATCTCCTGCAACTTCTGAACTCCTGCCAGACCACCAACCATCTTTTTTCGAAACTGAGGCAAAAGCTTTGCCTCATCCATTAAATAAGAGAGAATAGAGTTTGTTACGAGCCACCAAAATACACAACATGTGGATTACTCGCGTGCAATAAAAGACCCTAGTTTCTTTGCTCGACAATGACCCAAATGTTTGCCTCGGTGGAGATGGAAGAAAGCAAGATTGGCGATGGGGCACTCTTATGCTTGAGAACCCTTACGTTCCGCTCGTTCCAGACTATCCAAGAGACAAGAATGATGATGGAGGCCTTGGCTTGTCGATCTGGCGTTCGTTAGACGCAAGTGCTTGCCCACCAATCTTCAACCGTGTGAAATAAAGGCCAAGCGGAAGTGTCGAGCCCGAGCATGGGGAATTTCCCAATGACCAAAGACCAAAGGCGCCGGGTGTAGCGGCACTTGTAGAAGAGATGGGACCCGCACTCTTGCACCCTCATGCAGAGAGGGCAAACATCACAATTTGGCCATCCTTGCTTTGCCAATCTATCCGCCGTCCAGATTCTATCTTGAAGAGCTAGCCAAGCAAAAAATTGACTTTTGGAGGTGCCCAAACCTTTCAAACCATCCTGTCCATGGGCGAAAGGACCATCCCTAGGAATTGTGCCTTGTATGCGAAAGTTGCCGAGTACTGCCCATTGCTCGTATGCTTCCAAATGATGCCATCCTCGGTGAGCTCGTCAAGGTGGACCTCATTAAGAAGAATCCAAAGAGTGAAGAACTGCGTGATGTGCTCGGCGGTGACGTTGATGAGGGTTTTGATCTTGAGGATCCACGTGTTGTGCTTGAGGGCCTCCCTGACCTTCCAACCTTTTCTCTTGGAAGCTTCATAAATGAGTAGGGCAATGTCTTTTGGCGTACGCCCAAGAAGCCAAGGAGAGTCCCAAAAGGGTGTCCTCGCATCTTTACCAACGATAATAGTGGTGGAAGCATAAAAAAAGTTGAGGTCCTCCGCATCACATGGGTTTCCCATCCCCACCCACATCTTAGTGGGTTCTTTCCATTCATACCATGGACATCGTAACCGGAGAGCCCTAGTAAACTTGGCGGTGTTGAGTACCCCGAGCCCTCCATACAAAAGTGGCCGACCCAGTTCACCTTGCATTTAGCCCCCTATGTCTTGTCCAATCCGGACCATAGGAAAGCTCTTTCAATCTTGTTGATATTGTGGAGGATGGTAGACCACCAACCATCTAGTACACCAGTAGGACGACGCACATCTGGAATAAGGATCTTGCGGTACTCAATCTCACGGGTCAGATGCGTAATTTTTGCATCAACTGGACAGAAGCATCTACTCTAGGAAGCAACCTGGAATTGATGAAGAAGAAACACATGGAGAGTTACCCGGATAGTGGTGCCCGAAACATCCTCTCTCGCGGGTCATGGGCACAACGCATCAGACGCCTGATACGTCCATTTTGCATCATGATTTTATGTTGATATATATTGCGTTATGGGCAGTTATTTCACATTATGGTACAATACTTATGTCTTTTCTCTCTTATTTAACAAGATTTACATGAAGAGGGAGAATGCCGGCAGCTGGAATTCTAGACTGAAAAGGAGCAAGTCTGAGATACCTATTTCGCACAACTCCAAATGTCCTGAAACTTTACGGAGAATTATTTTGGAATATATAAAAAATATTGGGCGAAGAAACAACAGAAGGGGACCCACGACGTGGCCACAAGCCTGGGCGGCGCACCCTACCCCCCAGGGTGCGCCCCCAGGGCTTGTGGGCCCCCTGGCCATCATCTGGTGCCCGTCTTTTGCTATATGGAGGGTTTTAACCTAGAAAAAAAATCAAAAGGGAGCTTTTGGGACAAAGCACCGCCATCTCAAGGCGGAACCTGGGCAGAAGCAATCTAGGGCTCCGGTGAAGCTATTCTACTGGGGAAACCTCCCTCTGAGAGGGGGAAGTCGAAGCTATTGTCATCACCAACGATCCTATCATCGAGGGATGGTCAATCTTCATTAACATGTTCACCAACACCATATCCTCTCAAACCCTAATTCATCGTTTGTATTCAATCTTTCTTCCAAAACCTCAGATTGGTACCTGTGGGTTGCTAGTAGTGTTGATTAGAATTTTTTTCAAAAGTAGCACGTTTTTTATAGCAATTTCGGAAACTAGCAGTGTCGATACGTTATTTGCAAAACTAGCAGCCCATCGGTCAACGGTTGGCCGAAGTGGACCTTTTCGGCCTGCGGAAGCCCGAAGTGACGTCTTCGGTTAAGCCAGGCCGAAGTGTGCGCGAACTGGGCCGAAGACGGGCCTCTTCGGCCAGCCAGCGACCGAAGATGGGCCTCTTCAGCCAGCCAGCGACCGAAGAGGTCTTCGGCTTACCAGTGGCCGAAGAGTAGCGGATAAGGCCCGAGCGGCGTCTTCTTTCTCCTCTCGCTGTTCTTGCTCTGTCTCTCTCGTTCCTCTCTGTACATCGCCCCCCTCGCTGATCTCTTTGTTTCTCCACCTATTTTCGAATCCAAAGCACAGAAATGGTAGATCGTAGCCATCTCCACCGGCCTACGGTCATTTTTTCCCAATGGGATAGCTATTTGTGCGTACAAGTGAGGTGGAGTCATGATGGGGTGAGGAGGAGGAGAGGCCATGGTGGGCTGAGGAGGAGGAGGCGGTTTGGCTGGTGAGGAGGAGGTGCAGCTTCGTGTCGCCGAGGGGGTGGCGTTGGTGTTGTCTGTTGGTGCAAGTTCTTCGTGAGGTGGCCACACGCGTCGAAGGTATAATCACGCGTCACATTTTATTAGTGTTAATTGGTTTGTGTTGGCATTTTAGCGGATAGTTAGTGTAGCCGGTAACAATTTGTTCATTGCGATTAATTAGAAGGTGGCAATGTCTGACAGGTGAAAATGTCAGTATCAGTAAATTTGACTGTTTACTATGGCCCTGGTAATGTTCGATATAATGAGTTGGGGGTTGATCTTAGCGAGTTTAAAAATGGCGTCATGACACTTTCAGACCCGGACAGAGTGGACATTAGACAGTTGAAGCACTGGTTGACTACTAGTTTTGGGTTGGATTCTGAAGTATGTTCCGTCAGTATTCATGCATTGTGGACCAAATCCTGTAAAAATGTCAAGTGGGAGTTGATGCCGATAGATAGGAGCCAGCATTGGTTGACCCTGTTAAGTCGTTGCCGAGACCGAAGAATCCACCCATATGTCCTAGTGCAGCCAGTGGCGAAGGAGGAGAATACCGTACAACTCCATGTGGGGTATGAACCCGGCCAGGGTAGTCGAGTTGCTAACGAGATTCATTTATCCGGGTCACAGCCACCGGATGTGGATCCTAGCCAAACCGAGAAGGAGTCAGACTACATGTTGGACAATGTTTGTGGTCATGATACTAGGCAGAATATTCAGTCGATAATATTAGCTGGTTCTGGTGTTGCTGATGGGGATGAGGAAGGCGATGAAATGCAGAGGGTGATGGAGGAAGAGGCGAGGATGGATATGCGGAGGATCTGGATTCTGAAAATTCTGAGGATGAAGTGGAGGTACCGATTCCTTCTGCATGGAATCAGGACATATCCACCGGCCTTACTGTGAACGATGGCCATGAGACTCTATGGCAATATAATCTGAACCAAGTCCAGATGGGGGCTATGTTTGATACAAAGAAAAAAATTGAAGTATGCAGTGATAAAGTGGGCTATGTCTACTCAGAGGGTTTTCCGGACAGACAGATCAAACCCAACAAACTATACCGTGAAGTGTGTTGAAACAGGTTGTCCTGCGAAGGTGCACGGGCACGTGCCGAAGTATAACATCCACTGGGTTGTCACGAATGTGGTCGCACATAATTGTGTGAGGAAAAACTTGTTGGTTCAAACCTAACTTCAACTCTCATTGCGCAACTCATGTATACTGAGATAGTGGAGAAAAAAGATATGAAAGCAAAACACATCCAGACAGCAGTGAAGGTCAGATGGAATTATAACATTCGTTATGGGAAGGCTTGGAGGGCTAAGCAGAAGGCTATGGAGGAAAGGTTTGGGACGTTCTTTGACTCATATGATAATGTTGTCCGTCTCCTGGATGTACTGAAGGAGAGGAATCCCGACACTTATGTTAACGTACAACATACAAGGTTGCTAAGTATACCAGGTTTCAAGGTGTTGAAACGAGTATTCTTCTCTTTCGCTATGTGCATTGAAGCTTTCCGGCATTGTCCTCCTGTGATGTTTGTGGATGGTACATTCCTGACTGGTCAGTACAAAGGGAAAATCCTGACTGCCATTGGTGTGGATGGAAACAATCAAATCATTCCACTTGCCATGGCATTTGTGGAGGGTGAGAACTTTCTGAGCTGGGTGTGGTTCTTTCGGCAAGTGAAAATTGCCATCGTGAAGGATCGACCAAACGTGTGTGTCATTCATGATAGGCATGCTGGTATATTGAAGGCCGTGAAGACTCTAAGGAATCCAACAGTAGACGAACCAACACCTTGGAAGGATTTGCAGAGCCGGTGGTGCATGCGCCATCTTGGGGCTAACTTTTTCTCACAGTTCAAGAACAAGCGGTTGATGAACTTGTTTAAAAAATTGTGCAAGCAGAACCAGGAGCGTAAATACCAATTTATTTCCCTGGGGAGAGATGGCGCCTACTTTACAGGATGTCTCCTACTTGTTGGGATTACCTTTGGCCGGTGATGCCATAGGTCCTTTAGAGGCAGAACCTGGCTGGCTTGCAAATATGCAGGCCCGTTTTCTAGCTGCGGTGCCAACTGCTACGGGCTTAAACGATGATCCTCACGGGCCACGTTTTAGGTGGTTGAGCCAGTTTCAGGTAACCTTCGTGGCCACATGACTATGTTTTTTTAGTTACCAATAGTACATCGTTCACACAATCGTATGTTTTCTATGTAGATTGTCTCATTAGGATACCCCGCAGTAGATTTGTCAGACGCACAGATTGATCGATCCCTAGAGGCATATATTCTATGGTTGTTCGGCAAGACGATGTTCACGGAGAACCACGTGACCACTGTTGATGCACGATTCATCGGTATTGCACGAGAGATAGCTGACGCACGTTGCCCTGTGGATATTGTCCAGAGGAGTTTTGGTTCTGCCGTGTTAGCAGCTACGTACAGAGGCTTGTGCAAAGGTTGCTTGTTGAAGTCTAGAAAGTCAGGTCTGGTTGGATGTCCACTATTGTTGCAGCTCTGGTCATACGAGAGATTCCCTATTGGACGACCCTATGTCTCCATTGACACACCGTTTGGGTTGGAGGACATAGCAGGGGCTTACATGCCTGCTATCGGCGACTTGCCTACTATGGGATCTGTTTGGGCACGGAGAGATGTACTTTTAAATTATGTAATTCCTTCGATTATTTTTGCCGTGCAATAGTATTACTAATGTAAATTTGTTGTCATGTACAGAGACAGTTTGCACATACCCAGGTGAAGGGCTGCTACCCGTCCTTCACGGTGTAGTTTGATAGTTTGCACGAGGATCAAGTTATCTGGGAGCCCTACTCGTATCAGACTATAACATCCAGGTATCCAGTTGGGATCTCTGCCTTATGCACTAGAGATCGGCACTACTGGATGACCAAGGCCAAGTTGGTGTTCGACGTGACGGTTGAGGAGATGGCTCTTCATAGGGTGACGGTTGAAGAAGAGTTGTATAGGATGCAGCCGGAAGGTTTTGTCGATCCAAAAGGAGCTAACAAAGTGTGCAAGCTCCAGCGATCCATTTATGGACTGGTGCAAGCCTCTCGGAGTTGGAATAAACGCTTTGATAGTATGATCAAAGCATATAGTTTTATACAGACTTGCGGTGAAGCCTGTATTTACAAGAAAGTGAGTGGGAGCACTACATCATTTCTGATAAGTATATGTGAATGACATATTGTTGATCGGAAATAATGTAGAATTATTCTACAAAGCATAAATGAGTGTTTTTAAAGAAGTTTTTCAAAGAAAGACCTCGGTGAAGCTGCTTATATATTAAGCATCAAAATCTATAGAGATAGATCAAGACGCTTGATAAGTTTTTTCAATGAGCACATACCTTGACAATATTTTGAAGTAGTTCAAAATGGAACAGTCAAAGAAAGAGTTCTTGGCTGTGTTACAAGGTATGAAATTGAGTAAGACTCAAAGCCCGACCACGACAGAAGATAGAAAGAGAATGAAAGTCATTCCCTATGCCTCAGTCATAGGTTCTATAAAGTATGCCATGATGTGTACCAGATCTATTGTATACCCTACACTGTGTTAAGCAAGGGAGTACAATAGTGATCTAAGAGTAGATCACTGGACATTGGTCAAAATTATCCTTAGTGGAATAAGGAAATATTTCTTGATTATGGAGGTGACAAAAGGTTCGTCGTAAAAAGTTACGTCGATGCAAGTTTTGACACAGATCTGGATGACTCTAAGTCTCGATCTAGATACATATTGAAAGTGGGAGCAATTAGCTAGAGTAGCTCCGTGCAGAGCATTGTAGACATAGAATTCACAAAATACTTACGGATCTGTATGTGACAGACCCGTTGACTAAAATTATCTCACAAGCAAAACATGATCACACCTTAGTACTCTTTGGGTGTTAATCACATAAATGATGTGAACTAGATTATTGACTCTAGTAAACCCTTTGGGTATAGGTCACATGACGATGTGAACTCTGGTGTTAATCACATGGTGATGTGAACTCTTAGTGTTGAATCACATGGCGATGTGAACTAGATTATTGACTCTAGTGCAAGTGGGAGACTGAAGGAAATATGCCCTAGAGGCAATAATAAAGTTATTATTTATTTTCTTATATCATGATAAATGTTTATTATTCATGCTAGAATTGTATTAACCGGAAACATAATACATGTGTGAATACATAGACAAACAGAGTGTCACTAGTATGACTCTACTTGACTAGCTCGTTAATCGAAGATGGTTATGTTTCCTAACCATAAACAAAAGAGTTGTTATTTGATTAACAGGATCACATAGGAGAATGATGTGATTGACATGACCCATTCCATTAGCTTAGCACTTGATCGTTTAGTTTGTTGCTATTGCTTTCTTCATGACTTATACATGTTCCTATGACTATGAGATTATGCAACTCCCGTTTCCGGAGGAACACTTTGTGTGCTCACCAAACGTCAACAACGTAAACTGGGTGATTATAAAGGTGCTCTACAGGTGTCTCCAAAGGTACATGTTGGGTTGGCGTATTTCGAGATTAGGATTTGTCACTCCGATTGTCGGAGAGGTATCTCTGGGCCCACTCGATAATGCACATCACTATAAGCCTTGCAAGCATTGCAACTAATGAGTTAGTTGTGGGATGATGTATTACGGAACGAGTAAAGAGACTTGCCGGTAACGAGATTGAACTAGGTATTGAGATACCGACGATCGAATCTCGGGCAAGTAACATACCGATGACAAAGGGAACAACGTATGTTGTTATGCGGTTGACCGATAAAGATCTTCGTAGAATATGTAGGAGCCAATATGAGCATCCAGGTTTCCGCTATTGGTTATTGACGGAGAGACGTGTCTCGGTCATGTCTACATTGTTCTCGAACCCGTAGGGTCCGCACGCTTAAGGTTTCGATGACAGTTATATTATGAGTTTATGAGTTTTTGATGTACCGAGTCGGAGTCCCGGATGAGATTGGGGACATGACAAGGAGTCTCGAAATGGTCGAGACATAAAGATTGATATATTGGACGACTATATTCGGACATCGGAAAGGTTCCGAGTGATTCGGGTATTTTCGAAGGTACCGGGGAGTTACGGGAATTCGCCGGGGAGTATATGGGCCTTATTGGGCCATACGGGAATAGAGGAGAGAGGCCAAAAGGAAGGAGGCCTGCGCCCCCCCTCTGGTCCGAATTGGACAAGGGGCGCAGCCCCCTTTTCCTTCTTTCTCCCCCCCTCTTTCCCCTTCTCCTACTCCAACAAGGAAGGAGGGAGTCCTACTCCCGGTGGGAGTAGGACTCCCCTTGGCGCGCCCCCTCCTAGGCCGGCCGCCCCCTCCCCTTTGATCCTTTATATACGGAGGCAGAGGGCACCCCTAAACACACAAGTTGATCCACGTGATCATATTCTTAGCCGTGTGCGGTGCCCCCTTCCACCATAGTCCTCGATAATATTGTAGCGGTGCTTAGGCGAAGCCCTAGAACAGTAGTACATCAAGATCGTCACCACGCCATCGTGCTGACGGAACTCTTCCCTGACACTTTGCTGGATCGGAGTCCGGGGATCGTCATCGAGCTGAACGTGTGCTAGAACTCGGAGGTGCCGTAGTTTCGGTGCTTGATCGGTCGGGCCGTGAAGACGTACTACTACATCAACCATGTTGTGCTAACGCTTCCGTTGTCGATCTACAAGGGTACGTAGATCACACTCTCCCCTCTCGTTGCTATGCATCACCATGATCTTGCGTGTGCGTAGGAAATTTTTTGAAATTACTACGAAACCCAACAGTAAGGACATCACCCAAGCACCGGTCCACCCACATATCAAATTATCAAAGTAAAGAACGTGAATCATATGAGCATGATGAAAACTTACTTGACAGTAATTCCTATGTGTCATCGGAAGCGCTTTGCTTTATATAAGAGTTTGTCTAGGTTTATCATTTGCTATAAAAAGAATTAGGCCACCTTGTTGCACCTTTGTTACATTTGTTACTTGTTACCTATTACGAATTATCTTATCACAAAACTATCTGTTACCGATAATTTCAGTGCCTGCAGAAAATACCTTACTGAAAATCGCTTGTCATTTCCTTCTGCTCCTCATTGGGTTCGACACTCTTACTTATCGAATGGACTACGATTGATCTCCTATACTTGTGGGTCATCAACGCCCCTGGTTGTTCACATCCAACGATAGATGACTAGTCTGATGGATGACACCATCAGTATTTTGATGCTTATTTGATATTTCATCGGTCAATTGAGTCTAATGATCTTTATCGGAAAAAAATTTGAGTCTAATGATAAGCAAACATTAATGCAACTCCAACTATAGATGGTAGTAAGACAATATTTAGGTTCTTCAGGTATTACATTAATGTACGACGAGAAGATAAGGATAAGAATTGATTAATCTCCCCCTTAATCCTCCCAAGGACCACTATATATACTACAAACACCATCACACGAAACACAAGCATTAGACCAGAAAGGACGACGCTATCTAGAAGAAGAGGATCAATTAGCTAACTACAGTACTCATTAGCCATGGCACACGACAGGAACAGCACACAGTTTCTGCGCCTGGCCGTAGCTTGTCTGTTCATGTCAATTTTCCTGTCCTCCTGCAATGCAGAGGGTATATAGTACTTCTCACTCCTTCCGTCCATGAATATAAGATTCTTTTTCTAAATCAGAGGTACATAAACATGTTTTAGTGTGTTTGTTTATTCATTTCAGTCCCTATGTAGTATATATTGAAATATCCAAAACATAGTACTACATGATGATCTTCATTCCTAATTCTTTCTTTCATATATGGAACACACACGTACTAATTATTGGTCCCTTTTGTGTGTGCGTGCGCATGCAGACAACGGCTATTATCCCAACAGATACTGCGTAGAGGAGTGGAGTTGCAGCAAGCCGGTGGGAGACGACGACCAGCTCAGGTGCCGAAACTTCTGCGTAAGCAAAGGCTACAACTTCCTCAGGAGCTACTGCGAGCACGACCCCTACCCGGAGTGCTGCTGCCATAAGTGATCTCAATTCGGTGACTTTGGGGTGATCTGCGGATAATGATGCTTGTCATGTGTTACTTAGAAAGCTATAGTTGTTTTTCTTTTTTGTGTGTGTTCATCTCATCCCATTGTAATCATCAGAGCAATTCATCATGATTGTTTGTGGAATAAAGATGATTAGTTTCTGTCACGACCACCATGACTCTATGCAGAGTAGGAAAGAAGAAGAAGAAGAAGAAAGTGCCAGAAGTAGCCTGGGCTTGCTAGGCCATGGACGATGGGATGGCGACATGAAAAGCTCAAACCAAAGGCTGAAGTGTGTTGGCCTGTACTTCAACTGAGTGGAATAGAGAGCGGCAGAACAAACATGTATCTCGAGCAATGGTACAACTATGGGGGTCCTACGTTCTGTCCATTGTCCTTTCTAAACTATAATCAGACCCCCTTGAGTTTCACGGTGTGGTCCTGGGCCTAATAGGCCAAGTCAGCCACTACGTAAGTTACGTAAAACAATCTACGTAGGTGTAGGAAAGCAGCTCATAATCAACAGGAGGCTTTTCTTTGATTTTGTTAGTTCTGGCTGTTAATATTACGCAGATGATCTTAGAGAGCATGTGGCGATTGCTGCATGCCAACCTGAATGCCCGATTCAAGTGTGGCGATTGTTCCCCTTTGTGAGGTGTCCGTACAAAATATTGCACTTCCATCTTTTTGCATGCGTATTAGTTGTTTGTGTTAACTAGTCAATGTGTGCGTGTAATGCATGTTAATTTAAAAATATATTAAATGCATGCGGATATTAAGTATGATATTATTTGCATGTTATTATGTGATTAACATTATTTTTGGCATGAAATTAACTGCACGTTAAACGAGTTGAGCGCTCGACATTGAAGCAGTCTAGATCATTGGATTGACATGATTTGATGACCGAGATTAATTGAATCTGCTCCTTTAGGTCTTTTTATATGGTATATTGGTATAGATGTTTGTGAGGGGAAACTGAATTCCTGGTCATTAATTTCTTAGGTATAGTGTGACTTCTCTATTTGTTGTTCATGGTTTTAGTTTTCTGGAACAAAATTTGGTAATGCAAAAGGTATATATGTATCTTTTGATATACGACCAAATCATGTTTTCTTGTGAGAAATTTACGTTTAGCATGGAGAGATCAAAGGCTTTATGTGAACTAATCACTCTTGGATTATTATTGGATCTGTGATCAAGACTAAGGTGTTTGGTGATACACATTAATTAGTGTGATACATACAATAAATGGCGGAGGATTTTATTTGTACTTCTGTATCAACCAATCTATTGATGAGGTTTAACCTGTCTAAATCTAAGCCTAGAATTTCTAAAAAAATGTGCTAATTTACATCAACCAAATCCTGATTATGTATCAGTGTTGCACCCAAGTGCACTTGACTCTGATCTCTCCATCAGGAAATTACAATTTATGGGTTTTCCAGCAGCTATGGGCGGTAGTGGATGTGTGTGAACACTAGTGGATTGGTGAGAGACAAGAAAAGCTGCAAAACATCCAAGACCAACTTTTTTTTTCGAGAACACCTCAAAAGGGGCAGGGGGTTCCTGCATTTCATTGAGAAGAAGAGAGTTGGTCCAGTTTATAAGGAAAACCGGACCCGAAAACCTAACATTCTCGGCTAATCAAGGAAAACTGAAAGAAAACTCAAAAAGAAAGAAAAAAAGAAAATGAGAAAAAAGGCACTAGAACTTGGGGACAGGGACAAGGACAAGACAACTGCAACATCAAGGGACATCATCAGAGCCAGACACCAAAGCACCCAAGCCCAAGGCAGTTAGGCCAGGCTCAAGTGCAACCAAAATAACTGCCACTCGCCGAAGGGAAACTGTCCATATCGAAAGACTCTTCTGACTCGGCCTCAAAGAATCATGTGCTAACATTATCAGGTGGAAAACATCCTGACAGGTCCAACTTTGACTTCCCAGCGATCCTCGCCAAAGAGCTCAACGCGCCGATCACTTGCGGTGAGAGCGGTTTTTTGTACATGTCCAGGTATGCTTGCATCTTTTGTTCTGGCCCCTCTGCTTTGCTAACCTCCGGCAACTCATCAAAAGCCTCCAACATTCTACACTCTGCACGCTTGGATGTCGGGATGTTGCATGCCTTGTTCTTCTTATCCAGACGCCCGCTCCGTTGCCCGCCATTCTTCTCCCCATGCGAAGGCACTGGGGTCCCAAGCAGAGGTTGTGGGAGCGAACAAGTAACCTTGCGGAGAAAATCCTCCAGAGATAGTGGTGCAGCTTTAGTTTGCGCCACCTTCGCAACAACATTGCACACCTCATCCATAGGCTCAACCAGAACATCAGGCGTGTTGAAACCGAGCGGCTCCTCTGGACTCTGCATCAGACGTACAAGGGAGTGCACCACAGAAGACGAGGAGGAGCCTCCATGGTGTGGCGACAGAAGAGTAGCCTCCGAGCACATAGGATCAACATATTCCTCACTCCCTACGGACGAGGCATCATGGCTGAACCACATGTCATCGCCCCAAGCGGAGCATTCCCTAGGACCAAGGATCACAGGCAAAACCTGAGGGGAAGGCGCCATTGCTTCATCAAGCATAGGATCATTAGGCCATGGATCGATGCCCACCGGCCTAGCCGAGATCATAGCAGCAAGGAGATCCTGCTCAACCGGAGCGAGAGGGAAGACACAACCGTCCACACTACGAGCCAAGCGATCTCCAAGGGGTGGCGCTAAGAGAGCCTCGGCGTATGAGCGCTGCCTAGAAGCATGGCTGGCCGGCGCGTCATGGCGATCCCCAACATCAAGTCGAGGACCATGGGAAGGCACCGTCGAGGAGAGCTTCGACAAAGGGCCAGGGCACTGACTGGCAAGATGGAAATCTTTGTAGCAACGCCAGCACTTTAGCGGCTCCTCGCAATCCTTGGCGAAATGCTTGCGGCTGAGACACCGAAAGCATCGTCCATCCATCCATCTGAGGTAGGCGGCGCGCTCAGACGGACTAACCACCGGCCGCGCCTTCGGCGGCACAGCCCGACCGCTGCTGGAAGCATTTGCACATCCCTTGCTCCCACGCACTTCAATCCATCCTCCATGGTCTGAGGAAGGAGAGGAATCCCCTCCCCCGAAGCCAAGGCTGCGTCCCGGATTACCATAGATTTGGGGCGAGTCTGTAAAGAAGAGGGCGGAGCAGCAACAACAGCATCAACCTCCGGGAAAGCCCGCACGCAGCAGGCAGACCGCGACACTCCAGCAGCGACCCGTGCAACATCGGAACGGCCGTCAGCACAAATCCCGGCGGCTGGCTCCCGGACCACAATGGATCGAAGACGAGGCAGCGGCGGAGAGGCTTCAGTCGATGGAGCTGAGTCGCCGGACGGTGGGGGCAAACCGGCGACCATCCCGGGGGACGAGCGGGAGAGCCCCGGATGCGGCGACGGCGACGGCGCATCTGGATCGGGAACCAGCCCCGATGCCGACGCGGAGGAGAGACGCCGCGGCGCGGATGGGCCGGATGCAGGGGTGGCGAGGGTGGTGGGCTTGAACGGGGGCGGAGGGATGGCAAGCGGCGGGGGCGGCAGAGGTGGGGGCGGCGGCGGCAGCGCACGCGCGTGGGGCGCGGACGTCGCGGGAGCGCTGGCCATCTGTCTTGTCAGTCCCAAACATAAGACCAACTTTCACCAGAGTAGAAAATCGGAGAGGACGTTGCTATAAATATACTCATTTGATGAGATGTCCTACCAAGTTTGCATGGCCATCGTGCAAAAAAACAAGTTTGATGGCCATCATGTAAAAAATAGGGTTTTCATAGCCATCATGTAGGCGGCGAAGGGGAGGGGGGGTGTTAGGGCGTCTCCAACGGGAACCTACAAAAATCCTCCCGCATCCATTCACAGAAGGGGGAGAGGGGCCAGTTCGCGGACACAGATGCGGAAGGCAACCATCCAATGCTAGCGGCATACATTTTGACAACAACTTAAACCAACGAAGGAAATTCGATCAAACACGGTTGGATTTCATGTAAACATGACAGATTTCATTAAATTTTATAATCAACTATATGCGGAACCAAGCCATACCTCCATTTCGAACGGACCATGCGGAACAAGCGTCTTTTCCCCCTCCCCGACTCGCACCCACCCTCCAAATCTCAACGCCGCCACACTCCCCGACTCAGCGCTGATTGTCCCTCACCTCCCGTCGCCTCTCCTCCCGCTCGTCTTTCTTCCTCACAGCCGGCCATCCCGTCGCACACACATCTAGGCAAGGAAGGAGCCCGTCGCGGACACATCGAGCGACCATACCTGCTTGCTGGGGGCAGCGGCTAAGGAGGAGTGGAGTAGTGGCTCATGGCTGGCCGGTGGCGGCCTCCCGGCCTCACATGCTGGCGGCGGCTCCTCCTTCCTTTTGCCTCTTCACAATATGCCATTTCTGAAGGCGCTCAAAGTGCAGCCCCGCGAACTCGGCCGTCATGGTGCAGACCATCGCTGTCGACAGAGAGTTATTTCTAGTAGTGGTGCCTGATGTGATCTTTTCTGGACGTTGGTGTGTGTGTGGTGCGTGATATGATCTTTTCTGCTCTCTGATTCTGATAGATTCTCGTTCTTTGATCTTATGTACCTTGAGGGCGGTCACCGAACTCATATAATTGACAACCCTTGGGGGTGGTTACCGGAACCCGTACACTTTGACAATCCTTGGGGGCGGTCACCGGAACTCGTACAAATTGCTCGACGCGATCTCCACAACCTAATTGGAGACCCCAACGCTTCCCCGAAGCTTTACATCACAATGATTGAGCTCTGAGGCACCACCAACCGTCTAGGGTGCCCAGGCACCCAAGAAGAACAAGCTCTAGGGTACCAAGCACCCAAGAGTAAAAAGCTTCTTAAACTTCACTTTCATGTATCACCGTGGAGAACTCAAACCCATGCACCCAATGCAATGGCAAGGGCACACGGAGTGCCCAAGTCCTTCTCTCTCAAATCTCATCACAACAACTAATGCTATGGAGGAAAATGAGAGGAAAAACAAAGAAGAGAACACAAAGAACTCCAAGATCTAGATCCAAGGGGTTCCCCTCACATAGAGGAGAAAGTGATTGGTGGAAACGTAGATCTAGATCTCCTCTCTCTTTTCCCTCAAGAACTAGCAAGAATCATTGGAGGGATTGAGAGATAGCAAGCTCAAAGAAGGTCAATAATGGGGGAAGAACACGAGCTCAAAGGATTAAGTTCATTGGGGAAGAAGACCCCCTTTTATAGGCGGGGGCAAATCCAACCGTTATGTGCACTGGACGCACAAAAGTGGTACTACCGCTCCAAGGAGCGGTACTACCGCTTGGGCGGAAGTACCCGAAGTATAGTGCACAAAAGAAGCATCCCGAGGTGGCAGTGCCACCGGAGCGGTACTACCTCTCGCCCCAGCGGTACTACCACTGATGTTGCAGAATACAGGGGAAAAGCGGTACTACCGCTCCTTACAACCACCCTACAACCACAGAGAGGGAAATGAGTCCAGAGGCGATAAAATAGGCGGAAGTAGCAGCGGTAGTGGCTGGCCGGTAGTACCACTTGGAGCAGTACTATCGCTCGCCACTACCGCACCCTACTACCACTGAAGCGGTAAAGAGTTCAGAAGCTGAAAACAAGCAGTAGTACCCGTGACACTGGAACCATGGAAGTACCGCGCAAGCGGTACTACCGCTTCCTAGGGCGGTACTACCGCTAGAGAGCACCAAAAAGGCCTAAGCAAAACCAATGGATGCAGGAAAGCCTGAACTGCCATAACTTCTGTAAAAGAGCTCTGAATTGAGCAAAGTCAAGGTTGTTGGATAGATGAAGACAAATACTATCCAACAACAACACTTGAGCTTGTCAAGAAGATTACCATAAGCTCCAAAACTCAACATCCATCAGAGATGTGGCAGGGGGAGTATGCCTATGAATTAGAGATGTGAAACCTCCATCAGAGAAGAATCAGCATAAACTCCAACATCTAAAACATCATAGAAGATGCATATGTGAACTCCGTTTTCGATGAACTAGAACTTGTCAAGAAGATGACCATAAGCTCTAAAACTCACAAAGAGAAACACCAAACAAGAACCAAGAAAGATGACACAAGGATGTAATGGTTTGACCTCTTTACGAACGATACAATCAAGCTACTTACTTGAAAGCCCCCCTTGATAGTACAACAATTGATCCTATAACCCGGTCTCCCAACTACCACCATGAAACCGGTAAAATAGAAAACCTATCAAGGGCAAACATTTGCCTTGCACATAGTCCACTTGAGCTAGATGATGACGATCTTGATTTTCTCAAGCTGGACCACATTTCTTGATTGCATTGGCTCGATGAAGACTAGTTGATTGCTCTCCCATACTTCACTACGGGTGAGCCACTCTTCGGCATATCTTCACAAGTCCATTGTCACAACAATGGACGGCAAGCTTCAAGCATGATTTCTTCGTGATGCTTCACTTGAACTTGCACATGGGTTGTATGAGATCTCCCTCTCGACGCAAGCCCATGGAAACATACCTAACCCACAAGAAACTCTCACGTAGACCATGGATTAGTGCACAAAGTGTAATGGATAATTCTTTCCTTACCATGCGATCACTTGATCCCGCATGGTACTTCTTCTACGCTTTGTGTGTTGATCAACTTGAATCACTCTTTGACTTAGTCTAGATCAACCTTGTATCATGTCTTCTTTATGACCAATCTTTGGATAATTCCTTGAATAACACCTTGGTCACCACATAAACTCCTTGAAACCAACAAATGGACTTCAAGAAATGCCTATGGACAGATCCTATGAATATAACTCAAGGCAACCATTAGTCCATAGAGATTGTCATTAATTACCAAAACCAAACATGGGGCACCACATGTTCTTTCAATAAGGATGGAATCGACCCGTGCTACTAGAATGGAACCAAGAGAACAAAAGCTTCTTTTCAGCTCCGCCTCGGCGCTCTCCAGCTCTGCTTCTGTAACCTCCGCCTCTGGAGCCACGAGAAGCGAAGCTGTCCGCCTCCCTATCGTTGCCAAGCGGCTAATCAGCGGACGATGTTCAGTCCACCATACTTGTCTTCAACGGGAGGAGAAGAGCGGTGGCCTTCCTGGGACCCGAGCAACGGCGACCTACCGTGCACTACTCTTCCACGCTGCCGGCGGCGCCCGTGGACATGTGGACTTCGTGGTCGTTGCGGCGGGGCGCGGCCTCAGCGGCGTCCTCCTCGTCGTCGGTCTCGTCGAATACCGCCTCGTTCGTCTCGTTGTCACACTCCTTGCCGACGGCTGACACCTCCGCCACGCACTAGCGGTACCGCCAGCGGGCGAGACAGATGTCGCGGGCGGTGCGGTACGACTCGAGCAATGCCTCCTGCTCCACCATGTCCGCGTTCGGTGGGACCGCCCTACTGGCGAGCCGCTCCTCCATCTGCAGATGCTCCTGAAGGAGATGGTGGTTGTAGGCGGCATCGACATGCGCCTCCCGAAACTGCCCCTCCCGCTCCTCCCATAGCATGTCCACATAATGGGCACTGGTCTCGTCAATGGTCAAGGTGCAGTGCTCCAACTGCCAACCGGCCAACCAGTCCGCAGCAATAGTGGCCATCTCCTTCTTCTGGTCTGGCGTCAGCCCATCCCAAAGCAGTAGCGGGGGTTAAGGCCTCACCAACGAGGACAAGGATGACTAAGCCTAGATGCCCCCAGGGCCGGCCCTGAGGGGGGGCAGGGGGGGGCGACCGCCCCGGGCCCCCAAGGTCAAGGGGCCCCCTCCCCAAGGCACATATGTAGCCGGCCCAGTGAGGCAGGCCAGGGATGCAGGGATCGCACAGGCCAGGCCGCCAGGGACGCAGCTTTCCTTTAATCTTGCAGACGCAAATCACGCACGTAGACGTGGCTTGCCTTCTTCTATCGTGACAATTCCTCAACTAGTGGATCTGTAGGTGTATGTCGTCATGTACAGACGTAGTCCATTCTCCCTTCAAAATTGAGATCTTTATTCCATATCTTCAGGCCCCGATCTCGCGAGTTTGTTTCTATCGGCCGCAGCGATTGCTGAGTCGATGGTTTGCTCAAGCCTGATGCGATGTCCCAATTGCTGGACGCCATTGCACATGGCCTCCCGCCTGCCGCCAGGGCCATGCACCAGTCCACTTTGCCTCATCGTCGCCATCGTCCGATCACGGACGCTGATCCAATCGATTTCAGGTATATCATATTACGTTTCTCACAATCTCAATCGTATTGCTAACTAACTAATTTACTTCCGCATACACGATGTATATCTTGCGTCATTCAACCTATAAAATATTTTTTCTTTAACTAAGTGTCTTTACGTATCATTTTGTATTTGTGTATATTAATCAGAATCCAAATACAACACGACGGCCGCGCTACATGCTACTACAAAATTCCTCCGTTTGAATTTATTAGGCTACTTCAAATGTTGAGCCTAAAGCAGGTTTAAATTTAACTCATAAAAAATATGAGTTATATGCCAAAAAACTATCATTGGGTTAGTATTCCATGGATGTTTTGAATGTTCTATATTTTGTGATATATAACACATAGATTATTAGTCAAATGTTAGGTCAAAAGTAGGCTAAAAACCCTACGAGGACTAATAAATCCGGACAGAGAAAGTACCGTATCGAGCATACAATGCTGAAATAACACAACTCGTCATGGGCAACACTTTTGGATCTCACAAAAAGGATCATCCAAACATAATTTCGTAGATACAATTGTGGGGATAACTATAGGAGCGAAGATGAGGTTGTGATTTAATAAATCACGTATCCGTTGCTATTATTATAATTTATATATAATATAAGGGGCCCCAGGTTCTAGATTCGTCCCGGGCCCCCAAAATCTCAAGATCGGCCCTGGATGCACCTACTAATAAATCCGGACAGAGAAAGTACCGTATCGAGCATACAATGCTGAAATAACACAACTCGTCATGGGCAACACTTTTGGATCTCACAAAAAGGATCATCCAAACATAATTTCGTAGATACAATTGTGGGGATAACTATAGGAGCGAAGATGAGGTTGTGATTTAATAAATCACGTATCCGTTGCTATTATTATAATTTATATATAATATAAGGGGCCCCAGGTTCTAGATTCGTCCCGGGCCCCCAAAATCTCAAGATCGGCCCTGGATGCACCTACTAATAAATCCGGACAGAGAAAGTACCGTATCGAGCATACAATGCTGAAATAACACAACTCGTCATGGGCAACACTTTTGGATCTCACAAAAAGGATCATCCAAACATAATTTCGTAGATACAATTGTGGGGATAACTATAGGAGCGAAGATGAGGTTGTGATTTAATAAATCACGTATCCGTTGCTATTATTATAATTTATATATAATATAAGGGGCCCCAGGTTCTAGATTCGTCCCGGGCCCCCAAAATCTCAAGATCGGCCCTGGATGCACCTACTAATAAATCCGGACAGAGAAAGTACCGTATCGAGCATACAATGCTGAAATAACACAACTCGTCATGGGCAACACTTTTGGATCTCACAAAAAGGATCATCCAAACATAATTTCGTAGATACAATTGTGGGGATAACTATAGGAGCGAAGATGAGGTTGTGATTTAATAAATCACGTATCCGTTGCTATTATTATAATTTATATATAATATAAGGGGCCCCAGGTTCTAGATTCGTCCCAGGCCCCCAAAATCTCAAGATCGGCCCTAGATGCACCTGAGACCGCCGACCGCCGTAGTTTCAGTTTTTTCATGTTTTATTTTAAGTTATTATTAATGTAAGTGGACTCTGGCATACGTTTGAACTACCAAGTTTATTTATTTTAGGTTTTTATTTGGATCTAGTTTCATTTCATCTATAATTTGAGATGCTCGGCTGCATTGGACGCACTTACGTCACCCCGGCCAAAACAGAACACACTCTTCGCTCGGCCGACCTAAACAAATAAAAACTGGGTATGTTTGAGTTAGCGGTTGGAGTTGGTCTAATGCCTTGTACAATACTAGATGCTTAGAAAAATAAACCGGCTTTTTCTGAAGCACCAGTGCCCATTTCTATAGAAGAGACATATAATTAAACATCTATCATATACAAATAAGCACATATGTATAAGAAAAATCCGATTCATTTCTCTAAACACCTCCCCTAAGCAGCTTGCATTACACAAGGCCTAAAAGGGAACGCAATTTCCTGCAACAACGACAACACCTGCTAGAGTTGCTCTTATTAAGTTCATAAAAAACTTATTTTATATCGAAATAAATAAGAACTGAATTTGAGACAACAAGACCAACGCTCAATAACAGACCACGGATCAGTTAAAGAAAAAAAAACAGAGCGCGGATCGAAAACCAAAAGAAATCATTTGTCTCTTCCTCCTACCCGGACTATTCTACTACTACTACTGATGCTCAGCCTCAGGAGCGGCATGACGAAGGATGCCGCGGCGCGGCGGTCTTCATTTGCCATTCGAAACTGCTCCACGGACCACGCTGGAGTTGCTTCTCGGCCATATATGCACGTCCGGCTGGATTTACTTTTCGTGTGTGAGTCGTGCATTATTTTCTTTTATTTTTTTGCATCATTTGAGAGAGGCGAGGCGCCTGATGAAGATGTCGTATGCGTCGTCCCTGTCGAGCATGCTCACCCGAACGTACCTGGGGTCCGCGCCGAACTGGTTCCCGCTCCTCGTCAGGATCTTGTGCCCGCGGAGGAACCCCGCGCAGTCCTCCACGTCCTCCCTGTCGCACCGCAGCCACGCGAACGCTGCGAAAAGAGATCGAACAATGGCGCGAGGCGAGTGAGAACCGAGACCATGCGAGACATCCGGGCGAGCGTACGACATGCGTACGTACCAGGGTTATTGGCGGCCGTCTCGTTGGCGAAGTTGCAGCGGCCGGAGGTCTCGGCGGGCAGGCTGAAGATGCCGGAGGCGGCGGCGGCCTCGCGCAGCATCCTCCAGCGCTCCACCATCTTGCGCCGCCCGAAGTCGAACAGCCGGTGGCGCGAGGCGTCGCCGTCGACGTAGCCGTCGGAGACCGCGCTGAGCACCTTGGCGGCGCGCAGCTGCGAGTCCTTGGACACGCCGATGGTGTTGAGCTCCACGAACTTGGTCATCCGCCGCGCCACCTCCCGGTCCTTCACCAGCGCCCACCTGAATGCTCAACCATCGCATTTCGGTTCAGGTTCGGCAGTTCAGACTTCAGAGTAACACTCTTGTCTGAGGTGAAGTTGCAGCGAGCGACACTTACCCGATCCTCGTGCCGGCGTGGCCCGTGCTCTTGGACACGGTGAAGAGCATGATGTCGTGGTCGGCCCGTCGGGTGATGGGCGTGTACTGCGGCCAGTAGTAGGCGAGGTCATGGACGGCCTTCCCGGCGCCGGAGCTGAGCACGGCGTCGCGGATGGCGCCGTCGGGGTTGTTCGGGGAGCAGACCAGCTCGATGTAGGCGTCGCCCACGAACGAGTTTGCGTCGCCGGCCCAGCGGAAGAGCCCGGACCGGAGGAAGTCCGTGACGGCAGGGTACGACTGCATCCATGATCCATGATCAGATTCTTTCAGTGAATTTTATGTGAACTTATCCACTGAAGCAGATCGAGCCAGTGAACTGATGACTCGCTCACATTATCATAGTTCAGATTCAGATCCTCAAGAAAATAAACTATGTTTGAATAGCTAGTTCTCAGATAACCGGTTCTGTTTAAACACGAAAGCTGTTATAAGAATCTAAAATTTTGTTTGGGCAGCTTTTCAGTTTTTGAAAAACCGAAGTATTCAAAAACCACAGTATTCTTATGTGCGGAAAACAAATACTAAAAACCGTAGTTTTTCTCATGTGTGTCAAGTCCACCGAAGCGTTTGTTTTGCTGTAGTTTTCTTACAGATAACAATGGTGCATGCTAAGGGCATCTTTAACATGGACCTCAAACCACCCGTAACCGACTCGACGGCACGGTCCGGACGTTTTGTGTACCATTCAACGCGGGCCTATATCGGTTCGCTCGGTCTGGACGCACATTTTTCGGCAAACCGGAGACAAACTAGGGGGCTTTGCGGGCGTTCGGACCATTGCCACACCCACGACTGACAGCCCTGGCCCACAAAAAAAAACCACCCTCGCCCGCACACACTTCCCATCCCGCTGCCAGCTGTCCACATTCATGCCGCTGGAGAGCGGCCGCTCCGCATCGATGCCGGCGCAGAACGGACGCAACCTCTCACCGCCGGCATTGAAGCGGCGCACTCGCCGAGAGAGAGCTGCACTCCCAGCTTAACACTCCTCCTCGCCACATTCAAACGGCCACATACTGCCCGCCTTCCCTCATTAAACACGCGTGTGTGTCGAGAAACCTACTTTGGTCACACGTCCGTTCGTGAGCAGCCCGTCATTAAACACAACGTCGGTCAGCTCCGGCCATCCACTCACTATCTAGATGATGCCAGACGCCGGGCAAAATCACACACACTCCGCTCCCATCTGCTTCTTGAACTATTTTCTCTATAATCTTCATGGCATCCGGCGAGCAGGAAGAAGAGTTCTCCGACAAAAAAGCCGGCTGGGTGGCCCGTCGAGCCCGTCGGATAAGTGCCAGACAACTCCTTGCTCCACCCCCTTGACGCTCCAGGTCGCTGCAGGCCAGCTCGTGGAGGCAGAAGGTCCAAGCCGGCACGTCGTTCAACAACTTGTCGCTCCAAGCCAGCTCGCCGAGGAGTGGCGAATTGCTCCAAGCCGGCACACCGTGTTTGTATGAATTTCGTCCGGTTAATTCAGACAGTGGTTCAAATGTATGCAGAGAGCGTTAGATGGACGGCTTCCATATCCTTGTCCGTGGAGTGGTCTCCTGTCCACATACAGGAATCGATGCAAATTTACAGATCAATGTTGGAGATGTCCTAGCTCTGCAACACCTAAAAAGCAGCACGGCGGGATTAATCCAGCATGTGCTAGTGTAGGACCGGATTAATCACCTTCTGTCTCCTATAGTCATGTGTAAGAGTGTGCTCCAACGAGCTAGCTTGGTTCGTGCACGTACACGGCGACGTCAACAGGCTAAGCTCTCCCCGACGATTTCTCTTTCAGTTTTGAAATAAGTGGTTAGGACCTCTTTTTTGCAGAAAAACTTCAGCATGAGAGATACCCCAGTAACTTGAACTACATTAATGTTTTAAGCCAAACACGTCAAAACATTTAATACCAAGTTTACTCCCAAACACATCCTAAAATGTGGATAAGTTGAACTAGGTTCTACAAAAAAACAATCCGCAAAAAATGAGTTTTTGGAAAAACCACAAATAACCGCTTTCCTATAATACCAGTTTTCTACGCACGTGTAGATGGCAAGGGACTCCGACGTCCTCGTCGTAGTGAGCGACTGAGCTACTGCCGCTGGCTTGTAACCTCCAGCAAGCCCGTGGCGGCGTGTTGTTCCGGGCGCCCATTGACAACTGCGACACCATCGACGACAGTATGTTGCTCCCGGCGCGAGCGGTGCGGCCTAACGCCCATGACGATAGCTGTGACATCATCTACTTGACACCATGGACGGCGGCGTGTTGTTCTCAGGCGTGAGCGGCATGACCTCCTCGGCACCCATGGTGGCGACGACTGCGACACCATGGACGATGGCATGTTGCTCTTGTGCAGCGCCGCTCCTCAGCGTCCATGGCGACGGGTATGGCACCAACGTGTTGTTCTCGACGCCAGGAGCACGGCCGCCTCAGCGCCTATGGCGACGACTATGACATCGGGACGCTGCTTCGGTGTCGTAACTGCACATGCAGTTGGGTCATTGACATGTGGGCCAGCTGTCTGTTAGGCTCACATGTCAGTGACCCAACTGCAGGTGCAGTTACGGCACTGAAGCTCCGTCCATGACAGTGATGGAGGCATGCTGCTCCTGCAGCAAGCAATGGGACCTCCTCGACGTGGTGACTGCTGCGACACCCGCGGGTCAGAGAGCCATTTTACTATGGACAATAGTCTCCCGCCTGAGACCATTGGCACGTTGCCCAGACAGATGAGACCATTGGCATGGTGCCCGGACGGCCCATCGTCTGTGCTTGCAGCAGGATGAGTACGGAGACTATTAGGCCAACTTCAACACGACCCCATTTTGTCCATGCGTATTCGTTTAAGTCTAAACGGACAAATACGATGGCCCAACGCAGCGACCCATCCTATTTTTCTACCCGCTCTGTGTCGCTCGGATCTATTTTCGTTCTAAATTTGGGTCAGATTCGGGTCCAAAGCAAACAAAATCCGGGCGTTTTCTGAATCCATGTGGTCCGGCTATCCGTTGCATGTGAGCCATGGCCCGTTTGTCATCGAAACAAGAGGGGGCCACCCACCCACACATCTCTCTCTCTCTCCTCTTTTCTCTATTTCTCCCCCACCGATGCCGACCATGGATGCCCACTAGTCCACCTCGACGCCGCTGCCGAAGGTCAGCCACTCCACTGCCCTGTCGTCGTCGCCCTCCCCGGGTACTCGTGCGTGCTGCTGCCCTGCACGACGAGCTCCGGCATGGCGCCCTGCTGCTGCTCCAGCCGCCGAAGAACTTGGGCACGACAGCGACGGCCGAACCAGCGTCCGTGCTCCACCGTGTTGTGCTCGCGCTTGTCGCCATGGTCGCGGGGCAGCAGCAGGTGCTGCTCGAGCTCGTCGCCCGTGCCGGAGCCGGTGGTCCTCTCGCGGGCCAGCAGCAGGTGCTGCCAGAGCTCGTCGCCCATGCTCCAGAAGGATGGCGCCACCTCGTGATCCTCTCGCGGGCACTTCCTGAGGAGGAAGACGGCGGCAGTGGAGGGCGCGGAGGAGCAGGAGAAGACGACGGGGTGGTGCCGGAGCCGGTGGCCGCCAGGATGGAGGGCCCGGCCTGGCTGAGTAGCCACTCCACAGTCTGCCCGTCGGAGTTGAGCCCTAGCTCGCGGGTGAGCTGCAACACGCGCGCCGCGCACATGCCGCCCACGCCGTTCACCTCGCCGTGCCGATCCTTGGCAACCTTCGCCGCCCCCCGCCTTTCTCGGCTTTGGCATCGCGCTCCTGGAGCTCACGTACACGCTCGCCGTGCACATGCCGCCCGCGCCGTTCACCTCGCCGCGCCCGCCTTTCTCGGCTTCGGCATCACGCTCCTGGAGCTGACGTACGCGCTCGCCGCTCGACCCCAAGGCAGTGCTGCTCCGCTCGCTGCGCTCTGCAGCGGCCGTACCGCCCCCACCAGGTGTTCGACGATATGCCGGGGTGAACATGTCACCAAATGAAGCAGCACCGTTGGGTTCATACGCTCTGTCCGGACGCCGAAGTCTGTCCGCTGTCTGTTTTAACGCCCAGACAAATAAAATGTGGATAAAAACAGATTAAAAAAATGGGTTGTGCGTTGAAGTTGGTCTACGTCGCGAAGCTCAAATCCAAGCTCCGCGGAATCTGTAGCACATAATACTACCCGTGTGATTAAGCTCATGTTGCTCCCCAACAAAGAACTACTCCCTCCGTTCGGAATTACTGGTCTCAGAAATGGATGTATCTAGAACTAAAATACGTCTAGATACATCTATTTCTGTGACAAGTAATTCCAAACGAAGGGAGTACCTACATAATCACATTTTAGTTTTTCTCGATCCAAATAAGGATTTATATATACTCCCTCCATCCCAAATTAGTTAACTCAGATTTGCTTCACTTTTTTCTTGAGTTTAGAGTTGCTTGGGTGTGCGACCATCCACTAATAAAGTGGCACATGTTCTGAGGGTGGTATCAAGTCATCGTGTAAAATCTGGCTCCCCGTGTCTCTCGAGTGTGTTAGCTCGGGGATTGTTTCGGATTGGGCCCTAAACTTTGAATAAAGCAACAACGTTCCTCTAAAATTTTTTTTGTCTGGATACAGATGTATCTAAACATGTTTATCTTTTTGTGGGTAATATTTAGACATGTTTTAGTTAGATACATCTATACCTGACAAATACTCCCTCCGTCCGAAAATGCTTGTCATCAAAATAAACAAAAAAAATTGTATCTAGAACTAAAATACATCTAGATACATCCCCTTTTATCCATTTTGATGACAAGTATTTTTAGATGGAAAGAATATAAGCCAACTAATTTGATACGGAGGTTGTACTTATTGACAGAAAAATTGAGTATAAGCCCTCCTAAAATCTGTTTTCCACAATCTGGCGAACTCGCGTGCCAGAGAGCCATTTTTAGGCCCCGTTCGGTGTCCATCCGCTCCACTACTGAGCCATTTTTAGGCCCCATGTCCATCCGCTCCACTGCTCCGCTCCGGGAACGGACGAAGCTGCAGTGAAAAGTTTTGGAGTGGGTGAAACGATGCTCCGCGGATTTCAAGGAGCCGGCGCATTGCCGAATAGGGCCTTACTCTGGCTGAGACCATTGGCACGGTGTCCGGACGGCCCAGCCCCTGCGTCTATGCTTGCCATTGGCATGGCGAGCGGCAGGATGAGTACGGAGTCTTCCGGGTGACCAACATAGCACGTCGCGAAGCTCAAATCCAAGCTGGCTTGCCACGGGACAGTGTACACACTTGATAAATAATGGGGCAAATTCACTATCCATCGTGATTTACCCGGGCAACGTGGAAAACAATGGGCTTCGGCTAATATTTAAATAATGACTAATTAACATATGAAGTGGTAATTCTAAAAAAAGCTGGGGTGGAAGGCGATTCCGGCGATTCCGATAGAATCGCCAAAAAAACTGACCCTATATAAGCCTACAAAGTGCACTCCCTTGACCAAGCGTAATGTGCAGCAGTCATGGTCTGCCATTCCCTTCTTCCAAGAAAAATACTCGAGAGAAATCGAGCAGTCACAGACTTGTTCTCTCCTAAAAAAAGGAAAAAAGAGCCTGTTGGGCACCAACGGGGCACTTCGGCTGTTTCCTTTCTCACACCCAAAGAAATGACATTTTTTTTTACAACAAACTTGCTCAAGCGTTACACTCACGTATTTTTTTAATGAAGAAATGACTTTAGTGGTATTGTTGGTGAAAAAAAAACAAAATTAGCACTATATTAGTGTGAATATATTCAATTATGAACCCAGGCTCATCTGCTCTTAATGAACAGAAAAATCAAAAGAAAATATAGAAGAAAATTCAAAAGAAAAATCTCAATTTTTTTGTCAACTAAGACACTCATATGCGTGATGTCCTGAAAAATTTCATCATGTTTGGACATCTGAGGACCTTATAGCAAAATAGACAAAATCGGTCTTAACATTGCATGAAAAGTAAACTTTCTCATGGACCCTACTTTTTTCTGCCGAGAGCTACTCATATGTGCAAACACAACCAAATTTGACTCGGACATCACATACTCAAACGTCTTCTTATGCCAAAATAAAAATAATCAGTTTCTTTTAAAAATTTGCTAGTATTTTTTTTATTTTACTGTTCACACAAAGGAGCCGGATCGCCCTGTCCATATATTAGTGTTACTATTCCCTCTATATTTTCCTAAAAAATTGTTTTTCCTGCTAAGATTTTTTACAGGTTATTTAGATGAAAATTTTATACGAGTATGTCAGTAGGTCAAGTTTGTTCGAAAAAAGTTTCAAATATTTTTTACTTTTATTTCTCTGAATTATACAATTAGGCTCAAGCCTGTCCAGGCTTCACAAAAGTTCTGGCTCCGCGACTGAATCCAAGCTCCATGAAATCTGTAGTACATAATACTACTCGTGTGATTAAGCTCCCATTGCTTCCCAGACAAATAACTACTACATACTAGTCCATTTTTTTTTCTCGATCCATTCCAAGCAAGAGTTTATATATACTTATCTCAACAGAAAAACTAACTAAAACTGGTTTTCCTAAAAATCCTCCCAAAGCTGGTTTTCCACAATCTAGCGATCTCTAGGAGAGTGTTGGGATCTCCTCCGCTCCCAGCTCCTGGATGGTTGTCTGAGGCTCCATCTCCCAAATCAGGAGTAGATATCATGTTCGGCAGCTAACTCCACTCTCTACAGTCAGCTTGGTGTGGTTCAGGTAGACGCTGCATGCGAGCGAGAAAATTGGATCGAGTGAGCCCGCAAGTTAGGCGTGTTTGGTTCATAAGTTTTAGGACTTTTTTTAGTCCCAACTTATAAGTCTCAAGTCCCTAAAAAATTCCTACCTGTTTGGTTCCTGAGACTTATAAGTCTTTATAAGACCATATTACAACTATAAGTCTCTATAAGTTCCTCCTTGAAAGTCTTATTTCATAAGTCTCAAATGCCCACTTTAAGTCCCTATAAGTCCCTTCTGTTTGGTTTAGATGGTACTTATAGGGACTTATTTAAGTCCCTAGACCAATAAGTCCCTGGAACAAACACCCTCTTAGTCTGTTAGTGGCATGTGGAGCTCGGTTTCCTGCTGGATTGAACTACAGTCTGCTCCGCTCCACTCTTCATGCTCCATGGAGTTGTAGCATTCGGCACCGCTCCGCTCGCTCCGGAAGCAGAGCTGGGGAGTGCCGGAGCGGAGTGAGGGGGTGTTTGTTTAAAGGGACTTTTTTGTATAGGGACTAGAAAAAGTCCCTCTTAGCTTTTTAGAGACTAAACTAGGCATTTGAGACTAAATGAAGAAGACTCTCAAGGAGTCTTTTTGGGACTTTTCCAACAATGCCCCTCCATGCACCTATTGGCCCGCCACCCCACGGTGTTGTTTAATTGTTATTTTTTTATATACTAGAGGCAACATGGTCATTTAATAAACTCTAGAAAGGGACTAGGGACTTTTTAGTTTCTGAAAACAAACAGGGAGAGACTTTTTAGGGAAGAGACTTTTTAGTTAGGACTAGAAAAAGTCCTAGGACCGGAGAACCAAACACCACCTGAATCCAAACACGCTCTAGGCAGCAGGTTTTATCCGCTGTAGCGTCTTGTTCTTTTGCAGTAGGTTGTGGCCTGCGTGCCCTTTATCTTGTTGTGTCTATTCTATCCGCCGTCGGGCTGCCGATACTGTGTGTGTTTCTGGGACTGGTGGTTTTGTTTGACTTTATTTGTAAAGTTGGGCATATGCCTTTCTCTAAAAAAGGTAGTAAGTTTTTGCTCCGCAGTTAATTTCGATGGCCAACAACAGCTGCAACAACAACAAAGCCTTTAGTCCCAAACAAGTTAGGATAGGCTAAAGGTGAAACCCCATAAGATCCCTGCAGTTAGTTTCGACAGTTGTATTTCCATTAAGCGAATAATGGAAAGGGGTAAAACTCGGTTGGAAAAAAGGGAAAATAAACTATGGGCTAGACACTGGCACCCCATTACTGAGCTGAGCTGAGCACATGACTAATCACCAGATGTGGAACACACACATGACAATGGAATCTTAGCAACAGAGTGCCCTGCACTTTCCTGTTTCCCCAGGTTAAGTACACAGATCAATCATGGCACATGAGGTTAAGCACAAGCCGCAGACGGCGCCGCCGCCACGCCATGTGTTAGCCATACTCTCATCATCAGCACATGCCGACGGAAATTCGCGGGGACAAGGAGTTCGGAGTCCCATCTCTGCTCTGCTGCCCTAATAACATGCTAAAACTCCCCGGGACTGAGATTCAGATCTGGTTCTAGAAGCCCATGCCCATGATTGCTTACAGGGACACTCGTCGGTCGGCTCACCGGCAAATCGCCGTGATGCCTTGCCGGCCCTACGAGAAGTCTCATCACGCCATAGGGTTAACCACCATGTGGGCGCGGTGGTTCTGGGACAAGAAAATGGGGACAGAGAGAAATCGGTGGCACCATCGGGTGTCCCCCGCTGTCCTAATCTCTCTGCCCCATCTCCTCATCATTTTTAGTGGGGAATGATACGATATTGACAGGCCCTGGCATCCTTGTCACACAACATTTCATCTCCCCGATGCACTTGCCATTGGTTTATGCCACCCAAGATCCGGTGTGCCTTTGTGTTGTTAAATCTGAACTTTCGAGGAATTTTTTTTGGTGGTGGTATCGCACTTACCGAGTAGTAGGGCGCCGTGGAGACGACGCTGGTGGGCTCGGCGGCGTCGGCGGGCGACAGGGCGTAGAGCGCCGCCATGAAGAGCTGCGTGGATCCGGTGCCGACGAGGACGTGGTAGCCGTCCACGGCGGCGTTGCCGACGGTGCGGTGGAGCCGCCGCACCTGCTGGTCGAACAGAGGCTCCATGAACCAGCATACGTTGCCAACGTCTGAAAAGTAGGACATCGTCTGCCACCCCGGGATTACGAGCTCCGCCGCGTCGCCGGTCTCCCGCCAGAAGGCCTCAAACATGGTCGGGTCCCCGCTGCAGCCGACAGAACGAATGTCAAACGCGTTTGTAAACTGAGATGAGATGGGAATAGATTCGAAGTTCTTTTAAAAAAAGAGGTGAGAATAGATTCGAGCGCGGGCGGCCATCAACTATGATTCGAGCTCATGTGGTGCTGCATCGATGGCGGGAATAGACTAGTTGCGAAAATGAGAGCAAAATCATGGCGACAGGTACATGCACCGCGGATGAATCTGGCATCGATCGGCCCCAGATCGGCATCCATTCCTCCTTGACATTGACACTGAACAGGGACATGCTCCGCCGGGCGGAACGCCCATCGCCGGCTCTTCACATTGCAGATATTTTGATGCACAAATTTACCACAGAAAAAATTACGAGGAACAGGGGCTTACTGGTCTAGATTAATAACAGAATCGGAGGTTACTGAAGGCTTCCCGGTCGACGGCGCCCTCGCCGCCGCGCCGCTCGTGCCCGGCGGCGGGGCGCAGGCGTGATGTTGCTGATCAGGAGAGATGACACCGGGGTGGTGCGGGTGGCTGACGATGTACTGGTGGAGTAGGAGCGGGAGTGCGGCGACATTCAATGCGACAGACACAAAGATGAAGACTCGCCATAGTGGCATGCGCCCCGCCGGCCGCCTCCTGCCGGAGGTCTTGGTGGCGGAGCATACGCTGCCGCCGCCTCTTGGCTTCGCTCCTCGGAGCGCCGGGCCGCCGCCGTTCGCGGTCACAGCGTGTTCCTCTCGGCAGGGCGCGCCACCGCTGCCGCTGCCTCGGGGAGAGGCGATCACGTGCGCCGACGGCGGCATTAGGCCGCCGTTCACTTGGAGCTCCGCCGACGTGCGCCGTCGGGGCGCCGCCATGACGCCCGGAGGAATCGATGCTTTTGTGGTGTGAACCAGCCCAGCAAAAATCGAAAAAACAACAACTGTCTTTTGGCGAGAAAGGGCTCTTCGACCGGCTGGAATCAGCCGGGGTTTTGGGAAGAAAGATCTCCCTCCTGTTTCAGCTCGGACCTAGGACCTCGGAGCTGATTTACTTTGAGCAAGTAATGAACCGCTCTCCCTCCTCTCTCTCTCTCTCTCTCTCTAGCGCTGAGGTGACTTCGCTGGCGCACAGGCCACTCTCTCTCCTGTTGGGCTGTGACTTTGAGCAGCTGAAGCACTGGAGCAGTGATGAGGACGAGAGAGGAGGTGGGGCAAGGAGAGAGAATAGACGTCTGTGGGATGGGAGGGGTCGACGGAGACCCAGAGCGTCCAGCCTGCCGTTCTGGCTATGGCGCAGAGGTAGAGGGAAGAGCAGCCGGCCTCCACTGCACGGCTTTATTTATATTCCTTCTGTTTATGTTCAGAGGTCCAGGGAGCGGGCCCTATGGATGTGCACTGCCCATAGCTCCTACTTCAGCGACAGCGAGGAATTGTCAAATACTCGTTCTATAACGTAGTTTTTTATTAAAAAAACTCAAACCTTATAAACTTCGATCATATTATAGAGAAAAATATATTTGAAATATCAAATGGATATCATAAGAGACATTATGAGTTCTATTTTCATATCATAAGAAACTCGGCTGGGCAGCCGTTGGATCAAAAGCATGCTGAGATTCGTGCTGTTGTGTAGTTGTACTGTCTTTTTAAGGCTTGTAGTTGTACCGTCACGTTTTTTTAAGGTGAAGTCAATTTTATTCATCAAAAATCACAGAGTGGGGGATACAATTCAGGTCATAAGGTTGGCCAAACCAAACGTGGTGCCTTAGATTCAACGAGAGTGAATACTTGTCTAGACTATGTGATGGGGCACCCCTCTGGTATTTCTTTGGCTCATCTTGTGTCTTCTGTATACAAAAAATCTCAAAAAAATTCACTGTGTTTGGACTCCGTTTGGTATTGATTTTCTGCGAAGTAAAAAACAAGCAAAACGATAGCAACTGGCACTGGGCACTATGTCAATAGTCTCAAAAAATAATATAAAGTTGCTCTAAAATGATTGTAAAACATCCAAAAAGATAATATAACAACATGAAACAATAAAAAAATTATAGATACGTTGGAGACATATCAACATGCCAAGTTTAATTCCTACTTGCCCTCGAGTAGGTAAATGATAAAAACGGAATTTTGGATGTGGAATGCTGCCTAACATGTTCAACACATATTCTTTTCTTTTGTAGCATGGACATATAGACTTTTATATGATTCAAAACAATAGTCTAGTTTTGACATGAAGGTTTCAATACTTGAGCATATCAACAAGCAACCATGTCTTTAAAAATATCAACACTAAAGCAAGTTATCCCTAGCCCATCATGCTCAGTAATTGATCCATTCATGAAACACACTCGCATATTAGCTATACCCAATGCTCAAGTACGATTATAGTTATAGCTGGCCAAACGGGCCATGCTAACAGGCCAACCCGGTAGCATGCAGGACCGACACGACCCAGGCTAAACGGGCCAGGCCCGGCACGCGACACGCCATGGGCCGTGCCTGGGCCTGGAGGCTAGGCACGCAGGCCGGCACGGCATGGCCCGTTTATGTTTTTTTGAAAAATATAAATATATATGTCCTATATAAATACCTAATACCCTAATATGTTTAATATTTTCATAGTGCATGCGTATTTTATTAGTGCTTGAATCTAAGTAGTAGTAGTGTTATAGTGTAGTCTTTGTATTTTTTGTATCCTTTTGTAATTATAGAGTATGTCTTGTATTCTTTTATTCTTTCAGATGGGAGTTTTAATGATGTACATGTGCTAATAAAACTCTAGATTTATCTCACATAATAGTCTACCAAAATTTGCAATTTTCTACATTTTTTGGCCTTTTTTTTGCTGTTTTCAGAGGTATTACGAAGAAAAAGAAAAAAATCACGCCAGACAGGCCAGCGTCCTCCAATGGGCCGGCGTGCCTGGGCGTGCCGCGTGCCGGCCCACGTAGCCTACGTGCCGTGCCTGGGCTGCTAGCTCCCGCCCGTGGGCCGGCATGGCACGACTCAGTTATTATTCGTGCCAAGACGGGCCGTGCCGTGCCAGACACGTTTACGGCGGGCCGGACCGTGTCGTGCCGGCCCGGCCCGTTTGGTCAGGTATGATCATAGTGCCCCTTAGTTGGTGCTTTATAAGAGAAGATGAAGACTCAAATAAAATAAAAATTGCATAAAGTAAAAAAGAAAGACCCTTCACAGAGGGAAGTAGGGATTTGTAGAGGTGCCAGAGCTCAAAGCGAAAAAATAGAGATAAAACATTTTGGGTGGCATGCTTTTCCATTCAATAAAAATGATCGAGTAGTTCTCAAACAGAAATTAAGGTTGATTCCTTTTTTCCACCATACTTTCACATTCCACGGCTAACCGTATCCACGGGTACCGTCCATACCAACACTTTTCAAGAAATTTATTATTTGACAACACAAAGTAAATTCATTTTTTATTTCGGGATTGGGCATCCTTAATACCTTTGTCGTACTCTCGTGCAATGACAAGTGAATAAACACTCATCTTGAGAATAACACATCTAGCATGGAAAAATATCAGCCACCCATACCGTTTCATGAGCGGTACGAGCACACAAAAAGAACATTTATTTTGAAAATTAGAGATGGCACATACAAATTTTCTTAGAGTGGCAAAAAGAATACTACATATAGGTAGGCATGGTGGACTCATATGGCAAAACTGGGTTTAAGGATTTTGGATGCACAAGTAGTATTCCCACTTAGTGCAAGGGAAGGCTAGCAAATAGATCGAGAAGCATCCAACCAAGAAACGAAAAATCACATAATCGAGCATTAAGCATAACTAACACCGAATAATGCACCACAAGTAGGATGTAATTCCATTGCATAACTATTGACTTTCGTGCTTGCATAGGGAATCACAAACCTTAACAACAATATTCTTACTAAAACATAATTATTCACCAACATGACTCACATATCATTATCATCATATCGCAAAACTATTACAAGGAATCAAATTTATTTTGTCCAATAATTTTCATGAAAGTTTTTATTATATCCCTCTTGAATATCTATCACTTTGGGACTAGTTTCATATGTTGCTTTTGATAGCTCAAATAAATTTACGTGAAGAACATGAGCATACAAATTTCTTCTCTCAAAATAATTAAAGTGAAGCATGAGAGAATTTCTTAAAAAAATTACTAACTCTCAAATAAATCTAAGTGAAGCATGAGACTATTTCTTCAAAATTATTAAAGCACACCGTGCTCAAAAAGATATAAGTGAAGCACTAGAGTAATTCCATAGCTCAAAAAATTTAAGTGAAGCACATAGAGAAATTCTAACAAATCATAGCATAATTTTGGCTCTCTCAAATAGGTGTGTCCAGCAAGGAGAGATGACACAAACTAAAAAGCAAAACAAGCAAAGACTCATATAATACAAAACGCTCCAAACAAAACTCATGATATGTGACGAATAAAAATATAGCTCCAAGTAAAATACTCGGGGCATCCCCAAGCTTAGTTGCCTGTTCCTTTTTGGATAATAACTTGGGGTGCCACGAGGCATCCCCAAACTTAGGCTCTTCTTACTCTTATTCCTTCATCCATCGTGATCTCACCCAAAAATTGAAAACTTCAATCGCACAAAACTTAACAAAATCTTCGTGAGATATGTTAGTATAGCAAAGTAAATCACTACTCTAAGTACTGTTGCAAACCCATTCATATTTTATTTCCGCATTATATCTACTGTATTCCAACTTTACTATGGCTCATACCCGCCGGTAAAGTCCATAGATTCATCAAAATAAGCACACAACGCAAAGAAAAACAGAATCTGACAAAAACAGAATAGTCTATAGCAATCTGAAATCTACGAATACTTCTATAACTCCGTTTTTTTGAAAAATTAGGACAACATAGGAAATTTGTATATCAATCTTGTGTAAAAACATCAGAATTATATCACACTTTTGTGATTAAATAAATTTTTTACTAGCGCAAAAGTTTCTGTTTTTCAACAAGATCAAATCAACTATCACCAAACATGATCCCATAGGCTTTGCTTGACCCAAACACTAATTAAAACATGAAAACACAAACATAACAGTAGCATAATTTTGCAAACACTCAAGAACAGAAATAAAAAGGCAAAAATAAAATTTATTCATTGGGTTGCCTCCCAACAAGCGCTATCGTTTTACACCCCTAGCTAGTCACTGAGATTTCGTTGATGCTCACATGAAAGATAATAATTAAAACACAAAGAGCGGATCATAAAACATGTGGCAAATAAAATTGAGTCTAATATACTTCCTATGCATAGGAATTTTATAGGCAAACAAATTATCAAGACAACAAATATCTAGCATATGCAAAGGAGAGAAATAAAACATTGACAATCTCAACATAACGAGATGTAATCTAGTAACATGAAAATTTCTACAACCATATTTTCCTCTCTCATAATAATTACATGTAAGATCATAATCAAATTAAACAATATAGCTATCATAAAAAATTTCTCTTCATGATCCACATGCATGCAAAGTTGACACTCTTCCAATATAGCGGGATTATCATCAAATAAAGTCATGACCTCTCCAAACCCACTTTTATCAAAATTTTCATAAGATTGATTAAGCTCCAAAGTAGTGGGATCATTATTACCTAATGTAAAAACTCTTCCAAACCCACTTTAAATATTATTGCAAACATTACTATCAATATCATAATCATTATGAGGCTTAAATAAATTTCCAAGATCATAAGAAGCATCACCCAAATCATGATCATTACAATAAGTAGTGGATATAGCAAAATTAGCATCCCCAAGCTTGGGGTTTTGCATATTATTAGCACAATTTTCCTTAATAGAATTTATAGTAAAATCATAGCAATCATGCTTTTCATTCAAGGAGCTATCATGAATCACTTCATAAATTTCTTCATCACAATTTTCAGATTCATGAATCTCAAGCAAAACTTCATAAAGATAATCTAGTGCACTCAACTCACTAGCAATTGGTTCATCATAATTGGATCTTTTAAAAAGATTAACAAGTGGATGGGGATCCATATCAATAGATTTTTATCAAGCAAAGATGCAAGCATATAGAAGGCACATGGCAACACAAGCAAACAAAAGTTCAAACAAGAAAAAGGCAAACGAAAAAGAAGGCGAATAAAAAGGCAAATTTTGTGAAGTGAGGGAGATGAAAACGAGAGGCAAATGGAAAATAATGTAAATTGTAAGGAGATGAGATTTTTGATTAGGAACCTGATAGATGTTGATGACGTCTCCCCGACGACGATGCCAGAAGTCCTTTCTTGATGGCTCCTGTCCGCGTCTGTATTTTCCCCGAAGAGGAAGGGATGATGCAACACAGCTACGGTATGTATTTCCCTCAGTGATGAGATCAAGGTTATCGAAACAGTAGGAGAACCACACAACACTATGTAAACGGTACCTACACACAAAGAACAAATACTTGCAACCAACGTGTAAGAGGGGTTGTCAATCCCTCCCGGGTAAAAGATAGATTGGTTTGTAGTAGAATGGATAAATAGATCTCGCGAAAACGCAAAATAAAATAAATAACAAAAAAATGCAGCAAGGTATTTTTTGGGTTTTTGGAATAATAGATCTAAAAATAAAAGACGCAAATAATAGATCGGAAAGCAAATATGATAAAGAATAGACCCGATGGCCATATATTTCACTAGTGGCTTCTCTCAAGAAAAATATCATACGGCGGGTAAACAAATTACTGTTGGGAAATTGATAGAACTTCAAATAATCATGACGATATCCAGGTAATGATCATTATATAGGCATCACATCCAAGATTAGTAGACCGACTCCTGCCTGCATCTACTACTATTACTCCACACATCGACTGCTATCCAACATGCATCTAGTGTATTAAGTTCATGGAAAAACGGAGTAATGCAATAAGAACGATGACATGATGTAGACAAGATCTATTCATGTAGGAAAAGACCCCATCTTGTTATCCTTAATAGCAACGATACATACGTGTCATGTCCCCTTCTGTCACTGGTATTGAGCACAGTAAGATCGAACCCATCACAAAGCACCTCTTCCCATGGCAAGAAAAATCAATCTAGTTGGCCTAACTGAACCAAAGATTCAAATAAGAAATACGATGCTATAAATAATCATGCATATAAGAGAACAAAACTCAAATAACTTTCATGGATAAAATAGATCTGATCACAAACTCAAAGTCCATCGGATCCCAACAAACACACCGCAAAAAGAGTTACATTAAATAGATCTCCAAGAGACCATTATATTGAGACTAGAGAGAGAGAGGAAGCCATCTAGCTACTGCCTACGGACCCGTAGGTCTACAATGAACTACTCATGCATCATCGGAGAGGCACTAATGAGGATGATGAACCCCTCCATGATGGTGTCTAGTTGGATCTGGTGGTTCTGGAACTTGCGGCAACTAGAATTGTGTTTCATCGACTACCCTAGGGTTTTTGGATTTTGGGGGTATTTATATGCCAAAGAGGCGGTGTGGGAGGCCACCAAGGTGGGCACAACCCACTAGGGTGCGCCTGGACCCCCACGCGCGCCCAGGTGGGTTGCGCCCCCCTCGAGGCATCCCTATGGTACTTCTTTAGTCCATCTTGTGTCTTATGTTCCAGAAAAAATCTCCAAAAAGTTTTGCTGCATTGGGACTCTGTTTGGTATTGATTTTCTACGAAGTAAAAAACAAGCAAAAAAACAGCAACTAGCACTGGGCACTATGTCAATAGGTTAGTCTCAAAAAATGATATAAAGTTGCTCTAAAATGATTGTAAAACATCCAAGAATGATAATATAACAGCATGGAACAATAAAAAATTGTAGATACGTTGGAGACGTATCAGCATCCCCAAGCTTAATTCCTACTCGTCCTCGAGTAGGTAAATGATAAAAACAAAATTTTTGATGTGGAATGTTGCCTAACATGTTCACCACATATTCTTTTATTTTGTAGCATGGACATATGGACTTCTATATGATTCAAAGCAATAGTCTAGTTTTGACATGAAGATTTCAATACTCGAGTGAAAGGACATGCGGTGCCCCCATGTGTGGTTTTGGTAATTGATGACATTCTCTATGGACTAATGGCTGCACTGAGTTATATTTAAAGGTTTGCTGCCATAGGCATTTCTTGAAGTCCATGTGTTGGTTTCAAGGAGTTTATGGGTTGACCAAGGTGCTATTAAGGAATTATCCAAAGATTGGTCATGTGAGTGTTGAGCTTATTGCAAGCATGTCTTGCAGAAGAAGATTGTGTGATCATTCATGTTTACCTTCAAGACATCATCCAAACGAAGAGAGTTGGAAAGATTCAAGGTTGATCAAGACTAAGTCAAGAGTGAATCAAGTTGATCAACTCACAAAGCATAGAAGATGTACCAAGAGGGATCAAGTGATCCCATGGTATGGTAAGCATTGTCCATTGCACTCTGTGTACTAACCCATGGTCTATGTGAGAGTCTATGTGGGGTTAGGTACGTGTCCATGGGCTTGCGTCAAGAGGATGATATCATACAACCCATGGGAAGGATGACATCAAGTGGTGATCGTCATCAAGATTGCCGTGTGCAAGTTCAAGTGGAGAATCACGAAGAGATCAAGTGCTTGAAGCTTGCCATCCGTTGTGGTGTCAATGGACTTGTGAAGATGTGCCGAAGAGTGGCTCACCCATAGTGGAGTATGGGGGAGCAATCATCTAGTCTCCATCGACCCAACGCAATCAAGAAAGGTGGTCCATCTTGAGGAGGAGAAGATCGTCATCATCTAGCTCAAGTGGATCATGTGCAAGGCAAAGGTTTGCCCTTGATAGGTTTTTGATTTTACCGGTCTCATGGTGGTAGTTGGGAGACCGGGTTATAGGATCGATAGCCGTACTATCAAGGGGGGCTCTCAAGTGAGTAGCTTGATCGTATCATTCGTCGAGAGCTCAAACCATTGCATCCTTGCATCATGTTTCTTGGTTCTTGTTTGGTTCTCTTTGTGAGTCTTAGAGCTTATGGTCATCTTGATGACAAGCTTGAGTTCATCGAAAACGGAGTTTGCATGCGTCTTCTATGATGTTTTCGGTGTTGGAGGTTTTACCAGTCTTATCCGAGGAAGGGTTCTCACCATTTTCTTATGGGCCTTTTCTCATTTGCTTCTTATTGATATTTCTTTGAAGATTGTGTTAGCCCTTGTCGCTAGCTTTCCAACAAACTTGGTTTCATCGAATTCGGAGTCCGTTTGCAAAAGTTGTGGCAGTTTTGGTGTTCTGAAAAGGCTGCAGCGGCACTACCGCGAATTGGAGCGGATGTAATTTTTTACTACCGCTCCAGAGCAGTACTACCGCGGCTCCTACAGCGATAGTACCGCTCCGGACCAAAAACTCGTCCCAAGTCTTGCGGTGGTAGGCCCGGATGTATTTTTTTAGTACCGCTCGCAAGCAGTAGTACCGCTACCATTTGCGGTAGTACCGTGAGGGTAGTGACCGCCCTCAAGGGTTCCTTAGTGGAATCACAGCATCTTTCATTGTGCGAGGGCGTGAGGAGATTACGGTGGCCCTAGTGGCTTCTTGGGGAGCATTGTGCCTCCACACCGCTCCAAACGGAGATTAGCATCCGCAAGGGTGTGAACTTCGGGATACATCGTGGTCTCCGCGTGCCTTGGTTATCTCTTACCGGAGCTCTTTACTTATGCACTTTACTTTGTGATAGCCATATTGTTTCTTATCATATATCTTGCTATCACCTAGTAGTCTATCTTGCCCATCATGCTCAGTAATTGATCCATTCGTGAAACACACTCGCATATTAGCTATACCCAATGCTCAAGTACGATCATAGTGCCCCTTAGTTGGTGCTTTATAAGAGAAGACGGAGGCTCAAATAAAATAAAAATTGCATAAAGTAAAAAAGAAAGGCCCTTCGCAGAGGGAAGTAGGGATTCGTAGAGGTGACAGAGCTCAAAGGGAAAAATAGAGATAAAACATTTTGGGTGGCATGCTTTTCCTGTCAATGAAAATGATCGAGTAGTTCCCAAACAGAAATTAAAATTTATTCCCTTTTCCACCATACTTTCACATTCCACGGCTAACCGTATCCACGGATACCGTCCATACCAACACTTTCCAAGGAATTTATTATTTGACAGCACAAAGTAAATTCATTTTTCATTTAGGGACTAGGCATCCCTAATACCTTTGCCGTACTCTCGTGCAATGACAAGTGAATAAACACCCATCTTGAGAATAACACATCGAGCATGAAAAAATATCAGCCACCCCCTACCGTTTCATGAGCGGTATGAGCACACAGAAAGGAAATTTATTTTGAAAATTAGAGATGGCACATACAAATTTGCTTATAATGACAAAAGAATACTGCATATAGGTAGGCATGGTCGACTCATATGGAAAAACTGGGTTTAAGGATTTTGGATGCACAAGTAGTATTCCCACTTAGTGCAAGGGAAGGCTAGCAAATAGATTGAGAAGCATCCAACCAAGAAATGAAAAATCACATAAGCGAGCATTGAGCATAACTAACACCGAATAATGCACCACAAGTCGGATGTAATTCCATTGCATAACTATTGACTTTCGTGCTTGCATATGGAATCACAAACCTTAACACCAATATTCTTACTAAAGCATAATTACTCACCAACATGACTCACATATCATTATCATCGTATCGCAAAACTATTACAAGGAATCACGTTTATTTTGTCCAATGATCTTCATGAAAGTTTTTATTATATCCCTCGTGAATATCTATCACTTTGGCACTAGTTTCATATGTTGCTTTTGATAGCTCAAACAAATTTAATTGAAGAACATGAGCATAAAAATTTCTCCTCTCAAAATAATTTAAGTGAAGCATGAGAGAATTTCTTAAAAAAGTTACTAACTCCCAAATAAATCTAAGTTAAGCATGGGAACATTTCTTTAAAATATTAAAGCACACCATGCTCCAAAATATACAAGTGAAGCACTAGAGTAATTCTCTAGATCAAAAAAATCTAGTGCACTCAACTCAATAGCAATTGGTTCACCATGATTGGATCTTTTAAAAAGATTAGCAAGTGGATGGCGATCTATATCAATATATTTTTAGCAAGCAAAGATGCCAGCATATATAGGGCACATGGAAACACAAGCAAACAAAAGATCAAACAAGAAAAAGGCAAACGAAAAAGAGGGCAAATAAAAAAGGAAATTTTGTGAAGTGGGGGAGATGAAAACAAGAGGCAAATGGAAAATAATGTAAATTGCAAGGAGATGAGATTTGTGATTAGGAACCCGATAGATGTTGATGATGTCTCCCCGGCAACGGTGCCAGAAATCCTTTCTTAATGGCTCATGTCCGCATCAGTATTTTCCTCGAAGAGGAAGGGATGATGCAGCACAGCTCCGATAGGTATTTCCCTCAAAGACGAGACCAAGGTTATCGAACCAGTAGGAGAACCATGCAACACTATGTAAATGGTACCTGCACACAAAGAACAAATACTTGCAACCCGACGCGTAAGAGGGTTGTCAATCCCTCCAGGGTAAAAGATAGATTGGTTTGCAGTAGATTCGATAAATAGATCTCGTGGAAATGCGAAATAAAATAAATAACAAAAATTGCAGAAAGGTGTTTTTGGGTTTTTGGAATAATAGGTCTGAAAATAAAAGAGGCAAATAATATATCAAAAAGCAAATATGATAAAGAATAGACCCGAGGGCCGTGGATTTCACTAGTGGCTTCTCTCGAGAAAAATAGCATACGATGGGTAAACAAATTACTGTTGGGCAATTGATAGAACTTTAAATAATCATGATGATATCTAGGCAATGAACATTATATAGGCATCATGTTCAAGATTACTAGACCGACTCCTGCCTGCATCTACTACTATTACTCCACACATCGACCGCTATCCAGTATGCATCTAGTGTATTAAGTTGATGGAAAAACAGAGTAATGCAATAAGAACGATGGCATGATGTAGACAAGATCTATTCATGTAGGAATAGAACCCATCTTGTCATCCTTAATAGCAATGATACATACGTGTCATGTCCCCTTCTGTCATTGGGATTGAGCACCATAAGATCGAACCCATCACAAAGCACCTCTTCCCATGGCAAGAAAAATCGATCTAGTTGGCCTAACTAAACCAAAGATTCGAAGAAGACATACGAGGCTATAAGTAATCATGCATATAAGAGATCAAAACTCAAATAACTCTCATGAATAAAATAGATCTGATCATAAACTCAAAGTTCATCAGATCCCAACAAATATATCGCAAAAAGAGTTACATCGAATAGATATTCAAGAGACCATTGTATTGAGAACCATAAGAGAGAGAGAGGAAGCCATCTAGCTACTGCCTACGGACCCGTAGGTCTAGAATGAACTACTCACGCATCATGAGAGAGGCACCAATGACGATGATGAACCTCTCCATGATGGTGTCTAGATTGGATCTGGTGGTTCTGGAACTTGCGATGACTGGAATTGTGTTTCATTGACCCCCCTAGGGTTTTTGGATTTTCAGGGTATTTATAGAGCAAAGAGGCGATGCAGGAGGCCACCGAGGTGGGCACAACTGCTACTTCTTGAGCTTGCATTGGGTTTTCCCTTGAAGAGGAAAGGGTGATGCAGCAAAGTAGATATAAGTAATTCCCTCTGTTTGAGAACCAATGTATCAATCTAGTAGGAGACAACGCACAAATCACCAATACCTGCACAAACAATCAAACAACTTGCTCCCAACGCGATAAAGGGGTTGTCAATCCCTTCACGGTTACTTGCAAAAGTGAGATCTGATGGAGATAAATAAAAAGGTAAAGTAAATATTTTTGGTATTTTTGGTTTATAGATCGGAAAGTAAAAGATTGCAAAAATAGTAAATCGGCAACTAATATGATGGAAAATAGTAGATCGGAAACTTGTAAGATGGAAAATAGAAACTTATATGATGGAGAATAGACCCGGGGACATAGGTTTCACTAGAGGCTTCTGTCAAGGTAGCAAATAATACGATGGGTGAACAAATTACTGCCGAGCAATTGATAGAAAAGCGCAAAGTTATGACAATATCCAAGGAAATGATCATGAATATAGGCATCATGTCCGTGTCAAGTAGACTGAAACGATTCTGCATCTACTACTATTACTCCACACATCGACCTCTATCCAGCATGCATCTAGAGTATTAAGTTCATAAAGAACGGAGTAACACATTAAGTAAGATGACATGATGTAGAGGAATTAAATCAAGCAATATGATGAAAACCCCATCTTTTTATCCTCGATGGCAACAATACAATACGTGGCTTGCTGCCCCTACTATCACTGGGAAAGGACACCACAAGATTGAACCCAAAGCTAAGTGATAACCCACAAGTATAGGGGATCGCAACCATTTTCCAGGGTAGAGTATTCAACCCGAATTTATAGATTCGACACAAGGGGAGCCAAAGAATATTTTAAGATATTAGTAGTTGAGTTGTCAATTCAACCACACCTGGAGATTAATTATCTGCCGCAAAGTGATCAGTAGCAAAGTAGTTTGATAGTTTTGATAATAGTGACAGTAGCAATAATAACACTAAGAGTGATAGCAGTAATTTTGTAGCAAGTGTAACAGTAATGATAGCAGCGGTAACTTAGCAGTAACAATAATGAAAAGTTCATAGGCATTGGATTGGTGACTTGTTGGATGATATTCATCATGAGATAGTTATAACCTAGGGCGATACGACACTAGCTCTAGTTCATCAATATAATGTAGGCATGTATTCCGTAAATAGTCATACGTGCTTTATTGAAAGAACATGCATGGCATCTTTTTTCCTACCCTCCCGTGGCAGCGGGGTCCATATTGGAAACTAAGGGATATTAAGTCCTCTTTTTAATAGAGAACCGTAACAAAGCATTAACACATAGTGAATACAAGAACTCCTCAAACTATGGTCATCACCGAGAGTGGGCCCGGTTGTGGTCACTCCGGGGTTGTCGGATCATAACCGTAGTAGGTGACTATAACTTGCAAGATCGGATCTAGAACATGGATATAATGATGAATTCATAAACGGTTCAGATCTGAAATCATGGCACTCGGGCCCAAAGTGACAAGCATTAAGCATAACAAAGTCATAGCAACATCAATCTAAGAACATAATGGATACTAGGGATCAGGCCCTAACAAAACTAACTCGATTACATGATGAATCTCATCCAACTACTCACCGACCAGCGAGCCTACGAAGGAATTACTCACTCCCGGTGGGGAGCATCATGGAATTGGCGATGGAGAAGGGTTGGTGATGACGAAGAACGGAGATCCCCCTCTCTGGAGCCCCAAACGGACTCCAGATCTGCCCTCCCGAGGAAGAACAGGGCTTGGCAGCGGCTCCGTCTCGTGGATCATGATAATTCTTTCTCCCTGTTTTTTTTCTAGAAATACGTGATTTTATAGTATCAGGAGGGTCGTCAGCAGGGCCACCAGGTGGAAACAACCCACCTGGGCGCGCCAGGAGAGGGGGGCGTGCCCTGGTGGGTATCGGCTCCAGTAATTCTTATTATTGATATAAAAAATCCTCAAAAAGTTTCGTTCCATTCCGAGAACTTTTATGTCTACACAAAAACAACACCAGGGTAGTTCTACTGAAAACAACGTCAGTCTGGGGTTAGGTTCATTCAAATCATGCAAATTAGAGTCCAAAACAAGAGGAAAAGCGTGAGAAAAAGTAGATACGTTGGAGACGTATCAAGTCCCCCAAGCTTAAACCTTTGCTTGTTCTCAAGCAATTTAGTTGATAAACTGAAAGTGAGAAAAACAACTTTTATGAACTCTTTTGCTCTTGTTTGCATAAATAAGCTTAAACAGCACCCAGGTTTTCAGCCAACATTATAACTAACCATGTCAACAATAACACTTTAAGATTATAATGATTCATATCAATGACATAATCAGCTAGCGAGCAATAATAAGATATCTCAAACGGCAACACGTTGTCAAAACAACCATGATATAATATGACAATAGTGGTATCTCGCTAGCCCTTTCTGAGACCGCAAAACATAAATGCAGAGCACCTCTAAAGTTCAAGCAGCGGCTAAACATTGTAATTCATGGTAGAAAAGATCCAGTCATGATGCACCCAACATTAGCTACAGACAATGCATAAATCATGACCGCTGTGCTCTACTCAGTTTCTGGCGCTTGTTTTAGAAGGTGGTGACACAACATAAAAATAAATAGAAAGTCCCTTCACAGAGGGAAGCAGTGATAAATGATATTTTGAGACATGCACCCTTCTCATTCACTTCACGACCATTAGTTATCAACATCTTCCATGCTAGGCACACTAGTGGCAGTTCCCAAGCGGTAAAAGTAAAGGTTTTGACTCCATTGGGAGTTTTTGTTTAATTATTTCAGAGATGAACTCGTTTTCATGTTTGCAGTTTGGGACTGGGCATCCCTATAACCGCCCATTTTCTCGTGCGATGGCGAGTGAGTGAACACTCGACCTGAGAATTGCTACCTCTTGAGCATTACGTTGGTTTTCCCTTGAAGAGGAAAGGATGCAGTAAAGTAGCATAAGTATTTCCCTTAGTTTTTGAGAACCAAGGTATCAACCCAGTAGGAGATCACGCTCGAGTCCCACGCACCTACACAAACAAATAAGAACCTCGCAACCAACGCGATAAAGGGGTTGTCGATCCCTTCATGGTCACTTATGAGAGTGAGATCTAATAGATATGATAAGATAATATTTTTGGTATTTTTATGATAAAGAGAAATAAAGATGCAAAGTAAAATAAATGGCAATAGAAATAGCTAAGTATTGGAAGATTAATATGGTGGAAGATAGAACCGGGGGCCATAGGTTTCACTAGTGGTTTCTCTCAAGAGCATAAGTATTACGATGGGTAAATGAATTACTGTCGAGCAATTGATAGAATTGAGCATAGTTATGAGAATATCTAGGTGTGATCATGTATATAGGCATCACGTCCGTGACAAGTAGACCGAAATGATTCTGCATCTACTACTATTACTCCACACATCGACCGCTATCCAGCATGCATCTAGAGTATTAAGTTCATAAGAACAGAGTAATGCTTTAAGTAAGATGACATGATGTAGAGGGGTAAACTCATGCAATATGATATAACCCCCATCTTTTTATCCTCGATGGCAACAATACAATACGTGCCTTGCTGCACCTGCTGTCACTGGGAAAGGACACCGTAAGATTAAACCCAAAGCTAAGCACTTCTCCCATTGCAAGAAAGATCAATATAGTAGGCCAAACCAAACTGATAATTCGAAGAGACTTGCAAAGATAAACTAATAATACATAAAAGAATTCAGAGAAGAATCAAATATTGTTCATAGATAAACTGGATCATAAACCCACAATTCATCGGATCTCGACAAACACACCCAAAAGAAGATTACATCGAATAGATCTCCAAGAAGATCGAGGAGAACTTTGTATTGAGATGCAAAGAGAGAGAGAACAAGCCATCTATCTAATAACTATGGACCCGAAGGTCTGAAGTAAACTACTCACACATCACCGGAGAGGCCATGGAGTTGATGTAGAGGCCCTCCGTGATCAATGCCCCCTCCGGCGGAGCTCCGAAAAAGGCCCCAAGATAGGATCTCTTGGGTACAGAAGGTTGTGGCGGTGGAATTAGGTTTTCGTGGTGCTCCTGGATGTTTGGGGGGTACGTGGACTTATATAGGAGGAAAAAGTAGGTCGGTGGAGCAACGAGGGGCCCACGAGGGTGGAGGGCACGCCCAGGGGGGGTAGGCGCGCCCCCTGCCTCGTGGCCTCCTTGATTGTTTCTTGACCCCTACTCCAATCTCTTGGATCACGTTTGTTGAGAAAATTACGTTCCCGAAGGTTTCATTCCGTTTGGACTTCGTTTGATATTCCTTTTTTGCGAAACACTGAAATAGGCAAAAAAACAGTAATTTGGGCTGGGCCTCCAGTTAATAGGTTAGTCCCAAAAATCATATAAAAGTGTAAAATAAAGCCCATTAACATCCAAAACAGATAATATAATAGCATGGAGCAATAAAAAATTATAGATACATTGGAGACTTATCAAGCATCCCCGAGCTTAATTCCTGCTCGTCCTTGAGTAGGTAAATGATAAAAAAGGAATTTTTGATGTGGAATGCTTTCTTACATATTTCTCAATGTATTTTTTCTTTATTGTGGCATGAATGTCAGATCCGAAATATTCAAGATAAAAGTTTAATATTGACACAAAAATAATAATACTTCAAGCATACTAACTAAGCAATCATGTCTTCTCAAAATAACATGGCCAAAGAAAGTTCATCCCTACAAAATCATATAGTTTGGTCATGCTCCATTTTCGTCCCACAAGAATGCTCTCATCATGCACAACCCCGATGACAAGCCAAGAAATTGTTTCACACTTTAGTAATCTCAAACTTTTTCAACTTTCACGCAATACATGAGCGTGAGCCATGGATATAGCACTATGGGTGGAATAGAATATAATGAAGGGGGTTATGTGGAGAAGACAGAAAAGGAGAAAGTCTCACATCGACGCGGCTAATAAATGGGCTAGGGAGATGCCCATCAATTGATGTAAATGCAAGGAGTAGGGTTTGCCATGCAACGGATGCACTAGAGCTATAAATGTATGAAAGTTCAACAAAAGAACCTAAGTGGGTGTGCATCCAACTTGCTTGCTCATGAAGACCTAGGGCACTTGAGGAGGCCCATTGTTGGAATATACAAGCCAAGTTCTATAATGAAAAGTTCCCACTAGTATATGAAAATGACAAAACAAGAGACTCTCTATCATAAAGATCATGGTGCTACTTTGAAGCACAAGTGTGGAAAAAGGATAGTAGCATTGCCCCTTTTTATTCTCTTTTTTGGGCCCTTTTTTCTTTTTTGGCCTTTCTCCTTTTTTTGGGACAATGCTCTATTAATGATGATCATAACACTTCTATTTATTTACAACTCAATGATTACAACTCGATACTAGAACAAAGTATGACTCTATATGAATGCCTCCGGCGGTGTACTGGGATGTGCAATGACTCATGAGTGACATGTATGAAAAAGTTATGAACGGTGGCTTTGCCAGAAATACGATGTCAACTACATGATCATGCATGGCAATATGACAATGATGATGCGTGTCATAATAAACAGAACGGTGGAAAGTTGCATGGCAATATATCTCGGAATGGCTATGGAAATGACATAATAGGTAGGTATGGTGGCTGTTTTGAGGAAGATATAAGGAGTTTTATGTGTGATAGAGCGTATCGTATCACAAGATTTGGATGCACCGGCGAAGTTGGAACCAACTCTCAAGGTGAGAAAGGGCAATGCACGGTACCAAAGAGGCTAGCAATGATGGAAGGGTGAGAGTGCATATAATCCATGGACTCAACATTAGTCATAAAGAACTCACATACTTATTGCAAAAATCTACAAATCATCAAAAACCAAGTATTAAGCGCATGCTCCTAAGGGGGTAGATTGGTAGGAAAAGACCATCGCTCGTCCCCGACCACCACTCATAAGGAAGACAATCAAATAACACCTCATGTTTCAAATTTGTTACACAACGTTTACCATACGTGCATGCTACGGGACTTGCAAACTTCAACACAAGTATTTCTCAAATTCACAACTACTCAACTAGCACAACTTTGATATCACTATCTCCATATCTCAAAACAATCATCAGGTATCAAACTTCTCTTAGTATTCAATGCACTTATATGAAAGTTTTTATTATGTCTAAAAGCAAATTGCCATGTTGTTCTAAAGGACTCTCAAAATAATATAAGTGAAGCATGAGAGATCAATTATTTCTATAAAATAAAACCACCGCCGTGCTCTAAAAGATATAAGTGAAGCACTAGAGCAAAAACTATATAGCTCAATAGATATAAGTGAAGCACATAGAATATTATAATAAATTTTAAATCATGTGAGTCTCTCTCAAAAGGTGTGTACAGCAAGGATGATTGTGGTAAACTAAAAATCAAAGACTCAAATCATACAATACGCTCCAAGCAAAACACATATCATGTGGTGAATAAAAATATAGCTCCAAGTAAAGTTACCGATAGATGAAGACGAAAGAGGGGATGCCTTCCAGGGGCATCCCCAAGCTTAGGCTTTTTGGTGTCCTTTAATTTTACCTTGGGGTGCCATGGGCATCCCAAAGCTTAGGCTCTTTCCAATCCTTGTTCCATAATCCATCAAATCTTTACCCAAAACTTGAAAACTTCACAACACAAAACTCAAAATAGAAAATCTCGTGAGCTCCGTTAGTAAAAGCAAACAAACCACCACTTCAAGGTACTGTAATGAACTCAATATTTATTTATATTGGTGTTAAACCTACTGTATTCCAACTTATCTATGGTTTATAAACTCTTTTACTAGCCATAGATTCATCAAAATAAGCAAACAACACACGAAAAACAGAATCCGTCAAAAACAGAACAGTCTGTAGTAATCTGTAGGTTTCGAATACTTCTGGAACCCCAAAAATTCTAAAATAAATTTCTGGACATGAGGAATTTATATATTAATAATCTGAAAAAATAATTAACTAAATAGCACTATCCAAATAAAAATGGCAGAAATTCTCGTGAGGGCTAAAGTTTCTGTTTTTTACAGCAAGATCAAAAAGACTTTCCCCAAGTCTTCCCAATGGTTCTACTTGGCACAAACACTAATTAAACAAAAAAAACAGACAAAACATAGGCTATATAAATTATTTATTACTAAGCAGGAGCAAAAATCAAGTAATAAAAATAAAATTGGGTTGTCTCCCAATAAGCGCTATCGTTTAATGCCCCTAGCTAGGCATACAAGCAAGGATAGATCTAGGTATTTCCATCTTTGGTAGGCAATCCATAAGTGGCTCTCATAATAGATTCATATGGTAATTTAATTTTCTTTCTAGGGAAGTGTTCCATGCCTTTACTTAATGGAAATTGGAATCTAATATTCCATTCCTTCATATCAATAATTGCACCAATCGTTCTAAGGAAAGGTCTACCAAGAATAATAGGACATGAAGGAGTGCAATCTATGTCAAGAACGATGAAATCTACGGGCACATAGTTACTATTTGCAACAATAAGAACATCATTAATTCTTCCCATAGGTTTCTTAATAGTGGAATCCTCAAGGTGCAAGTTTAAAGAACAATCATCAAATTCACGGAATCCTAGCAAATCACATAAAGTTTTTGGAATTGTGGAAACACTAGCACCCAAATCACACAAAGCATAGCATTCATGATCTTTAATTTTAATTTTAATAGTAGGTTCCCACTCATCATAAAGTTTTCTAGGGATAGAAACTTCCAACTCAAGTTTTTTTCATAAGATTGCATCAAAGCATCAACGGTATGTTTAGTAAAAGCTTTATTTTGACTATAAGCATGAGGAGAATTTAGCACGGATTGCAACAAGGAAATACAATCTATCAAAGAGTAATTATCATAATTAAATTCCTTGAAATCCAAAATAGTGGGTTCATTGATATCTAAAGTTTTGACCTCTTCAATCCCACTTTTACCAATTTTTGCATCAAGATCTAAAAACTCCGGATTTTTGGAACGCCTTCTAGGTAAAGGTGGCTCATCTTAAGTCCCATAATTATCAAGATTCATATTGCAAAACAAAGATTTAATAGGATACACATCAATAACTTTTAGATCTTCATCTTTATTTTCATAGAAACTAGAAGAACACGCTTTCACAAAGGAATCTTTCTTAGCACACATCCTAGCGGTTCTTTCTTTGCACTCATCAATGGAAATTCTCATGGAGTTGAGAGACTCATTGATATCATGCTTAGGTGGAATAGATCTAAGTTTCAAAGAATCAACATCAAGAGAAATTCTATCAACGTTCCTAGCCAATTCATCAACCTTAAGCAAATTTTCTTCAAGCAAAGCATTGAAATTCTTTTGCGAATTCATAAACTCCTTAACACTAGTCTCAAATTCAGAGGGCATATTATTAAAATTTCCATAAGAATTGTTGTAGGAATTACCATAATTATTAGAGGAATTACTAGGAAACAGCCTAGAATTAAAATTACCTCTATACGTGTTATTACCAAAATTGTTCCTACCAACAAAATTCACATCCATAGATTCATTATTATTCTCAATCAAGATAGACAAAGGCACATCATTAGGATCAGAGGAAACACTCTTATTAGCAAACAATTTCATAAGTTCATCCATCTTTCCACTCAAAACATTAATTTTTTCTATCGCATGCACTTTTTTTATTAGTAGATCTTTCGGTGTGCCATTGATAATAATTTACCATAATATTATCTAGGAGTTTAGTAGCTTCTCCTAAAGTGATTTCCATAAAAGTCCCTCATGCGGCCGAATCTAAAAGATTTCTAGAAGCAAAATTCAATCCGGCATAAATTTTTTGTATAATCATCCAAAGATTCAAACCATGTGTAGGGCAATTACGTATCATTAATTTCATCCTCTCCCAAGCTTGTGCAATATGTTCATGATAAAGTTTCTTAAAATTCATAATATCGTTTCTAAGAGAGATGATCTTAGCGGGAGGAAAATACTTAGAGAGAAAAGCATCTTTGCACTTATTCCATGAATCAATACTATTTTTAGGTAAAGACGAAAACCAAGCATTAGCACGATCTCTAAGGGAAAAAGGAAATAGCTTCAATTTAAAAATATCATTCTCCACATCTTTCTTCTTTTGCATATCACACAAATCAACAAAGTTGTTTAGATGGGTAGTGGCATCTTCACTAGGAAGGCCGGCGAATTGATCTTTCATGACAAGATTCAACAAAGAAGTATTAATTTCACAAGATTCATCATCGATAAGGGGAGCAATCAGAGTGCTAAGAAAATCATTCTTGTTGGTATTGGTAAAGTCACACAATTTAGTATTGTCTCGAGCCATCGTGACAAGCAAGCAATCCAACACACGAGCAAACAAGAAGCAAGTGAAAAAGAGGCGAACGGAAAAAGAGAGGGCGAATAAAACGGCAAGGGTGAAGTGGGGGAGAGGAAAACGAGAGGCAAATGGCAAAAAATGTAATGCGAGGGATAAGAGTTTGTGATGGGTACTTGGTATGTCTTGACTTGTGAGTAGACTCCCCGGCAACGGCGCCAGAAATGGCTCGTTGTCGGGAGTCAAATCTTGACTTGACTTGGCGCGAATCTCCCCGGCAACGGCGCCAGAAATCCTTCTTGCTACCTCTTGAGCACTGCGTTGGTTTTCCCTTGAAGAGGAAAGGGTGATGCAGTAAAGTAGCGTAAGTATTTTCCTTAGTTTTTGAGAACCAAGGTATCAATCTAGTAGGAGATCACGCTCGAGTCCCACGCACCTACACAAACAAATAAGGACCTCGCAACCAACGCGATAAAGGGGTTGTCAATCCCTTCACGGTCACTTACGAGAGTGAGATCTGATAGATATGATAATATAATACTTTTGGTATTTTTTATGATAAAGAGAAATAAAGATGCAAAGTAAAATAAACGACAATAGAAATAGCTAAGTGTTGGAACATTAATATGATGGAAGATAGACCCAGGGGCCATAGGTTTCACTAGTGGCTTCTCTCAAGAGCATAAGTATTACGGTGGGCAAACGAATTACTGTCGAGCAATTGATAGAATTGAGCATAGTTATGAGAATATCTAGGTATGATCATGTATATAGGCATCACGTCCGTGACAAGTAGACCGAAAAGATTCTACATCTACTACTATTACTCCACACATCGACCGCTATCCAACATGCATCTAGAGTATTAAGTTTATAAGAACAGAGTAATGCTTTAAGTAAGATGACATAATGTCGAGGGATAAACTCATGCAATATGATATAAACCCTATGTTTTTATCCTCGATGGCAACAATACAATACGTGCCTTGCTGCCCCTGCTGTCACTGGGAAAGGACACCGCAAGATTGAATCCAAAGCTAAGCACTTCTCCCATTGCAAGAAAGTTCAATCTAGTAGGCCAAACCAAACTGATAATTCGAAGAGACTTGCAAAGATAAACCAATCATACATAAAAGAATTCAGAGAAGAATCAAATATTGTTCATAGATAAACTGGATCATAAACCCACAATTCATCGGATCTCGACAAGCACACCGCAAAAGAAGATTACATCGAATAGATCTCCAAAAAGATCGAGGAGAACTTTGTATTGAGATCCAAAGAGAGAGAAGAAGCCATCTAGCTAATAACTATGGACCCGAAGGTCTGAACTAAACTACTCACACATCACCGGAGAGGCCATGGAGTTGATGTAGAGGCCCTCCGTGATCAATGCCCCCTCCGGCGGAGCTCCGAAAAGGCCCCAAGATGGGATCTATCGGGTACAGAAGGTTGCGGCGGTGGAATTATATTTTCGTGGTGCTCCTGGATGTTCGGGGGGTATGTGGACTTATATAGGAGGAAGAAGTAGGTCGGTGGAGCAACGAGTGGCCCACGAGGGTGGAGGGCGCGCTCCCTGCCTCGTGGCCTCCTCGATTGTTTCTTGATGCCCACTCCAAGTCTCCTGGATCACGTTTGTTGAGAAAATCACGTTCCCGAAGGTTTCATTCCGTTTGGACTTCATTCGATATTCCTTTTCTGCGAAACACTGAAATAGGCAAAAAACAGCAATTTGGGCTGGGCCTCCGGTTAATAGGTTAGTCTCAAAAATGATATAAAAGTGTAAAATAAAGCCCATTAACATCCAAAACAGATAATATAATAGCATGGAGAATCAAAAATTATAGATACGTTGGAGACGTATCAAGAATAATATGCTTAGCATGTAAGATATCGACCACCTCCTGTCGTTCCATGGACGATCCATGCACACAAATCGGATAATTTTTTTAGAAGTTTTTAGAGGTGGCACATGCAAATTTACTTAGGACGGTAGGGTAATACCGTATATAGGTAGTTATGATGGACTCATCTGGAATAAATTTGGGTTCAAGGTTTTTGATGTACACAAGCAGAATCCTCACTTAGTACAGGCGAAGGCTAGCAATTAAGATTGAGAAGCGACCAGCTAGAGAGCAACAACGATCATAACCATGCATTATGCGTAAGTAACATTGGACACTAGCATGAGTAGGATGTGAACACCATGAACATAAACATTATAGAGGCTATGGTGGTTTTGATTCAACTACATGCATGAACATGTACCAAGTCAAGCCACTCGAACATTCAGAGGAGGATACCATATCATCATACTACATCACAATCATTTTAACGGTATGTTGATATCCAAGCTAAATCATTATTAACTCCCAGCTACTTATGCATGGCATGAGAAACTATAATCTCTAATTGTCATTGCAAGCATGTTTAATCACAACAGGCTGAATCATGGACACTAGGTTAAACATATTTACACAGACAAGACAAGTCGAGTTCATACCGGTTTCTCTTTGCCACGGCCAGTTCATCGAATGTCGTCATTATTGCCTTTTACTTGCACGACCGAATGATATGAAAATAATAATAGTGCAAGAGTGCCATGGACTAAGCTAGAATCTGCAAACATTTTATTCAACAGGAGAAGACAATGTAAAATGGGCTCTTTATTAGTTCAACAATTATTCATATGAGAGCCACTCAACATTTTCATCGTGGTCTTCTCCTCAGTACAACTCGAATAAAATAAAAAGAATTTCAGAGAAACACACTGAAATATTTTTGGAGTTTTTGGTTATCTTCAACAAACAAAGAAAAGGGAAAAACAAAAATGAGAAAAACTATTTACACGGGAAAGCTCACAACAAGCAAAAGAAGAACAAGGAAATCTTTTTGGATGTTTTAGCACTACTACTAAGCATGCATGGAAACTAAATTAACTAAAACTAATATTTTTGGTTTTTCTAAAGTTTTTTAAACACACAAGAAGAAAGCAAAAAATAAATCTAAGCATGGATGATACAATGAAAAAGTGTGAACACCGATGAATGAAATAAGTAGACATGAATGTAAAGTCGATGGAAACACGTACTCCCCCAAGCTTAGGCCTTTGGACTAATTTGGTAGTGAATCAGTAGCCTGAAGGGTAGTAGGGATCATGAGGAGCGGGTATCCATTCATCCCACTGCGGAGGTGCCTGGTGTGTTGCCTCAGCAGCAGCCTGAGCGTTCTGGTAGGCGATGATATCTGCTGGCATAATCCTATATCCGCCCCTGGCAATAGAATCAAACAAAGCAGGAGCAGGCAATGGAATAACATCACGAGTCCTCACACTAAAAACCAGGTTATACAGAATAGGGATGTGAGGAGATTCGATATCAGTAAAATGGTGGTGATCCATGGCTGCACGATCTAGGTGAACTTTGGTTAGAGAGAAATCATGAGGGCGTATCTCAATCTCGAAGTGAGCACCAAACAAGTAGCATAAATCCCACCATGTATTTCACCCTGTGATTTATTAAGATGGAGGCGATGAGCCAGAATAGCTTGCAATCTATAGGTGTTGTCCCCCTCTAGTGCTCGGCGTAAAACAACAAATTCTAGTGCACTGAGCGCACCCACTTTCTTTCTAGCAAGCAAGCACTTAGCAACAAATAAAGCAAAATAATGTACGACAGGAAAGTGTATGCTAGCAGCCGTAGTGGCTGACACTCCTCTGTCATCACCCATTGTCAGAGTGCGATAAAAATCCTCAAACCCAGCCGGCCTAGGCTCAGCCAAGCTCCCATCAGACGGGATCAAGCATATGTCACAAAACTCAGTAAGTGGTATCTGATGGTTTTCAGCATATAAATCAAAGCTCACTTCAGGAGGATTATTTCTATGCAAGAAAGTAAAGCTCTGAACAAAGATGTTTGTGTGGATGTGGTGCTGGTCACACTCATCTTCTATGAAGTCGGTGAGGCCGGCATTAGCAATATATTGCATGAACTCCTCAAGAATTCCAGCCTCTTGCAGGAACGGGGTGTGCGGCCATTCGCACGGCCGTACTTCCGCCAACCTCCGAGGGTGGAGATCATTGTCAGAAGACTCCCCAATAACACCCTTGGAGTTCTTCTTAGAGCCAAACTTCCTGAAGATATTCATGTCCGCGTACAATTTTCTGAAAATAAAATGTTTTGAGTGACAAAAAATTGTCAACAAAACTTTGTAAGATTGATAGCAACTACTCACAGGGATACATAGAAGCCATAACAAGCATACAAACTACTTAGGACACTAAGAATTCAACATGCAAGCACATCTATAGCAGCACCAAGAGTAGCTAATTATTCAAAGTATAAGCCACAAAAACAAAAACTAATTAGAAAAATGGTGGAGTCACATACCAAGCAACAATCCCCCAAAACAGTTTCGGAAACGGAGCTTCGAGCAAAGAGATCGAAATCCGCGGGTTTGAGCTCAAGAACACGGGAGAGAGAGAGTAATGAGGATTTTTTTTCTGAAGGTAAGTGATGATGTGGTATTAAGAGGTAAGTGAGGGGCCCACGTGGGGACCACAACCCACCAGGGCGCACCTGGGGTGCTGGCACGCCTAGGTGGGTTGTGCCCACCTGGTGCACCTCCCTCTGATGTTATTTGCACAAAAAATTCTCAAATATTCAGAAAAAAAATCGTATTAAATTTTCAGGGCATTCCAAGAACTTTTATTTTTGGGTCATTTTTTTATTGCACGGAAATTCAGAAAATAGACAAAACATGGCATTTTATTTTATTTAACTAATAAAAACAGAGAATAAAAAGTAGGGATAGAAGGTAGTGTTTATTAAATTCATCAACTTCATACCGTTCAAAAATGATCCATTAATAAGGTTGATCAAGTCTTATTAACAACCACTTTCGATTAGCATGAAACCAAAGAACTTTCGTAAATCACTAAGTTATCTCAATGGGGATATGCATTTCCCCAACAATAAGCATTTCATATTTCTTTTTGACAGTAGGTAGAGGTATTTTAAAACTTCCAATAGTGATTGTCGGAGATTTTTCAATAACATTAATACCATTCACTTGGAATTGTTTCTTCGGAGAGTGCACCGTATGTTCATTGCCATTAATATGAAAAGTGATCTTGCTTTTATTGCAATCAATAATAGCCCCTGTAGTATTCAAGAAGGGTCTACCAAGGATAATCGACATGTTGTCGTCCTCGGGCATCTCAAGTATAACAAAGTCAGTCAAAATAGTAACATTAGCAACAACAACGGGCCCATCCTTACAGATACCGATGGGTATGGCAGTTGATTTGTCTGCCATTTGCAAAGGTGTTTCAGTAGGTGTGAGTTTATTCAAGTCAACTCTTTTATATAAAGAGAAAGGCATAACACTAACACCAGCTCCTAAATCACACAAAGCAGTTTTAACATAATTCTTTTTGATAGAGCAAGGTATAGTTGGTATTCTCAGATCTCCAAGTTTTTAGGTAATACATCTTTAAAAGTGTAATTAGCAAGCATAGTGGAGATTTCAGCTTCCGGTATTTTTCTCTTATTTGTGATGATGTCTTTCATATATTTTGCATAGGGAGGTATTTTCAAGATTTCAGTCAAGCGAGTACGCAAAAAGACTAGCCTCAACATTTCAGCAAAGCGTTCAAATTCTTCATCACCATTCTTTTTAGTTGACTTGGGTGGAAAAGGCATGGGTTTTTGAACCCATAGTTCTCTTTCTTTACCGTGTTTCCTAGCCACAAAGTCTCTTTTGTCATATCTTTTATTCTTAGCTTGTGGGTTATCAAGATCAACAGGTGGTTCTATCTCAACAGCATTATCTGGTTCTTTATCATTGGTTGGTTGAGCGTCTTCATGAACCTCATCATTAAGTTTTTCTTTATCATTAGGTGAGTGTTCATTACCAGATTGAGTTTTGGCATTAGAGATAGAAATTTCATTATCATTATAAGGAGATTTTTCTATTTCAGGTTCACTAGAGGCATGCAAAGTCCTATCATTTTTCTTTTTTTTTCTTCCTAGAAGGACTAGGTGCACTAGTGTTAGATCTTTGTGAATCTTGTTCAATTCTTTTAGGGTGTCCCTCAGGATAAAGTGGTTCTTGAGTCATTTTACCTCCTCTAGTTGCAACTCTAACAGCAAAGTCATGCATATTATAATTCATTTCATCAAGTAATTCTCTTTGAGATTTAGCAACCTGTTCTAACTGAGTTTGAACCATACAAGCATGCTTTCCAACACCTCTAACATCATTTGATATTCTAAATAACAAGTCACTCAAGCGATCAATCATATCAGAATTATATTTCAATTGTTTCATAACATTTGCATTGAAGTGATCCTGTTTTCTAATGTAGTTTTCAAACTCATAAAGGCATTGACTAGGATGCATATTGTGGGGAGTATCACTATCATTAAACTTCATAAGAGAATTTACCTCTACCACCTTAGGCAGTGGTGTTGTATTAAGCCCATGTATTTCTTCAATAGGAGGTAAATTTTTAACATCCTCAACTTTAATACCTTTTTCCTTCATAGATTTCTTTGCCTCTTGCATATCTTCGGGACTGAGATATAATATACCCCTCTTCTTCGGAGTGGGTTCAGGCGGTGGTTCAGGAATAGTCCAATCATCATAATTTTTCAATATGTTATTCAATAATTCTTCAACTTGAGCAATAGTTTGTTCCCTGAAAACACAACCAGCACAACTATCTAGGAAGTCCCTAGAAGCATCGGTTAGTCCATTATAGAAGATATCAAGTATTTAGTTTTTCTGAAGAGGATGATCAGGCAAAGCATTAAGTAATCGGAGAAGCCTCCCGCAAGCTTGTGGGAGACTCTCTTCTTTAGTTTGCACAAAGTTAAATATTTCTTGTAAGACAGCTTGTTTCATATGAGCAGGAAAATATTTTTTAGAGAAGTAACAAATCATATCCTGGGGACTACACACACAACCAGGAGCAAGAGTATTGTACCAAACTTTAGCATCACCCTTTAATGAGAAAGAAAATAATTTGAGAATAAAGTAATAACGAGTTTTCTCATCACGAGTAAAAAATGGTGGCCATGCCATTCAACTTAGTAAGATGTGCCACAACAGTTTCAGTTTCATAACCATGGAAAGGATCAGATTCAACCAAAGTAATTAACTCTGGGTCGACAGAGAATTCATAATCCTTATCATCAATAAAGATAGGTGAAGTAGCAAACTTAGCATCACATTTCATTCTAGCATTCAGAGATTTTTCTTTATACTTGTGTAATAATTTCTCTAGATCATCTCTATCATTGCAAGAAAGAATATCTCTAGTTGCTTCTTCACTCATAACATAACCTTTCGGTACCTTAGGCAGTTCATATCTAGGAATGCTAGTTCTAGCAGGTGTTTCAGGAGTTTCAGTTTCAAGCTCATCATTAGATTCAACAACATCATGTTGTATAACTCTAGCAATTTCTTTATCAAGAAATTCACCAAGTGGCACATCATCATTATCAAGAAAGGTACTAGCATCATCATAAGCATCATTCATAGTAGAAGTAGCATCATCAATAACTTGCGACATATCAGAATTAATAGCATGTGGTGGTGTTGCAAGTTTATTCATAACAGAAGGCGAATCTAAAGCAGAACTGGATGGCAGTTCCTTACCTCCCCTTGTCTTTGAGGGAAATATCTTAGTCTTAGGATCCTTCAGATTCTTCATAGTGATAATATGATAATAATCCCAAGTGACTCAACAAATATAGCTATGCTCCCTGGTAACGGCGCCAGAAAAAGGTCTTGATAACCCACAAGTATAGGGGATCGCAACAATTTTCGAGGGTAGAGTATTCAACCCAAATTTATAGATTCGACACAAGGGGAGCCAAAGAATATTTGAAGGTATTAGCAACTGAGTTGTCAATTCAACCACACCTGGAGATTAATTATCTTCAGCAAAGTGATCAGTAGCAAAGTAGTTTGATAGTTTTGATAATAGTGACAGCAGCAATAGTAACAGTAACAGTAAAAGTGATAGCAGTAATTTTGTAGCAAGTGCAATAGTGATGATAGCAGCGGTAACTTAGCAGTAACAATAATGGAAAGTTCGTAGGCATTGGATCAATGACTTGTTGGATGATATTCATCATGAGACAGTTATAACCTAGGGCGATACGACACTAGCTCTAGTTCATCGATATAATGTATGCATGTATTCCGTAAATAGTCATACATGCTTTATTAAAAGAACTTGCATGACATATTTTGTCCTACCCTCCCGTGTCAGCGGGGTCCATATTGGAAACTAAGGGATATTAAGGCCTCTTTTTAATAGAGAACCAGAACAAAGCATTAACACATAGTGAATACATGAACTCCTCAAACTATGGTCCTCACCGAGAGTGGGCCCGATTGTTGTCACTCCGGGGTTGTCGGATCATAACCGTAGTAGGTGACTATAACTTGCAAGATCAGATCTAGAACATGGATATAATGATGAATTCATAAACAGTCCAGATCTGAAATCATGGCACCCGGGCCCAAAGTGACAAGCATTAAGCATAGAAAAGTCATATCAACATCAATCTCAGAACATAGTGGATACTAGGGATCAGGACCTAACAAAACTAACTTGATTACATGATGAATCTCATCCAACTCCTCACCGACCAGTGAGCCTACGAAGGAATTACTCACTCCCGGTGGGGAGCATCATGGAATTGGCGATGGAGAAGGGTTGGTGATGACAAAGAACGGAGACCCCCCTCTCCGGAGCCCAAACGGACTCCAGATCTGCCCTCCCGATGAAGAACAGGGCTTGGCGTCGGCTCCGTCTCGTGGATCATGATAATTCTTTCTCCTTGATTTTTTCTAGAAATACGTGATTTTATAGTATCAGGGGGTCGTCAGCGGGGCCACCAGGTGGGTACAACCCACCTGGGCGCGCCAGGAGAGGGGGCGCGCCCTGGTGGGTTGTGCCCACCCAGGGGCCCTCTTTGGTGGGTCTTGGCTCTAGTAATTCTTATTATTGATATAAAAAAATCCTAAAAAAGTTTCGTTCCATTCCAAGAACTTTTATTTCAGCACAAAAACAACACCATGGTAGTTCCGCTGAAAACAACATCAGACCGGGGTTAGTTTCATTCAAATCATGCAAATTAGAGTCCAAAACAAGAGGAAAGTATGAGAAAAAGTAGATACGCTGTAGACGTATCACTAAGCACTTCTCCCATTGCAAGAAAAACCAATCTAGTTGGCCAAACCAAACCGATAGTTCGAAGAGAATTACAAACATATCAAATCATGCATAAAAGAATTCAAAGAAGATTCAAATAATATTCATAGATAAGCTGATCATAAATCCACAATTCATCGGATCTCAGCAAACACACCGCAAAAAAGTATTACATCGAGTAGATCTCCAAGAAGATCAAGGAGAACATGGTATTGAGAATCAAAGAGAGAGAGAGAGAGAAATAATCCATCTAGCTACTAGCTATGGACCCGTAGGACTGTGGTAAATTACTCATGCTTCATCGGAAGGGCAATAGAGTTGATGTAGAAGCCCTCCGTGATCGAATCCTCCTTTGGAAGGGTGCCGGAAAAGGTCCCTAGATGGGATCTCACGGGTACAGAAGGTTGCGGTGGTGGAGAAGTGTTTTCGTGGATGCCTCTGGTGGTTTGGGGATATTTGGGAATATATAGGTGAAAGAATTAGGCCAGGAGGGTCATGGGGGCCCCAGAAGGTTGGGGCGCGCGCCCTACCCACTTGGGCGCTCCCTCCGTCCTAGTGGCTGCCTCGTGGCTCCTCTGACTTCATCTCCAAGTCTCCTGGTTGTCTTCTAGTCCAAGAAAAATCATAGCGAAGGTTTCATTCCGTTTGGACTCCGTTTGGTATTCCTTTTCTGTGAAACTCAAAAACAAGGAAAAACATGAACTGTCACTTGGCTCTAGGTTAATAGGTTAGTCCCAAAAATAATACTCCCTCCGTCCCAAAATTCTTGTCTTAAATTTGTCTAGATACAGATGTATCTAACACTAAAACGTAACTAGATATGTCCGTATTTAGACAAGTCTAAGACAAGAATTTTGGAACATAGGGAGTATAAAATAGCATATTAATGCATATAAACATCCAAAACAGATAATATAATGGCATGGAACAATAAAAAATTATAGATACGTTGGAGACATATCAACAACCACCAGGGCGCGCGCCGCGTGCTTGGGCCCCCAGGCACGCCAAGGTGGGTTGTGCCCTCCTCGGGGCACCCCTCTGGTACTTCTTTGGTCCATCTTGTGTCTTCTAGTCCAGAAAAAATCTCCAGAAAGTTTCATTTTGTTTCGACTCTGTTTGATATTGATTTTCTGCAAAGTAAAAAACAAGCAAAAAAACAACAAATGACATTGGGCACTATGTCAATAGGTTAGTCTCAAAAAATGATACAAAGTTGCTATAAAATGATTGTAAAACATCCAAGAATGATAATATAACAACATGGAATAATCAAAAATTATAGATACGTTGGAGACGTATCACTCGGGCATCCCCAAGCTTAGGCTCTTGCCACTCCTTATTCCTTCATCCATCGTGATCTCACCCAAAACTTGAAAACTTTAATCACACAAAACTCAACAAAACCTCGTGAGATCTGTTAGTATAATAAAGCAAATCACTACTTTAAGTATTGTTGCATACCCATTAATATTTTATTTTTTGCATTACACCTACTGTATTCTAACTTCTCGATGGCTTATACCCCCTGATACAATCCATAGTTTCATCAAAACAAGGAAAACAATGCATCAAAAACAGAATCTATCAAAACAGAACCGTCTGTAGTAATGGGAACAATGACCATACTTCTGTAACTCCAAAAATTCTGAAAAATTGGGACAACATGGAAATTTATATATCAATCATGTGCAAAAAAATCAGAATTTTATCACGCTCTAGCAAATCTAAACAATTCTGCTATTGGATGCAAAAGTTTCTATTTCTACACAAAATCAAAGCAACTATCATCCAAATCATCTCAAAGGCTTTACTTGGCACAAACACTAATTTAAACATGAAAGCACAATCATAACAGTAGCATAAATGTTTCCACTCAAGAAAACAGAAAAATAAACAAAAAAAAGATTACTATTGGGTTGTCTCCCAACTAGAGCTATTGTTTTACGCCCCTAGCTAGGCATAACACATAGTTTCAAGTGTTGTCATCTTTCTTCTTCTTTTCTAAGGATGTATGCTCATCAGGAGGCTTTTCAAAGATAATATGAAACACATCATCCATGAGAATTTTAGCATTACTGTGTTGACCATCCTCAAACCCCTCTTGATTCCCTTTTACAATCCAAGAATATTATTTATTAATACCATTAAAAACTTGTTGGATTATATTTAAGGGAGGGATCTCCTTTTTAGTATTCTCATCAAAAGTATGATCATCGCAAAATAAATATATCAACAAGTAATCACTATTGTATAAAATCTCATCTATCACTAGTTTTTCACGATTCATATCGCAAAAATCAAAGATCTCTCTAGCTTCCCACACTATGTAATCAAATTCACTCACGAGGACAAGGGTAGCTATCGTCTTAGCACTAGGATTTTTTATATCTGGCAATTCATAAAACAACCTTTGCGAAGTAGGATGGGTATGGATAAATATTCTCTCAAGTTTAAGAACAGGTTCAGAAATAGCTTTGGCACAATTTTTGGTTCTTTTCAGTATAGGAGTCTCATCACAAGCCAAAGTTCCAGTGCAATTAAAGAATTCTTGGATAAGGATTTTCCCTATAATGTTCCCATGTCCCATCACAAAAGTTTTAGCATCTAAATTGGTAGGAATTTCAACTTTAGGAGTTCTACCATCCTCACTTTTTTCCATACCAAAATCATCCATGATAGCAATTTCAAGCAAGCAAACAAGAAATGTATTTTTACTTCTGTGCCCCTGGTTCCTTAGCTCTACTCATTAGTCCCCATGCTCTTAACTTTTGCTCACTTTTCCCCACTCTCTTGTGTGAAACCCTTAGAAATGGTCACAAACGGTGTATGCCGTCGGGTCAGTGCTTTGACCATTAACTCTGATGAGTGGTGTCGCGCTGGACTGTGTCGCCCGTTGGACCTGACAATTGGGGCCATGTCAGACGGTGCCGTTGTTCGCTCGTTGGACCGTGGTTAGATTGTTGGGCCCTGCGCGCACCGCAACGACATGAGCCTGCTATGCATGCACGACATGTCCCGCTAGCCTACTATGCATGCACGTAGCTAGCCTGCCTGCATGCACTGATGCCCGCCGCCACAATGTGCTAACCTCCCCTCTTTCTGCACGTGAGCCGCCACAGACAGTGACCGATCTCATTCTACACACGAGCCGCCAAGGACGCAGGGATGATCACTGCCGCTGGTTCATCTCATCTCACACACTCATCTCCTCGATTAGAGCATGGTTTCAAACTTTTCAATCCACTCGCATCTATTCAACGTGGCAATTAAAGTGACATATTGATCGATGCCGCTCATTTGAACATAGCAAATCCGAAGCGCGGCCGGTGCCACTCCCCTTCCCTTCCCTTTATCTATTTAAACCATCCACGCCTCCACCTATTCTTCACACATCATTTGTGTCACCCCTTCTCTTCTTCACCCAAACCAGAGCACTCTCAAAGCCAGGCGAGGATGCAGTACAACAGCCCCACCTTCCCGCTCCCACCGACCGTGCTGGAGAGGCGGTATCCCGCCAGTGTCGTCGTGGAGACGGCGCTCCGCGTGTGGGTGATACGTCTCCAACGTATCTATAATTTTTAATTGTTCCATGCTGTTATATTATCAATCTTGGATGTTTTATAATCATTTTATATAATTTTTGGTACTAACCTATTGACATAGTGCCAAGTGCAATTGCTATTTTTTCCATGTTTTTTACGTCGTAGAAAATCAATACCAAATGGAGTCCAAACGCAAAGAAACTTTACAGAGATTTTTTTGGACCAGAAGGAACATAATGGGCCCTGGCTGTGCCTGGGGGGGGGTGCTCCGAGGAGAGCACAACCCACCAGGAGGCCCAGGCGCGCCCTGGTGGGTTGTGCCCACCTCGGGTGCCCCTCGGACCGCCTATTTTCTCTATAAAGACCCCAATATTCCCAAAACCCGAAGGGAATCGACGAAATATTGATCCAGCCGCTACAGAGTCCAGAACCACCACATCCAATCTAGACACCATCCCAGATGGGGTTCACCACCTCCATTGGTGCCTCTCCGATGATGCGTGAGTAGTTCTTTGTAGACCTTAGGGTCCGTAGTTAGTAGCTAGATGGCTTCCTCTCTCTCTCTCTTGATTCTCAATACAATGGTCTCTCGGACATCCATATGATGTAAATCTTTTGCGGTGTGTTTGTTGGGATCGATGAACTTTGAGTTTATGATCAGATCTATCCTTTTATATCCATGAAAGTATTTGAGTTTCTTTGATCTCTTTTATGCATGATTGCTTATAGCTTCGTATTTCTTCTCCGATATTTGAGTTTTGTTTGGCCAACTTGATCTATTTATCTTGCAATGGGTAGAGGTGCTTTGTAGTGGGTTCGATCTTACGGTGCTTGATCCCAGTGACAGAAGGGAAACCGACACGTATGTATCGTTACTACTAAGGATAAAACGATGGGGTCCATCTCTACATAAATAGATCTTGTGTTCATCATGTCATCGTTCTTATTGCATTACTCCGTTTCTCCATGAACTTAATACACTAGATGCGTGCTGGATAACGGTCGATGTGTGGAGTAATAGTAGTAGATGTAGGCAGGAGTCGGTCTACTAATCTTGGACGTGATGCCTATGTAATGATCATTGCATGGATATCGTCATGAGTATTTGAAGTTCTATCCATTGCTCAACAGTAATTTGTTCACCCACCGTTTGCTATTTTTCTCGAGAGAAGTGATACGTCTCCAATGTATCTATAATTTTTGATTGTTCCATGCTATTATATTATCTGTTTTGGATGTTAATGGGCTTTATTTTACACTTTTATATTATTTTTGGGACTAACCTATTAACCCAAGGCCCAGTGCAAATTGCTGTTTTTTTGCCTATTTCAGTGTTTCGCAGAAAAGGAATATCAAACGGAGTCCAAACGGAATGAAACCTTCGAGAGCGTGATTTTTGGAACAAACGTGATCCAGAGGACTTGGAGTGGACGTTAAGCAACCAACAAGGTGGCTGAGGGAGTCCTGGACTAAGGGGTCCTCGGGCGTCCGGCCCGTTAGCCATGGGCCGGACCGATGGGCTGTGAAGATACGACGACCGAAGACTGCACCCGATTCCGGATGGGACTCTCCTTGGCGTGGAAGGCAAGCTTGACGACCGAATATGTAGATTCCCTTCTTTGAAACCGACCTTGTGTAACCCTAGATCCTCCCGGTGTCTATATAAACCGGAGGACTTAGTTCGGATAGGATACTCATGATCATAGCCATACAAGCTAGACCTCTAGGGTTTAGCCATTACGATCTTGAGGTAGATCAACTCTTGTAACACTCATATTCATCAATATCAATCAAGTAGGACATAGGGTATTAACTCCATAGAGAGGGCCCGAACCTGGGTAAACATCGTGTCCCTTGTCTCCTGTTACCATCGACCTTAGACGCACAGTTTGGGACCCCCTACCGAGATCCGCCGGTTTTGACACCGACATTGGTGCTTTCATTGAGAGTTCCACTGCGCTGTCGCTAAGAGGTTCGATGGCCCCTTCAATCGTCAATAATGACGCCGTCCAGGGAGAAACCTTTCTCCCCGAACAGATCTTCGTGTTTGGCGGTTCGTATCATGGGCCAATTCGCTTGGCCATCTGGAGCAGATCGAAAGCTATGCCCCTGGCAATCAGGTCAGATTTGGGATCTTGAACTATGTTGCGGACATCCGTGGAGACTTGATCTTCGCCAGATTCGAGACCGCGGTAGCCGCTCCCGGCCACTCCGATGATCATGACCTAAATCTGTCATCAGGCCGCGTCCAGGAGATCACTCCTGTAACCGCTCTGGCCCTAGATCCGAAGCAAGCTGCGCCACCCAAAGACGGGAGGATCAACCCCACCACGGAAGCCACAGATTCCACGGCGTTGGAGCCGCATACAGACTTAACCTCTCACGACGTCTCTGTCAGCGGAACTCCGGACTCGTATCCGGCCGAAAGTTCTGAACCACGTGAGCCCACGGACGCCGAGCTTGATCGTTTATCGATCTTTGAATTCGGCGCCGCGGGCATCTTCCAGCACTCGCCTTTGGGTGATGTGCTAAATTCGTTAAAGAACCTGTCCTTGACAGAGGACTCACAGCCGAACTATATCCGGCTCGAACTAGGGGCTGACAGTGGAGAATTTTGTTTCCCACCCGCCACCCACTACATAGCCACGGTCGAGGATTTGACTGACGAGCTTGACTACGACTCCGAGGACATCGACGGTATGGACGACGACGCCGGAGAAGAAGAGGTCCAGAACCCGTCGTTCACCGGACGCTGGACGACCACTTCCTCGTATGATGTATACATGGTGGATGCACCAAAGGAGAACAGCAGCGAGGATAAGGAAGATCCTGTTGAGAATAAACCTTCTGAAACACAGTCCAAGCGCCGGAGTCAGCGGCGCCGCTCTAAGTCACGCCGCAGCAAAGACAACAATACCAGCACAGGAGACGACAACACTCCAGAAGGTGCCAAAGACAATGAAGACCCCGTTGATACAACTAATGAACAAGACAAACGGGAAGGCGGGCAGGTTAGCCCCGGTAAACAGGCCACGCACGAAGATTCGGAGGACGATAATTACCTTCTGCTCTCCGAGGACGAGGTGAGCCTCGGCACCGAGGATTTCATCGTGCCTGAGGAGCCTCTTGAGCAGGAGCGCTTCAAGCACCAGGTAATTGCCACCGCACGGAGCCTGAAAAAGAAGCAGCAGCAGCTTCAAGCTGACCAAGATCTGCTAAATGATAAATGGACTGATGTCCTAGCTGCCGAAGAGTACGCCGTCAAGCGCACAACCAAAAGCTACCCAAAGTGCAAATTGTTACCTCAGTTTGATGAGGAGGCGCCGAACTACATACCTCCATCGTACAATGCGGCGGACCGACCACCACTTCGTCGAGGCAAAACGGCAACTCACGCTGAACACCAGCCAACCCCGCCTCAGTGCACAGGCAGAGGTAAATTAGCCCATGGGCATACATATGACCTCCGACAAACCCTGAATAATAAACCAGGACACACTAGATCAATCTACGGATCGCGAGGGCATGCCTCGACACGCGACAATGGCCATCTATTCGGACATGACAAACTTAGTCAGGCGCGGGCCGAAAACTGCAGACGGACTCCATCTGAGCTACGTCGTGATACGACTCGATATAGAGGCGCCGCACACCCTCATTGCTTCACTGATGAGGTCCTGGACCATGAATTCCCAGAAGGGTTCAAACCTGTGAATATAGAATCATACGATGGAACCACGGACCCCGCGGTGTGGATCGAAGACTTCATTCTCCACATTCATATGTGATAACCCACAAGTATAGGGGATCAATTGTAGCCTCTTCAATAAGTAAGATTGTCGAACCCAACTAGGAGCTAAAGGTAGAACAAATATTCCCTCAAGTTCTATCGACCACCGATACAACTCTACGCACGCCTAACGTTCGCTTTACCTAGAACAAGTACGAAACTAGAAGTACTTTGTAGGTGTTGTTGGATACGTTTGCAAGATAATAAAGTGCGCGTAAATAAAAAGTAGGGTCTGTTTAGATAAAGACATAACTAAGTTAGTTTTAGTAAAGAGCTTTTTGTTACGAGAAAGTTATTTGTCCCTAGGCAATCGATAACTAGACCGGTAATCATTATTGCAATTTTACTTGAGGGAGAGTCATAAGCTAACATACTTTCTCGACTTGGATCATATGCACTTATGATTGGAACTCTAGCAAGCATCCGCAACTACTAAAGATCATTAAGGTAAAACCCAACCATAGCATTAAAGTATCAAGTCCTCTTTATCCCATACACAAACAACCTACTTACTCGGATTTGTGCTTCTGTTAGTCACGCCACCCACCATAAGCAAATCATGAACATATTGCAAACCCTACAGCGGGAATCCCTCACGCTTGCGCGACACGGAGAGCACCATAGGACATCACCAATAATAAAACATGCAACTCAAACCAATCACGATCATTAAATAACCCATAGGACAAAACGGATCTACTCAAACATCATAGGATAGCCAACATCATTGGGAAATAATATATAGCGTTGAGCACCATGCTTAAGTAGAGATTACAGCGGGTAAGAGAGGGGTTACACCGCTGCATAGAGGGGGGAAGAGTTGGTGATGATGGCGGTGAAGTTGTTGGTGAAGATTGCGGTGATGATGATGGCTGAGGGAGTCCTGGATTAGGGGGTCTCCGGACAGCCGGATTATATCCTTTGGACGGACTGTTGGACTATGAAGATACAAGATTGAAGACTTCGTCCCTTGTCCGGATGTGACTCTACTTGGCGTGGAAGGCAAGCTAGGCAATACGGATATGGATATCTCCTCCTTTGTAATCGACCTTGTGTAACCCTAGCCCCCTCCGGTGTCTATATAAACCAGAGGGTTTTGTCCCGTAGGACATCATACAATCATACCATAGGCTAGCTTCTAGGGTTTAGCCTCTCTGATCTCATGGTAGATCAACTCTTGTAATACTCACATCATCAAGAACAATCAAGCAGGACGTAGGGGTTTACCTCCATCAAGAGGGCCCGAACCTGGGTAAACATCGTGTCCCCTGCCTCCTGTTACCATCCGCCTTAGACGCACAGTTCGGGACCCCCTACCTGAGATCCGCCGGTTTTGACACTGACATTGGTGCTTTCATTGAGAGTTTCGCTGTGTCGTCACCATATGGCTTGATGGCTCCTTCGATCATCGCTAGCGATGCGGTCCAGGGTGAGGCTTTCCTCCCCGGACAGATCTTCATATTCGGCGGCTTTGCACTGCGGGGCCAACTCGCTTGGCCATCTGGAGCAGATTGAGAGCTATGCTCCTGTCCATCAGGTCAGATTTGGAAACTTGAACTACACGGCCGACATCCGCGGAGACTTGATCTTCGATGGATTCGAGCCCAGGTCGGACGCGCCGTACAGTCTTGATGAGCATGACGAAACTCTGCCGTCGGACAGTGTTCGGGAGATCGCATCCGCAGCTACTCTGCCCATCAATCCGGAGCAAGTCGCGCCATCTGAGAGCGGAGGACCCCGCCACGGAGGCCACACTCTCAGTGTCGATAGAGCTGGATACTCACTTCACCCCTTACGAGAGCCGTGTCGCCAAACCACTGGATTCATCTCCGGCCATGGACTCCGAGCCGCTCATATCCGTGCCCGTTGAGTCCGACTGGGCGCCGATCATGGAGTTCACCTTCGCAGACATCTTTCAGCACTCACCCTTCGGGGATGTGCTAAATTCATTAAGGTCTCTCTCCCTGTCAGGAGAACCTTGGCCGAACTATGTCCGGCTAGAATGGGATGCGGACGACGAAGAAATTCACTGCCCACCCAACACCCACTTAGTAGCCACTGTCGACAACTTAACCGACATGCTCGACTTCGGCTCCGAAGACTTCGACGGTATGGACGATGAAGTCGGAGACGAATAGGATCCACCGCCCTCGAGGCACTGGACCGCCACCTCCTCATATGATATATACATGGTGGACACCCCCAAAGAAGCCAATGGCGACGAGAAAGCGGAGGATGACCCCTCCAAGAAGCAACCCGAGCGCCGATGTCAGCGGCGTCTCTCTAAGTCCCGCCACAACAAGAGCAGTGATACCGGCACAGGAGATAATAACACTCCAGATAGCGGCAAAGACAACAACAATCCCCTCCAGCACGGTGCAGAGCTAGAGGACGAACAAGCTAGCCCCCCCAGAGTAGGCAGCAGATGGAGAACCGGAGGAGGACAATTACATGCCTCTCTCCGAAGACGAGGGGAGCCTCGGTGACGACGAGTTTATCGTGCCTGAGAACCCCGTCGAGCAAGAGCGCTTCAAGCACCGGCTTATGGCCATGGCAAGTAGCCTAAAGAAGAAACAGCAACAGCTTCAAGCTGATCAAGATTTGCTAGCAGACAGATGGACCGAAGTCCTTGCAGCCAAGGAGCATGAACTCGAGCGCCCGTCCAAGAGTTACCCAAAACGCAGGTTGCTACCTCACCTCAAGGAGGAAGCATTGAAACCTCATTCACCAGTGTACGATGCAGCTGACCGGCCACTACACGGCCGAGCCAGAGAGGCGTTTAAGCCTAAAGTTCAGACCGCACCCTTTCGCCACTCAGTCAAAAATACTAAGGCATGGGGCAACACAGAGGACCTGCGAGACATCTTGGACAACAAGGCAAAAATCGCAAGGTCAATATACGGGACACGAGCACGTGCGCCCACACGGGACGATGATCGTCGCGTCGGATACACCAAGAGTAAATCTGGCCGGGCCGAATACAGCAGACAAGACTCATATGAACCACGTCGGGATATAGCCCGGCACAGAGGCGCCGCACACCCCCTATGCTTCACTGATGAAGTTATGAATCATGAATTCCCGAAGGGTTTCAAACCCGTTAATATCGAATCATACGACGGCACAACAGATCCCGCTGTATGGATTGAGGATTTCCTCCTTCACATCCACATGGCTCGCGGTGATGATCTACATGCCATCAAGTACCTCCCATTAAAACTCAAAGGACCAGCTCGGCATTGGCTGAATAGCTTGCTAGCAGATTCCGTTGGCAGTTGGGAGGATTTGGAAGATGCATTTCTTGACAACTTCCAGGGCACTTATGTGCGGCCACCAGATGCTGATGACTTGAGCCACATAACCCAGCAGCCAGGGGAATCGGCCAGACAGTTCTAGACATGATTCCTGACTAAGAAAAATCAAATTGTTGACTATCCAGATGCAGAAGCCCTAGCGACATTCAAGCATAACATCCGCGACGAGTGGCTCGCCTGCCACCTTGGCCAGGAGAAGCCGAAATTTATGGCAGCCCTCACAACACTCATCACCCGCTTTTGCGCGGGCGAGGATAGCTGGCTGGCTCGCAGCAACAACACATCAAGGAATCCGGATACCTCGGATACCAATGACGTTAACGGTAGGCAGCATCGTAATAGACCAAAGTGCCGCAATAACGGCGATAACACCGAAGATACGACAGTCAATGCCGGATTCAGAGGCTCTAAATCCGGTCAGCGGAAAAACCCATTTAAAAGAAATACTCCGGCTCCGTCCAGTCTGGATCGCATACTGGACCGCTCGTGTCAAATCCATGGCACCCCTGAGAAGCCAGCCAATCACACCAACAGAGAATGCTGGGTGTTCAAGCAGGCCGACAAGTTAAATGCCGAAAAAAGGACAAGGGGCTGCATAGCGATGACAAGGAGGAGCCCCGGCCGCCGAACCCAGGAGGACAGAAGGGGTTTCCCCCACAAGTGAAGACAGTGAACATGATATACGCAACCCACATTCCCAAGAGGGAGCGGAAGCGTGCACTTAGGGATGTCTACGCGATGGAGCCCATTGCCCCGAAGTTCAACCCATGGTCTGCTTGTCCGATCACCTTCGATCGCAGGGACCACCCCACTAGCATCCGTCATGGCGGATCCGCCGCACTAGTCCTAGACCCCATCATTGATGGATTTCACCTCACTCGAGTCCTTATGGACGGCGGCAGCAGCCTGAACCTGCTCTATTACGATACAGTGCGAAAAATGGGTATCGATCCCTCAAGGATCAAACCCAGCAAAACCACCTTTAAATGCGTCATCCCAGGTGTAGAGGCTCATTGCACAGGCTCAATCACACTGGAAGTGGTCTTCGGATCACCGGATAACTTCCGAGGCGAAGAGTTAATCTTCGACATCGTCCCGTTTCACAGTGGCTATCATGCACTGCTCGGACGGACACCATTTGCAAAATTCAACGCAGTGCCGCATTACGCATACCTCAAGCTCAAGATGCCAGGACCCCGCACGGTCATAACAGTAAATGGAAACACAGAACGCTCGCTCCGTACAGAAGAGCACACTGCGGCCCTTGCAGCAGAGGCACAAAGCAGCATGTTCAGGCAGACCACTCATTCGGTGTTACAGCCCCCGGACACCTTCAAGCGAGTCCGGAACAACCTGCAACAGGATCGCCTGGCGCGATCAGCGCTCGCCTAGCAATCCGGGCCCCGTCCCAGTCCTAGTGCAGTGACGAAATTCGTACTGTGCGTACATAACTATGCATTGAAAATATCATGGACATAGGAGGGGGCACAATCAGGACATGCCCCACATTGTGGCTTAACCACACCAGGGGCTATATACCTTTGACATTCCTTTTGTCTTTCAGGGCCTAACTCTTCAGAAGCCCTTTCCGGTAGTCCGATTGCCGGACACATCCTGGAAGCAACAACCAAGGCGGCAAGAAGCTAGGATGAACACGGGAACCGCCAGGTGGTCTCTAGTAATACTTGATATACCCGCTTTTCACTATTTATGCGTAGCTTGCCTTGGGATAGGACATTTCGAATTGTCCTACTTTATTCTTATTGCACTACTTGTACCAGTACGCTTCGACGTATTATTCAAATAACAATGCATATTATTAATCTGTCATTGCATTATTTAAGTTTTTCTCTTTCTCTTATATGTCCATTTACGACATTCCGCACCTGCACGCTCGGGTGCGGTCAGTACACCAGGGGCTCTCGTTTACCCCGTAATACGGCGCAAGAAGTCTGAACACTTTCGACAGTGCGGCACCCCGAACTTATAGCATTATATGCATCAGCTCCGAATCATGTCTTGGGTCAAATGTTGGGTTTCCCGGATCCCATGCTTTGGTACCTTACGTTCCGCTATATCGGCTAAGGTAGCGGTGGGAGAACTACTGCAATTGTGTCCCGGTTCTTCTGGATGAGCACTTCAGTAGAGAAAGCCAAAAACTGACTATCATGACAAGGCGAGAGACTGGTTGTTGTTCGAGAGGTCTCAAGTCCTTAAAGACTTTTTCCGCTTCGGGCGAGGAGTCGGCCTTGTCCGGCCTAGGCGTGTATAGCGCCCCAAATTTGGCCCTCCAAATACCAGGGGCTTCGCCAAAAATTTAAAATCATAGACTGCTATGGCTAAGTGAGAGTGATAAAGCATTATAGTCCGATTGCCTGGTTCGTTGCGCTGAACACCTCCCTTGAAGGACCCAAAATTGGGGTAAAGAGTGTTCAGATTTACCCCGAACACCCCAGTACTAGCTACATGGGGGCACAAGCCGACAACTGGCCAACTCTCAGATTTTATAAACGGCCGCACATAAGGTAATATTTAAAATTGAGAAAGCGTCGCATGGCGCAAAAGAACTCGTTTCATATTACAGGATCACATGGGCATGTTCATTCAAAAATTACATCCTTGGCACACTCATCTGCCACTAAGCGGGAACCCTTCAGGACGCTCTCATAATAATTCTCGGGGCAGAAATGCTCCTTGCCCTCCGGCGGCCCCTCCTTCACAAGCTTCACGGCGTCCAGCTTCGCCCAGTGCATCTTTGCCTGGGCAAAAGCTCTGCGTGCACCTTCGATGCAGACGGACCGCTTGATGACTTCAAGCCGTGGGCAGGCTTCCACCAGCCGCCTCACCGGACCGAAGTAGCTGCCGGACAGGGGCTCGCCAGGCCACATCCAGACTATAAGGCCCCTCATGGCCTGTTCGGCCGCCTTGTGAAGTTCGACCAACTGCTTCAGCTGGTTGCTCAAGGACACAGGGTGTTCGGTCCCAGTATACTGAGACCAGAACAACTTCTCCGTTGAGCTCCCCTCCTTAGCCCAGTAAAACTCCGCGGCATCCAGCACACTGCGGGGAAGATCTGCAAACACTCCTGGAGAGCTCCGAACTCGGGTAACAAAAAGGAAAGTCTCCTTCACATGCTTGCTTTGCATATTGAATGCCTTACCCGCTTCTATCTTCTTCGCCGCATCAATTTCCTGGAGGGCCTTGTGGGCTTCGGCCTTGGCACTTCGGACGCTTTCAAGCGCCTGCACAAGCTCGGACTCTCACGTCTTGGAGTCAAGCTCCAAGGACTCGTGCTTTTTGGCAAGAGCCTCAAGCTCTTGCTGCACCTCGCCCACTCGGGCTTCTTGTTTCTCCCGTTCAATGCGTTCTTTGGCTGCTTTGTCTTTGACCGCGGACAACGCCTTCCTCAGGGTCTCCACCTCGGTCTTGGCCCCTGAAAAATTCATGATGATCCTATTACTTTACACCGAACTTCTTTTTAATTATATAAACTGGGGTATATCTTACCTTTGCTCTCTTCGAGCTGCCCCTTGGTAAGGCCGAGCTCGTCCTCGGACCGCTTCAGGGCCTGCTTCAGCACAGAGACCTCTGCAGTACGTGCGGCAGCAGCCAGTAGGGAAGCCTGCACATACACATAGACATACTCTAATTAGACTCCTGAGTTATCATTTGATACTCTATTCGGCTTTTCTTCGCGAACGCCAAACAAAGCATCAGGGGCTACTATCTATGCGGTAATATTTTTATATTTTGAAAGCTTACCTCAAAGCTTGTTAGGAGGCTGGCGCAAGCTTCGGTCAGTCCGTTTTTGGCGGACTAAACCTTCTTGACCACCGCAATCATGATAGTGCGGTGTTCTTCATCGATGGAAGTGCTGTGAAGCGCTTCCAGCAAGTTGTCCGGTGCCTTTGGTTGGATAGAGGACACCAACACAGATGGTTGGCCCCCCTTAATGGGGGACCGCCTGCCGGAGTCCGGAACCATTTAAGGTGCCGGCGCAGTGTCCGGCTGGGGCCCAAACTCGAAGCCCGTAGGAGCCTCGCTCCCTTGGTATCCAGGGTCCGGGAGGTCGCCGTGAGGCGCCCCCAGGATCGCCTCCCCTTGGGTCGGTGCCTTTTGAGACACCACCTCGGCGTTGTCCACAGGGCGAGGGGTGGAAGCCGTCGGAGGAGAACCGCTGTTCATATCCGACGAGCCCAAAGAGCCGCTCGATGAGGGTACGTGGAGATGAGCTCAGGCCGGACTGCATAATCAGGTTCGGCATGAGCAAAGGCAGTACAATAAAAACATACCATGAAGTACTATGGTGTCCGGACAATTACGATTTCGCCAGGGGCTTGTCCCTGGGTAGCCACTCGTCGCCGCTGTCGGCGACCGTCGTGGCATAGTCCGGAGGGAGGGTATTTCCCTTCTTGGACCCTTCGGCCTCCCCGGATGGGTCGGCCTTCCTTTTCTTGTCTCCACCGGCTGGGGGGGAGAACTTTTCTCCTCCTCCCCGTTTCCGTAGGAGGAGTGCGCGTTGGACTCATTGGATGATGAGCCCGACAGAACCACCTTGCGCTAGAGACCCTTTCAGGTCCCCGTGGCCTTCTTCTTGTCCGTCTTTTCTGGCACCTCATAAGGTGCCAGAGTCAGCATCTTCATTAGAAGAGCGTTGGCAGGATCTTCGGGCAGGGGGGCTGGGTAATTAAGCTGTTCCACTATCTTTATCCAGTCCTGTTAATGACATGAAAGCTTAGATCCAGCACATAACCAAACCAAGGTACATAAATACCCTGAGATATATAAAAGCCTATCGGATGGGCGCGGCGCTTTGCGCTGAGTCCGCGGTCCTCGGTGAGGGAGGGAGGCATCTCGGCGCCCTTGAACAGCACCCTCCAGACGTCCTCGTGCGTCGTGTCGTAGAGCTCTCGCAGCATCTCGTGCTCGGCCGAGTCGAACTCCCATAAAACAAATGCCCGTTGTTGGCACGGAAGGATCCGGCGGAAGAGCATAACCTGGACCACGTTAGTGAGCTTAATTTTCTTGTTCGTCATGTTCTGGATGCAGGTCTGGAGTCTGGTCAGCTCTATCGAAGAACCCCAGGACAGGCCCTTCTTTTTCCAGGAGGTGAGCCGCGTGGGGATTCCAGATCGAAATTTGGGGGCCGCCACCCAGTTGGAGTTGCGCAGCTCGGTGATGTAGAACCACCCCGATCGCCACCCCTTTATGGTATCCACGTAGGTACCCTCGAGCCAGGTGACATCAGGCATCTTGCCCACCATGGCGCCTCCACACTCTGCTTGCTGGCCACCCACCACCTTTGGTTTGACATTGAAGGTTTTCAGCCATAGGCCGAAGTGGGGCCTGATGCGGAGGAAGGCCTCGCACACGACGATAAACGCCGAGATGTTGAGGATGAAGTTGGGGGCCAGATCATGAAAATCCATCCCGTAGTAGAACATGAGCCCGCGGACAAATGGGTGGAGAGGAAATCCCAGCCCGCAGACGAAATGGGTTAGAAAAACTACCCTCTCATGGGGTTCGGGCGTTGGGATGATCTGCCCCGCATTCGGCAGCCGGTGCGTGATATTCGCAGCTAGGTATCCGGCTTTCCATAACTTTTTGATGTTTTCCTCCGTGACGGAGGAAACCATCCACTTGCCTCCTGCTCCAGACATGCTTGGAGTGGTTTGAGAAGAAGAACGCGAGCTTGGGCGCTAGAGCTCGAGTGTGCGGGAATGGGTAAGCGAGAAGGAAGAAGGTGTGGGTGTAAAAAGTAAATCTTTGTCCCATTATAAGGACGGAGGAGGCGATGAGTCTCCCCACTTGCCTGGCAAAATCGCTTATTCCCCAGGTTCCGCAATTGATGGCGCGGTTGGGTTACCCACGTCCGTATTGATGAGAATCCCGTGATAAGGGGAACACGATCTCTGCTTTGACAAGACGTATCAACAAAACCGCGTCGCGATATGTGCGGAGCTGGTTGAGAAAAGCGGTTCGAATAATAACCAGGCCATGAAGTGATGTCATACTATCGAAACGTGTCAGCAGATTAGATTTGTGGAAGTATTATTCTCTCTATGGTGGTATGTGGAACTTATTTTGCAGGGTCGGACATTATCCTTGCATCCAAACTCTTCCATGGTATATTCGGAGGAGGAACCCGCCTTGCAATGCCGAAGACAACACTGCGCACCGGACTCATCGTCATTGAAGCCTGGTTCAGGGGCTACTGAGGGAGTCCTGGATTAGGGGCTCTCCGAACAGCCGGAGTATATCCTTTGGCCGGACTGTTGGACTATGAAGATACAAGATTGAAGACTTCGTCCCGTGTCCGGATGGGACTCTACTTGGCGTGGAAGGCAAGCTAGGCAATACGGATATGGTTATCTCCACCTTTGTAACCGACCTTGTGTAACCCTAGCCCCCTCCGGTGTCTATATAAACCGGAGGGTTTTGGTCCGTAGGACAACATACAATCATACCATAGGCTAGCTTCTAGGGTTTAGCCTCTCTGATCTCGTGGTAGATCAACTCTTGTAATACTCATATCATCAAGAACAATCAAGCATGACGTAGGGTTTTACCTCCATCAAGAGGGCCCGAACCTGGGTAAACATCGTGTCCCCTGCCTCCTGCTACCATCCACCTTAGACGCATAGTTCGGGACCCCCTACCCAAGATCCGCCAGTTTTCACACCGACAATGGCCCCCGGTGGCACTCCGGCGCCACCGGAAGCGAGGGGGAGAGAGCCCCCTCCTTCTTCTTCTTCCTTGACCTCCTCCCTAGATGGGAGAAGGGTTTCCCCTCTGGTCCTTGGCCTCCATGGCATGGGAAGGGCGAAAGCCCCAGCGAGATTGGATCCATCTCTCTGTCTCTCTCTGTTTCTGCGTTCTCAGATTCTGCCCCTTCACCGTTTCTTATATTCCCGGAGATCCGTAACTCCGATTGGACCGGATTCGGCTGTGGCCCTAACAAAGACCTTGTCCGCTTTGTACAAGGGAGAAGAGGAGGAATTTCTCCGCGTCAACCCACAGGGTGGATTTTCTATGTACAATCCCCCAAGCTGGGTAAGTGGCCACATTTACTTGCCCATCCGTTTTATATTCCCATTGTTAAATATTCAGTCCAATGACTTCAACGCAGGAACTGCGCCAGGCTGTTAAAGAAATAAACAACCCTCCTCCACAACCCGAGGACCCAGGACGGTCCCTCGACCCGGCCTCTCAAGAGGATCCAGACTTATCTGTGGAGCTGATTGATGGAGTGTTCCATCAATTGAGCAAGGACAACGCCTTGGTGGCCATTACGGCCGATTACCCAGGGCTAATCCCGGTCTCCCAGGTAACTGAGATCGAAGTCCCAGTACCCCGAATAGGGGTCCGCCCTCTCATGTTTTTAGTTTCCTGATTACAACCAAGCTTTGCAGGGGAGGTTTTTGAGATGGGAGGCCGAACCTACGGCGACAAGCCAACGAGGGGCCGTGGGGCCCCGTGGGCAGAAAAGAGGTGCAGTCCGGACCGAGGCGTCAGCGCAAAGGTATGGCGCGCCCCCTTATCCCAGGTGTTATACCTTCAAGGCATATTAACACTCGTGCTCTCTTCAGGACAAAGATACCTCGCAAGACTATATCCGGAGAGGCTGCCAATCGTGCCTCCACCAGCCAGGCCCCAAAGCCTGGTCCGGAGGCAGAGGCGAACACAAGGCGCACACCGGACGCTCCTCCGACGGAGGATGTGGACAGGTTGTCTGCCACCAACTCTGAGGTGGAGAGTGCTATGAACCACAGGCATCGCCGGACAATTCTTCGCGACGCTTGTTTCTCCCGAGAGGCATTAGATGCCTTCAATTCGGGAGATGCGTACCTCCGTGCCGCTCAAAATGGTCTAGCCAGAGCCACGGAGCAATATGTAAAAGACATACGGGTAAGAAAATTTTGGTGATTATATATATATATATATATACCAGTAGCCCCCGAGACTTGAAACAGTTAGAATAACTGATTTAAGGATCATTTGTTATGCAGGTTCTTACAGAAAAGAATTCCCTACTGTCCCAGGAGCTGGAAGAGTGCAAAGTCCAACTTGAGGCCGCACTAGCCACGGCAGGGGAGCCCCAGGAGACCCCCTCTGGTAATATACACTTTGAAAGATAAGTATTTTGCGAAGCACGACATGGGTGCAAATCTGACAAATGAAATTGCAGATGGCGCCGGATTGAGTCCGGAAAGGCAACAACTCCTACGCCAGCTGAAGGCTGGTGAGAAGGTGCTGACAAAGGTGAGGCGGGAGAAGAACGATCTCCAAGATGCCAACACCAAGCTGGGCGTCAACCTGAGAGACGTTCGTGCCTAGCTGTCAGACTCTGTTAAGGAGAATCAGTGGCTTCGGCGCGACATATTTAGTAAGTGCTTGAACGAACCTTTGAAAAAAGTTTGGCAGGGAAGTCGACTAACAGAGTAATGTCTGTAGGTGTGCTAACAGGTCGTCCTTCAGAGGAGATGCCCGGTTCTACGGGTGACCTTCTTCCCGAGCTCTCGCAACTGCTCGAGCAAGTTTGGCAGGCGATGCAAGGCGTCGCCTAGGCCCTGTGGCCATCCATCTCCATGCCCGAAGGTCTTGGAGAGCTTGCGGAGAAGCTAAAGGGAGCATGAAAGCACAAGTGCTCCATAGGTGGTTTTGATAATTGATGACAACATATCTCTTGTTGGACTAACATTTCGATCTAGCATGTTTCAGATAAGTTCAACAATGGAGTGGCATGGACTAAAGGTTGTGGGAACTCCTTCAAGATGCTAAGGACAAAGGATTGGCTAAAGCTTCAAGCTCAAGACTCTTCATTTTATATTTTAGTGATCCAAGATCACATTGAGTCTTTAGGAAAAGCCAATACATTAAGGAGGGATGAGGTGTTGCTTAATGAGCCTCTTGCTTCATGTGCTTAGTGATATGCTCCAAAACCCTCAACCACTTTCCCATATCCACATATGACCTAAACCCTAAGCCAAACTCGGTCCTACCTATTCTTTCTATCCGGCGCCACCGAGTTTCACTTGTCATAAGCCACTGCCAAACCCTAGCAATTCGGTTCTATCGATAGGGATCTCGGTCTCACCGAGATGGGATTGCAAACTCTCTGTTACCTATTGCAATATTCTCGGTCACACCGAGATATGCAATCGGTCCCACCGAGATTGCAATGTAAACTCAGTGTTTCCCCTTTGTAACTTTTCGGTCTCACCGAGTTCCACTCGGTCTCACCGAAAGAGCAAATCGGTCCCACCGAGTTTGCCTGACCAACTCTCTGGTTAGCTAATTACCAAATCGGTCCCACCGAGTTTGAGTAATCGGTCAAACCGAGTTTTGGATTTACCCTAACCCTAGCACATCGGTCCCACCGAGTTGATCCAGTCGGTCCCACCGAAATCACTAACGGTCACTAGGTTTACATTTTCGGTCCGACCGAGTTTATTGATTCGGTCCCACCGAGATTGGAAAAACTATGTAACGGTTGGATTTTGTGTGGAGGCTATATATACCCCTCCACCTCCTTCTCATTCGATGAGAGAGCTATCAGAACGCACACACCATTCCAACTCATATGTTCTAAGAGAGAACCACCTACTCATGTGTTGAGACCAAGATATTCCATTCCTACCATATGAATCTTGATCTCTAGCCTTCCCAAGTTGCTTTCCACTCAAACCTTCTTTCCACCAAATCCAAATCCTATGAGAGAGAGTTGAGTGTTGGGGAGACTATCATTTGAAGCACAAGAGCAAGGAGTTCAATACCTACACACCATTTGTTACTTCTTGGAGAGTGGTGTCTCCTAGATTGGCTAGGTGTCACTTGGGAGCCTCCGACAAGATTGTGGAGTTGAACCAAGGAGTTTGTAAGGGCAAGGAGATCGCCTACTTCGTGAAGATCTACCGCTAGTGAGGCAAGTCCTGTGTGGGCGATGGCCATGGTGGGATAGACAAGGTTGCTTCTTCGTGGACCCTTTGTGGGTGGTTGCTTCTTCGTGGACCCTTCGTGGGTGGAGCCCTGTGTGGACTCGCGCAACCGTTACCCTTGGGTGGAGCCCTGTGTGGACTCACGCAACCGTTACCCTTCGTGGGTTGAAGTCTCCATCAACGTGGATGTAGGATAGCACCACCTATCCGAACCACGGGAAAAACTTCCGTGTCTCCAATTGCGTTTGAATTCTCCAAACCCTTCTCTTTACATTCTTGCAAGTTGCATGCTTTACATTCCGCTGCTCATATACTCTTTGCATACTTGCTTGATATGTATTGTGTGTGTTGAAATTGTGCCTAAACTCCACTTAAACCGAAAAAGCTTAAAAATTGCAACTTTAGCACTAAGTGTCTAATCACCCCCCTCTAGACACATCTACTTCTAGATCCTACAAGTGGTATCAAAGCCTTGGTCTCCATTGCCTTGGTTTAATCACCATTGGAGGAAGATGGATGTGTCTACATTAGGGAGTCTTAGACATAGAGTGCCTATTCTTGAGGGAGAGTATTTTCATGAGTGGAAAAATTAGATGCTTGTAATCTTCAATCAATATCATTTGAACAAGTATATTGCTAGCCCTTGTGCACCCCATATTGATCCCTTGCATCCTACCCTAGATGAAGATATTGACATGATTCGCAATCTTAGAACTATTGAGCTCATCATTAGAGGATTGCCCAAAAATTTGATTGCTAGTTTGCCTACTCACAATTGTGCCTATACCATATGGAAATTTCTTGAGGAATGATTTCCCGATCATTCCTTGAAAACTTTGGATGAAATTCTCCATAAATCTATTGCCCTGAGTAAGATGAACTCTAGTGATCCCAGTTTTGGTAAATGTCTTTTTGAACTTGCCAATCTTAAGCATGCTAAAGGAGATGTTGGAATCATTAATGATATCATACTCAAAGCTATAAGAATTCATAAAAGTGACCACTTTGATGATTATTTATCTGATGAATTACCCTCTCTAGGAAATGATGAATCACAAGATCATGATGAACATGAATATTATGATGATGATGATAGTGAATTCGATCTTGATGATGCAATGAGACATTTTGGTCTTATGGCAAATCTTCGGGGATATGAATCAGGAGGAAAGGAATGGGTTCTTGATAGTGGATGTACTGATCATATGACCGGAGATGAAGAGATGTTTCGTGAGCTTGCTGAAAATGACGGCCCTCGAAAATATGTCACCTTTGGTGATAATTCAAAGGGTAAAGTGGTTGGCCTTGGTAAGGTGGCCATCTCACATGATAGTTCCATTCAAAATGTCATGCTCATTGAATCTCTTGGCTACAACTTACTTTCAGTATCTAGACTTGCTGATTTCGGTTTGAATGTCCTATTTACTGAGGTAGATTGCCAAGTATTTCGTCAAGACAATCATAAAATGGTCTTTACGGGTATGCGTAGAGGTGATCTTTACATTGTCGATTTCTCTAAAAAGGCACAACCTAAAACTTGCTTTGTTGCTAAATCCTAAAAAGGTTGGTTGTGGCATAGACGACTTGGTCACGTTGGCATGAGAAACCTTGACAAGATTATTAAAGGAAATCATATCCTTGGAGTCAACGATGTCATATTTGATAAGGATAGACTTTGCAGTGCTTGTCAAGTAGGTAAACAGGTTGGAGGAAGACATCCCGTGAAGAACATCATGACCACAAGGAGGCCACTCGAGCTACTTCACATGGATCTTTTTGGTCCCAACGCCTACAAGAGTCTCGGTGGAAATTCTTTTGGTCTAGTTATAGTTGATGACTTTTCAAGATTTACGTGGGTGTTCTTTCTTAATGACAAGTTGCAGGTCCAGAAGATCTTCAGGAACTTCGCTAGGAAAGCCCAAAATCAGTTTGATGTGAAGATCAAGAAGGTTCAGAGTGACAACGGAACGGAGTTCAAGAACGCAAATGTGGACACCTTTCTTGACGAAGAAGGTATTTCACATGAGTTCTCGGCTACGTACACACCTCAACAAAATGGAGTTGTTGAGAGGAAGAACCGGACGCTCATCGAAATGGCAAGAACGATGCTTGATGAATACAAGACGCCAAAGCACTTTTGGGCAGAAGCGGTTGAGACAGCTTGTCACGCAACAAATCGCTTATATCTTCACAAGCTACTCGGCAAGACGACATACGAGCTCCTCACCGGTAACAAGCCTCAAGTTGGATACTTTCGAGTGTTCGGCTCAAAGTGCTACATTCTTGATAAGCATTGTCGTTCAAAGTTTGCTCCTAAATCTCATGAAGGTTTTCTACTTGGTTATGGATCAAACTCTCACACTTACCGTGTCTACAACAATTTCACCCGAAAGGTTGAAGAGACGGTAGATGTGAAGTTTGATGAATCTAATGGCTCGCAAGTAGAGCAATTGCCAATTGATGTAGGAGACAAAGACCCTTCAGAAGCAATTCAAGACTTGTCCATTGTCAAAATTCGTCCAACGGAGGTGAAGGAGAGTACTTCATCCGTCCAAGTGGAAGCTTCTACTTCACGACAAGGTGAACCAAGAATCGACACGGAAGCATCCACAAGTGGGACACATCAAGATGAAGAAAACGAGGAAATACGTCAAGACGAACATCAACAACCTCCTTCTCCACCACGACAAGAGAACGACGACGTCAACAATGAAGAAGGCCAAGAAGAAGAACAAGATGAAGAAGATGCTCAACTAAGACCCAAGCAAAAGCTCTCACGAGTTCGAGCAAGAATTGCCAAAGATCATCCCGTTGAGCAAATCCTCAATGATATACAAACCAGGAGAATCACTCGCTCAAAAACTCGTTTAGCTAACTTTTGTGAAAACTATTCATTCATCTCTAGCATTGAACCTATGAAGGTTGAAGAAGCATTGGAAGATCCAGATTGGATAAACGCTATGCATGAAGAGATACATAATTTTGAGAGAAACCAAGTTTGGACATTGGTCGAGAAGCCCGACAACAACCACAACATCATTGGTACCAAATGGGTGTTTCATAACAAGCAAGATGAAGATGGACAAGTGGTTCGCAACAAAGCACGTCTCGTCGCCCAAGGTTACACAAAAGTCGAAGGTATGGACTATGGTGATACATATGCTCCCGTTGCTAGACCTGAGTCCATTCGCATCTTACTTGCCTACGCTAATCACCATAATATCGCCTTGTACCAAATGGACATTAAGAGTGCTTTTCTAAATGGCAAAATAGAGGAGGAAGTTTATGTCAAACAACCTCCCGGCTTTATCAATCCTAAGAAACCAAATCATGTTTACAAACTTCACAAAGCTCTTTATGGTCTTAAACAAGCTCCTAGAGCATGGTATAAATGCTTGAACAAGTTCCTTACTACAAGTGGTTTTGAAATTGGTAAAATTGATTCTACTCTTTTTACTAAAAGGGTTAATGGAGAACTATTCGTATGCCAAATTTATGTTGATGATATCATATTTGGTTCAACTAACCCTCTCTTTAGTGAAAAGTTTGGAAAGCTAATGTTAGAGAAGTTTGAGATGTCTATGATGAGTGAACTCAAATTCTTTCTCGGGTTGCAAATCAAGCAAACTAAGAAAGGTACATTTGTCTCTCAAACAAAGTACTCCAAGGACTTATTCAAGAAGTTCAATATGCAAGAATGCAAAGGTATGTCTACACCCATGCCTACTAGTGGACATAATGATTTGACCAAAGATGGTGAACCGGTTGATCAAAAGGTTTATCGCTCTATGATTGGTTCATTGTTATACCTATGTGCTTCACGTCCCGATATTATGCTAAGTGTGTGCATGTGTGCACGATATCAAGCTGCTCCTAAAGATTGTCATCTTAAGGCTGTGAAAAGGATAGTGAGATATTTAATCCATACACCAAATTTTGGCATTTGGTATCCTAAGAGGTCTTCTTTTGATCTTGTTGGCTATTCTGACTCGGATTATGCCGGAGACAAGGTTGATAGAAAGTCCACTTCGGGTACTTGTCAATTTCTTGGTAGATCTCTTGTGTCTTGGTCTTCCAAGAAACAAAACTCAGTATCCTTATCCACCGCCGAAGCAGAATACATTGCCGCTGGTTCATGTTGTGCTCAATTACTTTGGATGACCCAAACTCTTAAAGATTACGGGATTTATGTGAAACATGTTCCACTACTTTGTGACAATGAAAGTGCTATCAAAATTGGTCATAATCCTGTACAACATTCTCGAACTAAGCATATTGAAGTTCGTCATCATTTCATTCGAGATCATGTTGCTAAGGGTGACATCAATCTTAAGCATGTTCGCACTAATAAGCAATTAGCGGATATATTCACTAAACCACTTGATGAGAAAGCGTTTTGCAGGTTGAGAGGAGAATTGAACATCATTGATGCTTCGAGCTTGGAGTAGAAACTCCATTGGATACATGCAAGACATGAGCTTATGACTATCCATGATATATCTCTTATGATAACTATCCTACGTCTTGGATATATTTGCACCTTGCATGTTGTCTAACCCATGTAGGTGCTTGGTTGAATCTAATTCCATGAGATTGCGACTCACTCATATCTTGAGCAATCTCTACATCACCAAGACTCTACACAATAGTGGTTGAAGACAAGGAAGCACAAAACCATTCAAACATATCCTTTGACAAACTCTATATTAAACTTCATGATTGTCATTTTTGGATGCACAAGTGCTTTTCCTTGCAATAACTAACCCATGTAGGTAGATGAACTCAAACTCCAAATGGTGCTCCCAACTCTCGATGAGCTACATCAACCTTGAGCACCCACACAAGTTCAACTACATGAGCAAGAACCACATCACCACCCAAGGTATGTTATTCCATCTTAGAGAAGCCTTACTCTAAGACATGAGTCAAAGCAACTCAATAAGATGTGAATACATCAAGATGCTTAAACGAAAAATGGTAACCCCATTTTGAGCTTAAACGATGAGTATGACCTATGATCAAGTGTTCTCACTTGACTCCTAAGTCAATATACTCTAACATAGGTGACTATGTCACCGCCCAATTCTAGATGAAGTTCTCTTGTGTTCTTTTCTGAGTTATTGCATTTGTCCCTTGCATATTTGTCTCTTTCTTTTTCAATCAAAAAAAAACTTCATCTAGAAACTTTCACTTTTTTCTCTTTGTTTTTGTTTTGCATATTTCTGCATCAAATTCCTTGCAAATCTTTCAGCTAATTCATTGCAAATCTTTGTGAGATCTTACTTGACTAGTGAGCTGCGGTGACAAGTGTTTCTCTCTGTGATGAACTCGGTTTCACCGAATAGCTATTCTCGGTCCAACCGAATCCCTTCGGTACTACCGAAACATGCCACTCGGTGCCACCGATTTCGCAACAGGAAAAACAGTTTGCCACATATTCTATATTTCTTCTGACCCAGCTCCACTCAATGAATCTTATCCTCTACAAGCATCATAGTTTTATTCCCTGCTTTGTACTGAATCTCAAGGACCAAACCTATTCGACGGATTCCAGGAAAAACCTTCTTGGAAATTGATGTCAAAGGGGGAGAGAGAGATCACATCAAAGCTTATCAAGAGAGAGAGAGAGAGAGATCACATCAAAAGCTTATCACCTACAAAGGAGAAAGTACTAAGGGGGAGAGAATACTCAAGGATCCCAGATGATTGATGTTCAAGAGGAGAGATGCCACATGTCTTTTATGAACTTATTTGAATTTAGTTCTATTCATATCCTTTAGCTCTGATTTTCTGTTTCCTATCTTCTCCCAATATCCCATGTCAGATTCAGGGGGAGCAAGACACCTAAGGAAAAGAAATCAGTCAAATTCATTGCATATCTTTATTCTTGGGGACATGTTGAATTCTATGTGGTACCCTGTACTCACTCTCTACATGTCATCCCAGTCTTGGTATTCTTGTGGTTTCTTTTGTTTGCTCTGGCTAGTGGATATACCTGTCTTATCTAACCTTGTTTGTGCAGGTTCATTCCATCCTAAGCCAACTCAAGACCACAAGGTAAGTATATGCATCAAAATCATGAGTATGAGGAGTTCTTGCTTATGTACATACTGTTTGCAAGAAGGACTCATGAGCATGAAGGTATTTTCCTTGATAATCTTTTGCTCTGATGCATATGGCCAAGATGCATGTAACACTTTGCCTACTCTGTCATGGTTATGCTCTCACATGCCTCTCTATTTCACATTTACATGAGTGCATACATGAAGGGGGAGCCTATGCTTGTTACATGTCCTTCCAAAGCTTTACTTCCTGTTCTTTATATCTTTATCCAAAGCTTTGATGTATGTTGCCATTAATTACCAAAAAGGGGGAGATTGAAAGCACAAGTGCTCCCTAGGTGGTTTTGATAATTGATGACAACATATCTCTTGTTGGACTAACATTTCGATCTAGCATGTTTCAGATAAGTTCAACAATGGAGTGGCATGGACTAAAGGTTGTGGGAACTCCTTCAAGATGCTAAGGACAAAGGATTGGCTAAAGCTTCAAGCTCAAGACTCTTCATTTTATATTTTAGTGATCCAAGATCACATTGAGTCTTTAGGAAAAGCCAATACTATTAAGGAGGGATGAGGTGTTGCTTAATGAGCCTCTTGCTTCATGTGCTTAGTGATATGCTCCAAAACCCTCAACCACTTTCCCATATCCACATATGACCTAAACCCTAAGCCAAACTCGGTCCTACCGATTCTTTCTATCCGGCGCCATCGAGTTTCACTTGTCATTAGCCACTGCCAAACCCTAGCAATTCGGTTCTACCGATAGGGATCTCGGTCTCACCGAGATGGGATTGCAAACTCTCTGTTTCCCTTTGCGTAATTTTCGGTCCCACCGAAAGAGCAATCGGTCCCACCGAGATTGCAATGTAAACTCAGTGTTTCCCTTTGTAACTTTTCGGTCTCACCGAGTTCCACTCGGTCTCACCGAAAGAGCAAATCGGTCCCACCGAGTTTGCCTGACCAACTCTCTGGTTAGCTAATTACCAAATCGGTCCCACCGAGTTTGAGTAATCGGTCAAACCGAGTTTTGGATTTACCCTAACCCTAGCACATCGGTCCCACCGAGTTGATCCAGTCGGTCCCACCGAAATCACTAACGGTCACTAGGTTTACATTTTCGGTCCGACCGAGTTTGTTGATTCGGTCCCACTAAAATTGGAAAACTGTGTAACGGTTGGATTTTGTGTGGAGGCTATATATACCCCTCCACCTCCTCTTCATTCGAAGAGAGAGCTATCAGAACGCATACACCATTCCAACTCATATGTTCTGAGAGAGAACCACCTACTCATGTGTTGAGACCAAGATATTCCATTCCTACAATATGAATCTTGATCTCTAGCCTTCCCAAGTTGCTTTCCACTCAAATCTTCTTTCCACCAAATCCAAATCCTATGAGAGAGAGTTGAGTGTTGGGGAGACTATCATTTGAAGCACAAGAGCAAGGAGTTCATTACCTACACACCATTTGTTACTTCTTGGAGAGTGGTGTCTCCTAGATTGGCTAGGTGTCACTTGGGAGCCTCCGACAAGATTGTGGAGTTGAACCAAGGAGTTTGTAAGGGCAAGGAGATCGCCTACTTCGTGAAGATCTACCGCTAGTGAGGCAAGTCCTGTGTGGGCGATGGCCATGGTGGGATAGACAAGGTTACGGTTGCTTCTTCGTGGACCCTTTGTGGGTGGTTGCTTCTTCGTGGACCCTTCGTGGGTGGAGCCCTGTGTGGACTCGCGCAACCGTTACCCTTGGGTGGAGCCCTGTGTGGACTCGCACAACCGTTACCCTTCGTGGGTTGAAGTCTCCATCAACGTGGATGTAGGATAGCACCACCTATCCGAACCACGGGAAAAACATCCGTGTCTCCAATTGCGTTTGAATTCTCCAAACCCTTCTCTTTACATTCTTGCAAGTTGCATGCTTTACATTCCGCTGCTCATATACTCTTTGCATACTTGCTTGATGTTGGGGAACGTAGCATAAATTCAAAATTTTCCTACGTGTCACCAAGATCTATCTATGGAGTCATCTAGCAATGAGGGAGGAATGGATCTACATACCCTTGTAGATCGTGCGCGGAAGCGTTCAAGAGAACGGGGTTGATGGAGTCGTACTCGTCGTGATCCAAATCACCGATGATCCTAGGGCCGAACGGACGGCACCTCCGCATTCAACACACGTACGGAGCAGCGACGTCTCCTCCTTCTTGATCCAGCAAGGGGGAAGGAGAGGTTGATGGAGATCTAGCAGCACGACGGCGTGGTGGAAGTAGCGGGATTCCAACAGGGCTTCGCCAAGCGCTGCGGGAGGAGGGAGATGTGTCATGGGAGGGAGAGGGAGGCGCCAGGGCTTAGGTTTGGTTGCCCTCCCTTCCCCCCACTATATATAGGGCCAAGGGAGAGGGGGAGGGCGCAGCCTTGCCCCTTCCTCCAAGGAAGGGTGCGGCCAAGGGGGGGAGGAGTCCATCCTCCCCAAGGCACCTCGGAGGTGCCTTCCCCCTTTAGGACTCTCCCCTTTTTCTCTTCTCTTGGCGCATGGGCCTCTTGGGGCTGGTGCCCTTGGCCCATATAGGCCAAGGTGCACCCCCTACAGCCCATGTGGCCCCCCGGGGCAGGTGGCCCCACCCGGTGGACCCCCGGGACCCTTCCGGTGGTCCCGGTACAATACCGGTGACCCCGAAACTTGTCCCGATGGCCGAAATAGCACTTCCTATATATAATTCTTTACCTCCGGACCATTCCGGAACACCTCGTGACGTCCGGGATCTCATCCGGGACTCCGAACAACTTTCGGGTTACCGCATACTAATATCTCTATAACCCTAGCGTCACCGAACCTTAAGTGTGTAGACCCTACGGGTTCAGGAGACATGCAGGCATGACCGAGATGACTCTCCGGTCAATAACCAACAGCGGGATCTGGATACCCATGTTGTCTCCCACATGTTCCACGATGATCTCATCGGATGAACCACGATGTCAAGGACTTAATCAATCCCGTATACAATTCCCTTTGTCTAGCGGTACGATACTTGCCCGAGATTCGATCGTCGGTATCCCGATACCTTGTTCAATCTCGTTACCGGCAAGTCTCTTTACTCGTTCCGTAACACATCATCCCGTGATCAACTCCTTGATCACATTGTGCACATTATGATGATGTCCTACCGAGTGGGCCCAGAGATACCTCTCCGTTTACACGGAGTGACAAATCCCAGTCTCGATTCGTGCCAACCCAACAAACACTTTCGTAGATACCTGCAGTGTACCTTTATAGCCACCCAGTTATGTTGTGACGTTTGGCACACCCAAAGCACTCCTACGGTATCCGGGAGTTGCACAATCTCATGGTCTAAGGAAATGATACTTGACATTAGAAAAAGCTTTAGCATACGAACTACATGATCTTGTGCTAGGCTTAGGATTGGGTCTTGTCCATCACATCATTCTCCTAATGATGTGATCCCGTTATCAACGACATCTAATGTCCATGGTCAGGAAACCGTAACCATCTATTGATCAACGAGCTAGTCAACTAGAGGCTTACTAGGGACATGGTGTTGTCTATGTATCCACACATGTATCTGAGTTTCCTATCAATACAATTCTAGCATGGATAATAAACGATTATCATGAACAAGGAAATATAATAATAATCAATTTATTATTGCCTCTAGGGCATATTTCCAACAGTCTCCCACTTGCACTAGAGTCAATAATCCAGTTCACATCGCCATGTGATTAACACTCACAGGTCACATCGCCATGTGACTAACACCCAAGAGTTTACTAGAGTCAGTAGTCTAGTTCACATCACTATGTGATTAACACTCAATGAGTTCTAGGTTTGATCATGTTGCTTGTGAGAGAGGTTTTAGTCAACGGGTCTGAACCTTTCAGATCCGTGTGTGCTTTGCAAATCTCTATGGCATCTCCTAGATGCAGCTACCACGTTCTATTTGGAGCTATTCCAAATAACTGTTCTACTATACGAATCCAGTTTACTACTCAGAATAATCTGGATTAGTGTTAAAGTTTGCATCAGTGTAACCCTTTACGACGAACTCTTTTACCACCTCCATAATTGAGAAAATTCCTTAGTCCACTAGTTACTAAGGATAACTTTGACCGCTGTCTTGTGATCCATTCTTGGATCACTCTTGTATCCCTTGACTGACTCATGGCAAGGCACACTTCAGGTACGGTACACAGCATAGCATACTGTAGAGCCTAAGTCTTAAGCACAGGGGACGACCTTTGTCCTTTCCCTCTATTCTGCCATGGTCGAGCTTTAAGTCTTAACTTCATACCTTACAACTCAGGCAAGAACTCCTTCTTTGACTGATCCATCTTGAACACCTTCAAGATCATGTCAAGGTATGTGCTCATTTGAAAGTTCCATTAAGCGTTTTGATCTATCCTTATAGATCTTGATGCTCAATGCTCAAGCAGCTTAATCCAGGCTTTCCATTGAAAACACTTTCCAAATAACCCTATATGCTTTCCAGAAATTCTACGTCATTTCTGATCTACAATATGTCAACAACATATACCCATCAAACATTCTATAGTGCTCCCACTCACTTCTTTGGAAATACAAGTTTCTCATAAACTTTGTATACACCCAAAATCTTTGATCATCTCATCAAAGCATACATTCCAACTCCGAGATGCTTACTCCAGTCCTCAGAAGGATTGCTGGAGCTTTGCATACTTATTAGCATCTTTCAGGATTGACAAAACCTTCCAGTTTCATTACATACAACCTTTCCTCAAGAAAAATATCGAGGAAACAATGTTTTGACATCCTATCTGCAAGATTTCATAAATAATGCAGCAATCACTAGTATAATTCCAACAGACTCTTAGCATCGCTACGAGTGAGAAAGTCTCACCGTAGTCAACTCCTTGAACTTGTCGGAAAACATCTTAACGACAAGTCGAGCTTTCTTAAAGGTGATTCTTACCATCATTATCCGTCTTCCTTTTAAAATCCATCTGTACTCAACAGCCTTATGACCATCGAGCTGTTCCGCCAAAGTCTACACTTTGTTTTCATACATGGATCCTCTCTCGGATTTTATGGCCTCGAGCCATTTATCGGAATCCGGGCCCACCATCACTTCTCCATGGCTCGTAGGTTCATTGTTGTCTAGCAACATGACTTCCAAGACAGGATTACGTACCACTCTGAAGTAGTACGCATCCTTGTCATCCTATGAGGTTTGGGAGTGACTTGATCCGAAGTTTCATGATCAATATCATAAGCTTCCACTTCAATTGGTGTAGGTGCCACAGGAACAACTCTTTGTGCCCTGCTATACACTAGTTGAAGTGACGGTTCAATAACCTCATCAAGTATCCACCATCCTCCCACTCAATTCTTTCGAGAGAAACTTTTTCTCGAGAAAGGACCCGATTCTAGAAACAATCCCTTATTGCTTTCGGATCTGAGACAGGAGGTATACCCAACTGTTTTGGGTGTACTATGAAGATGCATTTATCCGCTTTGGGTTCGAGCTTATCAGCCTGAAACTTTTTCACATAAGCGTCGCAGCCCCAAACCTTTTAAGAAATGACAGCTTAGGTTTCTCTAAACCATAGTTCATATGGTGTCATCTCATCGGAATTACGTGGTGCCCTATTTAAAGTGAATGTGGTTGTCTCTAATGCCTAACCCATAAACTATCATGGTAATTCGATAAGAGACATCATGGTATGCATCATATCCAATAGGGTGCAGTTATGATGTTCGGACACACCATCACACTATGGTGTTCCAGGCTGTATTAGTTGTGAAACAATTTCCACAATGTCTTAATTCTTTGCCAAACTCGTAATTCAGATATTCATCTCTATGATCATATCATAGATATTTTATCCTCTTGTCACGACGATCTTTCAACTTCACCCTGAAATTACTTGAATCTTTCAATAATTCAGACTCGTGATTCATCAAGTAAATATACTCAACATCTACTCAAATCATCTGTGAAGAACATAACGATATCCACTATACGCCTCAGCACTCATTAGACTGCACACATCAAAATGTGTTACTTCCAACGAGTTGCTATCTTGTTCCATTTTACTGAAAAACGAGGCTTTCAGTCATCTTGCCCATGTGGTATGATTTGCATGTCTCAAGTGATTCAAAATCAAGTGAGTCCAAACGGTCCATTTGCATGGAGTTTCTTCATGCATATACACCAATATACATGGTTCGCATGTCTCAAACTTTTCAAAAATGAGTGAGTCCAAAGATCCATCAACATGGAGCTTCTTCATGCGTTTTATACCAATATGACTCAAATTGCAGTGCCACATTTGTGTGGTACTATCATTACTATCTTATACCTTTGGCATGAAAATGTGTATCACTACGATCGAGATTCAATAAACCATTCATTTTAGGCGTAAGACCATTGAAGGTATTATTCAAATAAACAGAGTAACCATTATTCTCCTTAAATGAATAACCGTATCGCGATAGACATAATCCAATCATGTATATGCTCAATGCAAACACCAATCTCGATGGTAGAGGGAGCGTGCGATGCTTGATCATATCAACATTGGAAACACTTCCAACACATATCGTCAGCTCTCCTTTAGCTAGTCTCCGTTTATTCCATAGCTTTTATTTCGAGTTACTAACACTTAGCAACCGAACCGGTATCTAATACCCTGGTGCTACTAGGAGTACTAGTAAAGTACAGATCAACACAATGTATATCCAATATACTTCTATCGACCTTGCCAGCCTTCTCATCTACCAAGTATCTAGGGTAATTCTGCTCCAGTGGCTATTCCCCTTATTACAGAAGCACTCAGTCTCGGGTTTGGGTTCAACCTTGGGTTTCTTCACTAGAGCAGCAGCTGAATTGCCGTTTCATGAAGTATCCCTTCTTGCCCTTGCCCTTCTTGAAACTAGTGGTTTCACCAACCATCAACAATTGATGCTCCTTCTTGATTTCTACTTTTGTGGTGTCAAACATCGCGAATATCTCAAGGATCATCATATATATCCCTGATATATTATAGTTCAACACGAAGCTCTAGCAGCTTGGTGGTAATGACTTCGGAGAAACATCACTATCTCATCTGGAAGATCAACTCCCACTTGATTCAAGCGATTGTTGTAGTCAGACAATCTGAGCACAAGTTCAACAATTGAGCTTTTCTCCCTAGTTTGCAGGCTAAGAAAATCGTCGGAGGTCTTATACCTCTTGACGTGGGCACGAGCCTGAAATCCCAATTTCAGCCCTCGAAACATCTCATATGTTTCGCGACGTTTCAGAAAAACCCGTCTTTGGTGCCTCAATTCTAAACCATTCAGCATTACGCACTGAACTATCATGTAGTCATCAAAACGTGTATGTCAGATGTTCGGAACATCCACAGACAACGTTCGAGGTTCAGCACACTGAGCGGTGCATTAAGGACATAAGCCTTCTATGAAGCAATGAGGACAATCCTCAGTTTACGGACCTAGTCCGCATAATTGCTACTATGAACTTTCAAGCAAATTTTCTCTAGGAACATATCTAAACAGTAGAACTAAAGCGCGAGCTACGACATAATTTGCGAAATTCTTTTGACTATGTTCAGGATAATTAAGTTCATCTTATGAACTCCCACTCAGATAGACATCCCTCTAGTCATCTAAGCGATTACATGATCCGAGTCAACTAGGCCGTGTCCGATCATCACGTGAGACGGACTAGTCAACGTCGGTGAACATCTTCATGTTGATCGTATCTTCTATACGACTCATGCTCGACCTTTTGGTCTTCTGTGTTCCAAGGCCATGTCTATGCACATGCTAGGCTCGTCAAGTTAACCATAAGTGTTTTGCATGTGTAAAACTGTCTTACACCCGTTGTATGTGAACGTAAGGATCTATCACACCCGATCATCACGTGGTGCTTTGAAACGACGAACTTTAGCAACGGTGCACTATTAGGGGAGAACACTTCTTGAAATTTTAATGAGGGATCATCTTATTTACTACCGTCATTCTAAGTAAACAAGATGCATAAACATGATAAAAATCACATGCAATCAAATAGTGACATGATATGGCCAATATCACATCACATAGCATACCCTGCAAAAACAAGTTAGACGTCCTCTAATTGTTGTTTGCATGTTTTACGTGGCTGCTATGGGTTTCTAGCAAGAACGTTTCTTACCTATGCAAAGACCACAACGTGATATGCCAATTGCTATTTACCCTTCATAAGGACCCTTTTCATCGAATCCGATCCGACTAAAGTGGGAGAGACAGACACCCGCCAGCCACCTTATGCAACTAGTGCATCTTTGTCGGTGGAACCGGTCTCACGTAAGAGTACGTGTAAGGTCGGTCCGGGCCGCTTCATCCCACGATGCCGCCGAATCAAGATAAGACTAGTAACGGCAAGCATATTGAACAAAATCAACGCCCACAACTACTTTGTGTTCTACTCGTGCATAGAAACTACGCATAGACCTAGCTCTAATTCCACTGTTGGGGAACGTAGCATAAATTCAAAATTTTCCTACGTGTCACCAAGATCTATCTATGGAGTCATCTAGCAACCAGAGAGGAATGGATCTACATACCCTTGTAGATCGCGCGTGGAAGCGTTCAAGAGAACGGGGTTGATGGAGTCATACTCGTCGTGATCCAAATCACCGATGATCCTAGCGCCGAACGAACGGCACCTCCGCGTTCAACACATGTACGGAGCAGCGACGTCTCCTCCTTCTTGATCCAGCAAGGGGGAAGGAGAGGTTGATGGAGATCCAGCAGCACGACGGCGTGGTGGAAGTAGCGGGATTCCAACAGGGCTTCGCCAAGCGCTGCGGGAGGAGGGAGATGTGTCATGGGAGGGAGAGGGAGGCGCCAGGGCTTAGGTTTGGTTGCCCTCCCTTCCCCCCACTATATATAGGGCCAAGGGAGAGGGGGAGGGCGCTGCCTTGCCCCTTCCTCCAAGGAAGGGTGCGGCCAAGGGGGGGAGGAGTCCATCCTCCCCAAGGCACCTCGGAGGTGCCTTCCCCCTTTAGGACTCTCCCCTTTTTCTCTTCTCTTGGCGCATGGGCCTCTTGGGGTTGGTGCCCTTGGCCCATATAGGCCAAGGCGCACCCCCTACAGCCCATGTGGCCCCCCGGGGCAGGTGGCCCCACCCGATGGACCCCCGGGACCCTTCCGGTGGTCCCGGTACAATACCGGTGACCCCAAAACTTATCCCGATGGCCGAAATAGCACTTCATATATATAATTCTTTACCTCTGGACCATTCCGGAACACCTCGTGACGTCCGGGATCTCATCCGGGACTCCGAACAACTTTCGGGTTACCGCATACTAATATCTCTATAACCCTAGCGTCACCGAACCTTAAGTGTGTAGACCCTACGGGTTCGGGAGACATGCAGACATGACCGAGATGACTCTCCGGTCAATAACCAACAGCGGGATCTGGATACCCATGTTGGCTCCCACATGTTCCACGATGATCTCATCGGATGAACCACGATGTCAAGGACTTAATGAATCCCGTATACAATTCCCTTTGTCTAGCGGTACGATACTTGCCCGAGATTCGATCGTCGGTATCCCGATACCTTGTTCAATCTCGTTACTGGCAAGTCTCTTTACTCGTTCCATAACACATCATCCCGTGATCAACTCCGTGATCACATTGTGCAAATTATGATGATGTCCTACCGAGTGGGCCCAGAGATACCTCTTCGTTTACACGGAGTGACAAATCCCAGTCTCGATTCGTGCCAACCCAACAGACACTTTCGGAGATACCTGTAGTGTACCTTTATAGCCACCCAGTTACTTGTGACGTTTGGCACACCCAAAGCACTCCTACGGTATCCGGGAGTTGCACAATCTATTGGTCTAAGGAAATGATACTTGACATTAGAAAAAGCTTTAGCATATGAACTACATGATCTTGTGCTAGGCTTAGGATTGGGTCTTGTCCATCACATCATTCTCCTAATGATGTGATCCCGTTATCAACGACATCCAATGTCCATGGTCAGGAAACCGTAACCATCTATTGATCAACTAGCTAGTCAACTAGAGGCTTACTAGGGACATGGTGTTGTCTATGTATCCACACATGTATCTGAGTTTCCTATCAATACAATTCTAGCATGGATAATAAACGATTATCATGAACAAGGAAATATAATAATAATCAATTTATTATTGCCTCTAGGGCATATTTCCAACACTTGATATGTTTTGTGTGTGTTGAAATTGTGCCTAAACTCCACTTAAACCGAAAAAGCTTAAAAAATGCAACTTTAGCACTAAGTGTCTAATCACCCCCCTCTAGACACATCTACTTCTAGATCCTACAGAGCACGACGAGGCTTCCGATTGTGGAAGATATCGGCCTGCCGTCAAGGCGCTAGGGAGGCCTGGGCCATGGTGAAGGCGCCCCCGATTTAATCGTACACTAATCATACACGCAAACGTGTACGATCAAGATCAGGGACTCACGGGAAGATATCACAACACAACTCTACAAATAAAATAAGTCATACAAGCATCATATTACAAGCCAGGGGCCTCGAGGGCTCGAATACAAGAGCTCGATCATAGACGAGTCAGCGGAAGCAACAATATCTGAGTACAGACATAAGTTAAACAAGTTTGCCTTAAGAAGGCTAGCACAAACTGGGATACAGATCGAAAGAGGCGCAGGCCTCCTGCCTGGGATCCTCCTAACTACTCCTGGTCGTCGTCAGCGGGCATCACGTAGTAGTAGGCACCTCCGGTGTAGTAGGAGTCGTCGTCAAAGGTGGCGTCTGGCTCCTGGGCTCCAACATCTGGTTGCGACAACCAGGTAGAAGGGATAGGGGGAAAAGAGGGAGAAAGCAACCGTGAGTACTCATCCAAACTACTCGCAAGCAAGGAGCTACACTACATATGTATGCATTGGTATCAAATGGAAAAGGCTATCATATGTGGACTGAACTGCAGAAAGCTGGAATAAGAGGGGGATAGCTAGTCCTTTCGAAGACTACGCTTCTGGCAGCCTCTGTCTTGTAGCATGTAGATGAGAATAGACTGAAGTCCTCCAAGTAGCATCGCATAGCCTAATCCTAACCGATGATCCTCCCCTCGTCGCCCTGTGAGAGAGCGATCACCGGTTGTATCTGGCACTTGGAAGGGTGTGTTTTATTAAGTATCCGGTTCTAGTTGTCATAAGGTCAAGGTACAACTCCAAGTCGTCCTGTTACCGAAGATCACGGCTATTCGAATAGATTAACTTCCCTGCAGGGGTGCACCACATACCCCAACACGCTTGATCTCATTTGGCCGGACACACTTTCCTGGGTCATGCCCGACCGTGGAAGATCAACACGTCGCAGCCCCACCTAGGCACAACAGAGAGGTCAGCACGCCAGTCTAAACCTAAGCGCACAGGGGTCTGGGCCCATCGCCCATAGCACACCTGCACGTTGCGAACGCGGCCGGAAGCAGAACTAGCCCCCTTAATACAAGAGCAGGCTTACGGTCCAATCCGGCGCGCGCCACTCAGTCGCTGACGTCACGAAGGCTTCGGCTGATACCGCGACACCGGGATACCCATAACTACTCCCGCGTAGATGGTTAGTGCGTATAGACCAAATGGCCAGACTCAGATCAAATACCCAGATCTCGTTAAACATGTTAAGTGTCCGCGAACGCCGACTAGTTCCAGGCCCACCTCTCTCCTAGGTGGTCTCAACCTGCCCTGTCGCTCCGCCACAAAGTAATAGCTGGGGGCCGTCGGGAACCCAGGCCCACCACTACCTGGATGGAGCCACCTGTCCCTTCAGCCCCCATCTCCAAACAGTATCACAGGTAAGGTAACTGTGTAAAGTATATTGTATATGCCCGTGATCACCTCCAGAAGTGATCACGGCCCAGTATTATAGCATGGCAGACGGACAAGAGTGTAGGGCCACTGATGGAACACTAGCATCCTATACTAAGCAGTAGGATAGCAGGTAATGGTAACAACAGTAGTAGCAAGGACAGGCTATGCATCAGGATAGGAATAATGAAAAGCAGTAACATGCTACACTACTCTAATGCAAGAAGTATAGAGGAGAGTAGGCGATATCTGGTGATCAAGGGGGGGGGGGCTTGCCTGGTTGCTCTGGCAAGAGAGAGGGGTCGTCGATGTAGTCGTACTGGGTAGCAGCGGCGTCGGTCTCGGTGTCTAGCGAGAGAAGAGGGGGAAGAAACAATAAATATAATGCAAACAATTGCATGCCGATGCATGACATTATAAAGCGTGATGCTAGGTGTGCCCTAACGCGATACGAGGTGGTACCGGTGAAGGGGGAAAACATCCGGGAAAGTATTCCCGGTGTTTCGCCTTTTTGGACAGATGAACCGGAGGGGGAAAGTTGCGTGTTCGGTATGTTAGGGAGGCGTGGCGAATGAACAGGTTGCGTATCCGGGTTCGTCTCGTCGCTCTGAGCAACTTTCATGTACAAAGTTTTTTCATCCGAGCTACGGTTTATTTTATATTAATTTTTAAAGTTTTAATTCATTTTCTAAAATTATCAGATTAATTTAATTCAAAATAAATGTGAATTGCTAGGTGCACCTAGCTCTGGGTACACATAAGTGTACCAGAGGGGCTGCCATGTGGGTCCAAGGGGTCCCAGTTGACCAGTCAAACTTTGACTGGTCAACAGGGGGTGGGGCCCCCTTGTCATACACCGTTTTACTAACCTAACAGATTAAAAGACTAATTAGGTTATTAGGTTAACTAATACAGGTTAATTAAGTTAATTAGCTAACTAAACAGGATTAATTAAGTTAATTATTTAGATAATTAATTAATTAATATTATTATTATTATTATTATTATTACTATTTTTATTTTATTTTGTTCAGGGCGTGGGCCCCGTTCGTCATAGGGCCAAAGGCCAAAGCGGGCGCCGGTGCTAGCAGGTTACAGGCGCAGGGGCGCTGCGGGTGTGCGGGTGCTTTGCCCGGGAGGGCGCTATGGAGCGGCTGGCGGGACCGAGTGCCGGCGCTCCGGCGTGGAGCTCCGGCGGGCCGCCACCGGGCGGAGCAGCAGGGAAGTAGTGCAGCGGCGCGACGAGGGGCTGGAGGAGCACAACCACTGCAGCAGCAGCGATCGCGAGCTCCGACAAGGGAGCGGAGGGCCGTGGTGGAGGGCGCGCGGCGAGCACGGCCGCGAGCGGCAGCACAGCGAGACGGGGTGAGCGTGGGCGGTGCACATGCGCGATGGACGGCTAACGGCCGCACGACGCGGGCGCGAACGGCGCAAGGCCGATGTCGGGCGCGTCCACACGGTGAGGCAGGGGGCGCGAGCATGGCGCTGGGTGCGCACGGGGAGGGGGCCGCGGAGGCGGTGACCGCGGCCGCGAGCGAGGCACGTGCGCGGTGAGGGGGGGTCAACGACGGGAGAGAGGGAGTGAGGAGGGGAGGCGGCGGCTCACAGGGGTGCTGCAGGGGTTCGGGCAGCGGGGGAACGAGGAGGTGGACGGGGACGACGCGCGTAGACGGGGAAGTCCGGCGGCGTCCGGGACGGCTTCGGGCGACGGAGTCGGGGTCGAGGCGGCGATGGCGGGGCGGCGCCAGGAGGAAGCAGAGGCGCTAGGAGGTCGGTCGGGGAGGAGGGTTGAGGAGGCGGTGTGGGGAGGCGACGAGGAGGCGCCGGCTTAGACGGGCGGCGCCTGCCGACGATAGGGCGTAGGGATGAGGCGGCGGTGTCGGGGCGCCGTTTCCCCCGATCCAGTTCGGGGGGAGCGAGGGAGACGCGCGGGGTGGGACGAGTGGGGGAGTGGGGTGCGCTAGGGTTTGGGTTCGGTCGCCCAGGGGAGTTAACGGAGTGGGGTGGGCCGGCTAGGTTAGAGGGCTGGCCGGCTAGGCCGTTTGGCCCAGTTGGCCAGGGGGTTTCTTTTTTTTGTTTTTTACTACTTTTATGTTCTTTTTGGTTTATCTACTTTTTACTATTTTACTTTATTTCCAATTATTTTAGTTTTAGTAAAATATACACTTAGCTCCAAAAATAGTGTTTCAAAGTAACCCACTACCCTAAAAAGTTCCACCTCAAAATAAAATAGTTTATGATTTTATAAAATATCAAAGGCACTTATTTAATCGTTTCAACTACTGTTTTAATCATTTTAGAGTATTAAAACATTTTATAAAAGTGGGGTTTCCTCATGACAATTAACTTTGCATTACTTGGCACAACCCATACATTTTAGTTTTAAAGTTTGAAAACTTTTGTTGTTTGCCTTTAATTCAATTTTGAATTTGAATCGGTTTTGAACTAACGCGAGATTAACAACAGTAACCGTGGTGATGTGGCATCGTTAACGTGGGATTACTGTAGCCTAATTATCGGGGCGTCACAATTCTCCTCCACTACAAGAAATCTCGTCCCGAGATTTAAGAGGTAGTGAAAAGGGGGAAGGTTTGGTAACGAATCTAGCGGGTCTTCTCATCCTGGCGTGCTCTTCTCGAAGAGGCCGGTCCAATACATTGATGTCTTCATTTCTCGGCTTCAGGTCATCATGATGAAATCGACGTCCTTTCTTCAGGAACTCCATCGTACTTACGAAAGAATAAAGGGGAGCATTCCGGGAGAACAGACCTCGGCAAGGTTGACTATCTGGTAGATAACATCGGGGAGGGACGCGGAAAGTAACTCTCGGATGGAAACTCCGAAAATATCGAGAGCAAAGTAAGGAGGTACCCTGAGAAGTTCCAAATGGATAGGCAAGCATTCGATGCCTAATCAGAAGGTGAAAGGGGTTCAGATCAACGAGAATAAGTATTGCGTTTGATACCCGAATAGATCACTTGGCAGGTGGCCCGTGAATTACATAAGAAGTCAAGCGCGAGGAATAACTTTGACAACAGGGTGTACATGAGAGCCAGGTTTCGATCATGTGTAACTGTGGGTTATGGACCCACCATATGGTTAAAAGTATGAAGGCCGCTGACATCTTGTACGATCATGTAAGCCAGGCATGTCAGAGGGTAGTCTATCAGTTATGTCGATGAGAACATCGGTACTAAGGGCGAGGGACGAAGAGAACCATTTTCCTGCTCGTTGAACGAGGCGGACCAATAGGCAAAGTTCTCGTCCATCGGTGGTTACTGAAATGTCATCATCAGTAGCAACAGGGTCTTACTGACAGAGTGGTACAACAAGGTGTTTACATAAGCAGTGAATTATTACTGCTTAGATCATATAGATCACAAGAAACGTTAACCCAACCAATGGAAAGGAAAATATGGTTATCAGATTAAGCAGAACAATGGAAAGGAAAATGTGTTTAAACACATATTTCAAGGTTATATCCTTCCCAAGGACAAGTAGAGCATGATATCCATGACAGGATAGAAACTAGAAAACCTTTTATGTAAGGGGAGAGGAATTTCATGACATTATCCATACAACGTTGTCTGGATAATTGAGCAAGAAATATTTAGCATCGGGCTTCAAATGTTCTTGTTGAAAATTGGAGTACCACAGACATGCTTCGAGATAGCATTGACATGGTTATCAAGTAAGGGTCAGCATTTGGATGCACAAAGGATCCATCAGGAACAACTTATAGAATAAGTCTTATAATTTCCTCAAGGAAGAATGGTTAAACTTGCTAAACAAGAAACTATAATAACAAGTCCTCCGGCCAGGTGTGATAGGCATGACATCACCTTACCGATATATAAGGACCAATGTTATAACTCTTGGAAATATGTCCCAACCATCATATCTGACCGAGATTCAGATCTGATCGATGTTAGGAATCAGGATACCTCAGACTTAGGATGCCTAAGAAGAGAAGGTGCGACACAAATTGACGAGATGCCATTGTAAGATTCTTAGGAAATGAACTATGGAAGTGAGTTCCAAAACATGAGTTCATCAGTAAACCAACGAGAGGATGAGGAGGTGGCTGATGGAATCAGCGGTAATTCATCGAGATTAACAAAAGATGGATTTCCACAATTAGGTGAACAAGGAAATATCATTTGTCGGATCAAATGATATAATGAAGCATGTTTGAGGAAAACATACACAATTAAACATTGGTAGAAAGGTGCGCCCGAAATATGGGTTGGGCTGCACGACCAATGTCAGAATGGTGATTCAATAATCAATAGTCTAAGAATGAATGGCCGACCATTATTCAAAGCAATAGGGTTGCTAGAAAGGCAGAATCCAAACAGCACCGTTCACTTGTTGGTACCCCGGTTGGAATCAACGCGAGGACCAAGAAAGAATGGTGATGATGAGAAGTATCACTATACCAAGAATTCTTAAGAGGAGGAGCAATCCTCACAACATCCTTGATATTAAAAGTTGGTAATACTCCAAGGTAAAGAAGAACAAATGCTAGATAGCAGGGAACTCAAGGTATAACACAAAACACGAACAAGTTTGTGTTGAACGGAAGGCAATAAAGTGGTCAAAGATAACACAAATCAGCGGGGGCAAGGATAGTATTTCTCAGCATGAACTCAATTGATATCCTCGAAGAGCTCATAAGGTCGATGATGATCACGACACATTTGTCGAGAGATTGCATGAAGATGTAATCAATCAGCGATGGCATCAGGTCAAAGGAATGATGAAGCGGAAGGTTATTGGAACCAAGGGTAGGACACAAACTTGAAATCAAGCTTGTTGTTCAAGGCGAATGGAATGACGAGGGAGATCGGCGTAACCTCAGCTCATCATCGAAAGTTGTGCTCCGGGGTTAAGGACCAGGTAGCACAGTTAAAATTGGCACGACAATGATATAGCCGAGCAGGCTAGGATTTACGTGATCGAGTTCAAACTCGGACTTAAATAAGATTATCAAGAGTTGTTGAACCGTAGGGCAGACTCGGTTCAGTTATCGGTGTCTTTGAGTGTTTAATAAGTTAGAGCCCATGAAAACTGTAATCAGTGAGAATGTAGTACTTGATGAAGAACTCATAAGAAGTTATGCAGTTCCGTGATAATCTCAAGATACCAAAGGGGGTAATACTCGACGACAGATCAAAGTAGAGGTTGGACTGGGGTATTGCTCTACAGAAGACAAGCGCTTAAACTTGCCTGAGAAATGGGATCAAAGAAGAACATATGGTCGGAACCACGATTGCAAGGATCAATTCACAGATACCAAATGATATTATATCATGGAAATAGTTACAAGAAGCTTCCATGATAGGATCTACATCGCGTCCATGGGCGTGAACACAAAGTTCAAGGTCGACTCCCACTTCTCCAATGCATAACCTTTCATTCACTTCTCGCGTTCGATGAAGTTGCAGTGTTGAAATTTTATCTGGCGAAGCACCAGAAGAGTCTGACTCGTGAAAACTTTTGAGTTCACACAGTTTAGAGAAGGCATATGTTCAACCCATAGGGGCTTCTTAGAAACATATACCACAAGTTTCATGAGTAAATATCACAAGCTCGAAAGTAGAGCATGCTGGAGAAGCAGATGATACAATTTACCAAAGGTATTATGTATCCGAGGAAAGGCTCACAAGCTTATAGAATATGAAGGAATCTGTCGGATAAAATCCAACAAAGGATCTGGTGGTCCACAAGGGGTCTGATGTGAGCATCGGCACTCAACCCGAGGAAGAAGGAATACAAGGAGATCAGTTTTTGGAAACAACTGACTAACTCAAAGTTCAAATGCAAAGGAATTATCACTTCCAAGACAAGGGATCAGAAGCAATGCTCTGATTAGGGATGGATAAGTTGAATAGCCTTAGGGGTACAATCGACAGCAATTTGATTGGTCGAGATCCAGCTCATGCTTCAAAATAACGTCTGAGCCGGAAAGATAATTTAAAAGGATCAACTGATGATTGCGTGCATTCGCACTCATGTTGAATCAATGGGATCAAAAATGATGGTGACAAATGATGGCAATAAGATTACTATACCTATGGGATTAATCATAATGAAAGCAATCAAGAAATTCCAGAGCAATAGGTTGCTGAGGATTTTCGGAAGATCGAGTGGTATTTCAAAGTCCTTTGCGGAACACATGAACAACTGGGAATGAGCGGATACTCGATAAGTGCGAGGATTTATCCGTAGAGGTATTCATGTGGGTAATGAATTGCAAGGCAGTAGGCACAAAGTATTCTCGGAGCAATAGAGAGAATTTTCGAGGTATCTTGTAATAACAAGATCAATGGGAATGAAAGGACAAGTGTATGTAGTTATCCATAATAATATAACAGTGGTAGGGAATTGCAAAGGCGATGGGCACAAGTGTCTCAAGAGAACAACGGAGATTATCTTTGGAATCTTCTGGTGAAGCAGTCGATCATCTGTAATGAAGGGGCTCTCCGGCAGGGAGTGGTAACGAGAACCTATTGTTAGATTTTAGCAAAATCATTTAACCCGAATAGAAGAGAGATCAGAGTCCCAGAGTATAGGTCGAGGAATAAAAGATCCTAATACCACCCAATGGCGACGTGGGCCCATGGGCCGCACAGTCATGTTAGTAAAGCTGTTTTCATCGACTAGACTCGACTTCGGCCAATGAGTGTGGAAGGGGGATTCCTACAGGCAGTCGGCTCTGATACCAACTTGTGACGCCCCCGATTTAATCGTACACTAATCATACACGCAAACGTGTACGATCAAGATCAGGGACTCACGGGAAGATATCACAACACAACTCTACAAATAAAATAAGTCATACAAGCATCATATTACAAGCCAGGGGCCTCGAGGGCTCGAATACAAGAGCTCGATCATAGACGAGTCAGCGGAAGCAACAATATCTGAGTACAGACATAAGTTAAACAAGTTTGCCTTAAGAAGGCTAGCACAAACTGGGATACAGATCGAAAGAGGCGCAAGCCTCCTGCCTGGGATCCTCCTAACTACTCCTGGTCGTCGTCAGCGGGCATCACGTAGTAGTAGGCACCTCCGGTGTAGTAGGAGTCATCGTCAAAGGTGGCGTCTGGCTCCTGGGCTCCAACATCTGGTTGCAACAACCAGGTAGAAGGGATAGGGGGAAAAGAGGGAGAAAGCAACCGTGAGTACTCATCCAAACTACTCGTAAGCAAGGAGCTACACTACATATGTATGCATTGGTATCAAATGGAAAAGGCTATCATATGTGGACTGAACTGCAGAAAGCCGGAATAAGAGGGGGATAGCTAGTCCTTTCGAAGACTACGCTTCTGGCAGCCTCCGTCTTGCAGCATGTAGATGAGAATAGACTGAAGTCCTCCAAGTAGCATCGCATAGCCTAATCCTAACCGATGATCCTCCCCTCGTCGCCCTGTGAGACAGCGATCACCGGTTGTATCTGGCACTTGGAAGGGTGTGTTTTATTAAGTATCCGGTTCTAGTTGTCATAAGGTCAAGGTACAACTCCAAGTCGTCCTGTTACCGAAGATCACGGCTATTCGAATAGATTAACTTCCCTGCAGGGGTGCACCACATACCCCAACACGCTTGATCTCATTTGGCCGGACACACTTTCCTGGGTCATGCCCGGCCGTGGAAGATCAACACGTCACAGCCCCACCTAGGCACAACAGAGAGGTCAGCACGCCGGTCTAAACCTAAGCACACAGGGGTCTGGGCCCATCGCCCATAGCACACCTGCACGTTGCGAACGCGGCTGGAAGCAGAACTAGCCCCCTTAATACAAGAGCAGGCTTACGGTCCAATCCGGCGCGCGCCACTCAGTCGCTGATGTCACGAAGGCTTCAGCTGATACCGTGACGCCGGGATACCCATAACTACTCCCGCGTAGATGGTTAGTGCATATAGACCAAATGGCCAGACTCATATCAAATACCCAGATCTCGTTAAACGTGTTAAGTGTCCGCGAACGCCGACCAGGGCCAGACCCACCTCTCTCCTAGGTGGTCTCAACCTGCCCTGTCGCTCCGCCACAAAGTAACAGCCGGGGGCCGTCGGGAACCTAGGCCCACCACTACCTGGATGGAGCCACCTGCCCCTTCAGCCCCCATCTCCGAACAGTATCACAGGTAAGGTAACTGTGTAAAGTATATTGTATATGCCCGTGATCACCTCCCGAAGTGATCACGGCCCAGTATTATAGCATGGCAGACGGACAAGAGTGTAGGGACACTGATGGAACACTAGCATCCTATACTAAGCAGTAGGATAGCAGGTAATGGTAACAACAGTAGTAGCAAGGACAGGCTATGCATCAGGATAGGAATAACGAAAAGCAGTAACATGCTACACTACTCTAATGCAAGCAGTATAGAGGAGAGTAGGCGATATCTGGTGATCAAGGGGGGGGGGCTTGCCTGGTTGCTCTGGCAAGAGAGAGGGGTCGTCGATGTAGTCGTACTGGGTAGCAGCGGCGTCGGTCTCGGTGTCTAGCGAGAGAAGAGGGGGAAGAAACAATAAATATAATGCAAACAATTGCATGACGATGCATGACATTATAAAGCGTGATGCTAGGTGTGCCCTAACGCGATACGAGGTGGTACCGGTGAAGGGGGAAAACATCCGGGAAAGTATTCCCGGTGTTTCGCGTTTTTGGACAGATGAACCGGAGGCGAAAAGTTGCGTGTTCGGTATGTTAGGGAGGCGTGGCGGACGAACGGGTTGCGTATCCGGGTTCGTCTCGTCGCTCTGAGCATCTTTCATGTACAAAGTTTTCTCATCCGAGCTACGGTTTATTTTATATTAATTTTTAAAGTTTTAATTCATTTTCTAAAATTATCAGATTAATTTAATTCGAAATAAATGTGAATTGCTAGGTGCACCCAGCTCTGGGTACACATAAGTGTACCAGAGGGGCTGCCATGTGGGTCCAAGGGGTCCCAGTTGACCAGTCAAACTTTGACTGGTCAACAGGGGGTGGGGCCCCCTTGTCATACACCGTTTTACTAACCTAACAGATTAAAAGACTAATTAGGTTATTAGGTTAACTAACACAGGTTAATTAAGTTAATTAGCTAACTAAACAGGATTAATTAAGTTAATTATTTAGATAATTAATTAATTAATTTTATTATTATTATTATTACTATTTTTATTTTATTTTGTTCAGGGCGTGGGCCCCGTTCGTCATAGGGCCAAAGGCCAAAGCGGGCGCCGGTGCTAGCAGGTTACAGGCGCAGGGGCGCTGTGGTTGTGCGGGTGCTTTGCCCGGGAGGGCGCTGTGGAGCGGCTGGCGGGACCGAGTACCGGCGCTCCGGCGTGGAGCTCTGGCGGGCCGCCACCGGGCGGAGCAGTAGGGAAGTAGTGCAGCGGCGCGACGAGGGGCTGGAGGAGCACAACCACTGCAGCAGCAGCGATCGCGAGCTCCGACAAGGGAGCGGAGGGCCGTGGTGGAGGGCGGGCGGCGAGCACGGCCGCGAGCGGCAGCACAGCGAGACGGGGTGAGCGCGGGCGGTGCACATGCGCGATGGACGGCTAACGGCCGCACGACGCGGGCGCGAACGGCGCAAGGCCGATGTCGGGCGCGTCCACACGGTGAGGCAGGGGGCGCGAGCACGGCGCTGGGTGCGCATGGGGAGGGGGCCGCGGAGGCGGTGACCGCGGCCGCGAGCGAGGCACGTGCGCGGTGAGGGAGGGTCAACGACGGGAGAGGGGGAGTGAGGAGGGGAGGCGGCGGCTCACACGGGTGCCGCAAGGGTTCGGGCAGCGGGGGAACGTGGAGGTGGACGGGGACGACGTGCGTAGACGGGGAAGTCCGGCAGCGTCCGGGACGGCTTCGGGCGACGGAGTTGGGGTCGAGGCGGCGATGGCGGGGCGGCGCCAGGAGGAAGCAGAGGCGCTAGGAGGTCGGTCGGGGAGGAGGGTTGAGGAGGCGGTGTGGGAAGGCGACGAGGAGGCGCCGGCTTAGACGGGCGGCGCCTGCCGACGACGGGGCGTAGGGATGAGGCGGCGGTGTCGGGGCGCCGTTTCCCCTGATCCAGTTCGGGGGGAGCGAGGGAGACGCGCGGGGTGGGACGAGTGGGGTTGTGGGGTGCGCTAGGGTTTGGGTTCGGTCGCCCAGGGGAGTTAACGGAGTGGGGTGGGCCGGCTAGGTTAGAGGGCTGGCCGGCTGGGCCGTTTGGCCTAGTTGGCCAGGGGGTTTCTTTTTTTTGTTTTTTACTACTTTTATGTTCTTTTTGGTTTATCTACTTTTTACTATTTTACTTTATTTCCAATTATTTTAGTTTTAGTAAAATATACACTTAGCTCCAAAAATAGTGTTTCAAAGTAACCCACTACCCTAAAAAGTTCCACCTCAAAATAAAATAGTTTATGATTTTATAAAATATCAAAGGCACTTATTTAATCGTTTCAACTACTGTTTTAATCATTTTAGAGTATTAAAACATTTTATAAAAGTGGGGTTTCCTCACCACAATTAACTTTGCATTACTTGGCACAACCCAGACATTTTAGTTTTAAAGTTTGAAAACTTTTGTTGTTTGCCTTTAATTCAATTTTGAATTTGAATCGGTTTTGAACTAATGCGAGATTAACAACAGTAACCGTGGTGATGTGGCATCGTTAACGTGGGATTGCTGTAGCCTAATTATCCGGGCGTCACAATGGTGTTGTCTATGTATCCACACATGTATCTGAGTTTGCTATCAATACAATTCTAGCATGGATAATAAACGATTATCGTGAACAAGGAAATATAATAATAATCAATTTATTATTGCCTCTAGGGCATATTTCCAACACTTGATATGTATTGTGTGTGTTGAAATTGTGCCTAAACTCCACTTAAACCGAAAAAGCTTAAAAATTGCAACTTTAGCACTAAGTGTCTAATCACCCCCCTCTAGACACATCTACTTCTAGATCCTACAGAGCACGATGAGGCTTCCGATTGTGGAAGATATCGGCCTGCCGTCAAGGCGCTAGGGAGGCCTGGGCCATGGTGAAGGCGCGGTACACAAAGGCTGACCCCAACCACATGGCCGAGGTCGGTCCTGTGGGGCTCGATGGGAAGGAGATCCCTGTAAGCTTAGTATACGGCCAAGTAGAATTGGCCGCAAAGTATTCCCAGCAGGACTGTAAATTAGACAGCCTGTTAGATGGTATTGAAGAGGAATACAATCAGTCAGAATGACTATGTAATTTAATTGACATTTATAATGCCTTCTAGCCGGATTGTAGATCGTTTGTCATGGCCGACCTTTTCGCTTCAGCCTCGGGACCTGACGGTCCGGAGTGTGTCCGAATTCCCATGCGGTTATATAAGAACCGGGGAATGCATGGAGACCAGGCGTAGGGGTCATTAGTGCGTGAACAGACAAGTGCCCGACTAGTTATGTTATATTACATGGTTAGTAAGAAACATCTTCCAGGGAGAATAGTTCCGTTAGGGGTTCCTTTCCCTGGGAGGCATGCCCTAAAGTGCATGCCCATTCTGCAAAAAAGATGCGGGAAAAAGCATCTGGGGGCGCATAAATAAATAAGTGAAAAGATCATCTTTTAGGTCACCGACCGAATATTCCCTTAAGAACGCTAGCTTTTGGCTTCACCCAGTCTGAGGTACACATCCGGCTGATCCGTCAGTAACAATCGCAGAGGTTCTCCCTTTACCACTTAGCTGAATAATCGGGAACATAGGGGTAAGCACAGGAGCCAGGCAACCCAGCTTGGCCAAAACTTAAGTCATATCGATGCATATAATGGTGAAATAAAAGGTACATGCGGATGTGTAACACATGTGTTGGGCATGAAGCCCGTATAAATAAGCTTCTGTTAAAAGAAGCCCCCAGGTTTAATGAGTGCGAATAGCACGTCATTTGATGAGCCTTTAAAGGCTATAAGAGAAAGGAAGGGGAGAAGGAGAGAAATGTAAGACATATAGTATATAAAAAATGGACAGAGGAAGGAGACGAACACAGAGTCCGGCGCTAGGCATAGAATCTTCGGAGACGGGCTGCGTTCCATGGGTTTGGCTCAAGTCGGTTATCCGATGCATCTCGCAGGCGGTACGCTCCACCAGTCCGGACTTGGTAAATTATGAAGGGACCTTCCCACTTGGGCTTGAGTTTGTCCTTTTTCTTGTCCGGCAGGCGTAGAACTAATTCGCCAACGTTGTAATTTTTGGCCCGTACTTCTCTGCTTTGGTATCTTCGAGCCTGCTGTTGATAGAATGCGGAACAGGCTTTTGCCACGTCACGCTCCTCCTCCAATGCGTCCAAACTGTCCCGCCGATCGAGCTCGGCTTCTCTTTCTTCGTACATGCGCACTCGAGGTGAGTCATGAATTATGTCGCAAGGCAAAACTTCCTCTGTGCCGTACACCATAAAGAATGGTGTGTATCCGGTGGTGCGATTCGGCGTGGTCCGCAGCCCCCAGAGTACGGAGTCGAGCTCCTCTACCCAGTGCGTGTTAGATTCCTTGAGGGACCGCACTAATCTGGGTTTGATGCCGCTCATGATAACACCATTTGCACGTTCGACCTAGCCGTTAGTTTGTGGGTGATAGAAGGAAGCATAATCGAGCTTGATGCCCATGTTTTTGCACCAGAGTTTTACCTCATCGGCCGTAAAGTTCGTGCCGTTATCAGTGATGATGCTGTGGGGGACGCCGTAACGGTGTACAACCCCGGATATAAAGTCTATTACCGGTCCGGATTCGGCCGTCTTAACAGGCTTGGCTTCTATCCATTTGGTGAACTTATCCACCATGACCAGTAAGTATTTTTGCTTGTGGGTTCCGCCTTTAAGGGGTCCAACCATGTCAAGCCCCCAGACCGCGAAGGGCCAAGTGATGGGGATAGTTTGGAGGGCGGTGGGTGGCATATGGCTTTGGTTTGCAAAGAGCTGGCAACTGACGCATCGTTGGACTAAGTCCTGGGCGTCTGCCCGGGCCGTCGGCCAATAAAAGCTTGTACGGAAGGCCTTGCTTACAAGGGACCGAGCTGCAGCGTGGTGACCGCCGAGTCCGGCATGAATTTCAGCCAGGAGGTTCCACCCTTCCTCTTCGGAGATGCACCTTTGGAGGACTCCAGTAGTGCTTTTCTTATAAAGCTCTCCCTCGTGGACTTTGTAGGCTTTGGATCGCCGCACTATGCAGCGTGCCTCATTTTGGTCCTCGGGGAGTTCCTGCCTAGTAAGGTAGGAGAGGAATGGTTCTGTCCACGGGGCGATGAAGGCCATTATTACGTGGGCTGAAGGTGTTATTTCATTGGCAGAGCCTCCGATTGTGTCAGAATGTTCGGTCTCAGGCAGTGCGGTTGGGTCCGGGCTGTTATTGTTCGGCTCCCCTTCCCATACTATGGATGGCTTGAACAGCCTTTCCAAGAATATGTTGGGGGGGACTACATCGCGTTTTGCGCCGATGCGTGCCAGGACATCTGCCGCCTGATTATTTTCCCGGGCTATATGGTGAAATTCATGCCCTTCGAACCGAGCTGACATTTTTAGGACGGCGTTGCGGTAAGCTGCCATTTTTGGATCCTTGGCATCGAAGTCTCCATTTATTTGGGATGTTGCGAGGTTTGAATGCCCATGGATACTGCCATCCGGAGACCATGTAAAAGGGCCTCATATTCGGCTGCATTGTTGGAGTCTGTGTACATAATCTGGAGTACGTATTGAACTGTGTCTCCTGTGGGGGACGTCAAAATGACGCCAGCCCCTAGTCCGGCCAACATCTTGGAGCCGTCGAAATGCATGATCCAATTTGAATATGTGCCGTACTCTTTAGGGAGTTCGGCCTCCGTCCATTCTGCGACGAAGTCGGCCAAAACTTGCGACTTAATGGCTCATCGTGGCTTATAAGTTATGTCGAACGGGAGGAGCTCAATGGCCCATTTTGCAATCCGGCCTGTTGCGTCACGGTTGTTTATAATATCGTTAAGTGGTACTTCCGAGGCTACTGTTATTGAACACTCTTGAAAGTAGTGTCGTAGCTTCCGGGATGCCATGAATACCGCGTAAGCAATCTTTTGATAATGCGGGTACCGTGATTTGCACGGAGTGAGGACAGTGGACACATAATAGACTAGCTTTTGAAGGGGGAATTTGTGTCAGTCCGTTTCTCGTTCGTCGACGAGCACTGCGCTTACAACCTGATGTGTTGCTGCAATGTACAATTGCTTTAGTTCGCCAATGTTTGGCGCGGCCAGGACTGGGTTTGATGCCAATATGGCTTTTATTTTGTCGAGTCCGGCCGTGGCTGCATCCGTCCATTCGAAGTGTTCAGTGCGCCGAAGGAGGCGGTAAAGGGGTAGGGCCTTTTCTCCCAAGCGGGAGATAATGCGGCTTAGAGCCGCCACGCATCCGGTTAACTTTTGTATTTGTTTGAGGTCCTTTGGGATATCCAATTGTGACAGAGCTCGGATCTTGGCTGGATTTGCTTCAATTCCTCTACCGGATACAATGAAGCCCAAGAGCTTTCCGGCTGGGACGCCGAAAACGCATTTTTCCGGGTTGAGCTTGATATCGTATGTTCGGAGGTTATCAAATGTGAGCCTCAAGTCGTCTACTAGAGATTCAACATGTCTTGTTTTAACGACCACATCATCTACATATGCCTCCACTGTTTTGCCGGTCTGGTTTGCCAGACATGTCTGAATCATGCGCTGATATGTTGCGCCGGCGTTTTTGAGCCCGAAGGGCATTGTGTTGAAGCAGAATGGGCCGTATGGTATGATAAATGCCATTGCGGCTTGGTCTGATTCTGCCATCTTGATTTGATGGTAGCCAAAATATGCGTCGAGGAAACACAACGAATCGTGTCCTGCTGTAGCGTCGATAATTTGATCGATGCGGGGGAGGGGGAAGGGATCCTTTGGGCAAGCCTTGTTAAGGTCTTTAAAATCAACACACAGGCGCCAGGATTTGTCCTTCTTTGGTACCATCACCAGGTTTGCTAGCCAGTCCGGATGTTTTATATCTCTGATGAATCCGGCCTCCAATAGCTTTGCTAGCTCCTCTCCCATGGCCTGTCTCTTAGGTTCGGAAAAACGCAGAAGAGCTTGTTTGACAGGTTTGAATCCTTTTAGGATATTTAAGCTGTGCTCGGCCAGCCCGCGTGGGATTCCTGGCATGTCTGAAGGGTGCCAGGCGAAAATGTCCCAGTTCTCTCGTAGGAACTCTCGCAGTGCGGCATCTACATCGGGGTTTAACTGTGCCCCGATGGAAGCTATTTTATTGGGGTCCGTTGGATGGACCTGGAATTTGACTATTTCGTCCGCTGGTTTAAAGGAGGTGGACTTGGATCTTTTGTCGAGTACCACATCGTCCCTATTCACCATGGAGCGCAGCGCAGTCAGTTCCTCAGCCGCTAGGGCTTCGGATAGTGCCTCGAGGGCCAGTGCGGCTGTCTTGTTTTCGGCGCGGAGTGCTATGTCCGGATCACTAGCGAGAGTGATGATCCCGTTAGGCCCGGGCATCTTGAGCTTCATGTACCCATAGTGGGGTATTGCTTGGAAGATTGTAAATGCTTCCCGCCCTAGCAAAGCGTGATAACCGCTGCTGAACGGAGCCACATGGAATGTGACCTCTTCGGACTTGTAATTATCCGGCGTGCCGAACACCACATCTAGTGTGATTTTTCCTGTATAGCGCGCTTCCCGACTGGGATTATTCCTCTAAAGGTTGTGTTGCTTCACTCAATGCGGTTCCAGTCTATTTCCATTTTTTGAAGGGTTTCCTCATAAATGAGGTTCAATCCGCTGCCGCCGTCCATGAGTACCTTGGTAAGACGAAAGCCGTCCACTATTGGACTGAGGACCAATGCGGCTGGTGCTCGGGCTGTTCGGAATTTAGGTTCATCACTGGCATTAAAGGTAATAGCCGTGTCACTCCATGGGTTTATTGTTGCTACTTGGTAGACTTCGGCAAGGCTGCGGAGTGTCCTTTTTCGCATATTATTTGATGCGAAAGTCTTAAAGACTGTTAATACCGTATTGGTGTCTCTGGGTGGCTTTCTGTGGCCTCCGGAATTAGGAGATCTTCGCCAATTTTGGCCACCTGCCGGAGTATCCAACATGCTCTAAGGCTGTGAGTTGGTGTGGCGTCCTCTGTACTGTGAAATTTACAGGGTCCATTAAGCCATCCTCCCAGTACGGTTCCATGCCCTATAGAGGGTTTTTGCTTTTTGGTGTTTGACCCGGGTGTCTGGCGATGATGCACCCTTTTATTTCGGACTGGGTTTGTATTCAGGGCCGGATCGTCCCAAAATTTTATTTTGGTTTTCCAGGCGCTTTCCATCGCACAGTACTTCCGTACAATGGATGCTAAGTCAGCGAAGCGTGTAATATCACGGCGACTTATGGCGTTGAGGATTCCCTTGTCCGTGCAATTATTGCAGAAGATTGCGATTGCATGTTCCTCGCGGTAGTCCCTTATCCTGTTCCTAACCAGGAGGAATCTAGCCCAGTAATGATGTACTGTTTCATCGGGCTCTTGCCTGATTTGGGATAGATTGCTTTTGTTTGGGTGGGTGGGTGGAATTAAATCCGAAGCCTCACCCAATCTGAAGCTCAGAGGCCGAGGAATTTCCGAACTCGAAAATTTGGATTCCTGGATGTTGTCCAATGAATCCAGCCCGTCGCCTGACTCTAAGTTTAGGTCTTGAGTGATATCCTCCCCTCCGCGGGTATCCGGCTTGGAGGGATCGGGAATCCGGACGTAGCTAGTCCTTAAGATAGATGAAGGGTCGCCGCACTGTCCCTCTACCACGGCAACGTGATGGGTGACTTGGGGAGAGTTAATCTCTCTCAGATCGGGTTTAGGCCTAATCTGGTCGTAATCCGTAGCGACTCCCAGGGCGGCGATGCGATCCAAGAGCTCGTTTAGGGAGGAGAGCTCCATTGGATCTAACTGCTCGGCGAGTTCCTAGCTGACATGAAGATTGTTTTCGATGGCTCGAGAGGTCATCGTCGGTGCAGAAGCCGAATAGGCAGTCATAAGAAAACCACCTAGCCGAAGGGTTTGGCCGACAGCCAAAGCTCCCTCAGCAACGGTGCCGTCTTTAAAGATGGGGCGAGGCATCCTTCCTGATGGCGACGACACAGAGGAACTCTCAATGAAAGCACCAATGTTGGTGTCAAAACCGACGAATCTCGGGTAGGGGGTCCCGAACTGCGCGTCTAGGCCGGATGGTAACAGGAGGCAAGGGACACGAAGTTTTACCCAGGTTCGGGCCCTCTTGATGGAGGTAAAACCCTACGTCCTGCTTGATTAATATTGATGATACGGGTAGTACAAGAGTAGATCTACCACGAGATCGCAGAGGCTAAACCCTAGAAGCTAGCCTATGGTATGATTGTTGTTCTGTATGTTGTCCTACGGACTAAAACCCTCTGGTTTATATAGACACCAGAGAGGGTTAGGGTTACAAAGTCGGTTACAATGGTAGGAGATCTACATATCCGTATCGCCAAGCTTGCCTTCCACGCCAAGGAAAGTCCCTTCCGGACACGGGACGAAGTCTTCAATCTTGTATCTTCATAGTCCAGGAGTCCGGCTGAAGGTATAGTCCGGCCATCCGAACACCCCCTAATCCAGGACTCCCTCAAACACATTACATGATTGAAGCAAAAACCAAGAACCTCATTGTTTATATACATATGAATCATCCTGTGTGTTTATAGCCCGCAAGTTGCGAACACTTTCCCGACTACAGACTATAATGACACCAATCTCTTAAAAGAAGAAACTACTAACCTAAAACTGTCACATACATCTTTGTTTAAATGAATATGTATTTCTATATGTGACCTTTGCACCATCAGGATGCACACAACCTACCTATTCATGAATTCATCTGCAATAACAAATAAACATGTTGCTCCGATTTCTTCGTATATCTTTTATATGAACCTATTTATTCCAAAATAAAAGTGTGAACATTCCGTCCTTTGGCATGTACTGTATCGATCACATTAGACAAATAACCGAAATTATTTATATTTCTTGGAGATAATACCTGCAAAAAGGTTTCATAGAATCAACGAATGAGAGTAAATTCACCTAAAAATGATCTGTCCATTGGTCTATTTTCAACCAAAAGTATGGAGGTCCACCAGTGAATGACATACCAGCACCCAGTAAACAGTAAAGTTTGGTCGTCTAAGAAATACATACTTGCTAACATAAACGATGCCAGGTAAATGTGTGTAGGATATTTTACGCACCTCCATTATGCCAACCGTACTACTCTAATGATAATTATGAATGAAACATGCAGCTAGGATGCTTAGATGTGGCGATGTTTTGATGATTTTCTCAACAATTGAATATCACCATGGATCAAACTGTACATATCAAGAACCTTATATCAATCATGTATACTCTCGAGGCTTCTTTCCTATGAAACACTCACACATTAGCTTCAGGAAGAACAACTTAAAATCCCATAATTAACAGATTGGAAAACCTAATTAAATATCCATTACTGATTGCAAACAACACCAATAGTTCACTCACCCCTCATGGCATACGTACAACATAAGAAATCCCTTTTCTTAAATGATGAAAAAAATTGATTTACCCTTAAGAAAACATGCATGGCGTGTGATATTAATCAGTTATAGCCATAGAGTAATACGAACTGCTCAACCCGATGTCTGAATTGATTAAACCTTAACATAAAAACACAAACTTGCACACTTCCCGTATGATAGGGATGATGAGATTTAGAAGTTAACTAACTAACGAAAAATATCTTTTTACTTGCATAGAACTCATTGCCCTAGAGCTACAACCCAATTTATGTTAATACTACCAAAACTTACACATTTTTGAAAGGAAGGATCATTTACAATGGTCAGGAAGGAGGTGCATATTGTTTATTTTCCTTGGCCATAGAAAGTCTCTAGAAGTTCCAAGTACCAACCACGTGATATGATGTCCTATATATTAATGTCTCACATGAAAGATATAAGATCCATAGGAGCTTCTAATTATGAACTGTGGAGGAGAAAGCTAATGGGAGAAGCCATACCATGCAGTATGTAGGTGATTGCATGATGTGTCCACACAGTTGTGTGTGCGTCCATCAGTGGATTGCATGGCATGTACGTGTGTTCATAAGTAGATTAGGTGGTGGATTCAGGGATTGGTGGTCATGGCCACCAGCGCTATTGTTGTCTGGGCCAATGCCCAGGGTCTCATCCTTGGAGGCATCGCTAGTAGATGTCAGCATGCTGGACGGCGCCTTGTCCTCCGAATACTCGCACGCGATGCTGGAGTGTAGTCTCTGGCGTTCTGTGGATTGAACTCCAAAATTCAGGACAACATGAAGAAGCTCGAGGAAGCAATCAATCTTCAAGGGAGCTGTTTCTTTTCTGTATACACATGAAAGAGTTTTATTATCTTTACATGCAAGACAACTCCCTATGTATTTAATCCAATACCTGTAAATAACTAAAATGAAGATTGGATGGATGATTTACAAAAAAATGTGCGTGTAGAAAACATAGTAGTCATATGAAATAGAAGTTAATTAGTATTACTCAGGAAGATGCCTATGAATTATTGCAGGCAAACTTTGTACAACTGAAGAATCGTCCCCAACAATTCTATTCTTCTAGCAACATGGCACATTCAATTAAATTATACCAGTTCTGTATCTATACAAAAATCATGTATATAGAAGACATAACTATGATATGGATTTGGCAGAAACTTAGTTGTCTTTCATAGGATAGGAGCAATGTTGTGTATATTTTGCAGTTTTCTTGAACAGCTGTGCATGGACGGCTCACAGAAGCTGTTGACCGATCTGCTTCGAACTGTCCTTACTACACTCCTACTCCTGTTAGATCCGGTTCATCTGGTGACCAAAAATACATGCCAGATTGCAGCCTGGTCAGACATGGAAGGTGAGGAGATCCAAACATTATTGAGGAAGGGGATTATAGAGACCTGAAGAGGCTGGAGTGGGTCGTACCTTTTACACAATGAGATCCAGTTTGGATATTGAAGCTGCTTACGGCATGGAGATTGATCAACTGCATCAACCATCAGGGAAAAGTAATAATCAACTGAATACATTGGACTGATGCGTGTTCAGAACTTGGAAAGTAGGGAGATTCAACGGATGAAATATAGCTACTGTAAGCATTGCATGCCTCAGTTGGAGAAGATGCAGATCACCCCTGTTGATTCCCTAGTTCCCAAGAGTTCATGATCTAGTCACGAACCGTACTGATAGATCGATATCAAGAATACAACTTTTGTTTATTCTATGTTATTATGTATTAATCAAATTTATATGGGGAGGGGTGGGGAGATTTTTGATTAATTGAACATGTTGTAGAACAGATCACGGATTACTTGCCTGCTTTCTTAGGATAATAGTGGCCGGCGAAGAACTCTAGTGTATGTTAGGTAAACCACCGAGCCATAATCTGCCATAGTTCCTCCACTCTGCAGGACAAGATGAAGTGCGAGGGTTCAGTGCGTTCGATGGGAGGAATATGGAAGAGGGCAGCGCTAGGGCTCGAAGCATCTTGGTGTTCTTTTTTATTAATTGAAGTGGTGCATTGGAGGGGTTTGATCAGGGGAGGAAAGAGACTGCCGTAGGTTTGTTCTTTTTTCTTTGTACATTAAGGTGGGATGTTGGATGAGGACTCTTGACATTAAGGTGGGATGTTGGATGAGGACTCTTGAGGCATCACATCCGACGGTGCAAGATAATTAATTCAAAGATCAGATGGCTAATTTTCTTAGTTTTCAAGGATTAACATGGTGTCTCGTATGATGCCTCCGATTAGTAAATATAAGATTCTCAAATGAATCCTTATGCTAAGTATATGAAAGATATTGTTACAAATAAAAGAAAGATACCGGAAGCTGAAATTTCCACCATGCTTGCTAATTATACTTTTAAGGGTGGAATACCAAAGAAACTTGGAGATCCCAGTGTACCAACTATACCATGCTCCATTAAAAGAAACTATGTTAAAACTGCTTTATGTGATCTTGGAGCCGGTGTTAGTGTTATGCCTCTCTCTTTATATCATAGACTTGATTTGAATAAGTTGACACCTACTGAAATATCTTTGCAAATGGCTGATAAATCAAATGCTATACCTATCGGTATTTGTGAGGATGTGCCTGTTGTGGTTGCAAATGTTACTATTTTAACGGACTTTGTTATTCTTGATATTCCCGAGGACGATAGTATGTCTATTATTCTTGGAAGACCCTTTTTGAATACTGCAGGGGCTGTTATTGATTGCACTAAAGGCAATGTCACTTTTCATGTTAATGGTAATGAGCATACAGTACACTTTCAGAGGAAACAACCTCAAGTTCATAATATCAACTCTATTGGAGAAATTCCATCGATTATATTTGGAGGTTTTGAATTTCCTCTTCCTATTGTCAAGAAGAAATATGATATTGTTATTATTGGGGATGTGCATAACCCCGTTGAGGTAACATAGTGTTATTCGAAATTTCTCCGGTTCCATGTTATTCGGAATGAGTTCGTTAACAAGACTTGATCAACCTTGTTAGTGGATTCCTTTTGATGAGCATGAGATGGATGAAACTAGAAGGCACAACCTGCTGTACCCTCCTCTTACTTTCTGTTATTTATATTAAATAAAATAAAAATAGTATTTTTCTGTCTGTTATCTGATTTATCCATGCAATATAAAAATACCCCGAAAATAAAAGTTCTCCAAATGCCCTGAAATTTAAATATGATTTTTTCTGGAATATTTGGGAATATTTGGCACTGAGAACACAGCAGGAGGAGCTGGCACCTGGCCACGAGGGTCAGGGGCGCGCCCTACCCCCTGGGTGTGCCCCCATGCCTCGTGGGCCCACGGTGGCCCTCCTGCACTTATTCCTGCACCCACACACTCCTTCCTCCTCCCACACACATGAATAGCCAGCTCAAACCCGAGTCCAAGCTCATTTTGCTGCCATTTTCGATCTCCTTCCTCAAAGCACCTCTCACAAAACTGCTTGGGGAGATTGTTCCTTGGTATGTGAGTCCTCCATTGGTCCAATTAGTTTTTGTTCTAGTGCTTTATTCATTGCAAATTTGTGCTGCTTAGGTGACCCTGTTCTTGAGCTTGCATGTAAAATTTATATGGTCAAAAGTAGTTTTGATGCATGATATAGGCTCTAGGCACTTGTAGGAGTAGTGGCTATCAATTTTATTAAGTTTGGTTCACTTTTATTTTGAAGTTACTAAAATTTCAGAAATTTTTCAGAGGAAGAAATATGTTTAGGAAAATGTACCAAGGGGGCTCTTCAAGGAAACAAGAGCCCAGGCTTGCAATGCGTGATGCTGATGATGAGCCACCAAGAAACGCTCCAGTGCGTCCTCGTGAATGGCCTTCGGAAAACTTTATGGATGAAGCGCGAATTAAGGAAGAATTTAACGCATATTTGCGTAACGTTGATCTTGTGAGCTTCGAGGTAGAAAAATGCCGTCAGTACCACTATCTCACTAATTCCTTTGTGAGGAGGTTTGAATTTTCATCTTCACGTAATTCTCCAACTGTCCTGTTTGATCTTTATGAAAATTCTTAAACTATGGACTTAAAGGATTTTACCACCGCTTGCAAACTTCCACAATGGGGTAGTATCAGGGAACCTCGCAAATCTGAATTTAGAGATTTTCTTGCTAGTATAACTGTGGGGGAATCTAGAGATATAACACAAGCTACCATAGGGAGCATTCATTTTCCTGCTATACATTATTTTGCTCTCTTCATAGGTAGATGCATTAATGGTAAAGATGAAGCATGTCACATGTGTGTCCCTGACCTCAGTATTCTTAGGAGTGCTGTGTTGGGAGATAAATCTTATAATTTGGGAGCCATTGTTGCACGTAGGTTGCATCTGAATAGATTTAATGGAGATTTCTTTGGTGTAATTTATGCAACCCGCACCCGCTTAGCTGATTTTCTTGGTGTAACTATATGTAATAATGATATTGAATTACCTCCTGCTTACCTAGACTTTAATGCTATGGTTCACCACCAGTTTGTCAAGAGGAATGAATCACCTCTCCAGTATCGTTTAATCTTTGATAGACGTCGTGTTGTCCGTATTACTCTCCCTGCTCCTGCCTTCTTTGATTATCAGGCAAAAGGAAGATATGTTATTACTAGAGAGGAGGCAGATTAGTACGAGAGGAAGGCAGAAGCCGCTCGTCGCCACGCTGCAGCTCAGGAGGCGATAGCCGCTGCATCTCAGTACGACCCCAACTATTATTATGGATATCCGCTAGGCCAACCATGGCTATAGACCAACTTAGGCCAAAAGCCTAAGCTTGGGGGAGTACGCATTTCTCACCGACATTATATTCATGTTCACACACTCATTGCTAGATGTCAGTGCTCATAATTTTTCATTGTATCATCCATGCTAGTTTATTTTCCCTTTTATGCTCTCTTCTTGTGTGTTTGATAAACCTTAAGAACAACCAAAAAAAATTACTTGTAGCTTTTAATTAGTTTACTTTCCATGCTTGTAGTAGTAATTAAAAAGAAAACCCAAAAAGATTTCCTGTTCTTCTTTTGCTTGTTGTGAGCTTTCCCGTGTAAATAGTTTTATTTCTTTTGTTTTGTTTGGGGGTCGATAGGAGAAGACCATAATTAAATTGTTGAAGTAGCTCTTATATGCATTATTATTGATCTGACAAAAGAGCCCATATTGCCTTGTCTTCTCCTGTTTATTGAATGCTTGCAGATTCCAGCTTATAGTCCAATGCACGTGCACTATTATTATTATTCACACTATTCGGTCGTGCAAGTGAAAGGCAATTATGATAATATATGATGGACTGACTGAGATGAGAAAAGCTGGTATGAACTCGACCTTTCTTGTTTTTGTAAATATGATTAGTTCATCGTTCCTGATTCAGCCTATTATGGATAAACATGTTTGCAATGACAGCTAGAGATCATAGTTTCTTGTGCCATGCTTGATTAGCTAGGAGCTTATAATGGTTTACCTTGCGTGCCAACATGCTATTAAAATGGTCGTGATGTGGTATGATAGGGTGGTATCCTCCTCTGAATGATTTAAGTGACTTGACTTGGCGCATGTTCACACATGTAGTTGAAACAAAATCAACATAGCCTTCACGATATTTATGTTCATGGTGGATTATATCCTACTCGTGCTTGCATTCGGTGTTGATTAATTTTAATGCATGTTCATGACTGTTGTCGCTCTCTAGCTGGTCACTTCTCAGTCTTTTGCTATCCTTCACCTGTACTAAGCGGGAATACTACTTGTGCATCCAACTCCATAAACCCCAAAGTTATTCCATATGAGTCCACCATACCTACCTATATACGGTATCTACTGGCCGTTCCAAGTAAATTTGTATGTGCCGAACTCTAAACCTTCAAATAAAATCCTGTTTTGTATGCTCGAATAGCTCATGTATCAACTAGAGCTGTCCGTATCTTCCATGTTTGGCGGGTTATTCTCAAGAGGAGTGGACTCCGCTCCTCACTCACGAGAAAGTGGCTGGTCACCGGGATGCCCAGTCCCATGCTTTATGCAAATCAAATCAAAATAATTGAAAACAAAACTCCCCCTGGGATTCTTGTTAGTTGGAGGCACTAGTTGTTTCGAGCAAGCCATGGATTGATGCTTGTTGGTGGAGGGGGAGTATAAACTTTACCATTCTGTTTGGGAACCGCCTATAATGTGTGTAGCATGGAAGATATTGCCATCTCTTGGTTGTTATGTTGACAATGAAATTATACCGCTCAAAATATTATTCATCTCTGTTTCACAACCGAGCTCTGGCACATCTACAAATCCCTGCTTCCCTCTACGAAGGGCCTATATATTTACTTTCATGTTGAGTCATCATCTTCTTATTAAAAAGCACCAGTTGGAGAGCACCACTGTCTTTTGCATTCATTATTGTTAGTTTACATTGAGTATGACTTGGCTGGATCTCTTTTACCATGAATTACAATGTCTAGTCGGTCTTTGATCTTTAAAGGTGCTCTGCATTTATGATTTGCAGTCTCAGAAAGGGCTAGCGAGATACCATCTTGTTATATCATATTATGATTATTTTGAGAAAGTGTTGTCATCCAAGATTTATTATTATCGATCGCTAGTTGATTATGCCATTGATATGAGTAAACTTGAGACCTAAGCGTTATTGTGAATGTGGTTAGTCATTATCTTTGCTGAAAAATTGAATGCTGGCTTTACATATTTACAACAACAAGAGCAAACAGAGTCTGTAGAAGTTTTTCTTTATCACTTTCAGTTTATCAACTGAATTGCTTGAGGACAAGAAAAGGTTTAAGCTTGGGGGAGTTGATACGTCTCCGTCATATCTACTTTTCCAAACACTTTTGCCCTTGTTTTGGACTCCAACTTGCATGATTTGAATGGAACTAACCCGGGCTGACGCTGTTTTCAGCAGAATTGCTATGGTGTTATTTATGTGCAGAAACAAAAGTTCTCGGAATGATCTGAAAATCAATGGAACATCTATTCGGAAATAATAAAAGATCCTTGAAAAAGATGAAGACCAGGGGGCCCACCACCTGTCCACGAGGGTGGGGGGCGCGCCCCCTACCTCGTGGGCCCCCTGGAACTCCTCCGACCTCAACTCCAACTCTATATATTTGCTTTCGGGGAGAAAAAAAATCAGAGAGAAGGATTCATCGCGTTTTACGATACGGAGCCGCTGCCAAGCCCGAAACCTCTCGGGAGGGCTGATCTGGAGTCCGTTCGGGGCTCTGGAGAGGGGAATCCGTCGCCATCGTCATCATCAACCATACTCCATCACCAATTTCATGATGCTCACCGCTGTGCGTGAGTAATTCCATCGTAGGCTTGCTGTATGGTGATGGGTTGGATGAGATTTGTCATGTAATCGAGTTAGTTTTGTTAGGGTTTGATCCCTAGTATCCACTATGTTCTGAGATTGATGTTGCTATGACTTTGCTATGCTTAATGCTTGTCACTAGGGCCCGAGTGCCATGATTTCAGATCTGAACCTATTATGTTTTCATCAATATATGAGAGTTCTTGATCCTATCTTGCAAGTCTATAGTCACCTATTATGTGTTATGATCCGTTAGCCCCGAAGTGACAATAATCGGGATACACACCGGTAATGACCATAGTCTGAGGAGTTCATGTATTCACTATGTGCTAATGCTTTGTTCCGGTACTCTATTAAGAGGAGGCCTTAATATCCCTTAGTTTCCATTAGGACCCCGCTGCCACGGGAGGGTAGGACAAAAGATGTCATGCAAGTTCTTTTCCATAAGCACGTATGACCATATTCGGAATACATGCCTACATTACATTGATGAATTGGAGCTAGTTCTATGTCACCCTATGTTATGATTGTTACATGATGAACCGCATCCGGCATAATTCTCCATCACCGATCCATTGCCTACGAGCTTTCCATATATTGTTCTTCGCTTATTTACTTTTCCGTTGCTATTGCTATCATCACTAAAAAATACCAAAAACATTACTTTTTCTACTGTTACCTTTTGCTACCGTTACCACTACTATCATATTACTTTGCTACTAAATACTTTGCTGCAGATATTAAGTTTCAAGGTGTGGTTGAATTGACAACTCAACTGCTAATACTTGAGAATATTCTTTGGCTCCCCTTGTGTCGAATCAGTAAATTTGGGTTGAATACTCTACCCTCAAAAACTGTTGCGATCCCCTATACTTGTGGGTTATCAGGGGCGTCTCTCCAGACTGTTGTCAACTTCCCATGCGGAGTTATCCACGAGGGAGCCCTTCCCCTTCTTGGGCGCCTCCGCCTCTAGAGTTGTGGTGGCCGCCCTCTTCTGCATCCCCCCATCAAGGGGAGTGTCGCTTTCCTCCTCGTTGTCTTCGGCGGCGGGGGAACGGGCCTTGTCTACGGACATCATGTCCGGAGTGCCCTTGCGGCGGGGGCCACTTCAAACCCCCTTGGCCTTTCCTGTGGCCTTCTTCTCTGGTGCCCTATAAAGTGCCAGCTCCAGCATCTTCGCTAAGCGCGGGATGACTAGTTCTTCAGGCAGGGGAGCCGGACACTGGATCTGCTTCGCCTTCTTCAGCCAGTACTGAAAAAGCAATGATAATAAAATCTCAGATACCACCCTTGAAACAAGCAAGTAGGGGATGTGTTGAAGATAACATACCTCGTTGGGGAGGTGATTTATGTTGTGGCCACAGTCCGAATCTGTGGCCGGCGGTATCTCGTTACCCTTGAAGAGCAACCTCCAGGCATCTTCGTGAGTTGTTTCGAAGAGCCTTTCCAAGGTGTGGTGCTTTTTCGGGTTGAAATCCCATAGAGGGCGGCTTCAGCTCTAGTAGTGGAGGATCCGGCGCACCAGCATCACTTGAATTATGTTGATGAGCTTGATGTCCCTATCGATCATGCTTTGAATACGTGTTTGCAGCGTAATTAGCTCGTCTGACGAACACCAGTTCAGGCTCTTCTCGACCCAGGAGGTAAGTCGCACAGGAGCGCTGGAGTTGAATGCGACAACCACGACCTAGGTGGCGCCGCGGGGTTTGGTGATGTAGAACCATTGTTTCTGCCATTCCTTGACAGACTCCACGAATGTACCTTTTGGCCAAGGGACATTGGTGAGCTTGCTCACCATGGCGCCCCGCACTCTGCGTGTTGTCCGTCCACCACCTTGGGCTTCACGTTAAAGGTTTTGAGCCATAGCCCGAAGTGGGGGTGGATGCGGAGGAAGGCCTCGCACACGATGATAAACGCCGAGATATTGATGAAGGAGTTCGGGTATAGATCGTGGAAGTCTATCCCGTAATAGAACATTATCCCACAGACGAAGGGGTGGAGTGGAAACCCTAGCCCGCGGAGGAAACGGGGGAGGAACACTACCCTCTCGTCGGGCTTCGGCGTGGGAATGATTTGTCCTTGGGCTGGAAGACGGTGGGTGTCGGTGTCAAAACCGGCGGATCTCAGGTAGGGGGTCCCGAACTGTGCGTCTAGGCCGGATGGTAACATGAGGCAAGGAACACGATGTTTTACCCAGGTTCGGGCCCTCTTGATGGAGGTAAAACCCTACGTCCTGCTTGATTAATATTGATGATATGGGAATACAAGAGTAGATCTACCACGAGATCAAGGAGGCTAAACCCTAGAAGCTAGCCTATGGTATGATTGTTGTATGATGAAGTTGTCCTACGGACTAAAACCCTCCGGTTTATATAGACACCGGAGAGGGTTAGGGTTACACAAAGTCGGTTACAATGGTAGGAGATCTTGAATATCCGCATCGCCAAGCTTGCCTTCCACGCCAAGGAAAGTCCCATCCGGACACGGGACGAAGTCTTCAATCTTGTATCTTCATAGTCGTGGACGGCTGAAGGTATATCCGGCTACCCGAACACCCCCTAATCCATGACTCCCTCAGTAGCCCCTGAACCAGGATTCAATGACGACGAGTCCGGCGTGTAGATTGTCTTCGACATTGCAAGGCGGGTTCCTCCTCCAAATTCTTCATAAAAGTTTGTAAACACCAAGAGTAGTGTCTGGCTCTGCAAAATAAGTTTCCACGTATTGCCACAGAGAGAATAATATTAACACAAATCTAATCTGCTGACGTATTTTGCAGCGTGACATCACACTACGGCCAAGCCTTTATTCGAATTGTTTTCACTTTTCCACCTCAGCGTCTTTTGCGAGGCGGTTTCCTTGGCACGTCTTATCAAAGCAGAGATCGTGTCCTCCATTTACGGGATTCTCATCAATACGGACATGGGTAACCTAACCGCGCCATTTATCACGACGCTTGGGAGGCAAGCGAGTTTTACTAGGCTGGTGGGGATGCATAGTCGCATCCGCTCATATAAGGGAATAAGGATCCACCTTTTTACCTACGCCTTCTTCCTCCTTTGCCTATCCATCTTCTGCGCACCCGAGCTCTAGCGCCCAAGCCCGCACTTCCTACCTCAACCTTCTCCAACAATGTCCGGAGCGGGAGGCAAGTGGATGGTCTCCTCCGTCACGGAGGGCCATGTCAAAAGGCTAAGGAAGGCCGGATACCTGTCCAAAGACATCGCGCACCGGCTTCCTGAGGAGGGGCAGCTTCTCCCCACCCCAAGGCCCCATGAGAGGGTAGTATTTCTTCCCCACTTCCTCCGCGGACTGGGTTTTCCCCTCCACCCATTTGTCCGTGGGCTCATGTTCTACTATGGCCTAGATTTCCACGATCTGGCCCCGAACTTCATCCTCAATATCTCGGCGTTTATCGTCGTGTGCGAGGCTTTCCTCTGCATCCTCAGCCATTTCGGCCTCTGGCTCAAGACCTTCAACGTGAAGCCAAAGGTGGTGCGCGGCAACCAGGCGGAGTGCGGAGGTGCCATGGCGGGCAAAATAGCCAACGTCCTATGGCTCGAGGGCTCCTTTGTGGAGACCTTGAAGGGTGGCAGTCAGGGTAGTTTTACATCACCGAGCCACGCGATCCGAAGTGGATCGCGGCCCCTGAATTCCGATCCGGACCCCCTACGCGGCTCACGTCCTGGAAGGAGACGGGCTTGTCGTGGGGCGATGAAGAAGAGGTGACCGGACTGCAAAAATGCATCCAGTCCCTGGTGAACAAGCAGCTCAAGCTTGTCAACATAGTTCAGGTCATGCTCGTCCACCGGATCCTTCCGTGTCAAGAACGGGACTTCAATTTGTGGGAGTTCAACCCAGCGCAGCACCGAACTCTGAGCAGGCTCTTCGACACGATGTACGAAGATGTCTGGAAGGGGCTAACCAAAGGCGCCGAGGCTCCCACATCCGCCTCCGAAGACCGCGGATTCAGGTCGCAGCGTCCTGCTGGCGAGGTAAAATATTTTCATCTTTTACAGGATGTTAAGTTTTCTTCATAGTTTGACTCTATGCGGGATCTAAACTCCCTCACCTTTGACAGGATTGGCAGGCGAAGTCCGGACTGATTAACTGTCCGGCTGCCTTGCCCGGAGACCCAGCCCTTGCTCTCCTAGTGAAGCTGCTGGTTCTGGCACCTTATGTGGTGCCAGAGAAGAAGGCCAAGAAGAAGAAGACCACGGGGACTCGAAAGAGTTCCCGGCATATGGTGGTGTTTGACTCGTCGTCCGATGAGTCCGAGACGCACTCCTCCCGTGAAGACGAGGAGGAGGAAGAAGAGACCTCTCCCCCTCCAGCGGGGGGAGGAAAGAAGAGGAAGGCCGCCCTAGTAGGGGGGGCCGAAGGGTCCAAGAAGAGGAAAACCCCTCCGCCGGACTACGCCCCCGACACCGACGAGGACGAAGAGGAGTGGCCGGACAGGGCCAAGCGTCCGGCAAAATCGTAAGTGTTCGGATACCAGAGTAACTCATGATATTCCTTTTGTTGCGCAGCTTTCCCTAATGTCGAATATAATCATGCAGCCCGCCCAAGGACGGGCTCGATGAGTCGTCGAGCGGCTCCCTGGATTCATCGGACGTGAATTCAATTCCGCCCGTTGCCTCCCCCTGTGCTGCGGATGACGCTGAAGTGGCGTCGCGACAAGCTCCGGGGCAAGAGGAGGTGGTCCAGGAGGAGCCGCGAGGCGACCTCCCGGACTCCAGGAGTAAAGGGGACAAGACCCCCCAGGGCTCCAAGTCCGGCTTTAAGCCGGACACCGCGCCGGAATCATCAACGGTTCCGGACCACGGCAGTCGAACTCCTGCCAAGAGGAGCAAGCCTATTGAGCCGGTGTCCTCCGTTCAACCGGAGGCGCCGGACAATCTGCTGGAGGTGCTTAAGGGCGCCTCCATCGACGAGGAGCACCGTACCATCATGAGGACGGTGGTCCAGAAGGTTCGGTCCACCAAAAGCGGACTTACTGAAGCTTGTACTAGCCTTCTAACAGGCTTCGAGGTAAGTAGAAATATGTAAAAATATTACCGCATAGATAGTAGCCCCTGATGCTCTATTTGGCATTCGGAAAGAAAAGCCGAATAGAGGATCTATTAAATATCGCAGGAGTCTAACTAAAAAGGAGTCAATATACGTATGCAGGCTTCACTGCTGGCCACCGCCGCACTGACTGCGGAGGTGGATGCCCTGAAGCAGGGCCTCGAGCGGACCGAGCAAGAGCTCGGCCTTGCCAAACGGCAGCTCGAGGAGAAAGAAGGTAAGAGATACCTTATAGAAAAAATGCCTATAAGAAGACGCAATTGCAAAAAATTACAGGAGTATATTGCTTATTGTAGGGGCCACAACTGAGGTGGCGACCCTCAAGCAGGCGATGTCCGAGGCCAAGAAGAGAGCGGCCACGGAGCGCACCGAGCGGGAGAAATTTGAGGCGCAGGTCGGCGAGGTGCAGCAAGAGCTTCAGGCTCTCATGAAAAAACATGAGAGTTTGGAGCTCGACTCGAAGACGCGAGCGTCCGAGCTTGCTGCGGCCTTAAAACTGCCAAATTTGCCAAGGCCGAAGCCCAGAAGGCCCTCCAGGAATTGGATGCGGTGAAAAAGATAGCGGCGGGTAAGGCATTCTCTATGCAAAGCAGACATATAAAAGTAAACTACTTGTTACTTACCCGAATTCGGAGCTCTCTAGGGGCATTCGCAGATCTTCCCCGCAGCGTATCTGATGCCGCCGCATTCTACCGAGCCGAGGAAGGCAGCTCGACGGAGAAGGTGTTTTGGTCTCAGTACGCTGAGGCCGGACACCCTGTGCCCTTGAGCGACCAGCTGAAGCAGCTAGTCGAGCTCCACAAGGCGGCCGAACAGGCCCTGAAGGGCTTCATAGTTCGGCTGTGGCCTAGAGAGGCCCTGCCTGGGAGCTACTTCGGACTGGTGCGGCGGCTGGTGGAGGCTTGTCCAAGGCTCGAGGTCATCAAGCGCTCCGTCTGCATCGAAGGTTCCCGTAGGGCCCTTGCCCGTGCAAAGGTGCACTGGGGTAAGCTGGACGATGAGAAGCTTGTGAGGGATGGGCCGCCGCCGGGGAAGGAGCATCACAAGCCCGAGAACTATTTCAAGGATGTTCTGGCCGGTGCCCGCCTTATGGCGGATGAATGCACCAAGGATGTAATTTTTGAATGAACTCGCTCGTGTTATCCTGTGCGCTGAAAACTTGTTCATATGCGCTAAGCAATGCTTGAATTTAAAATATTACTTTCTGTGCGGCTGTTTATCAAAAAATTGAGAAATGGCCAGTCGTCGGCTTCTACCCCCATGCCACTAGTGCTGGGGTGTTCGGGATAAACCTGAGCGCTCTTTTTCCCATGATTGGGTCCGTCGAGGGAGGCGCTCAGCACAACGAACAAGGCAATCGGACTATAATGCTTGAACACTCTCACTTAGCCATAGAACTCTATAATTTTAAATCTCGGCGAAGCCCCTAGTATTCGGAAGACCGAGTTCAGGGCGCTATCCACGCCTTGGCCGGACAAAGCCGGTTCCTCGCTCGAAGCGGCATAAGTCTTTAAGGACTCGAAAAACCTCTCGAACAGCGACCGGTCTCTCGCCTCATCATGACAGTCAGTTTTAGCTTTCTCTACTGAGGTGCTCAGCACAGCTCAACTGGGGCACAATCGCAGTAGTTCTCCTAGTGCTACCTTAGCCGATATAGCGGAACGTAAGGCACCAAAACATAGGAGCCGGGCAAACCCAACTATTGACCCAAATCATGATTCGGAGCCGATGCATATAGTGCTATAAGTCCGGGGTGCCGCACTTGTGAAAGTGTACGGACTTCTCACGCCACATTGATGGGTACTGAAGCCCCTGGCGTATTTTTGCCGTACCACAGTGTACGGATGCAACATGTTATTGATAAACATATATATATATAAAAGGAGGATAATGCAAAAAATAGACAAAAAGCTATGCATTGTTTATAGAAAGGCTGCTATGAAAGCGGAACGATACAAATAGTGCGATAAGCAAAAGAAATTGGACTATTTAACATGTCCTGGCCAGGGGCGGGCCGCGGAATTGTATTAAAAAACAGGTATACTGCTCGCAATAGAGACCACCTGGGAGTTCCATAATGCGGCGTGGCTTGTCTGCTTTCCTGGATCTTGCATCGTTTGTGTGGCAGTTGAATTGCCGAACGGGTCATCCGAAGTATGGAGTCCAGAGAGTAAGAGAAAAAAAGAAAAGAAAAAAAGGAATCCGGCAGCCCCTGGTGCGGTTTAAGCCGTATTTTGGGCGTGCCGTGATAGTGCCCCTTCCCCTGTGCCCATGGTATTTCAAGAGCGTAGTTATGTACGCGAAGCACTGGTTTCGCTATATCGCGAGGGCTAGGGTTGGGGCCGCATTGCTACGCTAGCTCAGAACGTGCCAGGCGGTCTTGTTGTAGGGTACTCCAGGCGCGCTTGACAGTGTCCGGCTTTTTGAAGGCCGAACTAGAGAACTGCCTAGAGAGGCTGCCTTGTACTTCTGCTGCGAGCGCTGCCGTGTGCTCCTCTGTTCGGAGGGAGCATTCAGTGTTCCCATTGACCGTGATCACTCCTCTAGGGCCTGGCATCTTGAGCTTGAGGTATGCATAGTGCGGTACCGCGTTGAATTTTGCGAATGCGGTTCGCCCGAGCAGTGCGTGATAGCCACTGCGGAACGGGACTATGTCGAAGATTAACTCCTCGCTTCGGAAGTTATCCAGAGATCCAAAGACCATTTCCAGTGTGACTGAGCCTGTACAGTTGACTTCTACACCTGGTATGATGCCTTTAAAGGTCGTTTTGGTGGGCTTGATCCTCGAGGGATCTATGCCCATTTTTCGCACTGTATCCTAGTAAAGCAGGTTCAGGCTGCTACCGCCGTCCATGAGGACTCTTGTGAGATGAAATCCGTCAAAGATTGGGTCTAGAACCAATGCGGCGAAGCCGCCGTGGCGGATGCTAGTTGGGTGGTCCATTCGATCAAAGGTGATTGGGTAGGAGGACCATGGGTTGAACTTTGGGGCGACTGGCTCTATCGCATATACGTCCCGTAACGCACGCTTCCGCTCCCTCTTGGGGATGTGGGTTGCGTATATCATGTTCACCGTCCGCACTTGCGGGGGAAATCCCTTCTGTCCACTATTGTTCGGCGGCCTGGGCTCCTCCTCGTCGTCGCTATGCAGCCCCTTGTCTTTGTTTTCGGCTCTTAACTTGCCTGCCTGCTTAAACACCCAACAGTCCCTGTTGGTGTGATTGCCTGGCTTTTCGGGGGTGCCATGTATCTGGCACAAGCGGTCGAGTATTCGGTCCAAACTGGACGAGCCCTGAGTATTTCTTTTGAATGGCTTTTTCCGTTGATCGGATTTGTAGCCTCGGAATCCGGCATTAACTGCCGTATCCTCGTTGCTGTCGCTGTTAACGCGGCGCTTTTGTTTGTTCCGACGCGACCTGTCGCTTTTCTCCTTGGTATTCGAATTACCAGGGTTCTTGGTTAAATTGTTTCTGTGAGCTAGCCAGCTGTCTTCTCCCGCACAAAAGCGGGTCATGAGTGTCGTGAGGGCTGCCATAGATTTTGGCTTTTCCTGTCCCAGGTGCCGGGCAAGCCACTCGTCACGGATATTATGCTTGAAGGCCGCTAAGGCCTCTGAGTCCGGACAGTCGACTATCTGGTTTTTCTTTGTTAGGAACCGTGTGCAGAATTGCCTGGCCGATTCCTCTGGCTGCTGAATTATGTGGCTTAGATCATCAGCGTCCGGTGGTCGCACATAAGTGCCCTGAAAGTTGTCAAGGAATGCGGCTTCCAGGTCCTCCCAAGAACCGGCTGAGTCTGCTAGCAGGCTGTTAAGCCAATGCCGGGCCGGTCCCTTAAGTTTGAGTGGGAGGTATTTGATGGCGTGTAGATCATCACTGCGGGCCATGTGGATATGAAGGAGATAATCCTCGATCCATACCGCAGGATCTGTTGTGCCATCGTACGTTTCGATGTTTACGGGTTTGAAGCCCTCAGGGATTTTATGATCCATTACTTCATCTGTGAAGCATAGTGGGTGTGCGGCGCCTCTGTATTGGGCTATATCACGACGCAGCTCGAAGGAGCTTTGTCTGTTTAGTTCGGCCCAGCCGGATTTATTGCATTTAGAGTGACGATCATCATCACGTGCCGTGGGGCGCCTGCGCGATCCGTAGATCGATCTTGTTTGCCTTGCCTTGTCCTCCAGTATGTCGCGCAGGTCGGGCGCATTTTCCCGTGCCTTAGTATGCTCGACACGGCGTCGGGGCATGGCTTGAGCGGAGGGCCACGAGGTGGCCGGTCGGCCATGTCATGCGCTGGTGATGTAGGTGCTTCCTCTTCTAGTCGGGGTAGTAGCCTGCGCTTTGATGAACTCTTGGAGGGGCATTCGAGTTCATACTCTTCGGCCGCAAGGACTTCAGTCCATCTGTCAGCTAGCAAATCCTGATCAGCTCTAAGTTGTTGCTGCTTTTTCTTGAGGCTGCTTGCCGTGGCCATAAGCCTGCGTTTAAAACACTCTTGTTCGGCGAGATCCTCTGGCACGACGAACTCGTCGTCGTCGAGGCTTGCCTCGTCTTCGGAGGGAGGCGTATAATTATCGTCCTCAACCTCTTGGTCCGCTGCCCTCTCGTGAGGGCTGGCTTCTCTGTCCTCCTGTGCCGAATCTTGCTGGAGAGGGTGTTCTTCGGTGGTACCCGGAGTAGTATTATCTCCTGTGCCGGAATTACCGTTTTTTCTTTGGTGGGATTTAGAGTGGCGCCGCCGACGCCGACGCTTGGGCTGTTTCTTAGAGGTATCGCCCCCACTGTTCCATCGCCATCTCCATCCTTTGGAGTGTCCACCATATATATGTCATATGACGAGGTGGCCTTCCTGAAGGAAATATGCCCTAGAGGCAATAATAAAGTTATTATTTATTTCCTTATAATCATGATAAATGTTTATTATTCATGCTAGAACTGTATTAACCGGAAACATAATACATGTGTGAATACATAGACAAACAAAGTGTCACTAGTATGCCTCTACTTGACTAGCTCGTTAATCAAAGATGGTTATGTTTCCTAACCATGAACAATGAGTTGTTATTTGATTAACGAGGTCACATCATTAGTTGAATGATCTGATTGACATGACCCATTCCATTAGCTTAGCACCCGATCATTTAGTGTGTTGCTATTGCTTTCTTCATGACTTATACATGTTCCTATGACTATGAGATTATGCAACTCCCGTTTGCCGGAGGAACACTTTGGGTGCTACCAAACGTCACAACGTAACTGTGTGATTATAAAGGAGCATTACAGGTGTCTCCAAAGCTAGATGTTGGGTTGGCGTATTTCGAGATTAGGATTTGTCACTCCGATTGTCGGAGAGGTATCTCTGGGCCCTCTCGGTAATGCACATCACTTAAGCCTTGCAAGCATTGCAACTAAATGAGTTAGTTGCGGGATGATGCATTTCAGAACGAGTAAAGAGACTTGCCGGTAACGAGATTGAACTAGGTATTGGAATACCGACGATCGAATCTCGGGCAAGTAACATACCAATGACAAAGGGAACAACGTATGTTGTTATGCGGTCTGACTGATAAAGATCTTCGTAGAATATGTAGGAGCCAATATGGGCATCTAGGTCCCGCTATTGGTTATTGACCGGAGACGTGTCTCAGTCATGTCTACATTGTTCTCGAACCCATAGGGTCTGCACACTTAAGGTTACAATGACAGTTATATTATGACTTTATGCATTTTGATGTACCGAAGGTTGTTCGGAGTCCCGGATGTGATCACGGACATGACGAGGAGTCTCGAAATGGTCGAGACATAAAGATTGATATATTGGAAGCCTATGTTTGGATATCGGAAGTGTTCCGGGTGAAATCGGGATTTTACCGGAGTACCGGGAGGTTACCGGAACCCCCCGGGAACCATATGGGCCTTGATGGGCCTTAGTGGAAAGGAGAAAGGTGCAGCCCATGGTGGCCGCGCGCCTCCCCCCTTCCCCTAGTCCTATTAGGACTAGGAGAGGTGGCCGGCCCCCTCTCTCTCTTTCCCCACTCAAGGATTCCTATTCCAACTAGGATTGGGGGGGAATCCTACTCCCAGAGGGAGTAGGACTCTCCTGGCGCGCCTCCTATGGCCGGCCAGCCTCCCCCTCTAGTCCTTTATATACTGAGGCAGAGGCACCCCAGAAACACACAAGTTGATCCACGTGATCTATTCCTTAGCCGTGTGTGGTGCCCCCTGCCACCATAGTCCTCGATAATATTGTAGCGGAGTTTAGGCGAAGCGCTGCTGCTGTAGTGCATCAAGATCGTCACCACGCCGTCGTGCTGACGGAACTCTTCCCCGACGCTTTGCTGGATCGGAGTCCGGGGATCATCATCGAGCTGAATGTGTGCTCGAACTCGGAGGTGCCGTAGTTTCGGTGCTTGATCGGTTGGATCGTGAAGACGTACGACTACTTCCTCTACGCTGTGTCAGCGCTTCCGCAGTCGGTCTGCGTGGGTACGTAGACAACACTCTCCCCTCTCGTTGCGATACATTACATGATCTTGCATGTGCGTAGGAATTTTTTTGAAATTACTACGAAACCTAACAGTGGCATCCGAGCCTAGGTTATTTATTTTGATGTTATATGCACGAGTAGAACACAAGTGAGTTGTGGGCGATATAAGTCATACTGCCTACCAGCATGTCATACTTTGGTTCGGCGGCATTGTTGGACGAGACGACCCGGACCAACCTTACGCGTACGCTTACGCGAGACCGGTTCCCCCGACGTGCTTTGCACATAGGTGGCCTGCGGGCGACTGTCTCTCCAACTTTAGTTGAACCGAGTATGGCTACGCCCGTTCCTTGCGAAGGTTAAAACGGAGTCTATTTGACAAACTATCATTGTGGTTTTGATGCGTAGGTGAGATTGGTTCTTTCTTAAGCCCGTAGCAGCCACGTAAAACTTGCAACAACAAAGTAGAGGACGTCTAACTTGTTTTTGTAGGGCATGTTGTGATGTGATATGGTCAAGACATGATGCTGAATTTTATTGTATGAGATGATCATGTTTTGTAACCGAGTTATCGACAACTGGCAGGAGCCTTATGGTTGTCGTTTTATTGTATGCAATGAAATCGCGATGTAATGCTTTACTTTATTACTAAGCGGTAGTGATAGTCGTGGAAGCACAAGCTTGGCGAGACGACAACGATGCTACGATGGAGATCAAGGTGTCACGCCAGTGACGATGGTGATCACGACGGTGCTTCGGAGATGGAGATCACAAGCACAAGATGATGATTGCCATATCATATCACTTATATTGATTGCATGTGATGTTTATCCTTTTTATGCATCTTATCTTGCTTTGATTGACGGTAGCATTATAAGATGATCTCTCACTAAATTATCAAGAAGTGTTCTCCCTGAGTATGCACCGTTGCGAAAGTTCTTCGTGCTGAGACACCACGTGATGATCGGGTGTGATAGGTTCTACGTTCAAATACAACGGGTGCAAAACAGTTGCACACGCGGAATACTCAGGTTATACTTGACGAGCCAAGCATATACAAATATGGCCTCGGAACACGGAGACCGAAAGGTCGAGCGTGAATCATATAGTAGATATGATCAACATAACGATGTTCACCATTGAAAACTACTCCATCTCACGTGATGATCGGTTATGGTTTAGTTGATTTGGATCACGTAATCACTTAGAGGATTAGAGGGATGTCTATCTAAGTGGGAGTTCTTTAATTAACTTGATTAACTGAACTTAAATTTATCATGAAACTTAGTACCTGATTAGTATCTTGCTTGTTTATGTTTGATTGTAGATAGATGGCTCGTGCTGTTGTTCCGTTGAATTTTAATGCGTTCCTTGAGAAAGCAAAGTTGAAAGATGATGGTAGCAATTACAAGGACTGGGTCCGTAACTTGAGGATTATCCTCATTGCTGCACAGAAGAATTATGTCCTGGAAGCACCGCTGGGTGCCAGGCCTGCTGCAGGAGCAACGCCGGATGTTATGAACGTCTGGCAGAGCAAAGTTGATGACTACTCGATAGTTCAGTGTGCCATGCTTTACGGCTTAGAATCGGGACTTCAACGACGTTTTGAACGTCATGGAGCATATGAGATGTTTCAGGAGTTGAAGTTAATATTTCAAGCAAATGCCCGGATTGAGAGATATGAAGTCTCCAATAAGTTCTATAGCTGCAAGATGGAGGAGAGCAGTTCTGTCAGTGAGCATATACTCAAAATGTCTGGGTATAATAATCACTTGATTCAATTGGGAGTTAATCTTCCAGATGATAACGTCATTGACAGAATTCTTCAATCACTGCCACCAAGCTACAAGAGCTTCGTGATGAACTATAATATGCAAGGGATGAACAAGACTATTCCTGAGCTCTTCGCGATGCTGAAAGCTGCGGAGGTAGAAATCAAGAAGGAGCATCAAGTGTTGATGGTCAACAAGACCACTAGTTTCAAGAAAAAGGGCAAAGGGAAGAAGAAGGGGAACTTCAAAAAGAACGGCAAGCAAGTTGCTGCTCAAGAGAAGAAACCCAAACCTGGACCTAAGCCTGAAACTGAGTGCTTCTATTGCAAGCAGACTGGTCACTGGAAGCGGAACTGCCCCAAGTATTTGGCGGATAAGAAGGATGGCAAGGTGAACAAAGGTATATGTGATATACATGTTATTGATGTGTACCTTACTTATGCTCGCAGTAGCACCTGGGTATTTGATACTGGTTCTGTTGCTAATATTTGCAACTCGAAACAGGGACTATGGATCAAGCGAAGATTGGTTAAGGACGAGGTGACGATGCGCGTGGGAAACGGTTCCAAAGTCGATGTGATCGCAGTCGGCACGCTACCTCTACATCTACCTTCGGGATTAGTATTAGACCTAAATAATTGTTATTTGGTGCCAGCGTTAAGCATGAACATTATATCTGGATCTTGTTTGATGCGAGACGGTTATTCATTTAAATCAGAGAATAATGGTTGTTCTGTTTATATGAGTAATATCTTTTATGGTCATGCACCCTTGAAGAGTGGTCTATCCTTGTTGGATCTCGATAGTAGTAACACACATATTCATAATGTTGAAGCCAAAAGATGCAGACTTGATAATGAAAGTGCAACTTATTTGTGGCACTGCCGTTTAGGTCATATCGGTGTAAAGCGCATGAAGAAACTCCATTCTGATGGACTTTTGGAACCACTTGATTATGAATCACTTGGTACTTGAGAACCATGCCTCATGGGCAAGATGACCAAAACGCCGTTCTCCGGTACTATGGAGAGAGCAACAGATTTGTTGGAAAACATACATACAGATGTATGTGGTCCGATGAATATTGAGGCTCGTGGTGGATATCGTTATTTTCTCACCTTCACAGATGATTTAAGCAGATATGGGTATATCTACTTGATGAAACATAAGTCTGAAACATTTGAAAAGTTCAAAGAATTTCAGAGTGAAGTTAAAAATCATCGTAACAAGAAAATAAAGTTTCTACGATCTGATCGTGGAGGAGAATATTTGAGTTACGAGTTTGGTGTACATTTGAAGCAATGCGGAATAGTTTCGCAACTCACGCCACCCGGAACACCTCAGCGTAATGGTGTGTCCGAGCGTCGTAATCGTACTTTACTGGATATGGTGCGATCTATGATGTCTCTTACTGATTTACCGCTATCGTTTTGGGGATACGCTCTAGAGACGGCCGCATTCACGTTAAATAGGGCACCATCAAAATCCGTTGAGACGACGCCTTATGAACTGTGGTTTGGCAAGAAACCAAAGTTGTCGTTTCTGAAAGTTTGGGGCTGCGATGCTTATGTGAAAAAGCTTCAACCTGATAAGCTCGAACCCAAATCGGAGAAATGTGTCTTCATAGGATATCCAAAGGAAACTATTGGATACACCTTCTATCACAGATCCGAAGGCAAGACTTTTGTTGCTAAATTCGGAAACTTTCTGGAGAAGGAGTTTCTCTCGAAAGAAGTGAGTGGGAGGAAAGTAGAACTTGACGAGGTAACTGTACCTACTCCCTTATTGGAAAGCAGTACATCACAGAAAAATGTTTCTATGACACCTACACCAGTTAGTGAGGAAGCTAATGATGATGATCATGAAACTTCAGAACAAGATACTACTGAACCTCGTAGATCAACCAGAGTAAGATCCGCACCAGAGTGGTACGGTAATCCCGTTCTGGAAGTCATGCTACTAGATCATGATGAACCTACGAACTATGAAGAAGCGATGGTGATCCCAGATTCCGCAAAGTGGCTTGAAGCCATGAAATCTGAGATGGGATCCATGTATGAGAATAAAGTGTGGACTTTGGTTGACTTGCCCGATGATCGGCAAGCAATTGAGAATAAATGGATCTTCAAGAAGAAGACTGACACTGACGGTAATATTACTGTCTACAAAGCTCGACTTGTCGCAAAAGGTTTTCGGCAAGTTCAAGGGATTGACTACGATGTGACCTTCTCACCCGTAGCGATGCTTAAGTCTGTCCGAATCATGTTACCAATTGCCGCATTTTATGATTATGAAATTTGGCAGATGGATGTCAAAACTGCATTCCTGAATGGATTTCTGGAAGAAGAGTTGTATATGATGCAACCAGAAGGTTTTGTCGATCCAAAGGGAGCTAACAAAGTGTGCAAGCTCCAGCGATCCATTTATGGACTGGTGCAAGCCTCTCGGAGTTGGAATAAACGTTTTGATAGTGTGATCAAAGCATTTGGTTTTATACAGACTTTTGGAGAAGCCTGTATTTACAAGAAAGTGAGTGGGAGCTCTGTAGCATTTCTGATATTATATGTGGATGACATATTGTTAATTGGAAATGATATAGAATTTCTGGATAGCATAAAGGGATACTTGAATAAGAGTTTTTCAATGAAAGACCTCGGTGAAGCTTAATTGGACTTTCACAAACAACATACCTTGACAAAATTTTGAAGAAGTTCAAAATGGATCAAGCAAAGAAAGGATTCTTGCCGGTGTTACAAGGTGTGAAATTGAGTAAGACTCAATGCCCGACCACTGCAGAAGATAGAGAGAATATGAAAGATGTTCCCTATGCATCAGCGATAGGATCTATCATGTATGCAATGCTGTGTACCAGACCTGATGTGTGCCTTGCTATAAGTCTAGCAGGGAGGTACCAAAGTAATCCAGGAGTGGATCACTGGACAGCGGTCAAGAACATCCTAAAATACCTGAAAAGGACTAAGGATATGCTTCTCGTATATGGAGGTGACAAAGAGCTCATCGTAAAAGGTTACGTTGATGCAAGCTTTGACACTGATCCGGACGATTCTAAATCGCAAACCAGATACGTGTTTACATTAAACGGTGGAGCTATCAGTTGGTGCAGTTCTAAACAAAGCATCGTAGCGGGATCTAAATGTGAAGCGGAGTACATAGCTGCTTCGGAAGCAGTGAACGAAGGAGTCTGGATGAAGGAGTTCATATCCGATCTAGATGTCATACCTAGTGCATCGGGTCCAATGAAAATCTTTTGTGACAATACTGGTGCAATTGCCTTGGCAAAGGAATCGAGATTTCACAAGAGAACCAAGCACATCAAGAGACGCTTCAATTCCATCCGGGATCTAGTCCAGGTGGGAGACATAGAGATTTGCAAGATACATACGGATCTGAATGTTACAGACCCATTGACTAAGCCTCTTCCACGAGCAAAACATGATCAGCACCAAGGCTCCATGGGTGTTAGAATCATTACAGTGTAATCTAGATTATTGACTCTAGTGCAAGTGGGAGACTGAAGGAAATATGCCCTAGAGGCAATAATAAAGTTATTATTTATTTCCTTATAATCATGATAAATGTTTATTATTCATGCTAGAATTGTATTAACCGGAAACATAATACATGTGTGAATACATAGACAAACAAAGTGTCACTAGTATGCCTCTACTTGACTAGCTCGTTAATCAAAGATGGTTATGTTTCCTAACCATGAACAATGAGTTGTTATTTGATTAACGAGGTCACATCATTAGTTGAATGACCTGATTGACATGACCCATTCCATTAGCTTAGCACCCGATCGTTTAGTGTGTTGCTATTGCTTTCTTCATGACTTATACATGTTCCTATGACTATGAGATTATGCAACTCCCGTTTTCCGGAGGAACACTTTGGGTGCTACCAAACGTCACAACGTAACTGGGTGATTATAAAGGAGCATTACAGGTGTCTCCAAAGGTAGATGTTGGGTTGGCGTATTTCGAGATTAGGATTTGTCACTCCGATTGTCGGAGAGGTATCTCTGGGCCCTCTCGGTAATGCACATCACTTAAGCCTTGCAAGCATTGAAACTAAATGAGTTAGTTGCGGGATGATGCATTTCAGAACGAGTAAAGAGACTTGCCGGTAACGAGATTGAACTAGGTATTGGAATACCAACGATCGAATCTCGGGCAAGTAACATACCGATGACAAAGGAAACAACGTATGTTGTTATGCGGTCTGACCGATAAAGATCTTCGTAGAATATGTAGGAGCCAATATGGGCATCCAGGTCCCGCTATTGGTTATTGACCGGAGACGTGTCTCGGTCATGTCTACATTGTTCTCGAACCCGTAGGGTCCGCACGCTTAAGGTTACGATGACAGTTATATTATGAGTTTATGCATTTTGATGTACCGAAGGTTGTTCAGAGTCCCGGATGTGATCACGGACATGACGAGGAGTCTCGAAATGGTCGAGACATAAAGATTGATATATTGGAAGCCTATGTTTGGATATCGGAAGTGTTTCGGGTGAAATCGGGATTTTACCGGAGTACCGGGAGGTTACCGGAACCCCCCGGGAACCATATGGGCCTTGATGGGCCTTAGTGGAAAGGAGAAAGGGGCAGCCCAAGGTGGCCGCATGCCTCCCCCCTTCCCCTAGTCCTATTAGGACTAGGAGAGGTGGCCGGCCCCCCTCTCTCTCTTTCCCCCCCTCAAGGATTCCTATTCCGACTAGGATTGGGGGGGGGGGAATCCTACTCCGAGAGGGAGTAGGACTCTCCTGGTGCGCCTCCTATGGCCGGCCAGCCTCCCCCCTCTAGTCCTTTATATACTGAGGCAGAGGCACCCCAGAAACACACAAGTTGATCCACGTGATCTATTCCTTAGCCGTGTGCGGTGCCCCCTGCCACCATAGTCCTCGATAATACTGTAGCGGAGTTTAGGCGAAGCGCTGCTGCTGTAGTGCATCAAGATCGTCACCACGCCGTCGTGCTGACGGAACTCTTCCCCGACGCTTTGCTAGATCGGAGTCCGGGGATCGTCATCGAGCTGAACGTGTGCTCGAACTCGGAGGTGCCGTAGTTTCGGTGCTTGATCGGTTGGATCGTGAAGACGTACGACTACTTCCTCTATGTTGTGTCAGCGCTTCCGCAGTCGGTCTGGGTGGGTACGTAGACAACACTCTCCCCTCTCGTTGCGATACATCACATGATCTTGCGTGTGCGTAGGAATTTTTTTGAAATTACTACGAAACCTAACACTTCCAGCGCCCTACAGGTGTTGGTTCTTGTTCGTCTCCTGCATCGTCGTCCATGCTGTCGATGTCTTCGGAGTCGAAGTCAAGCATGTCGGTTAAGTCATCGACAGTGGCTACCAAGTGGGTGGTGGGTGGGTTTTGAATTTCTTCATCGTCCATATCCCAACCTTGCTGACCTAGTCCGGCCAGGGCTCTCCTGATAAAGAGAGACTTTAGAGAATTTAGGATGTCGCCGAAGGGCGAGTGATGAAAGATGTCCGCGGCGGTGAACTCCATTATCGGCGCCCAATCGGATTCGATCGGCAGGGGCGCGGGGGGCTCGGAGTTCGGAGAGGAATCCGGCTCCTCGGAGTCACGAGCCATGCGGAGTGTGGGGCTGGAGTTCAGCTCGATTGCCTCTGAGATCGCAGCCCCTGAGGCAGCGTCCAACCGCTGATCCTCGATCGGCGCAGTAGGCTCTGAATCATGGTCGGAACCGATGCGTGTGCGGCCTCCCATGCGCTGTTTGGCGGCAGAGCTATATCATGCCCATCGAGACAGTGCGGCGCGCTTGGCTGTGGCTCGAATCCGTCGAAGATCAAGTCCCCGCGGATGTCAGCCGTGTAGTTTAGGCTTCCAAACCTGACCTGATGGCCAGGGGCGTAGCTTTCAATCTGCTCAAGGTGGCCAAGCGAATTGGCCCATAGTGCGAAGCCGCCGAAGACGAAGATCTGTCCGGGGAGAAAAGTCTCACCCTGCACTGCATTGCTGTTGATGATCGAAGGAGCCATCGGGCCTGAAAGCGACGACACAGAGGAACTCTCAATGAAAGCACCAATGTCGGCGTCAAAACCGGCGGATCTCGGGTAGGGGGTCCCAAACTGTGTGTCTAGGCCGGATGGTAACATGAGGCAAGGAACATGATGTTTTACCCAGGTTCAGGCCCCCTTGATGGAGGTAAAACCCTACGTCCTGCTTGATTAATATTGATGATATGGGTAGTACAAGAGTAGATCTACCACGAGATCAAGGAGGATAAACCCTAGAAGCTAGCCTATGGTATGATTGTTGTATGATGAAGTTGTCCTACGGAATAAAACCCTCCGGTTTATATAGACACCGGAGAGGGTTAGGGTTACACAAAGTCGGTTACAATGGTAGGAGATCTTGAATATCCGCATCGCCAAGCTTGCCTTCCACGCCAAGGAAAGTCCCATCCGGACACGGGACGAAGTCTTCAATCTTGTATCTTCATAGTCCTGGAGTCCGGCTGAAGGTATAGTCCAGCTACCCAAACACCCCCTAATCCAGGACTCCCTCAGTGGGCGATTTCCTTCGCCAGGTACCCAGCTGCCCAAAGCTCAGCGATGTCCTCCTCCGCCCAACCACTTGCCTTGACCTCCGGATCTGGACATGGTTGAGTTCTTTCTCGAGTGGTAAACAGATGAGAACTTGGGCGCTGGAGCTCAAGTGTGGAAAGGCAGGAGAAGAAAGAAGTCATGGGAGAAGAAAGGGGAATCTTATCTCCTTATAAGGGCAGTGAATATTGAACGCCACCCCACTCGCCTCAAAATCCGCCTGCTCCCGAGGGCTGTGTAAACGACACGGTTGGGTTATCCACGCCCGTATTGATGAGAATCCTGTAATAAGGGGACACGATCTATGCTTCGAAAAGATGTGCCAATGGCAACCGCGTCTCGAAACATGGAGCGACAGGCAAAAAAGGGTTCGAAATTATGACCGGATGGACGTGATGTCATGTTGTAAAAGTTGTCAGCAGATTGGGCTCGTGTATTATTATATTCTCTCTATGGCTGTGTGTGGTGTGTGTTACAGATCTGGACACAATCAATTCATCCGAAGACTATTCTAGAGTTCGGAAGGAGGAACCCGTCTTGCAATGCTGAAGACAGCACTACGCGCCGGATACCTTGTCATTGAAGCCGGGTTCAGGGGCTACTGAGGGAGTCCTGGACTAAGGGGTCCTCGGGCGTCCGGCCCGTTAGCCATTGGCCGGATTGATGGGTTGTGAAGATACGAAGACCGAAGACTGCACCCAAGTCCGGATGGGACTCTCCTTGGCATGGAAGGCAAGCTTGACGACCGGATATGTAGATTCCCTTCTTTGTAACTGACCTTGTGTAACCCTAGATCCTCTAGTGTCTATATAAACCAGAGGACTTAGTCTGGATAGGATACTCATGATCATAGCCATACAAGCTAGACCTCTAGGGTTTAGCCATTACGATCTCGAGGTAGATCAACTCTTGTAACACTCATACTCATCAATATCAATCAAGCAGGACATAGGGCATTACCTCCATAGAGAGGGCCCGGACCTGGGTAAACATCGTGTCCCTTGTCTCCTGTTACCATCGACCTTAGACGCACAGTTCGGGACCCCCTACCCGAGATCCGCCGGTTTTGACACCGACAGTGGCCACGAGGCAGGGGGGCACACCTACCCCCTGGGCGCACCCTCCCCCCTCATGGGCCCCTCGTGGCTCAACCGACCTACTTCTTCCTCCTATATATGTTCACATACCCCGAAAACATCCAGGAGCACCATGAAACCCTATTTCCAGTGCCGCAACCTTCTATACCCAAGAGATCCCATCTTGGGGCCTTTTCCGGAGCTCCGCCGGAGGGGGCATTGATCACGGAGGGCCTCTACATCAACTCCATGGCCCCTACGATGATGTGTGAGTAGTTTACTTCAGACCTTCGGGTCCATAGCTAGTAGCTAGATGGCTTCTTCTCTCTCTTTGGATCTCAATACAAAGTTCTCCTTGATCTTCTTGGAGATCTATTCGATGTAACTCTTTTTGTGGTGTGTTTGTCGAGATCCGATGAATTGTGGGTTTATGATCAAGTCTATCTATGAACAATATTTTATTCTTCTCTGAAATCTTTTGTTCATGATTGGTTATTTTTGCAAGTCTCTTCGAATTACCAGTTTGGTTTGGCCTACTATATTGATCTTTCTTTCAATGGGTGAAGTGCTTAGCTTTGGGTTCAATCTTGCGGTGCTCGATCCCAGTGACAGAAAGGGAAGCGACACATATTGTATTGTTGCCATCGAGGATAAAAAGATGGGGTTATCATATTGCTTGAGTTTATCCCTCTACATCATGTCATCTTACCTAAGGCGTTACTCTGTTCTTATGAACTTAATACTCTAGATGCATGCTGGATAGTGGTCGATGTGTGGAGTAATAGTAGTAGATGCAGGCAGGAGTCGGTCTACCTGTCACGGACGTGATGCCTATATACATGATCATGCCTAGATATTCTCATAATTATTCGCTTTTCTGTCAATTGCTTGATGGTAATTCGTTCCCCCACCGTAATACTTATGCTATCTTGAGAGAAGCCACTAGTGAAACCTATGGCCCCCGGGTCTATTGTCCATCATATAAGTTTCCAATCTATTTTACTTTGCAATCTTTACTTTCAATCTATATCATAAAAATACAAAAAAAATTTATCTTATCATTATTATCTCTATCAGATCTCACTCTCGTAAGTGACCGTGAAAGGATTGACAACCCCTTTATCACGTTGGTTGCGAGGTTCTTACTTGTTTGTGTAGGTACGAGGGACTTGCGTCTGGCCTCCTACTGGATTGATACCTTGGTTCTCAAAAACTGAGGGAAATACTTATGCTACTTTGTTGCATCACCCGTTCCTCTTCAAGGGAAAACCAACACAGTGCTCAAGAGGTAGCAAGAAAGATTTCTGGCACCGTTGCCGGGGAGTCTACGCACAAGTCAAGACATACCAAGTACCCATCAGAAACTCTTATCCCTTGCATTACATTATTTGCTATTTGCCTCCCGTTTTCCTCTTCCCCACTTCACACTTGCTGTTTTATTCGCCCTTTTTCCGTTCGCCTTCTTCCCGTATGTATCTTTCTTTATGTTTGCATGTGCCTTCTTTTTTCTTGCATCTTTGCTTGCAAAAAATCTATTGATATGGATCCACTTAAAGTGTTCTACTTGGATCATCTTCGATCCTTATGCGCTCGTGCTGAAACCCCAACTAGCCTAGTTGATGGGAAATCTTTAGATGAGCATGCTCATTTTGTGCGTCACCATTTGTCTAAAAAAGGGAGACTCTTATGGGATCAAATAAATAGATTGCTATGTTATGCTTGGAATCTTTGTGAAATTTGTGATCTAACTTGTTGCTCTAAGAACCCTAAAAAACACCTCCCCTACCTATGTGAGTTTAATGATAATGAAATCTTATCTTCTTATGCAAAGGGTGTTTATAGTTACTATGATATCGAACAAATTGAAGAATATGTTGCTTTTAAGGGTGCTTATGAAGTTTCTTATTTGATTGAGAAGTATTATATTACTCTCTACGAATCTGAAAATTTTGACATACTTAAATATTGCTATGAAAACTATGCTCATAATGTCTATGTCAAAGAATTTAATGAAAGAATGACCGTTGCTTTGGAAGAAAATAATGATATGCATGAACCTATAGATAACTATGATTCCGATGATTTGATTGAAATATCCCTTGATGAACATGATGCTTGCTGTTCTTGTGGCCATGATGCCAATATTTATGAAGATGATTTTGCTATAGTTCCTTATGTTAAACATGAGATCGTTGCTATAGCACCCATACTTGATAGTTCCTTCGATGAAAATCATGATTGCAATGATGTTATTATAAATTCTCTTAATGTCAATTGTGCTAATAATATGCAAAACCCTAAGCTTGATCATGATTGGGGTGATTCTTCTTATGATCTTGAAAATTCATTTAAGCCCCATGATGAGTATGAGATTAATAATAGTGTTTGCAATATTGAAAGTGGGTTTGGAAGAGTGTCAACTTTTGATCCCACGTATTTGGATAATGTTCAATCTTATGCAATTTTCGGTAAAAGTGGGTTTGGAGAGGTCATGACTTTAGTTAATGTTAATCCCACTACTTTGGAAGACTTTGCATGCATGTGGATCGTGTTGAAAATATTTTATGTGATAGCTATTTTGTTGAATTTTCTTATGATCCCACATGTAATTATTATGATAGAGGAAAATATGATTGTAGAAATTTTCATGTTACTAAATTACCTCTCATTATGTTGAGATTGCTATTGTTTCTTTCCGCTTCCTTGCATATGCTAGTTTTTGCTTGCTATGATAATTTGTTTGCCTATAAGATGCCTATGCATAGGAAGTATGTTAGACTTAGATGTGCTTTTCACATGATTTATGATGCTCTCTTTGTGCTTTAATTCCTCTCTTTCTTGTGAGCATTATTAAAATTATTTATGCATAGCTAGGGACGTTAAACGATAGCGCTTCTTGGCAGGCAACCCAATTTTATTTTTGTTTCTTGCTTTCTGATTCTTTTTAGTAATAAATAATTAATCTAGCCTCTGTTTAGATGTGGTTTTATGCTTTTAATTAGTGTTTGTGCCAAGTAGAACCTTTGGGAAGACTTGGGGAAAGTCTTTCCGATCTTTCTGTAAAAAACAGAAACTTTAGCGCTCACGAGAGTTGCCGCCATTTTTTATTGGAGAGTGCTATTTAGTTAATTCTTTTTGAAGATGATTACTAGATAAATTACTAAAGTCCAGAAATTTATTTTAGATTTTTTAGGTCACAGAAGTATTCGAAACCTACAGATTACTACAGACTGTTCTGTTATTTTTACAAATTCTGGTTTTCGTGTGTTGTTTGCTTATTTTGATGAATCTATGGCTAGTAATAGAGTTTATGAACCATATAAAACTTGTAATACAGTAGGTTTAACACCAATATAAATAAAGAATGAGTTCATTACAGTACCTTGAAGTGGTGGTTTGTTTTCTTTTACTAACGGAGCTCACGAAGATTTTCTTTTAAGTTCTGTGTTGTGAAGTTTTCAAGTTCGGGGTAAAGATTTGATGGATTATGGAATAAGGAGTGGAAAGAGCCTAAGCTTGGGGATGCCCAAGGCACCCCAAGGTAAAATCCAAGGAAAACCAAAAGCCTAAGTTTGGGGATGCCCCAGAAGGCATCCCCTCTTTCGTCTTCGTCCGTCGGTAACTTTACTTGGAGCTATATTTTTATTCGCCACATGATATGTGTTTTGCGTGGAGCGTCTTGTATGATCTGAGTATTTGATTTTTAGTTTGCCAAAATCCTCCTTGATGTAAACACCTTTTGGGAGAGACACACATGAATTGGAATTTATTAGAATACTCTATGTGCTTCACTTATATCTTTTGAGTTGGATAATTTTTGCTCTAGAGCTTCGCTTATATCTTTTAGAGCATGACGGTGGTTTCATTTTATATAAATAATTGATCTCTGATGCCTCACTTATATCATTTTGAGAGTCCTTTAGAACAGCATGGTAATTCACTTTGGTTATAAATTTTAAATGCTAAGAGAAGTTGGATGCTTGATAGATGGTTTTGAGATATAAATGTGGTAATATTAGAGGTGTGCTAGTTGAGTAATTGTGAAATTGATGAATACTTGTGTTGAAGTTGGCAAATGCCGTAGCATGCACTTATGGTAAACGTTATGTGACCAATTTGAAGCATGGGGTGTTCTTTGATTGCTTTCCTTATGAGTGGCGGTCGGGGACGAGCGATGGTCTTTTCCTACCAATCTATCCCCCTAGGAGCATGCACGTAGTGCTTGGTTTTGATGACTTGTAGATTTTTGCAATAAGTATGTGAGTGCTTTATGACTAATGTTGAGTCCATGGATTATACGCACTCTCACCCTTCCATCATTGCTAGCCTCTTCGGTACCGTGCATTGCCCTTTCTCACCTTGAGAGTTGGTGCAAACTTCGCCGGTGCATCCAAACCCCGTGATATGATACACTCTATCACACATAAGCCTCCTTATATCTTCCTCAAAGCAGCCACCATACCTACCTATTATGGAATTACCATAGCCATTCCGAGATATATTGCCATGCAACTTTCCACCGTTCCATTTATTATGACACGCATCATCATTGTCATATTGCTTTGCATGATCATGTAGTTGACATCGTATTTGTGGCAAAGCCACCATGCTGAAATTTTTCATACATGTCACTCTTGATTCATCGCAATCCCGGTACACCAACGGAGGCATTCACATAGAGTCATATTTTGTTCTAAGTATCGAGTTGTAATTTGAGTTGTAAGTAAATAAAAGTATGATGATCATTATTAGAGCATTGTCCCATGTGAGGAAAGGATGATGGAGACTATGATTCCCCACAAGTCGGGATGAGACTCCGAACGAAAAAAGAGGCCATAAAAAGAGATAAAAGAAGGCCCAAATAAAAAAAGAGAAAAAGAGAGAAGGGACAATGTTACTATCCTTTTTGCACTCTTGTGCTTCAAAGTAGCACCATGATCTTCATGATAGAGAGTCTCTTGTTATGTCACTTTCATATACTAGTGGGAATTTTTCATTATAGAACTTGGCCTGTATATTCCAATGATGGGCTTGCTCAAATGCCCTAGGTCTTTGTGAGCAAGCAAGTTGGATGCACACCCACTTAGTTTCTTTGATGAGCTTTCATATATTTATAGCTCTAGTGCATCCATTGCATGGTGATACGTCTCCGTCGTATCTACTTTTCCAAACACTTTTGCCCTTGTTTTGGACTCTAACTTGCATGATTTGAATGGAACTAACCCGGACTGATGCTGTTTTCAGCAGAATTGCAATGGTATAATTTTGTGTAGAAATAAAAGTTCTCGGAATGACTTGAAAATCAACGGAGCATTATTCTGGAATATATAGTGAATATTGGAAGGAAGATCCACGTCAGGGGGTGCCCCACCTGTCCATGAGGGTGGGGGCGCGCACCCCTACCTCATGGGCCCCTGACGGTCCACCAACCTCAACCTGGACTCCATATATTCACTTTCGGGGAGAAAAAAATCAGAGGAGAAGGATTCATCGCGTTTTACGATACGAAGCCGCCGCCAAGCCCTAAACTCTCTCGGGAGGGCTAAGATGGAGTCCGTTTGGGGCTCCGGAGAGGGGAATCCGTCGCCATCGTCATCATCAACCATCCTCCATCTCCAATATAATGATGCTCACCGCCGTGCGTGAGTTATTCCATCGTAGGCTTGCTGGATGGCGATGGGTTGGATGAGATTTATCATGTAATCGAGTTAGTTTTGTTAGGGTTTGATCCCTAATATCCGCTATGTTCTGAGATTGATTGCTATGACTTTGCTATGCTTAATGCTTGTCACTAGGGCCCGAGTGCCATGATTTCAGATCTGAACCTATTATGTTTTCATCAATATATGAGATTTCTTGATCCTATCTTGCAAGTCTATAGTCACCTATTATGTGTTATGATCCGTTAACCCCGAAGTGACAATAATCGGGATACTTACTGGTGATGACCGTAGTTTGAGGAGTTCATGTATTCACTATGTGTTAATGCTTTGGTCCGGTACTCTATTAAAAGGGGGCCTTAATATCCCTTAGTTTCCAATAGGACCCCGCTGCCACGGGAGGGTAGGACAAAAGATGTCATGCAAGTTCTTTTCCATAAGCACGTATGACTATATTCGGAATACATGCCTACATTACATTGATGAACTAGAGCGAGGTAGTTCTGTGTCACCCTAGGTTATGACTGTTGCATGATGAACCACATCCGACATAATTCTCCATCATCGATGCATTTCCTACGAGCTTTCCATATATTGTTCTTCGCTTATTTACTTTTTCGTTGCTATTGTTATCATCACTACAAAACACCAAAAATATTACTTTTGCTACCGTTACCTTTTATCACCGTTACCACTACTATCATATTACTTTGCTACTAAATACCTTGCTGCAGATATTAAGTTTCCAGGTGTGGTTGAATTGACAACTCAGCTGCTAATACTTGAGAATATTCTTTGGCTCCCCTTGTGTCGAATCAATAAATTTAGGTTGAATACTCTACCCTCAAAAACTGTTGCTATCCCTTATACTTGTGGGTTATCAAGACTATTTTTTGGCGCCGTTGCTGGGGATCATAGATCTATTCTTTGATTCACTTGGGATTTATATCTGTTTATCATTATGAAGAACTTGAAACACGCTAAAACAAAAATTTATCCCTCAACTACGAGGGGAGGTAAGGAACTGCCATCTAGCTCTGCACTTGATTCACCTTCTGTTTTGAGTAAGCTTGCGACATCTACACCTGCTATTCATTCTGATATGTCACATGTTATTGATGATGCGACTTCTGCTATGCATGATACTTATGATGAAACTACTTCTATGCTTGATACTACTATGCCACTTGGTGAATTTCTTGATGTACAACTTGCTAGGGCTAGAGAGAATGAAATTATTGAAACTGATAATATTGATGAAAGTGATGATGAAGACTCTCCCCCTAGATATGAATTACCTATTGTGCCTGAGGGCTATGTTATGGATGAAGAAACTGCTAGAGATTTTCTTGCTTGCAATGATAGGAGTGATCTTAAGAAATTATTAGCTAAGCTGAAACAAAAAACTCTGAATGCTAGAATGAAATATGATCATGCTTATGCTACTTCACATATCTTTGTTACTGATAAGGATTATGATTTCTCTGTTGATCCTGAGATAATTACTTTAGTTGAATCTGATCCTTTCTATGGCTATGAATCTGAAGCTGTTGTGGCACATCTTACTAAATTAAATGATATAGCCACCCTATTCACTAATGATGAGAGAACTCGCTACTTTTATATCCTTAAATTATTTCCGTCCTAATTAAAGGGTGATGCTAAGATATGGTTTAATTCTCTTGATCCTGGTTGTGTGCGTAGTCCCTAGGATATGATTTATTACTTCTCTGCTAAATATTTCCACGCTCATAAGAAACAAGCTGCTTTAAGGGAAATATATAATTTTGTGCAAATTGAAGAAGAGAGTCTCGCACAAGCTTGGGGGAGGCTTCTCCAATTACTTAATGCTTTGCCTGATCATCCTCTTAAGAAAAATGAAATACTTGATATCTTTAATAATGGAATAACCGATGCTTCCAGAGACCACCTGGATAGTTGTGTTGGTTGTGTTTTCAGGGAAAGAGCACCAGATGAAGCTGAAATTCTATTGAATAATATGTTGACTAATGAAAATAATTGGACACTTCCTGATCCAATTCCTGAACCAACTCCTATGCCAACTCCGAAGAAGAGGGGTATTCTATTTCTCAATCCTGAAGATATGCAAGAGGCAAAGAAATCTATGAAAGAAAAAGGTATTAAAACTGAAGATGTTAAGAACGTACCTCCTATTGAAGAAATACATGGTCTTAATTTACCGCCTATTGAAGAAGTACATGGTCTTAATCCATTACCTATTGAAGAAATACATGGTCTTAATTTACCGCCTGTTGAAGAAGTACATGGTCTTAATCCATTACCTATTGAAGAAATACATGGTCTTAATTTACCTCCTGTTGAAGAAGTACATGGTCTTAATCCATTACCTATTGAAGAAACACGTGGTCTTGATAACCCGGCACAGGTAGTAAAGGTAAATTCTCTCTATAGATATGATAAAGCTAAAATCCCATTTACTAAGTTTGCTAGCCCATGCTTGGATGAGTTTGATGACTTTATGGTTAAGCAAGAAAACTTCAATCCTTATTTTGGTAGTGAATTAAAACGCAATGCTGATATGCTAGAACACTTGGATGATTATATGGCTAATGTTAAAGGAGAACTTAAACTTATTAGTAAACATGCTTCTATGGTTACCACTCAAGTAGAACAAGTACTTAAAGCTCAAAATGATTTGCTCAATGAATTAAATAGTAAGAAAAATGATAATGTTGTTAGAGTTATGACTAGAGGTGGTAAAATGACTCAGGAACCTTTGTATCCTGAAGGCCATCCTAAGAGAATTGAGCGAGATTCTCAGACAAATATTATTGATGCACCTAGTCCTTCTAAAAGGAAGAAAAAGAAAAATGATAGGACTTTGCATGCTTCTACTGAACCTGTTATTGACACACCTGAGAATCCTAATGATATCTCTATTTCTGATGCTGAAACACAATCTGGTAATGAGCATGAACCTAGTAATAATGTTAATGATGATGTTCATATTGATGCTCAACCTAGTAATGACAATGAGTAGAGATTGAACCTCCTGTTGATCTTGATAACCCACAATCAAAGAATCAATGTTATGACAAGAAAGACTTTGTTGCTAGAAAGCACGGTAAGGAAAGAGAACCATGGGTTCAGAAACCCATGCCTTTTCCTCCTAAACCATCCAAGAAAAAGGATGATGAGGATTTTGAGCGCTTTGCTGAAATGATTAGACCTATCTTCTTGCGTATGCGTTTGACTGATATGCTCAAAATGAATCCTTATGCGAAGTATATGAAAGAAATTGTTACAAATAAAAGAAAGATACCGGAAGCTGAAATTTTCACCATGCTTGCTAATTATACTTTTAAAGGTGGAATACCTAAAAAAGTAGGAGATCCCGGAGTACCAACTATACCATGCTCCATTAAAAGAAACTATGTTAAAACTGCTTTATGTGATCTTGGAGCCAGTGTTAGTGTTATGCCTCTCTCTTTATATCATAGACTTGATTTGAATAAGTTGACACCTACTGAAATATCTTTGCAAATGGCTGATAAATTAACTACTATACCTGTCGGTATTTGTGAGGATGGTCCTGTTGTGGTTGCAAACATTACTGTTTTAAAGGACTTTGTTATGCTTGATATTCCCGAGGACGATAGTATGTCTATTATTCTTGGAAGACCCTTTTTGAATACTGTAGGGGCAGTTATTGACTGCACCAAAGGCAATGTTACTTTTCATGTTAATGGCAATGAGCATACGGTACACTTTCCGAGGAAACAACCTCAAGTTCATAGTATAAACTCTATTGAAAAAATTCCATCGATTATTTTTGGAGGTTTTGAATTTCCTCTTCCTACTGTCAAGAAGAAATATGATATTCTTATTGTTGGGATGTGCATATCCCCGTTGTGGTAACCTAGTGTTATTCAAAAATTCTCCGGTTCCATGTTATTCGGAATGAGTTTGTTAACAAGACCTGATCAACCTTGTTAGTGGATTCCTTTTGATGAGCATGAGATGGATGAATTTAGAAAACACAACTCCTTGTACCCTCTTTTTACTTTATGTTATTTATATTAAATAAAGCAAAAATAGTAATTTCTGTCTGTTTTCTGAGTTATCAATGCAATAAAAAATACCCCAAAAATAAAAGTTCTCCAAAAGCCCTGAAAATTAAATATGATTTTTTCTAGAATATTTGAGAATATCTGGCACTGAAAACATAGTAGGGGGAGCAAGCACCTGGCCATGAGGGTGGAGGGCGCGCCCCCTGCCTCGTGGGCCCACGGTGCCTCCCCTCCATTTATTCCAGCTACCACACATTCCTTCTTCCTCCCCAAAACACCACTAACCAGTTCAAACCTAAGTCCAAGCTCATTTTGCTGCCATTTTCGATCTCCTTGCTCAAAGCACCTCTCACAAAACTGCTTTTGGGGATTGTTCCTTGGTATGTGACTCCTCCAATGTTCCAATTAGTTTTTGTTCTAGTGCTTTATTCATTGCATATTCTTGCTGCTTAGGTGACCCTGTTCTTGAGCTTGCATGTCAAATTTATATGGTCAAAAGTAGTTTTGATGCATGATATTGCCTCTAGGCACTTGTAGGAGTAGTTGCTATCAATATTGTTGAGTTTGGTTCACTTTTATTTTGAAGTTACTAAAATTTCAGAAATTTTTCAGAGGAAGAAATATGTTTAGGAAAATGCACCAAGGTGGTCCTTCAAGGAAGCAAGGACCCAGGCTTGCAATGCGCGATGCCAACGAAGAACCACCGAGGGAAGCTCAAGTGCGGGCTTGTGAATGGCCTTCAGAGGACTTTATGGATCGAGCAGGAATCAAGGAAGAATTTAATGCATATGTGCGTAATGCTGATCTTGAGAGCTTCGAGGCAGACAAATGCCGCCAGTACCACTAGCTCACTGATTCTTTTGTGAGGAGGTTTGAATTTTCATCATCACGCAATTCTCAAACTGTCCTGTTTGATCTCTATGAAAATTCTTATACTATGGACTTAGAGGACTTTAACACTGCTTGCAAACTTCCACAATGGGGTAGTCCTAATGAACCTCGCAAATATGAATTTAGAGATTTTCTTGCTAGTATAACTGTGGGGGAATCTAGAGACATAACCCAAGCTACCATAGGGAGCATTCATTTTCCTGCTATACATTATTTTGCTCTCTTCATAGGTAGCTGCATAAATGGTAAGGATGAAGCATGTCACATGTGTGTCTCTGACCTTAGTGTTCTCAGGAGTGCTGTATTAGAAGATAGACATTATAATTTTGGAGCCATTATTGCACGTAGGTTGCATAATAATAGATTTAGTGGAGCTTCCTTCGGTGGAATTTATGCAACCAGTCTAGCTAATTTTCTTGGTGTACCCATACGTGGGTATGATATTGAGTTGCCTCCTGTTTATCTGGATTATGAGGCCATGGTTCGTCATCAGTTTGTTGAGAGGAATGATCAGTTCCTCCAATACCGACTAATCTTTGACAAACGACGCACCTATCACGTCGCTCTCCCTGCTCCTACTTTCTTTGACTTTCAGGCAAAAGGGAGATATGTTATAACCAGGGAGGAAGTGGACGAGTATAAGCGGAGGACGGAGATGACCCGTCTCCAAGCGGCAGCTCATGAGGCAATAGCTGCTGCATCTCAGTACGACCCCAGCTACAACTTTGGATATCTGCCAGACTAGCCGTGGCCATAGACCAACTTAGGCCAAAAGCCTAAGCTTGGGGGAGTATGTATTTCTCACCGACATTACATTCACGTTCACACATTCATTGCTAGTTGTCGGTGTTCATACTTTTTCACTGTATTATCCATGCTAGTTTAATTTTCCTTTTTATGCTTTCTTCTTGTGTGTTTAATAAACCTTAATAAAAAACAAAAAAAATTAGTTGTAGCTTTTAGTTAGTTTACTTTCCATGCTTGTAGTAGTACTTAAAAAGAAACCCAAAACGATTTCTCGTTCTTCTTTTGCTTGTTGGGAGCTTTCCCGTGTAAATAGTTTTATTTCTTTTCTTGTTCTTTGGGGGTCGATAGGAGAAGACCATAATGAAAATGTTAGAGTGACTCTTATATGCATTATTGTTGATCTAACAAAGAGCCCATATTACCTTGTCTTCTCTCTTGAATTGAATGCTTGCAGATTCCAGCTTAGTCCAATGCACGTGCACTATTATTATTATCCACACTATTCGGTCGTGCAAGACTGGTATGAACTTATATGAAAGTGATGATTGTATGATGAACTTATTGAGATGAGAAAAGCTGGTATGAACTCGACCTCTCTTGTTTTTGTTAATATGATTAGTTCATCGTTCTTGATTCATCCTATTATGAACAGACATGTTTGCAATGACAATTAGAGATTATAGTTGCTTATGCCATGCTTAATTAGCTAGGAGCTTATAATGGTTTACCTTGTGTGCCAACATGCTATTAAAATGGTTGTGATGTGGTATGATAGGGTGGTATCCTCTTTTGAATGATTCGAGTGGCTTGACTTGGCACATGTTCACGCATGTAGTTGAAACAGAATCAACATAGCCTCTACGATATTTATGTTCATGGTGCATTATATCCTACTCATCCTTGCATTCGGTGTTGATTAATTTTAATGCATGGTCTTGACTGTTGTCGCTCTCTAGCTGGTCGCTTCCCAGCCTTTTGCTAGACTTGACTTGTACTAAGCGGGAATACTGCTTGTGCATCCAATTCCATAAACCCCAAAGTTGTTCCATATGAGTCCACCAGACCTACCTATATACGGTATCTACCTGCCGTCTCAGAAAGGGCTAGCGAGATACCATCCTGTTATATCATATCATGATTGTTTTGAGAAAGTGTTGTCATCCGAGATTTATTATTATTGCTCGCTAGTTGATTATGCCATTGATATGAGTAAACATGAGACCTAAATGTTATTGTGAATATGGTTAGTTCATAATCTTTGTTGAAAACTTGAATGCTGGCTTTACATATTTACAACAACAAGAGCAAACAGAGTTCGTAAAAGTTTTTCTTTATCACTTTCAGTTTATCAACTGAATTGCTTGAGGACAAGCAAAGGTTTAAGCTTGGGGGAGTTGATACGTGTCCGCCGTATCTACTTTTCCAAACGCTTTTGCCCTTGTTTTGGACTCTAACTTGCATGATGAATGGAACTAACCCGGACTGACGCTGTTTTCTGTAGAATTGCAATGGTGTTATTTTTGTGCAGAAATAAAAGTTCTTGGAATGACCTGAAAATCAACGGAGCATTATTCTGGAATATATAATGAATATTGGAAGGAAGATCCACGTCAGGGGGTGCCCCACCTGTCCACGAGGGTGGGGGCGCGCCCCCTGCCTCGTGGGCCCCCTGATGCTCCACGGACCTCAACCATAGGAGAAGGATTCATTGTGTTTTATGATACGGAGCCGCCGCCAAGCCCTAAACTCTCCCGGGAGGACTGATCTGGAGTCCGTTCGGGGCTCCGGAGAGGGGATTCCTTCGCCATCGTCATCATCAACCATCCTCCATCACCAATTTCATGATGCTCACCGCCGTGCGTGAGTAATTCCATCGTAGGCTTACTGGACGGTGATGGGTTAGATGAGATTTATCATGTAATCGAGTTAGTTTTGTTAGGGTTTGATCCCTAGTATCCACTATGTTCTGAGATTGATGTTGCTATGACTTTGCTATGCTTAATGCTTGTCACTAGGGCCCGAGTGCCATGATTTCAGATCTGAACCTATTATGTTTTCATCAATATATGAGAGTTCTTGATCCTATCTTGCAAGTCTATAGTCACCTATTATGTGTTATGATCCGTTAACCCCGAAGTGACAATAATTGGGATACTTACCGGTGATGACCGTAGTTTGAGAAGTTCATGTATTCACTATGTGTTAATGCTTTGGTCTGGTACTCTATTGAAAGGAGGCCTTAATATCCCTTAGTTTCCAATAGGACCCCGCTGCCACGGGAGGGTAGGACAAAAGATGGCATGCAAGTTCTTTTCCATAAGCACGTATGACTATATTCAGAATACATGCCTACATTACATTGATGAACTGGAGCTAGGTCTGTGTCACCCTAGGTTATGACTGTTGCATGATGAACCGCATCTGGCATAATTTTCCATCACCGATCCATTGCCTACGAGCTTTCCATATATTGTTCTTCGCTTATTTACTTTTTCGTTGCTATTGTTATCATCACTACAAAACACCAAAAATATTACTTTTGCTACCGTTACCTTTTATCACCGTTACCACTACTATCATATTACTTTGCTACTAAATACCTTGCTGCGGATATTAAGTTTCCAGGTGTGGTTGAATTGACAAGTCAGCTGCTAATACTTGAGAATATTATTTTGCTCCCCTTGTGTCGAATCAATAAATTTGGGTTGAATACTCTACCCTCGAAAACTATTGTGATCCCCTATACTTGTGGGTTATCACATGGCAATCCCTACTCCTTGCATTGACATCAATCGGTGGGCATCTCCATAGCCCATTGATTAGCTGCGTCAATGTGATACTTTCTCCCTTTTGTCTTCTCACACAACCTCAATCATCATATTATATTCCACCCATAGTGCTATCTCCATGGCTCGCGGTCATATATTGCGTAAAACTTGAAAGAGTTTGAAAATGCTAAGTATGAAACAATTGCTAGGCTTGTCATTGGGGTTGTGCATGATGGGAGCATTTTTTGTGACGAAAATGAAGCATGGACAAACTATATGACTTTGTAGGGATAAGTTTTCTTTGGCTATAGTATTTTGATAAGATATAATTGTTTGATTAACATACTTGGAGTATTACTATTTTTATGTCAACAATAAACTTTTATCTTGAATCTTTCGGATCTGAACATTCATGTCACAATAGAGAAAAATACATTGAAGAAACATGCTAGAAAGCATTCCACATCAAAAATTCTGTTTTTATGATTTACATACTCGAGGACGAGCAGGAAATTAAGCTTGGGGATGCTGATACGTCTCCAAGGTATCTATAATTTTTGATAGTTCCATGCTATTATATTATCTGTTTTGGATGTTAATGAGCTTTATTTTACACTTTTATATTATTTTCGGGACTAACCTATTAACCCAAGGCCCAGTGCAAATTGCTGCTTTTTTGCCTATTTTAGTGTTTCGTAGAAAAGGAATATCAAACGGAGTCCAAACGGAATGAAACCTTCGGGAGCGTGATTTTTGGAACAAGCGTGATCTAGAGGACTTGGAGTGGACATCAAGCAACCAACGAGGTGGCCACGAGGCAGGGGCGCGCCTACCCCCTGGGCACGCCCTCCCCCCTCGTGGGCCCCTCGTGGCTCAACCGACCTACTTCTTCCTCCTATATATGTTCACATACCCCGAAAACATCCAGGAGCACCACTAAACCCTATTTCCACCGCCGCAACCTTCTGTACCCAAGAGATCCCATCTTGGGGCCTTTTTTGGAGCTCCGCTGGAGGGTGCATTGATCATGGAGGGCCTCTACATCAACTCCGTGGCTTCTCCGATGATGTGTAATCAAATTCACTATGTAATCAAATTCACTCACGAGGACAAGGGTAGCTATCGTATTAGCACTAGGATCTTTTATATCTGGCAATTCATAAAACAACCTTTGCGAAGTAGGATGGGTATGGATAAATATTCTCTCAAGTTTCAGAACAGGTGCAGAAATAGCTTCGGCACAATTTTGGGTTCTTTTCAGTATAGGAGTCTCATCGCAAGCCAAAGTCCAATTCAATTAAAGAATCCTTGGATAAGAATTTTCCCTATCTTCCCATGTCCCATCACAAAAGTTTTAGCATCTAAATTGGTAGCAATTTCAACTTTAGGAGTTCTACTATCCTCACTTTTTTCCATACCAAAATCAGCCATGATAGCAATTTCAAGCAAGCAAACAAGAAATGGAATTTTACTTCTGTGCCCCTGGTTCCTTAGCTCTACTCATTAATCCCCATGCTCTTAACTTTTGGTCACTTTTCCCCACACTCTTGTGTGAAACCCTCAGAAATGGTCACAAACGGTGTATGCCGTCGGGTCAGTGCTTTGACCGTTAACTCTGATGAGTGGTGCCGCGCTGTACTGTGTCGCCCATTGGACCTGACAATTGGGGCCGTGTCAGACGGTGCCGCTGTTCGCCCGTTGGACCATGGTTAGATTGTTGGGCCCTGCGTGCGCCGCAACGACATGAGCCTGCTATGCATGCATGACATGTCCAGCTAGCCTACCATGCATGCACGTAGCTAGCCTGCCTGCATGCACTGATGCCGGCCGCCACAATGTGCTGACCTCCCCTCTTTCTAAACGCAAGCCGCCACGGACGGTGACCGACCTCATTCTACATGCGAGCCGCCAAGGACGCAGGGACGATCACTACCGCTGGTTCATCTCATCTCGCAGGCTTGTCTCCTTGATGTAGAGCATGGTTTCAAACTTTTTGATCCACTCACATCTATTCAATGTGGCAATTAAAGTGGCATATCGATCGATGCCGCTCATTTGAATGTAGCAAATCCAAAGCGCGGCCAGTGCCATTCCCCTTCCCTTCCCTTTCTCTATTTAAACCACCCACACCTCCACCTATTCTCCACACATCCATTTGCGACACCCCTTCTCTTATTCACCCAAACCAGAGCACTCTCAAAGCCAAGCGAGGATGCAGTACAACGGCCCCACCTTCCAGCTCCCACCGACCGTGCTGGAGAGGCGGTATCCCGCCGGTGTCGTCGTGGAGACGACGCTCCGCGTGTGGGTGATACGTCTCCAACGTATCTATAATTTTTGATTGTTCCATGCTGTTATATTATTAATCTTGGAAGTTTTATAATCATTTTATATCATTTTTTGGTACTAATCTACTGACATAGTGCCAAGTGCAGTTGCTATTTTTCCATGTTTTTACATCACAGAAAATCAATACCAAATGGAATCCAAATGCAAAGAAACTTTACAGAGATTTTTTTTGGACTAGAAGGAACATAATTGGCCCTGGCTGAGCCTAGGGGGTGCTCCGAGGAGAGCACAACCCACCAGGGCGCACCAGGAGGCCCAGGCGCGCCCTGGTGGGTTGTGCCCACCTCGGGTGCCCCTCGGACCACCTCTTTGCTCTATAAATACCCCAATATTCCAAAACCCGAGGGGAGTCGATGAAATATTGATCCAGCCACTGCAGAGTCCAGAACCACCACATCCAATCTAGACACCATCTCGGATGGGGTTCACCACCTCCATTGGTGCCTCTCCGATGATGCGCGAGTAGTTCTTTGTAGACCTTCGGGTCCGTAGTTAGTAGCTAGATGGCTTCCTTTCTCTCTATTGATTCTCAATACAATGGTCTCTTGGACATCCATATGATGTAAATCTTTTGCGGTGTGTTTGTTGGGATCGATCAACTTTGAGCTTATGATCAAATATGTTATTTTATATCCAAGAAAGTATTTGATTTTCTTTGATCTCTTTTATGCATGATTGAGTTTTTTTGGCCAACTTGATCTATTTATCTTGCAATGGGAAGAGGTGCTTTGTAGTGGGTTCGATCTTACGGTGCTTGATCCTAGTGACAGAAGGGGAACCGACGCGTATGTATCGTTACTACTAAGGATAACATGGGGTCCATCTCTACATAAATAGATCTTGTCTACATCATGTCATTGTTCTTATTGCATTACTTCGTTTCTCCATGAACTTAATACACTAGATGCATGCTGGATAGCGGTCGATCTGTGGAGTAATAGTAGTAGATGTAGGCAGGAGTCGGTCTACTATTCTTGGACGTGATGCCTATGTAATGATCATTGCGTGGATATCATCATTAGTATTTGAGGTTCTATCAATTGCCCAGCAGTAATTTGTTCACCCACCGTTTGCTATTTTTCTCGAGAGAAGTGATACATCTCCAATGTATCTATAATTTTTGATTGTTCCATGCTATTATATTATCTGTTTGGATGTTAATGGGCTTTAGTTTACACTTTAAATTATTTTTGGGACTAACCTATTAACCCAAGGCCTAGTGCAAATTGATGTTTTTTTGCCTATTTCAGTGTTTCGCAGAAAAGGAATATCAAACGGAGTCCAAACGGAACGAAACCTTCGGGAGGGTGATTTTTGGAACAAACATGATCCTGAGGACCTGGAGTGGATGTCAAGCAACCAACGAGGTGGCCACAAGGCAGGGGGGCACACCTACCCCCCTGTGCGTGCCCTCCCCCCTCGTGGGCCCCTCGTGGCTCAACCGACCTACTTCTTCCTCCTATATATGTTCACATACCCCGAAAACATCCAAGAGCACCACGAAACCCTATTTCCACAGCCCCAACCTTCTGTGCCCAAGAGATCCCATCTTGGGGCCTTTTCCGGAGCTCTGCCGGAGGGGGCATTGATCACGGAGGGCCTCTACATCAACTCCATGGCCCCTCGGATGATGTGTGAGCAGTTTACTTCAGACCTTCGGGTCCATAGCTAGTAGCTCGATGTCTTCTTCTCTCTCTTTGGATCTCAATACAAAGTTCTCCTTGATCTTCTTGGAGATCTATTCGATGTAACTCTTTTTGCGGTGTGTTTGTCGAGATCTGATGAATTGTGGGTTTATGATCAAGTCTATCTATGAACAATATTTGATTCTTCTCTGAAATCTTTTATGCATGATTGGTTATATTTGCAAGTATCTTCGAATTATCAGTTTGGTTTGGCCTACTAGATTGATATTTCTTTCAATGGGAGAAGTGCTTAGCTTTGGGTTCAATCTTGCGGTGCTCGATCCCAGTGACAGAAAGGGAAGCGACACATATTGTATTGTTGCCATCGAGGATAAAAAGATGGGGTTTATATCATATTGCTTGAGTTTATCCCTCTACATCATGTCATCTTACCTAAGGCGGTACTCTGTTCTTATGAACTTAATACTCTAGATGCATGCTGGATAGCGGTCGATGTGTGGAGTAATAGAAGTAGATGCAGGCAGGAGTCGGTCTACTTGTCACGGACGTGATGCCTATATACATGATCATGCCTAGATATTCTCATAATTATTCGCTTTTCTATCAATTGCTCGACAGTAATTCGTTCACCCACCGTAATACTTATGCTATCTTGAGAGAAGCCACTAGTGAAACCTATGGCCCCCGGGTCTATTCTCCATCATATAAGTTTCCAATCTATTTTACTTTGCAATCTTTACTTTCAATCTATATCATAAAAATACAAAAAAAATTTATCTTATCATTATTATCTCTATCAGATCTCACTCTCGTAAGTGACCGTGAAGGGATTGACAACCCCTTTATCGCATTGGTTGTGAGGTTCTTATTTGTTTTTGTAGGTACGAGGGACTTGCGTGTGGCCTCCTACTGGATTGATACCCTGGTTCTCAAAAACTAAGGGAAATACTTATGCTACTTTGCTGCATCACCCTTTCCTCTTCAAGGGAAAACCAACGCAGTGATCAAGAGGTAGCAAGAAGCCACTAGTGAAACCTACGGCCCCCGGGTGTCTTTCTCATATATTTGCCTTTGCGATCTACTTTTCCTTTGCATTTATTTTCAGACCTATTAAACCAAAAATACAAAAATACTTTGCTCCACTTTATTTTATTCGCGATCTATTTATTCAATCTATTACAACTTTCTCCCATCCACTCACCAATTTCTGGCACCGTTACCCAAAAGGGTTTTAGAACGCCTTTTACACGTCGGGTTGTGAGTATTTGTTATTTGTGTGCATGTGATGTTTACATTGTGTTGCTTGATTCTCCTACTGCTTCGATAACCTTGGTTTCATATCTGAGGGAAATACCTACCGCCGATGTGCTGCATCATCCCTTCCTCTTTGGGGAAATACCGACATAGGTTCAAGTGACATCAGTGGACGTTTTCACGTTGGAGGGGTGTGATACGTCTCCATCATATCTATAATTTGTTTTGTTGTTTTATGCCAATATTATACAACTTTAACATACTTCTGGTAGCTTTTTATATGATTTATTGGACTAACCTATTGATCCAGTGCCCAGTGCTAGTTCCTGTTTATTGCTTGTTTTTTGTTTCGCAGAATATCCATATCAAACGAAGTCCAAACACGATAAAAATTTACGGAGATTTATTTTGGAATATATGTGATTTTTGGGAGGTGGAATCAACGCAAATGGGGCCCCACAGATCCCACAACCCACCAGGGCGCGAGGCACCCCCTGGCGCACCCAGGTGTCTTGTGCCCTCCTCAAAGGTCGGTTGGGGCCCTTCTTCTGGCGCAATAAAGATAATTTATGAAAAAACATGCAAAAATTTCACCGGCATCGGAGTTATGGATCTCCGGGAATTTAAGAAATCGTGAAGAGCCAGATCTCGGGGACACGAAACAGAAGAGAACAAAGAGGGAGATCCAATCTCGGAGGGGCTCCCGCCCCTCTGCCGCCATGGAGACCAAGGACCAGAGGGGGAACTCTCCTCCCATCTAGGGGGGAGGCCAAGGAATAAGGAGGAGGGGGGCTCTCTCCCCCTCGCTTCCGGTGGCGCCGGAGTGCCACCGGGACAATGATCGGGACATCGATCTACATCAACAATCTTCTACTGTCAACACCAACTTTCTCCCCCTCTATGCAGTGGTGTAGCACCTCTTCTCCCCGCTGTAATCTCTACTTAAACATGGTTCTCAACTCCATATATTATTTCCCATTGATCTATGGCTATCCTATGATGTTTGAGTAGATTCGTTTTGTCCTGGTGGTTAATCATGATCTTGGTTGTTATGATTGTATATTCTATTTATGGTGGTGTCCTACGGTGCCCTCTGTTCTCATGCAAACGTGAGGGGGGCCCGCTGTAGGGTGTTGCAATACGTTCATGATTTTCTTATGGTGGGCTGTGAGAGTGACAAAAGCTTAAACCCGAGTAGGTGAGTTGTTGCGTATGCGATAAAGAGGACTTGATACTTAATGCTATGGTTGGGTTTCACGACCTTAATGATCTTTAGTTGTTGCGGATGCTTGCTAGGGGTCCAATCATAAGTGCATATGATCCAAGTAGAGAAAGTATGTTAGCTCATGCCTCTCCCTCATATAGAATTAGAAGAATGATTTTCGGTACTTGTTATCGATTGCCTAGGGACAAATGACTTTCTTATTGACAAAATATATCCACTTTTATTGCCTTGAAATTTACTCGTAGTTTTATTCTCGCAAAGTACTCGTAGTTTTACTCTTGCAAAATAGTTTCATACTTGTTTTAGGTAAAGCAAACGTTAATTGTGGGTAGAGTTGTATCGGTGGTCGATAGAACTTGAGGGAGTATTTGTTCTGCCTTTAGATCCTCGTGGGGTTCGACACTCTTATTTATCAAAGAAGGCTACAAACGATCCCCTATAGTTGTGGGTTATCAAGACCTTTTTCTGGCGCCGTTGCCGGGGAGTTATAGCATGGGGTGAATATTCTCGTGTGTGCTTGTTTGCTTTATCACTAAGTAGTTTTTATTGCCTGTTCTAAGTTGATCTCTATCTTTACTTATCGATATGGAACACGAAACACCAAAAAAATTAGTAGTACTTGCCACTCATGGAGATGGGGAACCTCCTAAAACCCTCGATGATCGTTATGTGAAAGATATTATGCATTGCTTTGATAATCCTGAGAAAACCCCATTCAACTATATAATGGGAGTAACGTTGGACCAACGTGAATACTTTAGGGTTATCGCTTGACTCATAAAGGGAAATTGTTATGGGATCAAATTCATAGATTGAAGTGGTATGCTTGGAATCTATGCTCTAGATATGATTATACTTGTTGCTCTAGGATGAATGCTCCACATCTTCCCTTTTCATGCAAATTTAATGATAATGAAACCTTAGCTTCTTATGCTAATGGTATATATGATTACTATGATGTGGAACGAATAGAAGAATTTGTTGCTTTTAAGGGTGCTTATGAAATTGAATCTTTGTTTGAAAAGTTTGGAGATTTTGATGATTCAGTTTATAGACCTGAAAATTTTGCTACCCTTAAGTATTGCTATGATAATTATAAATACAATTCCAATATTGATGCATTTATTGAGAAAGTCTCCGCTATCGAAGAAGAGATTAATATTTTGCAGGAGTCTATGGAAGAAGAAAATGATGAGACCGTGAGCTCATTGGATGAAAAAGATGAGGAGGAGAGCGAAGAACAAGCGGAGGAAGAGCGGATTGATCACCCGTGGCCACCTTCTAATGAGAGTAACTCTTCAACTTATACATTGTTTAATTCCCCTTCGTTCTTACCGAAGGATGAATGCCATGATAATTGCTATGATCCCGTCGATTCGTTTGAAATATCCCTTTTGATGAACTTGATGCTTGCTATCACTACAAAAAAATACACTTCCGTGATGATACATGTTTGTCACAGTAGGTCACGTTTTCTGTCATGCATGTACATCCATGACAAATTTATGACAGAATCAAGATAGTCATACCTGTGCTGTGGTAGAAGTGTTCCATGACATTACCAAAATTATCATCATGGAAGTGTCCACTTCCATGACGATAAATCGCATGTCACAGAAGTGCTTTTGCCAAGGGTGACCGACATGTGGAATCCACCGTAACAGAACACCGTTAATCTATCGGGTCCGGTTTTGGATCCGATAACCCGTTAACAGTCCCGGTCAATGGGGATTTTCCACGTGTAAAATCATCATTGGCTGGAGGAAACACGTGTCGGCTCACCGTTGGGACAGATGTCATCCACTCATTGGACCCAAAGCGCCTATGATACGTCGACACGTGGCACGACCCAACAAAGGCCCATTCCTGTGAAAAGGCCAACCCGTTTGACTTGGTCAAAAGGTGGCGGGCCAGCCCACGGCAAGCCTGTTAATGGCTTGTTCGCATATAGCCCATTTACAACCCGCTAACATAGGTCCCGTTTACGGCCTATCCGAATTAGGCCCAGTAGTGTCATCTGGGCCGCCCAATATAATTCTAGCCTGTTTTAACTTCCGGCCCATGTATGGCCCATGACGTCTTTTGGCCCATATGAGGCCCTTAGTAACCCTCAGCCCATTAACGGCCCGTGGTAAAACTGGCCTGTAATGAATAGTGTATCACTTTATACCCATTAACGGCCCGTTATTCCGTTGGGCCGTTTCCAGCCCATGTTATCTTTCGGCCTTCTCCGGGCCCATTTATTCTTGGGCTCATTTCCAGCATTCGTTTACTTTCGGCCCGTTACTGCCATTTTCTGCTTGTGGGCCAAATACGACGCGTGGTTACAGTCGGACCGTTTGTGGCCCGTTAATACGTTGGGTCGTTTTCATAGCGTCATCAAATACAGCCTATTAACGACGCCCCATTATGGTCGGCCCATGAACGGAGGATTTCACCTCTAGCCCATTTACGGCCATAATGTGGTCTGTTATTGGCCCATGTTTGGCCAACCGATCATACGGCCCGTAGAAAGCCCATTGATGATACGTCCCATAGAAGGCCCATTGTGTCTACGCCCCGTAGAAGGCCCATTGTTTCTACGACCCTTAGAAGGCCCATTGTTTCTATGGCCTGTAGGAGGCCCATGTTAACTACAGTAAATATGTAGCCCATTATTAATGTGGCCTAGTTTTAAAAAATAGGTTATTGCGGCCACTAGCAAACCGCGGAAAAAGAACTGCACTAACTACAAGAAAACAGATAAACAAGACAACGGAAATAAATAAGCAAGCAACTTACGCTAGGCTATCATGGCTATTACACATATTAATCCACTGGGCATCAAAGTTCACCACAAGTGCAAATATAGGGAACAAAGCAGCATATAAATGCCGCAGCAAAACAAGTCCAGAACTGAAACCACTTCAGAAGAGCTCAAGAAACAATATCCTGGGTACCCATAATGCTAGCAAGATGCTTAGCAAGCTTATTAACTTTCTCTTGTTTGGCGCTTATATCCTCCAGCACTTGTTGTTGCACCAGAAAGTATGCATCTGAATTATGCATGGACTTCCTTAGTCCTTCGGCTTCTTGTTGGATAACATCTGATCGATGTCTTTGAACTTGAAGTTGAGACTCAAGAAGCCGAACTGATTCAGGCAGCGAGTTCGAAGAGCTAGTGCCAGCAGTAGTAGCTAGTAACTCGAACACTACATCAAGACATGACTTTGGGGTTGTCTCAGTATCTTCAATATAGTTTTTTATCAGCTTTCTTGGAGAACAGCAGGGATGTCTCACTATCTTGAACCTGATCTGCATTACTTCCTTTACCATTGAATAACGGCGTACTCTTCTCCAATATTTTATCCGCGTTCTAAAGGAGAAACAAACAAACACATCACAGGTTTACAATGTAGTATGTGAAACTCATTTTGGTAAACCAGTTCAGTAGTAAGGTGGACAGGATAACAGCATGAAACAAACATATATCATTCTAGTTTATGTTGCCAAATCAAGATAGATACAGTTCGAATCATATCTATTTAAGACAAAGCAGCATAGACAGAATATAAGTGTGGGAAACTACACGACAATAACAACACTTGTAATGTGCATGACATGAGAACATAACTGTTAATTCAATTGAAACTAAAATCAACATAGAGCAAGTTGCAACAACAAACACGTTAAAGAAACAGGTTTAAAAAATACTTGTTGCACCATTGGAGTTTCAATTGCATCCTTCAAATTTGAAATTAGTTGGTATGAGTAAATACAGTGATGCAAGAGCAAAGTAGTATGAACCATAGCTACGAAACCTGACCTGAGAACAATTCTTCTTCTGCTTTAAGCATTGACTTGGGGTTCGAAGTGGTGGTCCTTATGCTTTGGGCACTGCAGTTGCATTACTAACTACTCGTGTTTGGGTGCTCTATGGTGGAGATGGTGCTATGTCAACGTGAACTGGGTTACTATCTGCTGGGGTTGGGGTTAGAAGGGGTGTAACTGGTTCTCTATCCAACTGGGTAGGGGTACAATCTGCGTGAGTCTGGGTTATGTGTGGTGGGGCTGGTTCTTGGGCAAGTACAACCGTGGTTCTATCTCCATCGACAGGTAGCACGATCTTTTCTGAAGACCGTGTTTTTACTCCCACAGATACTGCCATCACCCCCTCCAATTGAAATGGCTGATGAACAACAAAAGTAATTGAATGTACAGACATTGTAAGATAGACAGGTGCAATGGATAGTAGGTAAGAAAATAGGGCATGAAATAATTCACATTTATGTGGTCTAACCAAACAGAATAGCAGGACATAATTTCACATATATGATGGCTAATTAAACAAGATAGCATGACACAGTTTCACATGTATGATGACTAACTAAACAGGATAGAATGACATACTTCAAAATATGATGACTATGTAAATAGGATGACATGATATAACTATACGACGTGTCTATTAAAGTGGTTGGCATGCCATAAATCACAAACATGCCGTCGATGGAAACATGATGGCATGATATAATTCACAGATAGAATGACATAATTCAAAATATGATGACTATGTAAAGAGGATGAGATGATATAACTATATTATGTCTTTAGAAAATGGGTTTACATGCTATAATTCAGATACATGTCGTCTATGTAAACATCATGGCATGATATAATTCAAATATATGATTTATATACTAAGGAAGTGAGTAGAGGGCAATCACATATATGATGTGTCTACTAAGGAGATGGCATTCAATATCATGTATATGATGTAAAAACTAAGCATTGTAATACAACATATGCATGATATGAGTAATATAACCCTACCAAGTTTGAGCATACACCTCAGGGGGATAATAGGACTGGTCATCTACCTCTGAATCCTCCTCTGAAGAGCTATATGTAACCAGCAAGATATCTGCTTCAACAGGTAGCATTGTCTGCTCTGAAGACCTTGTTTTCACTCTAGATTTCTCCATCATGAATTCAAATGGCTGATGCACAGGAAGAGCAGTTGAATATACAAACATTGTTGACAAAAGCAATGAGAAATACAAAAAAGGACGGCATGATATAATTCACATATATGACACTTGGCTAAACAGCATGGCATTGCATAATTCACATATATAATGCCTTGCAACAAGATAGCATTGCATAACTCACATATATAATTTCTTGCAACAAGATGGCATTGAATAATTCACATATATGGTAATTAGACACTAAACAGGTGGCATTCACACAAAGCATGTCTAAACTAAGTAGATGACATAGCAATGCAAGATATCATATGCACGATATGAGCAACATAACCCTGCCAAGTTAGAGCATGCACCTTGGGGGGGGGATAGGACTGGTCATCTGTCTCTGAATCCACCTCTGAGGAGCTATCTGTAACCAGCAAGACATGCGCTTCGTCAGATGGCATTGTCTGCTCTGAAGACCTTGTTTCCACTCCAGATTTTTCCATGACTGTGCCGAATGGCTGATGCATAGGAAGAGTAATTGAATGTACTAAAATTGTTGACAAATTTAACACGTAATAAAAAATGATGTCATGATATAATTCACATATAAGATGACTGGCTAACCAGGGTGGCATTACAAAATTCACATATATGATGCCTGGCTAAACAAGATGGCATTGCATGATTCACATATACGATAAAGAAACTAAACATATGGCATTGACACAAAGCATGTCTAAACTAAGCAGATGACATTTTTGATGTATACAATAAGCAATGCAAGGAACCATATGCATGATATTACCAACATCAGCATGCCAAGTTAGAGCGAAGACCTCATGGGGTAAATAGGAGTGGTCTTCAGCTTTTGAATCCCCCTCAGAACAGTTATCTTCCTCTTGATTACGATCCGAGAAATGGGTGGAGGGGGCTGCCTTTGCTCCCACCATGGAGCGATGTCTGCATGAAATTTTATTGCCACACAAGGCTCATCTCTTTTGCTCTATATGTTTAATTCCATTGTGTACAATAACTGACATGCATATGAATAAAACATAGTGAGATTATGTAAGGAGTGCATGCACAAATCCAGAGTGATGGTAGCAAACTGTGGGTAGACCCAAAACCAATGATAGTAGGCAGATAATAGCTTTAGTTAAAAAATACAGATAATGGCTCTTTTAATGTTTGTTTGCACCCAACATGAAACTCATAGTAGACACCCGAGATTAACCAGATAGTACTGATTGCTGCCCCAATATGTACCCCACAACCATTTAAAAACTCAAGCACCATAAGTTTGGACATGACTCGGAGTCTAATAGGTGAACACGATGATAAAGTAGCATGTCATCATATTAAGCGATGCATAACGTAAGTAGACACGGAAGAGTGCGACCTCTCTTGCGGACTCATGTAGTCCTCAAGGTCATCTGCTCAGTTGATGATGGTAATGCAGTTGTCGTGGCTGCCGGCGGCGGGGAAGAAAATCTGAGGCAGCAAAAGACAGTCTGGAGAGCGGATCCCTGCTGTGGTGAGCCCTTCCATCGTTGGTGCAGCTAAGCTGGGGTGGAACACAGCACCACAGGAGCAGGACAAACCACACAAGGTTTTCTTTGACCCATATCTGTAACAGAAATAATTGTGTAAGGGCTTGTTTGAATTTGAGGATTCTAACAATGTAGTGATAGGAAATAGACATGAATAGGATAGGAATGCACGTGCAAAACAGAGAATTTAAAAACACAGGATTTCTACCAATCTGGGTGTTTGGTTCACAAGAATTGGAAGAACACATGATGCAAAGAAGCATGGTGAGATTAAGTCAAACCATAAGAAAATGTACAGTTATAATGCTATTATGCTACTATCTCTTAGTCTTGTGCTTCATGAATAGGAATTTGAAAAGGAGGAAAAGTGGAAATTAAAATTCCTATGGTTTTTATTTCAAGGAGACACTAAAGGAACAAATCCTACAGTTTTCCTTTGCTCCATTCCTTTGCACCAAATTCATGAAAAGTAGTACCATAGGAAACTTTCCAATTCCTATGTTTTTCCTTCACTTTTCCTTTCAAGCACTGGCGATTCTAGTAGGTAGGCTTGCGCAAGGAAAAGCCTACACTAAAAATGTTTTTGTGCTACTTCTATTACTTTGGACCCAGGCCACTGCCCTACTAGCTCAGCTCCCAGGGTCATCGACAAATGCACAGCTCAAACGCGCATAGATAAATAATGATGGCATTCAAGAGAGTCCATCACGGATAGCTAAGTTGCCTGGTACCTCACTGCTTTTCATATAGTACGATAAAATAATCGTATTTCCCGTTACTCCATGTGCTCAGTGGACAATATATATAACATGTAGAGTAAAAAAGAGATGCAACAAGTGTCGGGTGGTAGGTGCGACATATGCCAACGGGTGGCTTATCATTATTGTGGGAGCCAGTAAGACATCGCCGGTGCCTGAAAACGGGATAAGGTGAAGACATGCACGCCGGCGGATCTTACCCAGCTTCGGGGCTCTCCGTGGAGATAACACCCCTACTGCTGCTCTGCGGGGTCTCCGCATGATCGCTAGATGAACAAGTAGCTACACAATGCTCCTTGAGCTGTTTGGTGGGAGGAGGAAGAAGGGCACGGCTAGCCTGCTTCCTCTCCTTGTGTGGTGTCTAAGACTAGCAGGGGGTCGAACCCTTTGCATGGGTGCCCCGGGGGATTTATATAGGCCTACCCCCCGGGGGTACAATGGTAATCCGACTGGGCGCGGGGCCTAGCCGTCTGTGACTGCACTCGCCGGCTTCAGAGCCGGCTGCTGGGCCCGCCGACTGGTGGGTCCCGCCGGCTGCCGGCCCCTTGGTCGACAGGCAGGCCCCACCGTCGAGGGCCTGGTCGGCGGCTGGTTACTATGGCTCCATCTTGGTGATGTGCGCTTCGTCGTGGTAGGCGCGGCTACAGTGCCGCCGCCCGTCAGGCGATCGCTGTAGCCTCACCCCGTCTTGTCTTCTTAATGGCGCGTCTTCTTCGAGGGAGGCGGCAAGCCGGCTGCGGGGAGCTGGCTCTGTCTTGGGCCAACTGGTTGGAGGCGTGGCCGCCTTCGGGCGTCTCTCTGCCCGAAGGGGCCCACCATCTGTGGGCCACGCTGGCGGCCCGTCGTGGGTGACACCAAGGTCAACATGGCAACAGTGCCACGCCGGACGGGTCATGCCTACTCCGTACGGCGCACTGTGCCAGGCGTGCTCCGGGATTCGGGGGTGGCAGGCTTCACTGTAGCCACGCCTCGTCGCACCACCGTTAGGTGGGTGCAAACTTTGAGGGTACGGTCTCGACCGCTTTATGGGAGCCGGCTTCTTGGAGTCGGCCTCCTCATGGCCGGCTTCTTGGAGTCGGCATCTTGGAGCCGGCTTCTTTGAGTCGGCCTCCCATGGTTTTCTTCAGGAGGGGTAAAGTCGGGCCGCCTTCTTCGAGCTGGCCTGGGTGACAGCCAGCAAGGGGAAGGCGGCCCCATGTCTTGGATTCCTGAGAGCCGGACAGGCTCGTAATTTTTTTAGAAGGGCCAGGGGAAGCCGGCTAGGCTACCCATGGCTATTTACTCCGACAGTAGTCCTCGAAGCTGATCGAGCCTTGAGGCGGACAGAGGGACGAGAAGCTTGGTCAGCTTCCTATCCTGAAGAGCCGGCTTTGCTTGCGCACGCCGACTTCAGAGAGCTCCGGTTCTCGAAGGCGGGGACGCGGACCACGTGGCGAGGAAATCCTGCCAACGCACGCACGCTATGGGACGTCGCCGCAGGCCCAGGCCCGCCACTCGCAGGCCTCGTTCCGAGCGCGGATCTTCCATGGCCCGCATGGGCCGTTCGCCTTCCCACGCCGGTTTTTATTCCACCATCATGGCACAGTAATCGCGGGACGTGGGGGAGTGGGCACGATCGATCCTCATGCTTCCCCACGCCGCGCCTCCTCGGTCTCGCCACGCGAGCCTATAAGTAGGGGGAGGAGGGGGAGCGACAGAGGTTCGCACGCTCTCTCTCGCTCCGCCCCCTCTCGTCCTTGCTTCTTCCTCTCGTTGCCGCCGCAGCCTCCCGTCTCAGCGCTGCCGCGCCTCCACATCGCCTCGCTTCCATGGCGCTGTCAAGCTCGTGGGATGGCTCCAACGTCCATGAGGATCACGTGGAGTTCCTCCGCCAGACTCGGCGCCTGCCCGACGCCAACCTCATGCGGGTCCGTCTGGCGCCGAAGACGGAGATCTCGCCGGCGCCGGAGGAGGGCGAGCGGGTCGTCTTCCGCTCGCACTTCCTGCGCGGCTTCGGCCTTCCGGCGAGCGGATTTCTGCGCTCCTTCCTCGAGTTCTACAACCTCCAGCCGCATCACCTCACGCCCAATGCGGTGATGCTGCTGTCGGCCTTCGTCTCCCTCTGCGAAGGCTTCTTGGGGCTGCTCCCCACGCTAGAGCTCTAGGGAGAGTTCTTCCAGAGCAAACTCGGCGCCGTCGTCGCAGGCGTGCCCGCCCCCTGCGGGGCCTTCATCGCCATGAGGAGGGCGAGCGAGAACAACCCGTTCCCGCCCATCCCCCTGATCCAGTCGGTGAAGATCTGGCAGAAATCATATTTCTACGTGAAGAACGTCGCCGAGCAAGGAGACCACGTCAACCTGCCGGCTTACATAGCCGGCCCGTCGGCTGGGAGGCAGCCCTCGTGGAGTTTCCGGTCCCGGTCACTGTCTCAGGCCGGGAACGCCGCCGTCTCCCGGCTTCGGGTGATGATCCAGTCGGAGGTCTTGAACGGGGCCGACTTGGTGGCCGCCTTCGTGGAGCGCCGGATATATCCTCTCCAGAGCCGGCCCCACATGATGTGCCAGATGAGCGGCCGCTTCGACCCAATCCAGCTGAGCACCAGGGAGATGCCTCATGCGGAGGTATCGTATATGGTAAACTACATCTCAAATTGCAAGCTCGCCGAAGACTGGCGATACGGCAAGGCGCCGTATTCTCGTGCCAACCCTCCGCCCGTGGTAAGTTTTTCTTTTCTTCCTTCTTTTCATGGGTAGCCAGCTTTATGATGGCCGGCTTCTAATCAGTCGGTCCTTCTTAGCAGAACCCCCTTCTCGAAGTTGAAGTCGAAGCCGAAGTCGCCCCGCGTCGCCAGCCGGCGGCCGACTATCAGGGCGCGGGCTCGTCTATCGCGCCAGCTGCTGGCGGCGGCGCGCAGAAGCGCCGGGCCGCTTCAGGCCTCTTCGGCAGTCGGCCGAAGAAGTCCAAAGCCTCCACTGCGGCGACCAAGCGAGACGAGGCGGCTGTGAAAGCGGCCCGCTTCCGCAAGGCGGTGAAGCAGCCTCAGGCGGTCTCAGCGTAAGTCTTCAATTGCCTTGCCGCATGCTCTTCATCATTCTCTTCTTGTTCGAGCATTCTTCTTAATTTCTTCCGCTTGCCGGACAGGGCGCCGCTTTCCCTTGAGCATGGTCTGGGCGGCTCCGTAGTTGGGCCGGCTGGAGGTTCTTCAAGCTCCCGCCGCGTGGACCCCCGCGCCGACCTCAGGGAGGCCACGGAGCGGAACGCCTGTGAAGTGTGGGAGGAGCGCGAGGCGGCGGAGAAGGCAGCCGCCCAGGCGGCGAGGCAGCGGGCCGACGCGGCAGCCAAGGCCCAGACGGAGGCGACGACCGCGGAGTCGGAGGCGGAAGGTTCGCGCAACCAGCCTCCGCTGCTCGCCATTCCCCTCCGAGCCGTGGCCCCCGACACCCCATTGTCCTTGGCGGAGAGATCGTCCAAGACCCGCCGCTGATGGAGAGGGGGGAAGACCCCGTGGCCTTTGCGAGGAGAGCGCCACCAGCAGCGCCAACCGGAGCGGGCCAAGGCGGCCAGTCGTAAGCGGCGCCAGAGGGGCCGGCCGGGGGGGAGCCGGAGGATAGAGCGGGCCTCGAGGTGCAGCCAGTGACGAGCCGGCGCGCAGGGGGAGGCGCCGCTCCGCCGGAGTCGTGCCGAGTCGCGGGCGCAGGCCAGTCGGCGGAAGATCTGGAGGCGGCCAGCACTGCCACGTCCGAGTGGACTCCCAACGGGGGGACTGGTGAGCTGAATGTGGCGGCTCAAGGGGTCCGGAGCCGGCTACAAGCTCAAGCCGCCCTGCTGCAACAGTTCACCCAGGAGTTCCTGTCGACGCGAGCCACCATCCGGGTAAGTCCTTCATTCTTGGCCGCTTTGCTCTCTTGATTTCTTCCGTGGGGGCGCGTCAGCGCACCCACTGGGTGTAGTCCCCGAGATTCGGGCCGACTGCTGCGCAGTCGGGTCGGATCTTTCTCGACGGCTACCTTACTTTGCTTTTTGTCTGAACTTTCAGGAATATCACAACCTCCGTGCTGCCGCCTTCAACTCCCAGGCTCGGGAGTTGAGCCGGAGGACCGACGACCTGGCCGACAGCCGAAGTAAGTACTCGATCTTGTCTGTCTCCTGTGGGGGCGCGTCAGCGCACCCACTGGGTGTAGTCCCCGAGATTCGGGCCGACTGCTGAGGAGTCGGGTCAGATCTTTCTTGACGACTCTTTCCTTATTGGTTTTTTCTTTTTCTTTGTCTTCAGGGGCCAACGCCGACTTGAGGAAGGAGCTCGGCGAAGCAAAGGCCGCCCTTCATACCAAGGAGGCCGAGTACGCCGCCTTGGTCCAGGAAAGGGATCGCCTAGCCAAGAAGCTGGCCGACCAAGAGGAGAGCCACAAGGCGGCCCTGCAGGCAGCGCAGGATAGCAAAGCCGCCTTGAAGGCAGAGTATGAGACCGAGGCGGCGAGCTGGGCTGAGACCCGGCGAGCCCTGGATGAAGGCTTCGGCCGGAACGAGGATTTGATCGACGGTAAGCCGCCTTCCTCGCCCCTCCCCTGCCCCTTGCCGCCTGGGTTTTTGGCTTATCTTGAGTTGTTGCTTGTTTTTTGGTGCAGACTACTTCCCCGGCTACTCCGCCTTCGCCGCCCAAAGCATTGAGGCCCATCGCGAGGCGCGCCGTCAGGCGGGGGCCAACATCGCGCCGGATGCGAACCGGACGCTTGAGGAGCAGCTCTTGGCTGTCCAGGCGCGGTTGCAGCCGGCTCATCGGATGCTTCGCCGGCTACAATATGCCAGGGCTCCAGTGTTGGCCGCCCTCTGGCCCGGCGAGACGATCCCCCGCACCCCAAGCCGAACTGCCGACTGGCTAGAGGTCGCAGTCGGTCGCTTTGAAGCTTGGAAGGCGTCAGCGGCCCGCCTCGGAGCCGGGCGGGCGTTGGAGTTCGTTCGGGCTTGGTACCCAGGGCTGAGCCTGGACCAGCTGCGCACTTGGCGGATGGAGGCCGATGCGGAGCTGGAGGAGGTGAGGCCGGCTATCGCCCAGCGAGCTTCGACGATCGCCGAGTGCACCGACATCAGCGTTTTCACGCCCGAAATCGATGATGACGGTGTTGCTCAGCCGGAGGAGTGGTTCGGGCTGAACCCAGCGGTGGGCAAGGACTCGGCGGAGGAGATTGCCTCCAGCGATGAGTGCGAGGATGACGAAGAGGAGGACGGCGAAGATGTCGAGCCGGCTGGTGGAACAACCGGCCGACCTCAGGCTGACCGTGCCTCCAGCAGCGAGGCGCGTGGAAGCGCTCCCTCTGCGGGAGGCGGCGACCAAGCCGAAGTTCGCCAGCCGGCCGCTCCTTCAGCCGGCACGACCGTCTCCGCCAATCAGTCCGGCTCGTCGGTCGCTCCGCCGGCTTGACCTGCCGTCTTTATCTCTCCTTCTTGTTGTATTTTGAACAATCTTCATTAAGTTTTCGCAGTTCCACCCACTGGGGGTGTATCAAACTATGTTGAATGCTGGCCTCTCGGAGGTCTTTTATGTAAATATTATTATGTGCATGTTTGGTTTCCATTCGCGTATGCTTTTTATCCTTAGGCTTTTTCCTTTTCCGCCTTCCCTCTTTGGGGAGGCAAGTACTTGAGCTTTCTTGGATTGAAGTGAAGTGAATGGAAACCGGCCGGCCGGCTACTCTGGTAGCCAGTCGGCGGTGGGAGAAAAAACCGGCTTTTGTTATATTAGTCCGTTAGTCCCTAGCCGTTTTTCGTGTGGGCGCCCGTTCCTCCCTTTAACTCTTGCCAGCCGGACAGCCGGTTCTTCGAACTGCGACTTTTGGCAAGAGAAGGCTTGGGAGCCGGCACACTACTTGTCTGACTGCGGGTAGGACTTCTAATATAACTCCAGTCGGCCAGTCCCCGAGCCGACTAGTCGAACTCGGTGCCGGACGGAACAAGTAAATGAAATGACAAGGTCATAAGCATGATACTTTTCATTCATAGATAAGAGATGGCAGTCCCCGAGCCCTCCTCGGGGGGCCTATTGTCTCGTACTTAATACAAAAGTTAGCATGATAAATACTGCATTTCAACTGTAAAATCTTCGAAGGAGGTTGGCGTTCCATGGTCGTTCCGACTCCTTGCCGGAGTCGTCTCTCTTGCGTGCTTTCGGCTTCTGTGCATCGATCAGGTAGTAGGAGTCGTTGCCTAGAGCTCTGCTGATGACGAAGGGGCCTTCCCAAGGGGCTGAGAGCTTGTGCTGGCCGGCTGTTCGCTGGATCAGCCGGAGCACAAGATCGCCCTCTTGGAAAGATCTTGGCCTGACCTTCCGGCTGTGGTGGCGGCGCAAACCCCGCTGGTAGATGGCAGACCGGTTGAGGGCTAACATCCGGCTTTCTTCCAGCAGGTCGACGCCGTCTTCTCGTGCTTCCTTGGCCTCCGCTTCTGTGTACATGGTTACTCGAGGCGTGTCGAACTCGATGTCATTTGGGATGACCGCCTCGGCACCATATACAAGGAAGAAAGGGGTGAAGCCGGTTGACTTGTTTGGTGTAGTGCGCAGACTCCAGAGGACAGCCGGCAACTCATCGAGCCAAGAGCCGGCTGAGCGCTCCAGAGGTACGACCAGTCTGGGCTTGATGCCGGAGAGGATGAGGCCGTTGGCTCGCTCGACCTGGCCGTTTGACTACGGGTGGGCGACGGATGCTATGTCCAGTCGGATACCTTGGGCTGCGCAGAAACGTGCCAAGGCTCCTTTGGAAAAATTCGTGCCATTGTCGGTGATGATGCTGTGCGGCACGCTTTACCGAGTTGTTATGTCTGCGATGAACGTCACAGCAGTCGGCCCATTCAGCTTCTTGATCGGCTTTGCCTCAATCCACTTGGTGAATTTGTCCACGGCGATGAGCAAATGCGTCATGCCCCCACGCGCCGTCTTGAATGGGCCCACCATGTCCAGTCCCCAAACGGCGAAGGGCCAAGTGAGGGGAATGGTCTTGAGTGCCGAAGCCGGCACGTGTTGCTTGGAGCTGAAGAGTTGGCATCCCTTGCAATGTTTGACTAATTCTTTGGCGTCATCGAAAGCAGTCGGCCAGAAGAAACCATGGCGGAAGGCTTTGGCGACAAGTGATCTTGAGGCCGCATGGTGGCCGCATTCTCCTTGGTGAATGTCTCTGAGGATTGCAATGCCCTTCTCTTGCTCAACGCACCGTTGGAGGATTCCAGTGACACTGCGCTTGACTAGTTCTCTGTTGACAATTGTGTATGCTCCGGCTCGACGTTGGACTTGTCTTTCTTCTGTTTCGTCAGCCGGCAGATCTTGGTTTACTAGGAAGTTGAGGATGGACTGAGCCCATGACGGAGCCGCGACTTCTCCTACTGCCAATGTGGCTACTGCTACCGGGGGGGGCGGGCGGGGTGGTGAAATGCTGGAGTCGGCCGCCGGCTGTTGTGCTGGTGCAGTCCCCCTGGCCGGCTATCGCAGTCCCCGAGCCGGGTGTGGCAGTCCCCGAGCCGGATGCCGAAGTCCCCGGGCCAGCTGCGGGAGTCTCGGGGTCGCCTGCTTGGTTCTTCGAGCCGGACCCGGCCCCATCGGGGTCAGGCGGCACAAAGATGGAGTCGGATTCTGGAGACGTCTTGATAGATGGCTTGAGGAGGTGTTGTAGAGCGACGCCGGTTGGTATTGCTTGCCGAGTAGAGCCTATTCGAGCCAGGGCATCGGCTGGCTCGTTGTCGGCTCGCGGTACGTGGAGGAACTCGCATCCTTCAAAGTATCCGCTGAGTTGTTGGACCAGGAAGCGGTAGCTCGCCATATTTGCGTCCTTGGCGTCCCAGTCGCCGGATGATTGCTGGACCACCAGATCCGAGTCGCCATAACATAGGATCCGGCGAATGCCAAGTTCTCTGGCAAGCCGGAGCCCGTGTATGAGCGCCTCGTACTCGGCCACGTTGTTGGAGGCGGCAAAGTGGATCTGTAGCGTGTATCTGAGCTTGTCGCCTTTGGGAGAGGTAAGGACGACGCCGGCTCCCAAGCCGGTGCGCATCTTGGACCCGTCGAAGTGCATGCGCCAATGGCTGGAGTCGGGAGTCGGCGGCAGGTACTGGGTCTCGGCCTAGTCGACGAGGAAGTCGGCCAGTGCTTGGGACTTGATGGCGGTGCGGGGCTGGTAGAAGATCGTCTAAGGGGCCAGCTCGATGGACCATTTCGCCACCCGGCCGGATGCGTCCCGGCTACCTATGATATCGGCCAGCGGGGCGGTGCATACGACCGTGACGGGATGCTCTTGAAAGTAGGGCTTCAGCTTCTTGGCGGTGAAGTACACGCCGTAACACATCTTCTGGTAGTGCGGGTAGTTCTACTTTGAGGCGGACAGCACCTCGCTCAAATAATACACCGGCCTCTGGACCGACTGGGCTCGGCCTTCTTCTGGGCGTTGGACTACGATGACGGTGCTGACCACCCGGCTAGTTGCGGCAATGTAGAGGAGCATGGGCTCTTTCTCAGTCGGCGCCGCTAGAACCGGCGGCGTGGCCAGCATCTTCTTCAGCTCGTGAAAAGCTTGGTCGGCCTGGTCGTTCCACTCGAAGTGAGTGCCCTTCTTCATGAGGCGGTAGAGGGGGAGAGCTTGCTCTCCGAGCCGGCTGATGAAGCGGTTCAAGGAGGCCAAGCACCCGGTGAACTTCTGAATGTCTCGAAGCTTGGTGGGGATCGCCATTCTCTCGATGGCCTTGATCTTCACCGGGTTGCATTCGATGCCGCGTTCGGAGACCAGGAAGCCTAGGAGCTGGCCGGCTGGCACTCCGAACACGCATTTCTCGGGGTTGAGCTTGCTTTGGAACCGGCGTAAGTTCTCAAACGTTTCCTTGAGGTCTCCCAGCAAGGTGCCGCGCTTCTCCGTCTTCACCATGATGTCGTCCACGTAAACGTGAGCGTTTCTGCCGAGTTGCTTGAGGAGGCACTTCTACATGCAACGCTGAAAAGTGGCACCGGCATTTCTCAAGCCGAATGTCATAGTCAGGTAGCAGAAGGCTCCAAATGGCGTGATGAAGGCGGTCTTTAGGCGGTCGTCCGGATCCAGCTTTATCTGGTGATATCTGGAGTAAGCATCCAAGAAACTCAACTGCTCGCATCCGGCTGTGGAGTCTATCACTTGGTCAATCCTTGGCAAGGCAAAGGGATCTTTGGGACAGGCCTTGTTGAGGCTTGTGTAGTCTATACACATGCGCCACTTTTTGTTCTTCTTTAGCACGAGGACCGGGTTGGCGAGCCACTCTGGAAAGAAAACTTCCATAATGAAGCCGGCTGCCAAAAGCCGGGCTATCTCCTCCCCTACAATCCTGCGCTTCTCCTTCGACAATCGGCGAAGGGGTTGTTTGACTGGCTTTGCGTCTTCTCGAACGTGTAGTTTGTGCTTGGCGAATTTCCTCGGAACACCCGACATGTCCTTGGGGGACCATGCGAAGATGTCCAAATTCTCACGGAGGAAATCGGCGAGCTCGCCTTCCTATTTGCTGTTCAGGTTTGCCCCGATGACGGCAAACCTCTCTGGGTGCTCGGGGTCAAGAGGTATCTTCTTCGTCTCCTTGGCCGGCTGGAAAGATCCTTGAGCATCATGCTCCTTGGGGTCGGGGGACACGGCCGACTGCTTGCCGGCTATGGCCACGACTCGGTCCAACATCTTATTTTCCTCGGCAATCACAAGGGACTCGGCCAGCCGGCTGCTGGCTGCCGCGCACTTAGAGGACTTCTTGTAATCGCCGGCTATGGTGATGACGCCTTTGGTGCTTGGTATCTTCATCTTGAGGTATGCATAGTGGGGAACTGCCATGAATTTGGCCAAGGCAGGTCGGCCAAGCAATGCATGGTAAGGGCTCTCCAGGTCCACCACTTCAAACCAGATCGCTTCCCGGCGGAAATGCTCCTTGTCCCCAAAAAGTACATCGATCTTGATCTTGCCAATGGGGGCGCAGGATAGGCCGGGTACGATGCCATGAAACACTGTCCGAGTAGGAGTGAGCTGCTTCGTCTTGACGTTTAGCTTCTCCAGGGTGTCACGGTACAAGATGTTGATGCTGCTCCCGCCATCTATCAACACACGGGAGAAGCGGGCGGCGCGTCTGTCCGTTTCAAGGGTGGCTTCTAGGACCAAAGCATAAGAGCCGGGAGACGGCATCACCTCTGGATGGTCGGCCCGGCTCCAGCTGATGGGCTTTTCTGACCAATGCATGTGTCTGGCGTGGTTGGCAGCGACCACGCTAACTTCCTGGTGCTCTCGGCGTTTGCTGCGCCGTTCTTCGGGCTGGCTGGTAAAGACGATGTAGGTTGCTTGCTCGTCGGGGAATTCATCATGCACGGCTCCGACTGCGGGCCGAGCGGCCGGAGGTGGCGGGCCGGCAGGCGGAGGCGGCACGAGCCCCTCGCCTATAGAGATTCGGGTGAGCCAATGGCACTTCCGGGTTGTGTGGTTGGACGGCTTCGCGCCGCTGTGGAACTTGCACGGGGCGTCGAGATTTTGCTCGTAGGAGAAGGCGGGCTGCCAAGCCGGCCTGCCGCCCTTGGGCTTCTTGGGCGCCGGTCGCTCTTCAGGCGGCGCGTCTTCAACTGTGGCCACCTGCCGACTGGCGGGAGGCGGCGCGGGGCCCTTGCGCTTGTGGTCGTTCGAGTGGGGGTGTCGGCCGGAATCCCGAACCGGCGTCTTGGGCGCCGGGTTGAGTACCTTTCCGGACGCGTCTACCCGAAGCTCGGTCTTCATCGAGGAGCCGGCGGTGGCGTACTTGTCTGCTATGTCCAGAAGCTCGTCGAGGGTAGTCGGCTCATCGTAGAGGAGCTTGTGCTTGAGGAGGGTGCCTTCTTGGCATCCGGCTATGAAGTATTCTATGGCTTGCACCTCGTGCACCCCTTCGCAAGAGTTGCGGAGCTCGGGCCAACGCGTGAGGTAATCGCGAGTGGACTCGGCGGGGCCTTGCACGCACAAGGAGAGCTGTCTGGGCTTGGGAGCCCGCTTGTCGGTGCTGGTGAAGTTGCGGACAAAGGCTTCGGTGAAATCTAGCTAGCTTTTGATGCTGAGAGGCTTGAGGCTGTTGAGCCAGGTTCGCGCCGTGCCTTGCAGCATGAGGGGTACGTACTTTACGGCAACGCGCCGGTTGCCGTTGGCTATGCTGACCGCCGTGGAGTAGTCGATCAGCCAATCTTCCGGCTTCACGGAGCCGTTGTACTTGGGCGTGTCTCTTGGGAGCGAGAACCCTTTGGCGAAAGGCTCGTCACGGATGCGGGGGCCGAAACAAGGCGGGCCGACATCGTCTTCTTCTTCCAACGCCAGGGATTGCGCTAGGCGTTCGATCCGATGGCGGGCGTCGTTCTCGCCGACTCCTTCGCGGTGACCTAGTCGGCCGCTGAGAGTCGGGTGTGCCACTGGCGGCAGAGTGGGATATCTCTCTCCACGGGGTCGAGGTGGAGGCGGGTTGCCCCGCCATTCATGGCTCGGGGATGGCCGTCCGCGTCTCGCTCGATGGAGATTCGGGTCCGGCTGCGGCTGGCAGTCGTCTCTTTCTCGCGCCGCGCGCGGGTGTTGCTCGTAGCCGGCGTCCGGGACGTCACGCCGTGATCTCGGCGCGGGGGAGGGCTTCTCGCGTGGGCGTCTACTTCGTGCCGCTGCGCGGCTGCGTCGATCAGTTGCTGGATGCGCCGGGTCATGTGAGGGAGGTCTTCGGCCTCCAAGCCGTCCAACTCGTCTACGGCCGCCTGGGCGGCACGCAAGTTCTCGAGCGGAGTGGCATAGACCGGGCGGTCAACTCCCAGCGTGTCGGCGATGACGGCGCCGCGTTGCTTGACAAGGCCAGCCCGGCTTGGCCCGCCTGGGGCCGGCGTGCCGAAGGCGGCGCGGTCAGCTTCGCGCTGGTTGGCCTCAGCGAGGCGTCTTACGGAAGCCAGCCTCCGGCCCTCTGCGAGAAGGGCGAGGCGGCGTGCCTCCAGTGCTTCGTCGTCGGCATCAGCTGGGAGGGGGGTGGACAAGTCATGGGCCGCCGCATGCGGGGCGTCGTGGGCGCTCTCGCCGGCCGGGCCGCCGTGGCCGACAACCATCACTTCGGTGGTGATAGTATCGCAGCCGTCGGCTCGAGGGAGTGGGTCGTTGTAGATCGTGATGTCGGTGGGGAAGGTGTCGTGGGAGGCCGTGTCGGAGTCGACAGGCATCGGGTCAGTGGAGCCAACCGACTCCAGATCCGCAGTGGGCTCGCTGGAGACGTGGAGCTGACCGAGAAGGTTGGCGAGGTGGTCGGTGCCCGCATCGGAGGCAAGCTCGTCGGATATGAGGGTTTCGTCGAGGAGATCGGCGAGGCTGCTCGCCGCGCAGATGCTGGTGACGCCTTGCAGCGCGTCGTGGCAAGCGCCATCGGGCGTGCCGGGCTGGCTACACTCACGGGGGAGGAAGAGGGTTCCCGTCCAAAACAGGTCTCCGGACGACGGGGCACCTGGCCCCACGGTGGGCGCCAAATGTCGGGTGGTAGGTGCGACATATGCCAACGGGTGGCTTATCATTGTGGGAGCCAGTAAGACATCGCCGGTGCTTGGAAACGGGATAAGGCAAAGACATGCACGCCGGCGGATCTTACCCAGCTTCGGGGCTCTCCGTGGAGATAACACCCCTACTGCTGCTCTGCGGGGTCTCCGCATCATCGCTAGATGAACAAGTAGCTACACAATGCTCCTTGAGCTGTTTGGTGGGAGGAGGAAAAAGGGCACGGCTAGCCTGCTTCCTCTCCTTGTGTGGTGTCTAAGACTAGCAGGGGGTCGAACCCTTTGCATGGGTGCCCCGGGGGATTTATATAGGCCTACCCCCCGGGGTACAATGGTAATCTGACTAGGCGCGGGGCCCAGCCGTCTGTGACTGCACTCGCCGGCTTCAGCGCCGGCTGCTGGGGCCCGCCGACTGGTGGGTCCTGCCGGCTGCCGGCCCCTTGGTCGACAGGCAGGCCCCACCGTCGAGGGCCTGGTCGGCGGCTGGTTACTATGGCTCCATCTTGGTGATGTGCGCTTCGTCGTGGTAGGCGCGGCTACAGTGCCGCCGCCCGTCAGGCGATCGCTGTAGCCTCACCGCGTCTTGTCTTCTTAATGGGGCGTCTTCTTCGAGGGAGGCGGCAAGCCGGCTGCAGGGAGCCGGCTCTGTCTTGGGCCGACTGGTTGGAGGCGTGGCCGCCTTCGGGCGTCTCTCTGCCCGAAGGGGCCCACCATCTGTGGGCCACGCTGGCGGCCCGTCGTGGGTGACACCAAGGTCAACATGGCAACAGTGCCGCGCCGGACGGGTCATGCCTACTCCGTACGGCGCACTGTGCCAGGCGTGCTCCGGGGTTCGGGGGTGGCAGGCTTCACTGTAGCCACGCCCCGTCGCACCACCGTTAGGTGGGTGCAAACTTTGAGGGTACGGTCTCGACCGCTTTATGGGAGCCGGCTTCTTGGAGTCGGCCTCCTCATGGCCGGCTTCTTGGAGTCGGCATCTTGGAGCCGGCTTCTTGGAGTCGGCCTCCCATGGTTTTCTTCAGGAGGGGTAAAGTCGGGCCGCCTTCTTCGAGCTGGCCTGGGTGACAGCCAGCAAGGGGAAGGCGGCCCCATGTCTTGGATTCCTGAGAGCCGGACGGGCTCGTAATTTTTTCAGAAGGGCCAGGGGAAGCTGGCTAGGCTACCCATGGCTATTTACTCCGACAATAAGTGTACAACCTCTTTGGCGAAGCCATGTCAATCTTAGCGTGATTGGGTTGGCCGATGAGGATGCTCCAGCTTACTTGGCTGTCGGAGGATGGAAAGAAGATCTTAGGCGTCTAGAGATGGAGCCCGAGGTACTGGTCTGCTGTGATGAATGGTTTCGTCGCTGAAGCAGCTCTGGTGAGTTGTACGACGCCGAGGCTGAAGCAGGACAAGAGAGACAATGTTAACCTAAGTGGAATTCTAATAGCATCTCCAATAGATGACGTAAAATACATAACCACAAAGTGCTAGATGTAAAATACATCAGCCGTTCATCTCTGAACTTAACTGTCGAAACTGAATTTAACTGTCAAAACTGAACTTAACTGTCGAAACTAAATTTTGCCGTCGAAACTAAATTTTACTGTCGAAACTGAATTTTGCTGTCGAAACTGAATTTTACTATCGAAACTAAACGCATTAGAGGTGAGGCTACACGTCAGTCGACTGACTTTTTCATCTCTGGTCAGTCGATTTTACAGCCGTTGGATACGAAATCAAGGGCCTGCAGTTCATCTTCAACCTCCACCCCCTGAGCCGCCAACCACCACCGGCCAAATAGCCCCCCCCCCGCCGCCCACGGCCGGAGGTGCGCCGCCCCGCCCGCCCCGAAAACACTCCCCACCGCCGGTCCGCCGCCACCCCGGCCATACCTCTAGGGCCCCCCTGTGCCGAGCTTTTTCTCCGGTGATCCCCACGCCACCGCCCCACCACCGCCGGCGACCACCGCCCTCACCCTGAACCCTAAGATAGATAGTGAGGTACCTCTTCGGTGAGCACCCCTCCCCGCTGTGGCTGGTTCTTCCTTAACTCCGACGAGCCCCCCAACCCCTGAAAATCGACTGACCCAAAAGTCGATTTAGTCGACTGAAGTGTAGCTAAATCGAAGCAGCATCGCATGTAAGAGCAAGAGCAAGAGCAGTAGCGCGAGTGCGGGCAAGAGCAAGAGAAGACAAGGCAGGGGACCGAGAGCAAGAGCAGAGCAGCAGCGCGAGCGAGAGCTAAAGCAGTAGTAGCTCCTACTGATGTGGACATCGCCGCCGAGGGAGCGATGCCATGGAGGAAGTGGCCGACGACCGCCGTGGATGGAGCCGCGACGTGTCGGCTCGGGACCGAGTGCCGGCAGCACAGTGAGATGGAATCAAGAAGAAAATGTGGCGATTAGTGTACAACCTCTTTGGTGGCGCCTGAGGGAGTCCTGGACTAAGGGGTCCTCGGGCGTCCGACCTGTTAGCCATGGGCCGGACTGATGGGCTATGAAGATACGAAGACCGGAGACTGCACCCGTGTCCAGATAGGACTCTCCTTGGCGTGGAAGGCAAGCTTGGCGACCAGATATGTAGATTCCTTTCTCTGTAACCGACCTTATGTATCCCTAGATCCTCTCGCTGTCTATATAAACTGGAGGACTTAGTCCGGATAGGGGCGTCATTATCATAATCATACAAGCTAGACCTCTAGGGTTTTAGCCATTACGATCTCGAGGTAGATCAACTCTTTTAATACTCATATTCATCAATATCAATCAAGCAGGACGTAGGGTATTACCTCCATAGAGAGGGCCCGAACCTGGGTAAACATCGTGTCCCTTGTCTCCTGTTACCATCAACCTTAGACGCACAGTTCGGAACCCCCTACCTGAGATCCGCCAATTTTGACGCCGACATTGGTGCTTTCATTGAGAGTTCCTTTGTGCTGTCGCTAAAAGGTTTGATGGCCCCTTCAATCGTCAATAATGATGCCGTCCAAGGAGAAACTTTTCTCCCAGGACAGATCTTCGTGTTCGGTGGCTTCACATTGCGGGCCTTGGCCATCTGGAGCAGATCGAAAGCTACACCCCTGGCCATCAGGTCAGATTTGGGAGCTTGAACTACGCTGCGGACATCCGTGGAGACTTGATCTTCGCCGGATTCAAGACCGCGATAGCCGCTCCCGGTCACCCCGATGATCATGACCTAAATCTGTCATCTGGCCACATCCAGGAGATTGCTCCTGTAACCGCTCTGGCCCTAGATCCGGAGCAAGCCACACCATCCAAGGACGGGAGGATCGACCCCACTACGGAGGCCACAGATTCCACGGTGTTGGAGCCGCACATAGACTTAACCTCTCATGACGTTTTTGTGAGCAGAACCCCGGACTCATCTCCGGTCGTAAGTTCCGAACCACGTGAGCCCGCGGACGCTGAACTTGATCGTTTGTCGATCATGGAATTCAGCGCCACAAACACCTTCCAGCACTCACCTTTGGGCGGTGTGCTAAACTCATTAAAAACCTGTCCTTGGCGGAGGACTCACATCTGAACTATACCCGGCTCGAACTAGGGGCTGACGGTGAAGAGTTTTGCCTCCCACCCGCCACCCACTTCATAGCCACGGTCGAGGATTCGACCGATACACGTGATTACGACTCAAAGAACATTGACGGTATGGACGATGATGCCGAAGACAGCGAAGACCCCGTTGATACAACTAATGACCAAGATGAACGGGAAGATTGGCAGGTTAGCCCTGGTAAACAGGCCAAGTACGAAGATTCGGAGGACGACAATTACCTTCCGCTCTTTGAGGATGGGGTGAGCCTCAGCACCGAGGATTTCATCGTGCCTGAGGAACCTCTTGAGCAGGAGCGCTTCAAGCGCCAACTAATAGCCATTGCAAGGAGCCTGAAAAAGAAGCAGCAGCATTTTCAAGCTAACCAAGTTCTGCTCAATGATAAATGGACCGAAGTCCTAGCTGCCGAAGAATACAGCTTTAGTGGCCCAGCCAAAAGCTACCCGAAGAGTGGATTGCTACCCCAGGGCAACGACAGGGCGCTCGAGCCCGTGCCATTATCGCACAGAGCGTCAGGTCAACCACAACTTGCTCCGGGTAAAGCGGCAACTCAAGAAGAACACCAGACCGCCCCACCTCGCTGTAAAGGCAAGAACAAAACAACTCGGGGTTGTGCACACGTCGTCAACAGGACCTGGGTAACAGAGCAGGATACTCAAGAGTGACCTACGGATCGCGAGGACATACCTCGACACGCGATGACGGCCACCTATTCGGACATGACAAACCTAGCCACGCCCGGGCCGAAAACCACAAACGGACTCCATCGGAGGTACATCGCAGTGTGTCCCAACATAGGGGCACCGCACACCCTCTTTGCTTCATAGACGAAATAATGGAGCATCAATTCCCAGACGGGTTCAAACCTATGAATATTGAATCATACGATGGAACAACGGATCCCACGATATGGATCGAGGACTTCCTCCTCCGTATCCACATGGCTCGTGGGGACGACCTTCATGCCATCAAATACCTACCACTAAAACTCAAAGGACCAGCTCAGTACTGGTTAAGCAGTTTGCTGGAAAGTTCTATTGGCAGCTGGGAAGATTTGGAGGATGCCTTTCGCGACAACTTCCAAGGAACATATGTCCGGCCACCGAACACCGATGACTTAAGTCACATTGTCCAGCAGCCCGGAGAGTCAGCCAGGCAGCTCTGGACTAGGTTCTTAGTTAAAAAGAACCAAATCATCGACTGTCTGGACGTGGAAGTCCTTACGGCCTTCAAACATAGCGTCCAGGATGAATGGCTTGCACGCCACCTCGGTCAAGAAGGACCTAAATCCATGACAGCCCTTACCGCTCTAATGACCCGCTTTTGCACGGGAGAAGACAGCTGGCTCGCTCGTAGAAGCATAGCGCCAGCGAATCGGGCACTTTCGAAATCCAAGACGGCAACGGCAAGCCACGACAAAGCAAACACAACAGTCGCAATGATAATGAAAGATCACGCAACACAGCGGTCAATGCCGGATTCAGCAATCCCAAGCCCGGTCAACGGAAAAAGCCATTCAAGGCGATCAGAGACGGACCATCCAATCTAGACAGGATGCTGGACTGACCCTGCCAGATTCACGACCACCCCAATAAACCAGCTAATCATACCAACAGAAACTGTTGGGTCCTCAAGCAGGCCGGCAAGCTCAACGCCAAACACAAGGGAAGGGGGCCGCCAGGTAATAGGGACGACGGAGCAGTTCACTAGCCAAATGCCGGGGGCTAGAAGAAATTTCCTCCCGAAGATCGATCAAATCTGGAGCAGAAATAGCAGTTCGGCTTCCGTTTCCCATCTCATATACTCGTTAAAACTATACCACACATATATAACTACGCACTTAAGATACCATGGGCATTGGCGGAAGCGTAATACGGACAAGTCTGCAAGCACTCCGGTAACATTTTTTCTACTTTCCTTTTTCTTTCTTCATTACCTCTTAAAAACAGGTGGCGCAAAGGAGAAACATCTAAAACCGACTCTATCGGAGTTCGGATCTGTACACTCACCTACGGGGCTACTTCCTTCAAGGATTCCCTCGCCGAGGACAGGCGGCGTAGACGTGCGACAGGAGGTCCAAAATAACTTTTTGTAGACCGCACTCTTTTTCGAGCCTGTAACATGCCTTTTTCCTCTGCCTTCGACCTAGGGCATATCAAATAGCCGGGGTCGTGGCCTTTATATATATCAAGTAATCTTTGGCATATCACTCAGGTCCCAGTTCACATTACCAGTATTAATTATCCGCGTCTTTCCGCAAATGAATATGCCTCATATGGTTGTTTCACACATATACCCCGGCTTAAACTTGCCAGGGGATCGGTACGGGAACAATTGAGTTGCCAACAAAGTCCGAACAACTTTTGTAGCATACTTCGGCATCGCGAGTTTGGCCTTATATGCATCAGCTCCGAATCATGTCTTGGGTTGGGTTGCTCGGCTCCTGTGCTTGCTATCCTACATTCCACTCTATCGGCTAGCGTAGTAAAGGGAGAACTACTGCGATTGTGTTTCCGGTTCAACTGGCTCAGCACCTTAGTAGAGAAAGCCGAAAACTGATTGTCATGATGCGGCGAGAGCTGGTCAACCACTCGAAGACTTATCGGAATCTCTAGCGATTCCTCCGTGTCACACGAAGGACCTCTTTTCGGTCAAATATGTACACGCATCATATGAATAAGCCGCATACATACCAGGGCTATGTCGTAGACCCACCATAAAACTCCTATGGCTAAGTGAAAGTGTTAACGCCCTATAGTCAGGTTGCCTGGTTCGCCGCATTGACACCTCCTTCACGGACCAAGACGTTGGGTCAAGAGTGATCAAAGGCTTTTCCGATCACCCCATACTTCCTACGAGGGGGCTGAAGCCGACGACTGGAAAACTTTCAGATTATATTAAAACGGCCGCACAGGAGGAACACAAAGTTTCGAGCAATATATAAAAGCAGATTAACTATAAAATTGTCTCATACAATTCTCATACACCTCACTAGAACATTATGTCTTTCGAGCACCTACCCTCTATCAAGCGGGCATCCACTAGGACTTCTTCAAAATAATGCTCCGGTTCCTGGTGGTCCTTGCCCTTGGGTGGACTCTTCACTGCAACATCGATGGCCTTCATCTTCCCCCAGAATGTCTTGACTCGGGCAAAGGCCATCCGTGCACCCTCAATGCACACTGACCACTTCACAGCGTCGATATGTGGCACTGCTTCAACAAGCCGTTGCACCAAGCCGAAGTAACTATTCGGAACAGGCTCAGTTGGCCATAGCCGGGTTATGACGTTCTTCATGGCAGTGCCGGATATCCTATGAAGCTCGACCCATTGGGACATTTGCTCATTTAGCAATAGGGGCGCTTCCACGCGCTGAATTGTGACCAGAAAAGCTTCTCCGTTGCATACCCCTCTCGCGCGTGGTAAAACCGCGCCGCATCGTCTTCGGCAAGTCTAAAAACTCGTCCAAAGAACTCCACAATTGGTTAAGCTGAGCATAGTTCGGATCGCCGAACTTAGTCTGTAGCAAAAATGGCTCACCAGCCGCAATCTCCTAGCTTGCTGGATCTCCTCACGGTCGGCTCTGGATTCAGACCGCGTTTCTCTCGCCTCTCGTAAGGAGTTCACAGCGGCTAGCAGCATTTTTTAGTTCGAGCGCCATCATGGATATCTTCTCCTCGTCTTGACGCCAAGCAGCTCGTTCGGCTTTTAACTCAGCCGATGCCTTTTCGACAGCCGCATTACTACACCGGGCCTGCACCTTGGTCCGGGCCAGCTCCGCTCGAAGAGTTTCAACAGCGGTAGCACCATCTGCAGCCATGAATATTACAATATATAAATTTCAGCATTATGCTTATATCACCAAAATGTATGTGAAGGGACTGCCCCGAATACATACCTGGCGATTCGTCAAGACACACATTGATTAACGCAATGTCATCCCCGGCCATATCAAGCTTTCGTTGCAGCTCGGCAATATTCGTAGTCTGGGAAGTAGCCAGGGGGAAGTAGCCTGTGTTCAAATTAATTGGATTTGTCCTTGAATGTTTCTTCTTGATCCTCCGTTCGCCTCCCATGGGAAGCCAACCCGAGTCTCAGGGGCTACTATCTATACACAGGTGTATTTTGCGAATAAAACACAATTGCACATATTACAGTACAAACCTCGAAGCCTCTTAGTAGGCTCGCAAAGGCCTCATCCAATCCGCTCTTCGCAGACTGGACCTTTTCAACCACTGTGCCCATTAAGGTACGATGTTCCTCTGAGATGGATGCCTTGCGCAGCATGTTCGTCAAGATACCCGGCGCCTCTGGGTCTCCGGAGGCAGCCGTAGGAGTACGGCCACCCTTTGAAGGGATCCGTTCATACGTCTCTGGCTGTATATCGGATTGTCCGGGGCCCTCATTGTTGTTCCCCGAACCCTGGGCCACCGAAGTATCACCTTCGGGTAATGTCTTCATCATCCCTTGCACCACTTGTTGGTCGGGGGAGACCTCCGCGACGAAACCTCTAAGTCGTCCACCCTATTGAACGGAGAAGCCGGTGGGGGCGTCTTGCTTTCCATCATGTCTGGGAGAAGGTCCCCCGAGGAAGAGGATTGTTGAGGAAGACTACGTGCTGAGCTGCAAAAACAAAAAATATATATTCTATGCATTATAAGAAAGGAACGGGATACGTTTAAAACAGACTTGTTCACTTACCATTTGGCCTGAGGCTTGTCCTCGTCATGAGATTGCACTACAAGAAATATGTCAACTAGTGACCTTCTCTCAGTGACCCTGGAAGAATTGGTCATAGATCTTGACCATTTCAGACCAATTGGTCAAAAGCTATTCGGGGGGCTCCAAACCCTAAACTATAACGACCATTTTGGTTAGAAAGGTCGTAATTTCCTTACACGAAATGGTCATAAAGCAGATAGCACTGGTCTGCTGCCTTATTTCTAGCTGATCATGACCAATATAGATGGTCATAACCTTGTAAATTGTGGTGGGCTGCTATGACTAGGCGCCACCTCATCAGTTTTGCCTATGTGTCATGTCCATGTGGCAGTTTTTGCCCTAGGTTGTGAAGCAACCTATATTTCTGTCATTCCCAAAATTCCCAAAAAAATCTCATAAATTCTTTGGGTTATATCTTCATCAAATATGTAAAACTCCTTCCTTGCCTAGTTCAAAACTAATTCAACAATATTCATTTTCCTATTCTGTTCACAACAACACTTTATGAATGAAGTGCTATTTATATATTCCTGATTGCCCTCAGAATTTTTGGGCACTCTTTCCTATCCAAATCATTACCGCATGACAAAATTCAGATCCATTTGCCTAGCAAATATTCCTCGGCAAATTTCCAAAGTTTTTGTCCACCTAGAAGCATTGTGAAGGAAGTACCTTTTTTATATATCGAAATGATATGAAATTTATACAGTTCCTTCATATGCCCAAATTATCACCCTCCTCCAAATTGCAGCTCAGTCAAATCATCTATGTGAGCCCAGGTTCAATTTATATTTTATGACCAAATTGGCATGTTGCAAAGCAAGTGTTATATAGATCCCTCCTATTACCCTCAAACTTTTCGGGCACTCTTCCATACCCAAATAATTGCCACATGATAATATTCAGCTCAATTTTCCTAGTAAATCTTTCTCAGGAAATTTCCAAAGTTTCTACCTCGAGAGAAGCTTTGTGAAGTAAGTACTAGCTAGGCTCACCCAAATGATCTGAAAATTTACCAGCGCATGACCATACCTATGTAACTTACCTACACCAATTTTTAGTTCATTTCATTCATCCAATCTCTCTCACTAGTTTTCCCAAGTTTCTGTCCATAGAAGAGCATTGTGAAGGAAGTACTACGTTGGCATGTCCAAATGGTATCAATTTTCTACAATGCTTTCCTATGCCCAAATAACCATCGTCCACCAAATTTCAGCTCAATCCATTCATTATTTTGAGCCCAACTTCAACATTCATATTTTTGTCCAGCGTGGTACTTTGCAAAGCAAGTACCACCTAGGATCCTCCTTTTGAGCTAAAAATTTGTGAAGACATTCTCCTTAGTAGATGATCATCTCCTCAGCCAAAACTCACGCCCATTGGCCATGTGCATTTCTCGTACCGCTAATCAAACACTTGGCTGCTAATTCATCTTTGAGGATAGGTCAGTCTCCTCGTGAGATTCTTCTGTTGTAATTTTGTTCCTAGCACCTACCTAGGGAGTGCCCAACCCACTAGACATGCCTAGGCTTCCCAGAAAGCATGTCAACGCCAAGGTCACGCGGTGACCACGCGGCGGGCATGCGAGTTTACGCGCTTTGGAGTTGGGGCCATGGGCCACATCCAAACCTCGACGTATCGCCACCAAACCATGTATTTATGATTAAATAGATACTTATGTAACTAGAAATGATTTTTGGAAAAAATAAGGAGCAAACAATAAGGTAGATGCAGTTCAAAATTGACCCGCTTCCTAGTGAATCGGCAAAAATTTGTCTTTTTCACAAGTGGTGGATCAAAACTTTTGACAGCAAACCGTTTTGTCAATTATGCATTAAATATGGCCTAATATTTTATAAAAATGATTTGGTCCAATTTCGCAACAAATATACTGTAGGTCCTTCACAAAAAGAACTCAATTCGGGCACTCGGAAAATGGAAAATGAATTTTCTGTGCAAAGAAAATAAAAAGTCCCTTAGGCAACATTGTTTGCCATTCCAATATGCACCCTTGTGCACAATATGAGATCATTTGAACACACTATGCCATGAATGTGGCCATAAGATTGATCATTTGGCTTGAAAGCCATGAATCTTCACACATGATAGCTCATTTCTCAGAACACTTTTTTAAAACAATTGCTGTATTACAAGTTTATTATTTTTCCTGGAAACTTCGTCACATATAATGACACAATGCGAAGGTTTTCCGAATTTTTGATTTTTTTTTGAATTTTTTATGCCCGTTTCAAAATGCGGTCAAAACGGCGGGTTTGACCATTCCTAGCTAGTGGTTGAATCTTGGAAAACTTTTGATGTTTATCTGATTAAATAGATACTTATGTATCTAGAAATGATTTTTTGAAAAAATAAAGAGCAAACTATGAGGCAGGTGCAGCTCAAATTTGACCCGCTTCCTGCTGAATCGGCGGGAATTTGTCTTTTTCACCAGAGGTGGATCAAGGCATTTGACACCCAAACACTTGGTCAATTGTGAATCAAATATGGATTAGTATTTTATAAAATTGATTTGGTCCAATTTTGCAACAAATATATTGTAGGTCCTTCACAAAAAGAACTCAATTCGGGCACTCGGAAAATGGAAAATGAATTTTCCGTGTAAAGAAAATAAAAAGTCCCTTAGGCAACATTGTTTGCCATTCCAATATGCACCCTTGTGCATAATATGAGATCATTTGAACAAACTATGCCATGAATGTGGCCATAAGATTTGATCATTTGGCTTGAAAGCCATGAATCTTCACGCATGATAGCTCATTTCTGAGAACACTTTTTAAAAATAATTGTCGTATTACAAGTTCATTATTTTTCTTGGAAACTTGGTTACATATAATGACACAATGCGAAGGTTTTACAAATTTTTAATTTTTTTTTTGAATTTTTTATGCCCGTTTGAAAATGCGGTCAAAACGGCGGGTTTGACCGTTCCTAGCTAGTGGTTGAATCTTGGAAAACTTTTGATGTTTCTCTGATTAAATAGATACCTATGTATCTATAAATGATTTTTTGAAAAAATAAAGAGCAAACTATGAGGCAACTGCAGTTCAAATTTGACCTGCTTCCAGCTGAAACAGCGAAAATTTGTCTTTTTCACCAGAGGTGGATCAAAACTTTTGACACCCAACCATTTGGTCAATTGTGCATTAAATATGACCTAGTATTTTAGAGAATTGATTTGATCCAATTTTACAACAAATATTTAGTAGGTTCTTCACAAAAAAACCATTTTTGCCACAAGAAAATGATTAAAAATATCTAGAAAGATAAAAAATGCATGCAAATAGATGATCATCCATACAAATGGGGTCTAACTTGAGTGAAAAATTTAGTTCTGCCGTTTTGCAAAATATTTTGATAGTTGCTTCACAAAATTCCCCTATTTTTAGTACTTAGAAACTATTTTAAATCACCAATTTTCTGAACCAATCAGGGCTCTTCCCACGGATCGATGACATGGCGTCCATCCATCCATCCATCCATCTCTCCATCCCACATCCATCCATCCATCTACAGAAAAAAAGAAACAAAAAAGAAAAAGAGATACCCCGCGCACCCCCAACCCTAGATCAAACCCCTCCCCCCATCGCACCCCTCCTCCCTCATCCCAGTCTCCTCGCCGCCGCCGCCACCTCCTCCTCTCCGTCCTCGGCCCCTCCTGATCCACCTCCTCCCACCCACCGCGGACCTCGTCGTCCTCCTCACCCACTGACGCTGACCTTGTCCCTCCCTCCCCTACCCTAGTGCCGCGCCCTCCCCGCCAGCCCCATAGCTTGGCGCCGGGCTTCCCTCTCCCCTCCTCGCGGATCCATAGCAGCCAGATCTACCGCTCTCCGACCCCTTCGTCCTCGAGGTCGACTGGATCCGCCCCTCCCGCTATACAAAGCTCGCCACGACCCCTAGCCTGTGGCTAGGGTTTCGGCTTCGGCGCTGCGTCCATCGACGACGCGTCTCCGGCGGCTCCTGTCCGTCGCCCACCGTGGCCCTGGTGCCCTTTGCGCCTCTTGGATGGCGCCCCCGTAGCTTGGTGCGCTCGCGCGCGTTGGCTGGACAACGGCGACACCAAACTCCTCCGCCGCCCTCTGCACCAAGTACGATGACAACGGCCGCCCTGACTGCGACTGCCTCCTCTTCGGTACCACGTCTCTCTTCCCTCTGCTCTCTCCTCTCTATTGCGGCCGAAACACAGGCTACGTCCTCTTTTAGTGTGGAACTAGGGGAAGCATAGAAAGGAAGATTCGATTACTATTCAGTTTATTTGCCCAAATTTGATTGCATTAGCCATGTGTGCCATGAAATTAGCTCGATCTGAAGATAGTATGAGTAGGCATACTCTGTAGCTCCTAGTGTAGCTAGTTGGACTATGCAGCTATCATGTTGGAATTCAGAACTAGCAATTTCATAGTTCCAACAAATTAGGGATTCAATATAAAGCTTAAAGGTGTTCTTATGCATTTGAGCTAGCTTGCTCTCCTTAGTACAGGGAGAACCTTGCCTCCAAAATATATAGTGATAGCTCTACAAACTTGCAATAAAATAGTTCTCTCAAAGTTCTTCCATTGTCTTTCTGATTTTAATGATTACAAGGAGTATAGAAAAAACAGCTTTGCCTCCAAAATATGTATTCGAGCTTTCTGATTTTAATATCTAGATGACATGAATCCTAATCTAAGAATTCAGTTTCTAATTTTAAGGAGTATAGAAAAAACTCAAATAAACTTATGATCATCATGGTATTCACTTTGATTTGGTTTCAGCAAACCTGACCTCTCTACGGAAATATTGAGTTAGCTCTGACTGAAACAACTTGTTGGTTCAGTTTCTTGTATGAAGAACAAATATGACGAACACCTTTTCTTTTCCTTTTTTTTCAAGATTTCATTTCTAATTCTAAACGAAACTAAAATTGCAAATAGTCTAGAATGAATGAAGCAGAGAGTCCTTTCTTCTTTGGCAGCTCGCACAATTCCTTGTACAATTCCTTCTCAAGGTGCTGCTCTTTGTGGAGGTGATTGACCACTTTTTTTACTCTGTGTATCAAGGTGCAACTGCTGAGCATTGATAGGTGTTGTTTGGTGTACCTCGACATGATTTCCAGGACATGAAATGTGAGCTATCTAAGCTGCTCCTTTGTTCCTGGACATGATTTATCCTTCGATATGATCAACATTATCTTGTTATGTCTCTTGTCTGTCATGTGCAGCGGCAACAGGATTTGCAGAGTACAAGGGTGGGCTCATCGAGGTGTGCGGTGGTAGGCTCGGTCGGCCCCATCATCTTCTGTTGAACGGACATGCCGCCTCTTCGGCGTCGACTACATGAGAGCCATGGTGAGCTCTCTTCTCCCTGCCTCCGTTTGCTTGCTCTGAGCTTGTGCTTGTGAGAAACTACATGTCACGTCGCTCGAACTCCCTAGCTACACCACACCTTGTTGAATACACTAGTCATGCTCTTGCATACATGTTTTGTTGGACAAAAAAAGTACAATGATCTGCTCTAGTATGGTGTACAAAAAAAAGTACATGTTTTATCACCATTGTATTATAAATGGTGATAATATTGCATCTAGTATGTTCACGACCTTTTACATTGTATGGATAATTGGATACACTGAGCTACCGTCTTCCCCTATATACCCCGCAGTCAAACTCATATGATAGAGTAGATATTTTCTACCTGTAGCATCATGGAGGTACTAACTACCTGATCTAGTCGTAGAACAGCATCATGTTTGAATATGCCAAATGTTTGCGCCTAATGATGTTCTGTAGTAGGGCGGCTATTTTTTTACTTTCTTTCTAGGTTTTTTACTTTCCGGTAGTGGTGGTGCTACACGGCTACTGCTCCTATGATGGCTACGCATTGGTAGGCTCGGCTGCCTCCCTTGGCTGTCGCTGTGATGGTGAAGCTCAGCCTAGGCTACAACCACTTCCGATGAGCTCCTTAGGTCCCCTTCTACCCCTCCTACTCGCTCCATGATTCTTTGCTTTGCCTTTGTTAGGTGTAATTGTTTAACTTTGGTCGTAGTCGAGCATTCGATGATATATTGTATCTGTCATGAGGTACATGGTTCATGGATATGCCAACCTGCAGCTTTTTGTACTAGTGATAGTAGGATAATGCAAGTTTTGACAATCCATACATATTCCTGCATGTTAGTGTCTCTCCATGTAAGTACGAATTCTGGTGATGCCTTCATCTATGATGATGCTCTGCCTTTCGCATTCATTCATTCTCTGATTGTCCTAGGAGTCCTCATATTTATTTGAAAAACTGTGCACATGTACATCATTCTAGAGAAGCATTCCCATACCAGCACATGTATTTGAAAAATCTATTCAAATCTCCTCACTTCATATGTTGCTATGAACACTAAGTTCAGAGTGTAGCATGCTGTTAAGAGATACTGCAACTCCAAAGTAGACAATTAAAACATATTAGTAAAATCACTATGCATCCCTAGTGATGCTTTATCTTGTTATTTTAGTCCATGAGTGATGTGTTGGAGCATCACTGACTTGTATGTTTTTTTCAAGGTCTATACAAGTGCCATCTTTGTCTGTCAACATCTTCCTCATGTGTCATGTCAAGTATCTATTTCACTTTAGATGTTTTAAGTGAATGATGTATTACTTGCGAGTGTCGATGTACTGATGCAAACAGTGCTTGTGTACTTGTGACTAATCTGTTTTCCCTCTCATTTATAGGAGTTCCTCGGCCAAAGAAATTTGAAGAAGCTCGAAGCCCCAGTCAGCGGCTTGCTTTATATGTTATTGAACTTGTAATGCAGAATTTGCTTGGAATTTTGATGTAATGCTGATCTTGCCAGGATTTGGGTGTATATTTACTTATTGTACCTGTTATTTAATGTTGGGTGTACTTGTTCTTCAAATGCTGGGAATTTGAATTTGTGATAAATGTATTTAGTTGGATGTGAACATAATACTGAAAGAGTCCTTGGCCCAAACACTACTGGACCTTAAAAAGGCCACAGTCCAAACATAGTTGGGGTCTGTTTCAGCAATGCTAGTATATTAATTTCCGAAAATAAATAAAATGGATTGTAAAAGGGTCGAATTCCAAAATTTAAAAGGACCACAAAAAGGCCGAGGCCTGAACAAGAATTGGACTGAAAAAAGGCTAAGGCCCGAACAATTGGACGTAAAAGGGTGCGGCCTAGAAAATAAATGGCTGAAATGTTGGGCTAGGCCCATGAAATAGACCAAAAATTGACAGAAAAAATAATAATAAATGGGCCGAATTAATGGGCTCGGCCCATATAGACACCTACTCGGACTGGGCTAAATCTTATTAGTGACCTTTTGAATAGGTCGCAATTTTGCCACGTCAGATTGCCACGTCGGATCCGACGTGGCCTAGGCAGACAGCCAGTGACCAAAACAAAAGGTCATGGGTTCAACGACCTTCTGTTTTGGTCGTAAACGTCTACGACCTTCTCATAGAGAAGGTCGTTAATTTCAGTTTACGACCGCCAGCTTTTGACCTTCTATTTTTGGTCACAAAAAGGTCGCAAATGAAAAACAATGACCTTTCAGTGACCAATCGTCAAGGTCACAAGTTGACATATTTCTTGTAGTGTTGTGCTTCGACATCCTCCAAGCCCGAGCCACCCACCTAAGGCATCTTGCCTCGCTTAGGCGCCTGCTTCTCCCAATATTCGGAGGTGGCCCTTCTCTTCCTAGGAGGAAAGGAGACCATGGCCCTCCCTTCACTTTTGTCTTCGGATGAGGGGTTTTTGATTCCTTCGGACACAATGTCCGATGCACCCTTGGAATAGGTGCCATCTTTGGTCCTCTCACTCTTCTCCTTGCCCTCCTTCACAGGCATCTAGTATGGTGCCAGGGCCAGCATCCTTATTAGAACAGGATTCACTGGGCCCTCGGGCAGAGGGGCCGAACACATAACTAGTTCTGCCTTCTTTGTCCAGCCCTGGAAGAAGATAGCTTGCTTAGTACCATATTATGGTATGCATAATTACAAAGTGTTCGGGAGCCAAGTGCTTACCGGGGTATCCGGACGGTTGCAGTTAAGGCCAACATCTTCGGTAGTGTCCGGCCAATGTTTCCGCTTCCCGAAAAATAAATTCCACATCACTTTGTGTGTGGTGTCGAAGAAGTGTTGGAGGGTTTGTGGTCCTTCTGGATTAAGCTCCCACATGCGGCGAGACCTGCGCTAGCATGGCAGGATTTGGCAAACTAACATCACTTGGATCACGTTGACAAGATCGATGTCTCTCTTGAGGAGGGTTCGGATGCAGCTCTGTAAAGTCTGCACTTCATCAACTAATCCCCAGTCCAGCCCCTTGTTGACCCATGATGCAAGCTGTAATGGTGGGCCAGGACGGAATGTGGGTGCAGCTACCCACTTGGTGTTGCAGGGCTCCGTAACGTAAAACCACTCCCGCTGTCAGTGATTGGAAGTTTCGGTAAAATAACCTTTTGGCCAAGGAGTGTTGGTGAGATGGCTGATCGTAGCACCGCCGCACTCCACGTATTCCTCGTCGACTATCTTCGGATTCACACTGAAGGTCTTGAGCCATAAGCCGAAGTATGGGGGGATTCGGAGGAAGACCTCGCGTGTAATGATAAATGCCGAGACATGGAGGATAGAGTCCGGGGCTAGGTCATGAAAATCTAGTCCGTAATAAAACATTAGCCCCCGGACGAAGGGGTGAAGAGTGAACCATAACCCCTGGAGGAAGTGGGAGATGAATACGACCCTCTCGCCAGATCTAGGGGTTGGAATAACCTGTCCTTGAGCAGGAATCCTGTGGTGGACCTCCGTAGTCAAATATCTGGCTGCCCGAAGCTTTGCTATGTCCTCCTCCGTAACGGAGGAAGCCACCCATCGGCCTTGGGAGCTGGGTCCAGACATGATGGGGAGGCTTGAAACGATGAAGTCAAACCTTGGGTGCTAGAACTCGGGGTTGGGAAGGTTGAGGAGAGGTTTGGCATAAAAGACGACCCTTGGTTCCTTTATAAAGGCAGCGGGTATTGAACACCTCCTCCTAAGCCTAAGAACCTGCCTATTCCTAAAGAATCTTTCCTGCAGGACGGTTGGGTTACCCACGTTCGTATTGATGAAAATCCCGCAATTAGGGGACACGATCTCTACTTTGACAAGACGTGTCAATGACAACCACGCCCTGAAACATGGAACGGCGGGCTGGGAAATGGTTCAAAGTAATGACCGAGAAGCGTGACTTCACATTACTAAAAGTTGTCAGTAGATTGGATTCGTAGAATACTATACTCTCTACGGCTGTGTGTTACATGTCCGGACACGATCAATTTATTCGAAGACTATTTTGGAGTTCGGAAGGAGGAACCTGCCTTGCAATGCCGAAGACAGCACTATGCGCCGGATACCTTGTCATTGAAGCCAGGTTCACGGGCTACTGAGGGAGTCCTGGACTAAGGGGTCCTCGGGTGTCTGGCCTGTTAGCCATGGGCCGGACTTATGGGCTATGAAGATACGAAGACCGGAGACTGCACCCGTGTTCGGATAGGACTCTCCTTGGCGTGGAAGGCAAGCTTGGCGACCGGATATGTAGATTACTTTCCTTGTAACCAACTTTATGTAACCCTAGATCCTCCCGGTGTCTATATAAACCGGAGGACTTAGTCCGGATAGGGGACTCATTATCATAGTCATACAAGCTAGAACTCTAGGGTTTTAGCCATTACGATCTCGAGGTAGATCAACTCTTGTAATACTCATATTCATCAATATCAATCAAGTAGGACGTAGGGTATTACCTCCATAGAGAGGGCCCGAACCTGGATAAACATTGTGACCCTTGTCTCCTGTTACCATCGACCTTGGACGCATAGTTCGGGACCCCCTACCCGAGATCCGCCGGTTTTGACACCGACAGCGCCGATTAGGCCGCAACTTCATCTGAGGAAACGGTGATGATGATGCTCTTCCGGTGGTGCAGGTGAAGACGGCGGTGTGGGAATGGAGGTGGTGCGAAAGACGAGGGGAACGTCGGGGCAGCTCCTTGGAGGTGGAGGACGGGGTGTCTAAACCGGCTGGACGACCAGATCGACGACGGATCCTCATCTGGTATGGTGGATGAGGCACGTCGAGGTGTTGCTATGGATGATGTCGTCAGGGAAGAGGCTCCGGCTGGGTGGCGGATGGAGGAGGGTGTGGCGCTTCGCGGGTTTTCCCGGCCTCTGTGTACGAATGGGAGGACGGATGGAATGGGAGTGGGGAACCATGGCTTAGGGATGCGCTTGGCCGAAATGTGGGGTAAGTTACGAAAGAACCCCCACCGATTTGAGGCGTTTCTTTTGGTTCAGGGGTATCACGGGCATTTTGCGTGTCGGGATTTCACAGGAGGTGGGAGTTTTTGCGCGCGTTGTAATTTTGGAATAGCAAGGCGCGGGTTTATATGGAGGGTGTTGTCGGAGCACAACGAGACAAAGATATATCTTAAATATTTCGGGCTAACAAGGCGCGGGTTGAAATTTCCCGGCAAGCCTAACGTGTACTCTACCAAATCAATTCGCACTACAAATGTCATTCAAAACTTTGAATTCATGTTATGTTCAATTAAAATATTTCCCTACGTGTATAATGCATGCAACCTACTACTCAAATGAACATTTTAGTGCATTCCAAACGTATATACTACAACTTCAATATGAACTAAATTTGAATTCGTTTCTCTATTTGAATAAGATCTACAATAATGATTGTGGTGAAGTCAAAGCATTTGAATTCGTTTCTCTGTTTTAATAAGATCTACAATCATCATTATTGTCAAGTTAAACCATCGTTTGTGTATTATCTTCACAGCACACCACATGATTAGTCTCAAGTTACATATGAACTATGTGTACTATATGAACTCGAACTCAATTTTTTTGAATCCACTTTATGTTGATTTCAAATCATAGTACATTTCAAGCTCTAGCTAGATCTTCATAATCTAAACCATGTCTCATATGTATAATGTGTTTATCACATTATGTATGGTGCCCTGCCCCCTACGCCTACAAGTATTTAGATGTGAGGCGCAAACACCACACATTACCACAAATTCAAATAAAATGTGAGAATGTTTGATATATAGTATTGTTTAGATTGTTCGATATTTAGTTGTAAGCTGCAAACGCCACACATTATCACAAATTCAAATAAAATGTGAGATTGTTCGATGTATAGTATGGTTTAGATTGTTCGATATTTAGCTGTGAGTTGCAAATGCCATGCATTATCACATTATGGTGTAACATGTGCAAAACCACAACACGCGTATCACCGCTATAATCATGCATGCATATGTTTAAAACACTATGATCTCCTATTCAAATATATGAATCCACTTTCATATCAAATTATGATCTTTGTTAGTCTCTTACACCCACACAATCCTCTAACCTTTGTAGCTACCACTAACTTTCTCTCATGCATGCACACGCCCTCCTCGCCCCCTCCCCTCCCTCAACATTCTATCCATCGCGCACATTCATTTTTTTAGGTCGTTATCCCACAGTCTCCACAACTCCTTTCTGACACACACCGATCGATAAACCTCTCCAGTGATGTCTGCCTACAACATACACACGCACCTTCAATCTCCTCCTTTATGTGTCCTTGCCTCGTGTCTCTCATACGGTCCCACACACATGTAAACTCTCGTCCCTATTTTCGTCGATCTCACAACCGCACACTCCTCCCCCTATCTAGCTAGTAGCTGGACCTCTCACACCACCTCCTAGCTACATTCTCTCTGTCTATCCGTCTCGCCGGGCCTTATTTGCCTCTAACAAATGGACGTACACCGACCGATCTCCCGCTATACATATAGCTAGCTAGGTCCTTATAACTCGTTATTCCCCACGCGTCGATCGTTCTACCTCATTAGTTATGTCTCTCCCTTCCTCTGACAAACAACAATTGATCTACCGATCTAGTTAGGTTTGCTTACCAAACACATGGTTCCCCTTCATCATCCATGGATGCGTCCCGACAGATCTATCATGCACAGGCACACACAGAAACACATCCCCACTCTTATTGATAATATTGCAGTTCCACCCTCAGTTTGTCTAGTAGGCCTCTCCCACCATCTTCGAGAAGCAACTCCATCACCCATCCAGCACTCTACCCCTCTCCTTTCCTCTCTCTATCTCCTCTCTCTTTTTGTCCCATCCTATTTCCCGTCCTTCAGTTATGTAAGGATGTCGCCGATCTCCCTCAAGACATAGCTGGGTCTCTCCTTCTCAACACATACACCAGTCGTTCTACTTCTATAGTTAGGCCTTTGCCTACCCCTCCCCCCCCCCCCCCCCCCCCCCCCACCGATACATCGAGTGCTCTAGTCATGTCTCCCTGCCACACACAAACTTGACATGTGCCCTCTGACGTTCCGGTAGGTCAGTTGCCTTATATCTTTGACTTGCACACACACACACACACACAATTTCGATGGCTCTCTTCATCGATCTCGCACCCACCCACTTGATCCTCTCTTTGACTCTCTCGATATCTATGACCCCTCCCTCTCTTCTCGTGGATCGTCCGGCCCTCTATATATGATATGGATAGGCCTTCATTTCACACACATTGCATGCAAAATTTTGTTTGAGATGTCACTGACACATATTCCCACAAATACATTCACGAAATCAACCCCCCCAAACAAAAAACACTCATGAACGCACAAGCCATTTGTCTAGGTTTGTATCTCTCACACACACCCACGTAGGTGAGGGATGTGCACGAAGAGAAGAGGTGCACGCACGGCGCATGTACTCCCGTCTCTTTCCCAACCACACCCACGCGGGTACACGGTGGAGCTCATTTCTGTACGAAAAGGCAGCCCACGTGGTAATTTGACACGTGTACTAGTTGTCCACAAGATGGAGGGAGGATCGTCTACCATGGGTGAACAAACAAATTGTGACTTGACGCGTTATGTTAAAAAAGAGGCAAACCATGTGGGGCCTACCTTAGAGGCAAGGCTCTATACACTAGAGTACTTTTGATGTGTCCGTCAACTCACAGAACGAGGAGAAGCTTGCTTAGTGCACCATCTCCCCCGCCCACGGGCGCGGTGGCTCGCATGATGAGGTGAAGCTTGCTTACTAGTAGTAGTACTGTACGCCTTACGCCAGCTCCCTCGCCCATGCGCACGGTGGCTCACAGACCGAGGAGAAAAATTTACTACTCCCTCCGTTTACTTCTCGTCCCTACTACCTTGGTTAGAGAGATTACGATATTGTTTGGAATATATATGTCCTTTAGTAGATTTCAATATGAACTACTAGTACATACTCCAAACACTGATGTATATAGACGTATTTTAGAGTGTAGATTCACTCATTTTGCTTCGTATGTAGTCCATATTGAGGCCCTGTTTGGTTCATAAGTCCTAGGACTTTTTCTAGTCCCAACTAAAAAGTCCCCCCTGTTTGTTTTCAGGGACTAAAAAGTCCCTAGTCCCTCCCTAGAGGTTATTGAATGACCATGTTACCCCCAGTATATAGAAAAATAACAACCAAACAACACCATGGGGCGGCGGGGCAATAGGTGCAGGGAGGGGCATTGTTGGAAAAGTCCCAAAAAAGACTCTCCTTGAGAGTCTTCTTCATTAAGTCCCAAAAAGCAAGATTTAGTCCCTAGTAGTCCCTCCTGTTTGGTTAAAAAGTCCCTAAGCTAAAAAGTCCCTGGAAACAAACACCCCTGCATAAAGTTGAGACACTTATTTTGGAACGGAGGGAGTACATATTTGCTATGATCTGTCAATCATTGAGATGCAATAGCATGCATGTTAGTCTCCTTTGTATTTGATGAAATGTTGCAACGGGCAACCTTGGACGCAAGATACATGTAACAGAAGCTGGAAGCTTCATAGCATTGTACTATCTCGCTGATAAATTACAGTACGTACTATACTAGTACTTCCTCCGTTCCTAAATATAAGTCTTTGTAGAGATTTCACCATGAACCACATAAGGATGTATATAGATGCATTTTAAGTGTAGATTCATTCATTTTGTTCCGTATGTAGTCCACCTAGTGGAATCTCTACAAAGACTTATATATATTTAGGAACTGAGGGAGTACTATGTAAAGAGTTAGGTGTCGCATGGTGTCTAGAAAATATGGTGATAGTGTGAGGTGGGCCATGTAATCACTGAGCCTGCGTGTTTTCACTGCTCTTGCACTCCTCCGCCGTAAGAATGGCGAAAATTGTAATCTAGTAGTACCTCCTTTTGCAGAAAGTGTGGGACATCCAGCAGTCCTACCACCTCAGTAATAATGACCAATGAGCCGTCAAATCATATAGACCCAGCAGTAAGTTGGATGGACGAAGCAACCATCACTCTTGAATCCGCTTCTCCCTTCAACGTAGGTGCCAATGAGAGGTCGTGTCCGCTCTGCCCGGGCATGAATGTGGCACCGATTCTATGGAGCGGCGCTTACCGTTTCGGGCGGGAAGCGCGTGTGGGCGATGGAGGGGTTTTGGGTGGGCTAGGTTGGTCAGGAGCGGGCGTGGCAGCTGTCCGCCTGTCTCTCTACCGGACTCCCGGAAACGAGAGGATGCACCGACTCTCACGGCTAAAATCATACACTACACACCATCTCTCTATAGGAGTAGGTCGATCTGTCACTCTCTCTAACACACACATGTTGTTAAACACACACACACACACACACGCGCGCGCGCGCACGCACACACAAGTTCATAGAATAGGAAAATCGTGCAAGTCCGAAGCCACGGGAAGTGAGATACAAATGGAGTACATACAAGAAGCGAAGAGGTGACGAATATTCCATCAAACGTGGACTGAGGAGTAGTACTCCCTCCGTCTAGGTGTTAAGTCATCTTACGAAAATCAGATATTCTGAAAATGTTTAGGCGCCGTCCATTAACTTCGCATCTCAATCCCCTCCTGGCCTCGTTGCTAGCGAGCGTTGTTACTTAGGGAGCATTTGGATCCTTAGCAAGAACAGCTTATAGCATAGCTGGGCAAGGTTAGGCGTTTGGAACTATTAAAATATGTTAGCTTTTGTGGGCCAGCTAGCTTGGGTGGGCTAGAAAAACCTTGCTAGCTCAGGAGAGCCAGATCGGCTCGCTTCCGACGGCAAACTTCGTGTAGTAGTAACATAGACTAGTAACATATGCATGTTAGTAGTCCAAGTTACTCACCACTATGACCAGCCTAAGCAATGTAACCAACGCTCCTTACTCTGCCTTGTAATCTCCCCTGGAAACCCAATGCATGGAACGCAACCTCGCTTTGATCAGTCAAGAAATCAATGTTGGCTTGCATGCGAGCTAATACGTGGCCCTGCATGGTAGCTAAAATGGCATCTCTTAGTTGTTTAGATTAATTGTTGGGTTTAGAGATAGAAATCAGGGCTTTGATTGGAGGAATGACCGGTCAAGTTTCTCCTTGTCCTCCAATCTGCTTGCACCTTGGTCCCGCTACACCTTTAACGTGACTTATTACACCTAGACGGAGGGAGTCGTACGAGATACGGTGGCACACTGACTTAGGTCGAATACAAGTGCCCAAAATTGTGTGCATGTTATAATAAGGATTCACTTAAAATAGTATGTGAGCGAACAGAGGGATCAATTGGACAGTGTTCCCGAGCAATAGCGAGATGTGTGAGGTAAGATACACCGCTGGCGCTTTTAATTTTTCTTATTAATTTGTTAGTTTCACCCTCTGATTGGTGGGACCCAACGTACTACGTGGAGAGAGGTAAGGTGACTAAGGCTGCATTATTTCTGCACCACTATGGATAGTCTTAACACGAAAGCCGCATGACACGATTATGATTTAAATCCCAATGACTCCCACACAAAAAACACGACATGCTTGTCACACGAATGCAGGAATGTATAAAAGGTTATTTTCCTCTCGTTGAACAAAACGGGAGGGTTGTGTAGTTGGTTAGCCTGTTCGCTCATCAAACTTTAGGTCTCGGGTTCGATAACTACACTTCAGCATAATTCATGCCAGGAGGATTCTTTGACTGCTCAAAATGGATGGATACGGAGCTATACGATCAGCTGCAGCCTCGGCGCTTGTTTTCTAGGGTTTGCACTCTTCACACTCTCTCGAGTATATATATACATGCTAGAGCCTTAGTGCTTGTAGTTGCTCTCTTCACACTCTCTCACGCTCTCCAGATCTAAACAAGACTTCGTTGGCATCTCTCTCCCCTCACTACTGTTCTGCTTGTAGTTGCTCTCTTCACACTCTCTCACCCTCTCCATATCTGAATAAGACTTCGTTAGGCTCTCTCTCTCCCCTCACTGCTGGTCAAAGAGTCAGCAGGATCCGTCCGCGGGGAAGGGAAGGAGGCTTAACGCTGTCGCCGTCGGCAAGGGAGGGAATCCACTACCGGCGTAGCTGTGCACTTTCACCCAGCGGCGGTGCGGGAGGGCTTCCGACCCCTTCTTCTTCGCCGTCGTACATAGTGTGGGCCGAACGGCCTCCAGTCGCCCACCGAACCACACCCCAAGAACCTTAAGGTATAATTTACTTATTGGACATGCATTACTCTAGCTGCATGTGGGCTTTTTCCGCTTCTGCACTTGAATCTAGGTGTTGGATCAAATAGGAAAGTAGTGGCGAAAGTTGTATACCATGAATCTAGGACATGGTTCAAAGAGGAAAGGAATGGGGAAAAGTAGTGGGAAAAATTGTATAGCATGAATCTAGGACATGGTTCAAAAAGGAAAGGAAGGGGGAAAGTTGTATCGCATGAATCTAAGACGTGGTTTAAAGAGGAAAGGAATAGGGGAAAGTAGTGGGGAAAGTTGTATAGCATAAATGTAGGACGTTGTTCAAAGAGGAAAGGAAGGGGGAAAGTACTAGTACAGATTGGCTATCCAGCACCTACGTTGGTCGAAAAGGGAAAACAATGACAAACGCAGTACGCACATCTGTAACGAATTGATCTTTTGTTTTGTTTTTGGGGACAAGGCTGTAGAGTTTGAGCAGGACTAGATTTGCTGCACTCACATAGGGAAAGGTGTCTAAAGATAACAAAACTGGGACCAAAACAGATATGCTATTTGGTTGTTTGTTCTTGGTTGCAACAGACTGTGCATCACCCCAGTACATCGGTAGATGCACATGGTGCTGGTGCGTCCACTGTCCCGTGCAACTCTTTAGCTGCTGTTAATCTAAGGCCCTGTTTGGTTAAAAACTCCCAAGTCCCTACCTGCTTGGTTCCAGGGACTAAACATGGAGTAGAGGTTATTAAATGACATGCTAAAAGATCATGTTACCCCTAGTAATGAACTAATAGAGACAAGGTGCGATGTGTGGCAGGGTCTTCTTTCTTTAGTCCCAAATGCCCACTTTTAGTCCCTAAAAGTCCCTCCTGTTTGGTTTAGATGGGACTGACATGGAGTTTTTTAGTCCCTCCACCAAAATGTCCCTGTAAACAAACACCCACTAATAATGGTGCTAGAAAATTGATGCAATGCTACAGTTCAAAGCAAATTACATGTTTAACGAATTTTATTATTAATATAATCTCTATGTTAATATTAACCAATGCCACCGTTTGAGAAATGCTACTATCTTGCTTTCTTTCCCATTTAGATAAGGTAGATGCTTCTTTTTGTTGGCTTCTGTGTCATCCACCGTTATTGACCAATAGTTGTTTCCTTTGCACCTCTATGTAAATAGGGTTATCAACTTCATCTCGTTGGCATTGTGACCTTTTGTTGCACTGCACAAAACACTTTTGTTTTAAGAGTGTTTTGTGCAGTTCAACCAAAATGCCACACAAACAACGGTGCTTGATTGCTCGATCTTAGTGGAACTGCACAAGAGGAGATCATACTTCCTATCCGTGGTGGCAAATTTGGTTCAGATCTTCTTCTTGTGAGTTGTTTGAATTCTGTGTCATGAGAGGTCAGTACTAGCCTTCTTTCACATGATTCTGCAGTGTGCTTTCATATGTAGTGCTACTTGTACGGTAATGGAACTACAAGAAATATGTCAACTTGTGACCACCACTATTGGTCACTGAATGGTCACAAATTTCCATTTGTGACCTTTTTGTGACCAAAAACATAAGGTCAAAAGCTGGCCGTCATAAACTGACATTAGCGACCTTTCTTCTGGAATGGTCGTAAACGTTTACGACCAAAATACGTCTACTGTGGTGTTTTGGTCACTAGCAACCTCCCTAGGTAGGCATCCAGCGTGGCAATCTGATGTGGCACAAGATTCAGCCCGGTCCGATTAGGTGTTTTACATGGGCCGAGCCCAATAATTCAACCTATTTGTGTTTTTTTCTATCAATTTTTGGTCAGATTCATGGGCCAAGCCCTACAATTCAGCCTTTTTATTTTCTGGGCTTAGGCCATTTTGCATTCCGTTTCATTCAGCCTTTTGTTTTTGTTTTTCATAAATGCACAATATTCCAGTCCACTATTGTTTGGGCCATAGACTTTTTAGAGCACAAATATTATTCGATCCAATAGACGAACATTCAGCCTTTGTCATTCACAGATTTCAATTTTACACATTTCAACATCAAACAATCAATAATTCTCACAATTAAATGATCAAATCCAAAAATCACTCTATGAAACTCAGAACAGCACATCTGCATGATCCATCAAGTGTACATACAATCAGAAACAAATACAGAGGCACCAAAACTATTGTGCACATCTCCAAGCTTCTTCTGATCTTCGGTCACAGCAGCAGCCACCTCGGTCGCTTGCCTTGCGCTGGCGAAACTTGACATGAAAATATATTATGAATAGACCATTCAAGAAAATGACATTTATTTAGAATGATAACACAAATTGAGCTAGCTAGTACCATGCTTTTTGTTCTCCAACTAGTTAAAATGAGATACCCACTCATACAAGAAAAGAGATACATAGTGCAAGAGATACCAAAACAGATACACAAGTTGAGATGTAGGAGGCAGATTCATCAAGTATATATCATGATGTGTATTCATCATATAGCTGTACCATTGCAAACCAAGAGATACCAAAACAATGGAAGAGCAACAATTAATAACGTACTAGATTAGTCGGTAGGCTAATTTAATTGAGTGCAGTAACTTGGTAGATGTTCAAGTTGCTGTTGTTGTTTTAGCAGTAGTGCCATACTCAAAATCTAGCAAGTATTAGTACTCTGATGTGCTAGTGCTAGTATTAAAAAACGATGAATTTGACTAGAGCAAGGAAATGAAAACAAAGACAAAAATTCTTTCTTGCAAATGACCCAAAGGAAAAAACTGATGAAGCAGCAAGGCCATGACCACCACCAGGTGCATAGCTGCTCTACCTAATGGGCCATTAGCAGAAAGCAAGCCGTTTAACAAGCTAACAAACATCAACCATTATGAAATTACAATAGCAGAAGCCCGTGTAGGTAGATTAGCAACAATTGAGTGAGTAGAGGGAGAGGGAGGTGCTACCTGCTAGGAGCGGTGCGTGGTCGTGGCCGGGCTGGACTCATCGAGCTCAGAGAGGGCAACTTGGTTACCTTGGAAGTAGAGGAGCAGACCCCTTATTGCGGGACAGGGCCGGTGCCTAGGTTCATCCCTCCTCCTCAAGCAAGACAAGGCCATGTTCCCGGCCAAACCTCCTGTTCATCCAACAGCGGCAGTTCAACACCACAGCAAAGTACAAAGCAAAATAAATAAAGGAGGAGAATGATGTGCAATGCTGCCCTAGAAGCAAGACATCGGTCAAAAGAAAATAAGGAGCCTAAGAATACCCTTCAGAACATATCAGACATCAGACGAATAAATCACAAGGAAAACACGCAATAAAAATGAGCACAGGCTGCAGAGCGCTATCATATTGGAAGAATACCCTTCAGAACATATTGCACAAGCTGTCCGCAACCAAAACAATTGTTGCAGGATTATAACTTACTAATAAATCAACAAAAAAAACTAATGATGATACATCTACTCTGCTCTACTATCTGTTCTTACAAGAACAGCTACATGCACCTGTGGCCAAAGGAAATACTCAGTTTGTTGGGCTAGTTTGATTAGTACTGCTTTGCATGTGTACAAAGCACCAAAGCACTGAATGTTTAGCCGGGACCAGATGGTAAATTGATCCCAAAGCACCAAAGATTATAATATGATGCAATTGGTTATTCAAAATTTTGACTTGCATACAACATCACTACACTGTTACTGCTATCAACTCATAATTTACTCCCTAGACCTAACCTCTACAACACTATTTTGAGAATATAAAAATATTGGTTATCATTATAAAATACTATTTATTTCCTTCACTGTTCAGCACAATTATCTTATAATATAATATCAATCGTTGAACACTTTCTCACAGGGTCATGCCTACATTCTGTATTTGGGCATCACTACTAGCATAGACTGAAAGAGATGCTAGGCTATCGTCAATTCTAACTTCACATATGCATAAGAATCGCTAGAGCAAGCAAACCAGAAAAGCATAGAGCATATATCGTTCCCCATTTCACGGAGAGTCTCCTCTTGCACCTAGGTGGTCACCGCCACAGCCTCCTATTACACAGCAACCAGGTACCCGGCATGCACATGTGAGTTGGCAACCAGGTGATATCATAACGAGATGCATCAATCATGTCGATCTCTCGCTGTGGCACAAATCAAATGACACAAAGTAGAAGTCGAATATGTGAGGTACCCAAACCAGCGATTGCACTTAAAAAACAGAGACAGACGATGCAACTACTAAGCAACCATGAACTCTGCCACAGCAGCATAATTCACACAGAGGGCAGGATCGAAGCGCGAGCGGTGTCGACGCTGTTGTGCACGGGCCTCATCTCGCTCCCACGCTCCATCAGCTCGCGCACGCTACAAGGGAAAGGAAGAGCAGCGAAGATTCGCATCAGAGACCAGAGCAAAATCGGAAGCAAGAGCAAAGTAATAACAATCCAGGGAAGGCACAGGGCTCCTAACCATCGAAGCAGACGACCCCGGAGCCCAGATCGGGCGGATCTCCGAGGCACAACTCTACGGCAAAGACCGCGTCACAGGCGGGGGCGACGCGGTTGGCGGCGGGTCGGGGCTTCGACGTCGACATCTGGCCAGAACCCTAAGCAGCCGCCCGCGTTGTCGCATGTGTGCGGTGGAGTGCTGGTGCACCGACTCCAGCAGCACCACCTTCAACGCCTCAGACGACATCTGCGGGAATGAAAATCAAACACCAAAGGAGCACATGACATCGTCAGAACCTCGTCTCAAGAAGGAGAATCGCACGGGATCAACGCAGGGCACGGCGGGAGAGGGAAATACCTTGGGGTTGGGGACGGCACGGCCTTGCAGGTCCCCGCGCGGAGGCGCTGTAGCAGCGGATCCCCGCCTTGGCCGGGTGGCCAGACGCCGCTACGGGACTCACCATGGCTTTGTTGGGGCCGGATCTGGAGCGCAGGGAGGGCGGGGAACGAGCCACTAAAGACCCATGGCCGGCGTGAAGCACGCACGCGCGCGCCGCCAAGAAAGCCGACCGCGACGCCATGGCCATGCCCAGACTGGTGGATCTGGGGGGTGAAGGCTAGGGGAGAGGGTCCATGGCGGAGATAAGGTCGGCGGTGGGAATCGCGGGAGGGGGCTCGCTCTCTCTCGATTTGGACTGGATCGGGATCGGTTCGGTGGGTGGGATCGGGAGGGGAGGGGAGGGGAGAGGGGATCACGCGCCGTGAAAGGAGGCCGGGGATGGGGAGGAAAGGAGGAGGTGGCAGCACCGACGAGACGAGGATGAGGATACAGGCGGCGGCGGGGGGGGGGGGGGGGGGGGGGGGGGGGGGGGGGGGGGGGCGGGGGGGGGGGGGGGGGGGGGGGGGGGGGAGTGAGCGGGAGCGGCAGTGGCGATGGGGATAAGTGAGCTAGGGTTTTCGTGGGTGGATGAGGGGGGGGTGTGTGGGCTGCCGTTGGATCCAGGCGCATCCGACGGTGCTAATCCATTATCTGCGTGAGATGGTTTTGGACCAATTAAAACACGGTACCCCTTTGATGATTTTAAGACCATTTAAATTGGTCATAATCGATTGAAAATAAGATGTTAAAACATGTCTGCTATTTGACGGCCTAGAAAATTTATAAAAATAAATAGAAATCAAAAAACTTTGCATTGTGTCACCAAGTGTGACCTACTTTTCAGTAAGAATAACAAACTTTGAATAATGCAAATATCATAAAAAAAGTGTTCTCAGAAATAAGTTTTTTGTAAGAGAATTATTTTTTGAGTGCCCAAAATGATTTTTTATGAAGAAACTAGCAAATATTTGTTGCAAATTTGGGCCACATCAATTTTATAAAATCTTAGGTCATATTTAATGTTCAGTTGACCAAATGTTGCCTAAGGAAGTTTTCATTTTCTTTGGATGAAATATTCATTTTCCATTTTTTCGAGTGCCCAAAATGAGTTTTTTTGTGAAGGACCTACCATATATTTGTTGCAAAATTGTACCTAATCAATTTTCTAAAATACGAAGACATATTTAATGTACAATTGACCAAATGGTTGGGTGTAAAAGTTTTGATCCACCTCTCGTGAAAAAGACAAATTTCCACCGATTCAGCTGGAAGCGGGTCAAATTTGAACTATAGCTGCCTCGTAGTTTTCTCTTTATTTTTTCCAAAAATCATTTCTAGGTACATAAGTATCTATTTAATCAAAGAAACACCAAAAAAATTCCAAGATTCAACCACTAGCTAGGAACGGTCAAGCCCACCGTTTTGACCGCATTTTGAAACGGGCATAAAAAATTCAAAACATTGATTAGTACCTAGAAATATTGTGCACAAGGGTGCATCTTGGAATTCTAAACAATGTTGCCTAAGGGATATTTCTTTTTCTTTGCACGGAAAATACATTTTCCATTTTCCGAGTGCCCGAAATGAGTTTTTTTGTGAAGGACCTACCATATATTTGTTGCAAAATTGGACCAAATCAATTTTCTAAAATACTACGACATATTTAATGCACAATTGGCCAAATGGTTGGGTGTAAAAAGTTTTGATCCACCTCTTGTGAAAAAGACAAATTTCCACCGATTTAGTTGGAAGCGGGTCAAATTTGAACTGTAGCTGCCTCGTAGTTTGGTCTTATTTTTTTAATTCATTTCTAGGTACATAAGTATCTATTTAATCAGAGAAACACCAAAAAAATTCCAAGATTCAACCACTAGCTTGGAACGGTCATTCCCGCCGTTTTGTCGCATTTTGAAACGGGCATAAAAAATTCAAAAAAAATAAAAAAAATTGGGAAACCTTCGCATTGTGTCATTATATGTGGTCAAGTTCCCAGGAAAAATAACAAACTTGTAATACAGCAATTATTTTAAAAAAGTGTTCTCAGAAACGAGCTATCACGTGTGGAGATCAATGGCTTTCAAGCCAAATGATCAAACTTATGGCCACATTCATGGCATAGTTTGTTCAAATGATCGCATATTGTGCACAAGGGTGCATATTGGAATGGCAAACAATGTTGCCTAAGGAAGTTTCCATTTTCTTTGGACGAAAAAACCATTTTCCATTTTTTCAGTGCCCAAAAGGAGGTTTTTTTGTGAAGGACCTCCCAAATAATTGTTGCAAAATTGCACCAAATCAATTTTATAAAATATTAGGACATATTTAATGCACAATTGACCAAATGTTTGGGTGTAAAAAGTTTTGATCCACCTCTCGTGAAAAAGACGAATTCCTGCCGATTCAGTAGGAAGCGGGTCAAATTTGAACTGTAGCTACCTCGTAGTTTGCTCTTTATTTTTTCCAAAAATCATTTCTAGGTACATAAGTATCGATTTAATCAGATAAACACCAAAAAAATTCAAGATTCAACCACTAGCTAGGAACGGTCATTCCCGCCGTTTTGACCGCATTTTGAAACGGGCATAAAAAGTTCAAAAAAATCAAAAAATTGGAAACCCTTCGCATTGTGTCATTATATATGGCCAAGTTCCCAGGAAAAATAATAAACTTGTAATACGGCAATTCTTTTAAAAAAGTGTTATCAGAAATGAGCTATCATGCGTGAAGATTCATGGCTTTCAACCCAAATGATCAATCTTATGGCCACATTCATGGCATAGTTTGTTCAAATGATCTCATATTGTGCACAAGGGTGCATCTTGGAATTCCAAAAAATGTTGCCTAAGGAAGTTTTCATTTTCTTTGCACGAAAAATTCATTTTCCATTTTTCTGAGTGCCCAAAATGAGTTTTTTTGTGAAGGACCTACCATATATTTGTTGCAAAATTGGACCTAATCAATTTTATAAAATACTAGGCCATATATAATGCACAATTGACAAAAATGGTTGGGTGTCAAAAGTTTTGATCCACCTCTGGTGAAAAAGACAAATTCTCGCTGATTCAATAGGAAGCGGGTCAAATTTGAACTGCAGCTGCCTCATAGTTTGCTATTTATTTTGTCCAAAAATCATTTCTAGTTACATAAGTACCTATTTAATCATAAATACATGGTTTGGTGGCGATACGTCGAGGTTTGGGCGGTGGCCGAGGCCCCCAACTCTAGAGCACGTAAACTCGCATGCCCGCCGCGTGGTCACCGCATGACCGTGGCGTTGCCATGTGTTCTGGGCAGCCTAGGCATGTCTAGTGGGTTGGGCACTCCCCAGGTAGGTGATAGGAAGAAAATCACAACATAAGATTCTCACTAGGAGACCGATCGATGCTCAAACATGAATAAGCAGCCAAGTGTTTGATTAGCGGTACGGGAAATGCACATGGCCAATGGGCGTGAGTTTTGGCTGAGAATGATCATCTACTAAGGAGAATGTCTTCACAAATTTTTCGCTCAAAAGGAGGATCCTAGATGGTACTTGCTTTGCAAAGTACCACACTGGACAAAAATATGAATGTTGAAGCTGGGCTCAAAATAATGAATGGATTGAGCTGAAATTTAGTGGAGGATGGTTATTTGGGCATAGGAAAGCATTGTAGAAAATTGATACCATTTGGACATGCCAAAGTAGTACTTCCTTCACAATGCTCTTCTATGGACAAAAACTTGGGAAAACTAGTGAGAGAGATTGGATGAATTAAATGAGCTAAAAATTGGTGTAGGTAAGTTACATAGGTATGGTCATACGCTGGTAAATTTTCAGATCATTTGGGTAAGCCTAGCTAGTACTTACTTCACAAAGCTTCTCTCGAGGTAGAAACTTTGGAAATTTCCTGAGAAAGATTTACTAGGAAAATTGAGCTGAATATTATCATGTGGCAATGATATGGGTATGGAAGCGTGCCCGAAAAGTTTGAGGGTAATAGGAGGGGTCTATATAACACTTGTTTTGCAACGTGCCAATTTGGCCATAAAATATAAATTGAACCTGGGCTCACATAGATGATTTGACTGAGCTGCAATTTGAGGAGGGTGATAATTTGGGCATATGAAGGAACTGTATAAATTTCATGTCATTTCGAGATATAAAAAAGGTACTTCCTTCACAATGCTTCTAGGTGGACAAAAACTTTGGAAATTTGCAGAGGAAGATTTGCTAGGCAAATGGAGCTGAATTTTGTCATGCGGTAATGATTTGGATAGAAAAGAGTTCCCAAAAATTCCTAGGGCAATCAAGAATATATCAATAGCACTTCCTTCATAAAGTGTTGTTGTGAACAAAATAGTGAAATGAATATTGTTGAATTAGTTTTGAACTAGGCAAGGAAGGACTTTTACATATTCGATGAAGATATGAGCCAAAGAATTTATGAGATTTTTTTGGGAATTTTGGGAATGACAGAAATATAGGTTGCTTCACAACCTAGGGCAAAAACCGCCACATGGACATGACGCATAGGCAAAACTGATGAGGTGGCGCCTAGTCATAGCAACCCACCACAATTTACAAGGTTATGACCATCTATATTGGTCATGATCAGCTAGAAATAAGGCATCGGACTAGTGCTGTCTGCTTTATGACCATTTCGTGTAAGGAAATTAAGACCTTTCTGACCAAAATGGTCGCAATGGTTTAGGGTTTGGAGCCCCCCGAACAGCTTTTGACCAATTGGTCTAAAATGGTCATAGATTTATGACCAATTCTTCCAGGGTCACTGACAGAAGGTCATAAGTTGACATATTTCTTGTAGTGTGTTGCTTGATTTTAGTGAACTACACAAATGGAGACAAGACTTCCAATCTGTATGTGCACTGTAATATCCATTTGAGGTAAGATAAGGATATTTCACAACTATTGGCCTGTATTTTGCCACTTTCATCCAAAAATTAATGTCATTGTTTAGTGCTATACTTGTGCAACCTAATTGACATGCCAAATCTTACATTGAAGGCGAAGCTTGTCTGTTATTGAACCATGTGATGAAGGGGAAGAACAAGCGGAAGAAAAACAAAAATCAACTCCCGGTGCTGTAATGAAGCACTGGAACCGTGGTGACACTGGAACTGTGGTGACACAAGTAATGATATAGTTTTGCATCTTAATTTATTGCTATGACTGGAATGAGAAATTGTTTTGCCACTGATTTGATTCCACTCTTAATGTAATACAAAATTACCTCTACTTGTGCAAATAGGGATCTTCTTTGGAGATACCATATATTTTAGTGGAACTGCACAAGAAGATGTTGGAAACATTATACTAATCGAGGAGTATATAGTAAGCATGGCCACCACAGTAGATTGCAACAAATGGTTCCGAAGAAATGCTTCATCTGTATGCTCTACACAATAAGCCTCGTAACAAAGGTTGGTACTCACCCACTGATTTCATCCATATGATTGAGCTTTGTCATCTCTATTGGTGTTGTGCTACTGCTTAGATACTGTCATCAAAAAGTGGTATTGTCCTTGAGAAGTGCTTCATCTGTGTTGTTTTAAATATTTCCTTTCCTTTTTGAGCAAACAGGGATGCTAGCATTTAATTGTCCTCTTGACTTTGCACAACAGGATCATCCTCCTATGAAGAAGAATATGGAGTACGTGAAGTGACTAGTTCCGATTATGCCGGGATGAAGAAGCCCTGCCTATCTTCTCATCAGAAGGAGCAGTTGAAGGATGGTTACATTACCCCCCACAAGACCAAACTAACTTCAGCTCAGAAGGACTAACAAATCTCCATTTTCTTGTTGTGATGCGCGAGTACAATGTTGTTCTAGGATTCTTTCCAGTGAGTTCCATTTTTCTAAAAGTGCGCTCTACATGGACCATGTAGGTGCCTGTTTAAACTGTCAATTCATAGTACAATTTGCTTTATACTAATCACTTTTTTTGTATTTGTGCAAACATGGGTGCTCAGCTTGATTTCAATGCGAACTGCACAAAATGTTCATGAATACATTGAATCATTCATTTCCACCACAAGAAAGGAGGTGCCGAGCGAATTTGGTTGATTTTGGTGGAACTTCACAAGAAGAATAGCTAGTTTATTTAGCACGGGGTGCCATGTCAATGTCCGAACTGATGGCAAACCCTGCCCATTCCACAATCGTAGGCATTTGATATTTTGGAATGGGACAATCTTGTCAAATTTTGCTCATTGATTTTAGCAAAAAGACATGCGTTTGATATTTTCGAATGGGACGCCCTTTGTTGGCAGCAGCGTCGATCCATTTTTTCTTTATTCTTTAGTTGTGAAGTAAATATTGGCTCTGACATGTGAATCGCTGAGATGCATAATCATCGATTGTTTCGAATGTTCTCTATGAATTGCCAGGCTTGTGTGTTTGATTGCAATGTACAGGAACGCTAAAAAGCTGCTCAAACACTATGTACTCCTGCTGTTCCTTTTTACTTCTCACATTGTGAAAGTGCATACTTTTTTCTATAAGATTGGTCAAAGTAGAGATACTTTGACTACAGACAAAACTTGTATGCAGACTAGAAAGGACCGGAGGGAGTACATGTGAAACAGCTGCAAACGAGGTGATCACCCTGGAAATAATGCTAGTACATATTGTTTTGCATGTTCATCCAATGCCAGTGATACACGAATTCAAACTAATCAAAATAAATTCATTCATACACGGTCGGATTTCATATAAACATGTCGGATTTCATTACATTTCATACATTCTTCAACTGAAAAGGGGTGCACTGGATGTATAATTAATTAACCGAAGCTACCCACCTGTGTCCGGTAGCATACAACTGAAGTGCTCAAGTTCTCTAGCAAATGCATGTATATCATGAGCTTGCTCAACCACGGGGCGGTCTTCAATCATCCTGTAATCATATAATTGCTCCATGATTGAAAGTGCTAGTTATCGACTAGAGGGGGGAGAATAGGCGATTTTTATGAAAGTCTTCAAAACGCGGGGGCTTTGAAGACAAACAGAAGAAATGAACCTATTGATATGCAGCGGAAGGTAGACTACACTAGACAAGCCATAGTCAAGTAGGCAATGAAGTGAAAGCACGAAGACTATCAACAGCTAGGTAGTATGGATCAAGATGGAAGATAGTATGAAGCCAATCAACAACAGTCTTCACACAGTGAAGTCAATCAGATCATGCAAGCAGGCAATGACTTCACGAAGACAAACAATAAGCAAAGAGAGGTAAGAGATAGAACTAGTTGCTCTGTGAGGACATGTATTTGTTGGACCAGTTCCAGTTGCTGTGACAACTATACGTCTGGTTAGGGAGGCTGAGATTTAACTCAGAAGACCGCATCTTCACCTTATTCCCCTTGAGCTAAGGACACACATTCGTCGTCCAATCACTCTGGTAAGTCTTCAAGGTAGACTTCCAAACCTTCACAAACTTTGTTCACCGGCGATCCACAATGACTCTTGGATGCTCAGAATGTGACGCCTAACTGGCTGGAGGATTCCCAGTCCTCGGGTGTAACAAGTCTTCAGATCACACAGACAGAAAGTCTTCAGTGATGCCTAACACTCTTTAGCTCTGGGTGTTTAGGGCTTTGTCCTCGAAAGGATTTCTCTCTCAAAGGCTTCGAGGTGGGTTGCTCACAAACGACAAAAGCCGTGCACTAACTCTGAGCAGCCACCAATTTATGGTGTAGGGGGTGGGCTATTTATAGCCACTAGGCAACTCGACCTGATTTGTCCGAAATGACCCTGGGTCACTAAGGAACTGACACGTGTTCCAGCGGTCAGATTTCAAACACACGTGGTAGCTTAACTTGGGCTATAAGTAAAGCTGACTCATCCAGCTCTAGATAAGATTTTCTCTCATTGTCTTCGCTCGAAGACTTAGGATTTGGTTGAGCATCACTTCAGTCACTCTGACTTTGTTCACTTGGACCCCACTTAACAGTACGGTGGTTCCTATTACTCAACAAAGAAGAAAAGGAAACTACGAAACAGCTATGTCTTCGCACTCCATAGTCTTCATGTGAATGTCTTCTCGAGTCACAATCTTCGTTGTGAATATCTTCACATACCACCATTGTCTTCAATGTCTTCACACATTTTTAGGGGTCATCTCCGGTAGGTAAACCGAATCAGTGAGGGACTACTACCTGTGTTATCCTGCAATTCTCACAAACACATTAGTCCCTCAACCAGGTTTGTCGTCAATACTCCAAAACCAACTAGCGGTGGCACTAGATGAACTTACAATCTCCCCCTTTTGGGTGATTGATGACAAACTGGTTGAATTTTTCAACGGGGATAAAAGTATGTGAAATTGTAAAGGATTAAGGTATTTTCTTCATAAGTAGCAAAAGGCTCCCCCTGAAGATGTGCATATAAGTATTTTGCTTTTGAATGCAAATGCACATGGCAGGTTGTACTTGTGGAGATCCTCTTCAACTTATGAAGACAATTCATCATGCATGAAAAGATATAACGAAGATAATGACATGCTGATACGTCTCCAGCATATCTATAATTTTTTATTGTTCCATGCTATTATATTATCTATTTTGGATGTTTATGGGCTTTATTATACACTTCTATATTATTTTTGGGACTAACCTATTAACCCAGAGCCCAGTGCCAGTTTCTGTTTTTCCTTGTTTTAGAGTATCGCAGAAAAGGAAAATCAAACGGAGTCCAATTGACCTGAAACTTCACGGAACTTATTTTTGGAACGGAAGCAATCCAGAAGACTTGGGGTGTACGTAAGGGAAGCAACGAGGAAGGCACGAGGTAGGGGGTGCGCCCACCCCCCTAGGCGCGCCCTTCACACTCGTGGGCCCCTTGTGGCTCCCCTGATGTATTTCTTCCGCCTATATATATCCATATACCCTAAAACTATCACAGACAAGGATAGATCGGGAGTTCCGCCGCCAGAAACCTCCGTAGCCACCGAAAACCGATCTAGACCCGTTCCCGCACCCTGCCGGAGGGGGAATCCCTCTCCGATGGACATCTTCATCATCCCGTTGCTCTCCATGATGAGGAGGGAGTAGTCCACCCTCGGGGCTGAGGGTATATAATGATCCCAAGCTATGTGTTTGATCTCTCTCTCTCGTGTTCTCGAGGTGGTACGATCTTGATGTATCACGAGCTTTGCTATTATAGTTGGATCTTATGATGTTTCTCGCCCTCTACTCTCTTGTAATGGATTGAGTTTTCCCTTTGCAGTTATCTTATCGGATTGAGTCTTTAAGGATTTGAGAACACTTGATGTATCTCTTGCGTGGGATACCCGTGGTGATAATGTGGTATTCTATTGATCCACTTGATGTATGTTTTGGTGATGAACTTGCGGGTTCCGCCCATGAACCTATGCATAGGGGTTGGCACACGTTTTTGTCTTGACTCTCCGATAGAATCTTTGGGGCACTCTTTGAAGTACTTTGTGTTGGTTTCAATAGATGAATCTGAGATTGTGTGATGCATATCGTATATTTGTACCCACGGATACTTGAGGTGACATTGGAGTATCTAGGTGACATTAGGGTTTTGGTTGATTTGTGTCTTAAGGTGTTATTCTAGTATGAACTCTATGATAGATCGAACGGAAAGAATAGCTTCATGTTATTTTACTACCGACTCTTGAATAGATCGATCAGAAAGGATAACTTTGAGGTGGTTTCGTACCCTACCATAATCTCTTCGTTTGTTCTACGCTATTAGTGACATTGGAGTGACTCTTTGTTGCATGTTGAGGCATAGTTATGTGATCCAGTTATGTTATTATTGTTGAGGGAACTTGCACTAGTGAAAGTATGAACCCTAGGCTTGGTTTCAACTCATTGCAATACCGTTTGTGCTCACTTTTATCATTAGTTACCTTGCTGTTTTTATATTTTCAGATTACAAAAACCATTATCTACTACCCATATACCACTTGTATCACCATCTCTTCGCCGAACTAGTGCACCTATACAATTTACCATTGTATTGGGTGTGTTGGGGACACAAGAGACTCTTTGTTATTTGGTTGCAGGGTTGTTTGAGAGAGACCATCTTCATCCTGCGCCTCCAATGGATTGATAAACCTTAGGTCATCCACTTGAGGGAAATTTGCTACTGTCCTACAAACCTCTGCACTTGGAGGCCGAACAACGTCTACAAGAAGAAGGTTGTGTAGTAGACATCAAGCTCTTTTCTGTCGCTGTTGCCGGGGAGGTTAGCGCTTGAAGGTATATCTTTAGATCTTGCAATTGAATCTTTTATTTTCTTGTTTTATCTCTAGTTTAGTTTATAAAAGAAAACTCAAAAATGGAATTGAGTTTACCTCATACGCTTCATCTTTTTAATATCTTTCGTGAGTATGATGGGAAGGAAAATTGTGCAAAAGTGTTAGAAGAAGAATGCATTAAAATGTTTGGCACTAAATCTTTGAATGATGAGCATGATTGCAATGTTGTTAGTATGAACTCCTTGAATATCCATAGTACTAATGATGATTGCACTAGTTATGATGAAAATTTCTCCTATAAACATATCAATTTTTTTGGAGTGCATTGGGTTTGCAAGTACACACCAAATAGGGAAGATAGATATTGCAAGAGTCATAAGCATTTAGAAACTAAATGGTTGCAAGAAAGGCTAGATGTTTGTGCTGAAAATTAAAATTTTCTTGGCCATACTTGTGAACTTTGCAATGAACGTGATCATTTAACCATCCGATGCAAATTGTTTCATGATCTAATCATTTACAAAAATTGTGATGATTTGATTTCTCTTGCACATCATAATGAACTTAGTTTGCTTATGGGTTAAGAAGAAATGAAACGAATAACTAACTATCTTCCAGTATTTGCCCGTGATAAACTTCTTGGGTTTGATCTAGAGGAAATTTATATGTATTGTGCGGTGAATTGTATTGAAAATCCTTATATCGCCAACTACATAAAAAAGAGAAAACAAATAGAAGATAAAGAGAATACTAATGAGAGGGAAGAGACTTCCCAATACCTTCCTACTATTTCTTATGATGAATCAGGTAACAAGGAGGAGCCTCCTATTCAACCAATCTCATTAATAAGGAGCTCCAAAAATAGGATTGAACCCACACATGATGTGGTGAAGAAGAAGAAAAGAAAAAGGAAGAGAGGTAAAAAGATATCTCTCCCAAATAATGCTGCTCCTACTACTGTTGTGCCTCATGAAAATATAATTGTGGAAGATAATGATACTTCTTACGATCTTGAAAATCTTTTTGGCACTTGCTTGGAAGAATATGATAATTGCTATACTATTGGTGCTATCCACACTATTAATGATGAGAGTGATGATGCTTATGATATGAAAAGGCCCAAGCTTGGGGATGCTATCTTTGATGAAGATAATGTTTTTGAAAATATATTTGCTGCAATTAATGTTTTTCCCAAGCTTGGGGATGCTACGTTTAATGAAGATGATATTTTTAGTCTCCCAAGTTTTGATATGCAAATTTATAATGATAATAGCATGCCTCCTACTTATGATGATTATATTTATGAAAGTGGGTTTGGAAGAGTGTCAACTTTAGGAAGTGATGATCCCACTATTTTGGATAATGTTTAATCTTATTATGATAATTATGAAAGTGGATTTGGAGAGGTCATGACTTTATTTAGTAATGATTCCACTATCTTGGAAGAGGTTTCAATTGATTATGATGAAAACAAAGTTGCTACTTATGATGATTATTGTGATGATACTTATGCTATAAAAAGTAGTGATGATTATATTTATAAAACTTGTCATGATTATGATTACCCCTTTTCTGAACATTACTCTTTTATTGTGGAAACGATTTATAGTATTCGAGCCTCTTATGATACTCCCACTATTCCGAATGAGAAGCATTTCGCTTATGTGGAGAGTAATAAAATTTCTATGCTTGTAGATCATGAAAATAATGATTTATGTGATAGTTATATTGTTGAATTCATTCATGATGATATTGAAAATTATTATGAGGGAGGAACATATGCTTGTAGGAATTGCAATAATATCAAGTTTCCTCTTTATGCGCTTAAAATCTTGAAGTTATGCTTGTTTTGCCCTCCTATGCTAGTTGATCATTGTTCCCATAAGTTGTTTGCTCACAAAATCCCTATGCATAGGAAGTGGGTTAGACTTAAATGTGATAGTCATATTCTTCATGATGCTCTCTTTATGTTTCAATTCTTATATTTTATGTGAGCATCATTGAAATCATCATGCCTAGCTAGGGGCGTTAAATGATAGCGCTTATTGGGAGGCAACCCAATTTTTATTTTTGTTCCTTGCTTTTTGCTCCTGTTTAGTAATAAATAATTTATCTAGCCTATGTTATTATTGAGTTTTTATATTTTAATTAGTGTTTGTGCCAAGTAGAACCGTTGGGAAGACTTGGGGAAAGTCTTGTTGATCTTGCTGTAAAAAACAGAAACATTAGCGCTCATGAGAATTGCTGACATTTTTATCTGGATAGTGCTATTTAGTTAATTATTTTCGAAGATGATTAATAGATAAATTCCTCACGTCCAGCAATTTATATGAGAATTTTATGAGTTCCAGAAGTATACGTTTGATCCAGATTACTACAGACTGTTCTGTTTTTGACAGATTCTGTTTTCGATGTGTTGTCTGCTTATTTTGATGAATCTATGAGTAGTATCGGAGGGTATGAACCATAGATAAGTTGGAATACAGTAGATATTACACCAATATGAATTTATAATGAGTTCACAAAAGTACCTAAGTGGTGATTTATTTTCTTATACTAATGGAGCTTACGAGTTTTCTGTTAAGTTTTGTGTTGTGAAGTTTTCAAGTTTTGGGTAAAGATTTGATGGACTATGGAATAAGGAGTGCCAAGAGCCAAAGCTTGGGGATGCCCAAGGCACCCCAGGGTAATATTCAAGGACAACCAAGAGCCTAAGCTTGGGGATGCCCTGGATGGCATCCCCTCTTTCGTCTTCATTCATCGGTAACTTTACTTGGAGCTATATTTTTATTTACCACATGATATGTGTTTTGCTTGGAGAATCATTTTATTTTATTTAGTTTTACTTGCTGTTTGAATAAAATACCAAGATCTGAAATTCTTTAATGTTAGAGAGTCTTCACATAGTTGCATAATTATTCGACTACTCATTGGTCTTCACTTATATCTTTCGGAGTAGTTTATCATTTGCTCTAGTGCTTCACTTATATCTTTTTAGAGAACGGTGGTGGTTTTATTTTGAAGAAATAGATGAACTCTCGTGCTTCACTTATATTATTTTGAGAGTATTTTAGAACAGCATGGTAGTTTGCTTTGGTAATGAAACTAGTCCTAATATGATGGGCATCCAAGAGGGATATAAATAAAAACTTTCATATAGAGTGCATTGAATACTAAGAGAAGTTTGATACTTGATAATTGTTTTGAGATATGGTGATGGTGATATTAGAGTCGTGCTAGTTGAGTAGTTGTGAATTTGATAAATGCTTGTGTTGAAGTTTGTGATTCCCGTAGCACATGCACGTATGGTGAACCGTTATGTTAAGAAGTCAGAGCATGATGTATTTATCGATTGTCCTCCTTATGAGTGGCAGTCGGGGACGAGCGATGGTCTTTTCCTACCAATCTATCCCCCTAGGAGCATGCGCGTAGTACTTTGTTTCGATAACTAATAGATTTTTGCAATAAATATGTGAGTTCTTTATGACTAATGTTGAGTCCATGGATTATACACACTCTCACCCTTCCACCATTGCTAGCCTCTCTAATACCACGCACCTTTCGCCAGTATCATACACCCACCATATACCATCCTCAAAACAGCCACCATACCTACCTATCATGGCATTTTCATAGCCATTCAGAGATATATTGCCATGCAACTTTCCACTGTTCCGTTTACTATGACATGCTCCATCATTGTCATATTGCTTTGCATGATCATGTAGTTGACATTGTATTTGTGGCAAAGCCATCGTTCATAATCTATCATACATGTCACTCTTGAGTCATTGCACATCCCGGTACACCGCCGGAGGCATTCATATAGAGTCATACTGTTGGGGAACGTAGTAATTTCAAAAAAATTCCTACGCACACACAAGATCATGGTGATGCATAGCAACGAGAGGGGGAGAGTGTGATCTACGTACCCTTGTAGATCGACAGCAGAAGCGTTAACTTGGTTGATGTAGTCATACGTCTTCACGGCCCGACCGATCAAGCACCGAAATTACGGCACCTCTGAGTTCTAGCACATGTTCAGCTCGATGACGATCCCCAGACACCGATCCAGCAAAGTGTCGGGGAAGAGTTCCGTCAGCACGACGGCGTGGTGACGATCTTGATGTACTACTGTCGCAGGGCTTCGCCTAAGCACCGCTACAATATTATCGAGGACTATGGTGGAAGGGGGCACCGCACACGGCTAAGAATATGATCACGTGGATCAACTTGTGTTCATGGGGTGCCCCTTGCCTCAGTATATAAAGGATGGAGGAGGAGGAGGCCTGCCAAGGCAATTGGTGCGGCCAGGATGTGGAGTCCTACTAGGACTCCAAGTCCTAGTAGGAGTCCACCAAGAGGGGAGGAAGGGAGAAGGAAGTAGAGGAGAAGGAACGGTGGCCGGCCCCCTTTTCCCTAGTCCAATTCGGACCAGAGGGGAGGGGGGGCGCAGTAGCCCCTTGGCCCTTTCTCCTTTTCCCACTAAAGCCCATCAAGGCCTATTGCTTCTCCCGTAACTACCCGGTACTCCGAAAAATACCCGAATCACTCGGAACCTTTCCGATGTCCGAATATAGTCGTCCAATATATCGATCTTTACGTCTCGACCATTTCGAGACTCCTCGTCATGTCCCCGATCTCATCTCGGACTCCGAACTCCTTCGGTACATCAAAACTCATAAACTCATAATATAACTGTCATCGAAACCTTAAGCGTGCGGACCCTACGGGTTCGAGAACAATGTAGACATGACCGAGACACGTCTCCGGTCAATAACCAATAGCGGGACCTGGATGCCCATATTGGCTCCTACATATTCTACGAAGATCTTTATCGGTCAGACCGCATAACAACATACGTTGTTCCCTTTATCATCGGTATGTTACTTGCCCGAGATTCGATCGTCGGTATCTCAATACCTAGTTCAATCTCCTTACCGGTAAGTCTCTTTACTCGTTCCGTAATACATCATCTCACAACTAACTCATTAGTTGCAATGCTTGCAAGGCTTATGTGATGTGTATTACCGAGAGGGCCCAGAGATACCTCTCCGACAATCGGAGTGAGAAATCCTAATCTCGAAATACGCCAACCCAACATGTACCTTTGGAGACACCTGTAGAGCACCTTTATAATCACCCATTTACGTTGTGACATTTGGTAGCACACAAAGTGTTCCTCCGGCAAACGGGAGCTGCATAATCTCATAGTCATAGGAACATGTATAAGTCATGAAGAAAGCAATAGCAACATACTAAACGATCGGGTGCTAAGCTAATGGAATGGGTCATGTCAATCAGATCATTCACCTAATGATGTGATCCCGTTAATCAAATAACAACTCTTTGTTCATGGTTAGGAAGCATAACCATCTTTGATTAACGAGCTAGTCAAGTAGAGGCATACTAGTGACACTCTGTTTGTCTATGTATTCACACATGTATTATGTTTTCGGTTAATACAATTCTAGCATGAATAATAAACATTTATCATGATATAAGGAAATAAATAATAACTTTATTATTGCCTCTAGGGCATATTTCCTTCAGTGTCCCACTTGCACTAGAGTCAATAATCTAGTTCACATCGCCATGTGATTTAACAGCAATAGTTCATATCACCATGTGATTAACACCCATAGTTCACATCGATATGTGATCAACACCCAAAGGGTTTACTAGAGTCAGTAATCTAGTTCACATCACTATGTGATTAACACCCATAGAGTACTAAGGTGTGATCATGTTTTGCTTGTGAGATAATTTTAGTCAACGGGTCTGTCACATTCAGATCCGTAAGTATTTTGCGAATTTCTATGTCGACAATGCTCTGCACGGAGCTACTCTAGCTTATTGCTCCCACTTTCAATATGTATCTAGATCGAGACTTAGAGTCATCCAGATCTGTGTCAAAACTTGCATCGACGTAACTTTTTACGACGAACCTTTTTGTCACCTCCATAATTGAGAAATATTTCCTTATTCCACTAAGGATAATTTTGACCACTGTCCGGTGATCTACTCTTAGATCACTATTGTACTCCCTTGCTTAACACAGTGTAGGGTATACAATAGATCTGGTACACAGCATGGCATACTTTATAGAACCTATGGCTGAGGCATAGGGAATGACTTTCATTCTATTTCTATCTTCTGCCGTGGTCGGGCTTTGAGTCTTACTCAATTTCACACCTTGCAACACAGGTAAGAACTCTTTCTTTGACTGTTCCATTTTGAACTACTTCAAAATCTTGTCAAGGTATGTACTCATTGAAAAAACTTATCAAGCGTCTTAATCTATCTCTATAGATCTTGATGCTCAATATGTAAGCAGCTTTACCGAGGTCTTTCTTTGAAAAATTCCTTTCAAAACCTCCTTTATGCTTTGCAGAATAATTCTACATTATTTCCGCTCAACAATATGTCATTCACATATACTTATCAGAAATGTTGTAGTGCTCTCACTCACTTTCTTGTAAATACAGGCTTCACCGCAAGTCTGTATAAAACTATATGCTTTGATCAACTTATCAAAGCGTATATTCCAACTCCGAGATGCTTGCACCAGTCCATAGATGGATCGCTGGAGCTTGCATATTTTGTTAGCACCTTTAGGATTGACAAAACCTTCTGGTTGTATCATATACAACTCTTCTTTAATAAATCTATTTAGGAATGCAGTTTTGTTTATCCATTTGCCAGATTTCATAAAATGCGGCAATTGCTAACATGATTCGGACAGACTTAAGCATAGATACGAGTGAGAAACTCTCATCGTAGTCAACACCTTGAACTTGTCGAAAAGCTTTTGCGACAATTCTAGCTTTGTAGATAGTAACACTACTATTAGCGTCCGTCTTCCTCTTGAAGATCCATTTATTCTCAATTGCTTGCCGATCATCGGGCAAGTCAACCAAAGTCCATACTTTGTTCTCATACATGGATCCCATCTCAGATTTCATGGCCTCAAGCCATTTTGCGGAATCTGGGCTCACCATCTCTTCTTCATAGTTCGTAGGTTCGTCATGGTCAAGTAGCATGACCTCCAGAATAGGATTACCGTACCACTCTGGTGCGGATCTCACTCTGGTTTACCTATGAGATTCGTTAGTAACTTGATCTGAAGTTACATGATCATCATCATTAGCTTCCTCACTAATTGGTGTAGTAGCCACAGGAACAGATTTTTGTGATGAACTACTTTCCAATAAGGGAGAAGGTACAATTACCTTATCAAGTTCTACTTTCCTCCCACTCAATTCTTTCGAGAGAAACTCCTTCTCTGGAAAGGATCCATTCTAAGCAACGAATATCTTGCTTTCGGATCTATGATAGAAGGTGTACCCAACATTTTCTTTTGGGTATCCTATGAAGACGCACTTCTCCGATTTGAGTTTGAGCTTATCAGGATGAAACTTTTTCATATAAGCATCGCAACCCCAAACTTTAAGAAACGACAACTTTGGTTTCTTGCCAAACCATAGTTCATACGGTGTCGTCTCAACAGATTTAGATGGTGCCCTTTTAATGTGAATGCAGCTGTCTCTAATGCATAACCCCAAAATGATAGTGGTAGATCGGTAAGGGACATTATAGATCGCACCATATCTAATAAAGTACGGTTATGACATTCGGACACACCATTACATTGTGGTGTTCCAGGTGGCATGGGTAGTGAAACTATTTCACATTGTTTTTAACTGAAGGCCAAACTCGTAACTCAAATACTCTTCTCTACGATCAGATCGTAGAAACTTTATTTTCTTGTTACAATGATTTTTCACTTCACTCTGAAATTCTTTGAACTTTTCAAATGTTTCAGACTTATGTTTCATCAAGTAGATATACTCATATCTGCTCAAATCATCTGTGAAGATCAGAAAATAATGATACTTGTCGCGAGCCTCAATATTCATTGGACCATATACATCAGTATGTATGATTTCCAACAAATCTGTTGCTCGCAACATTGTTCCGAAGAACAGAGTCTTAGTCATCTTGCCCATGAGGCATGGTTCGCAAGCATCAACTGATTCATAATCAAGTGATTCCAAAAGCCCATCAGCATGGAGTTTCTTCATGCGCTTTACACCAATATGACCTAAACGGTAGTGCCACAAATAAGTTACACTATCATTATTAACTTTGCATCTTTTGGTTTCAATATTATGATTATGTGTATCACTACGATCGAGATCCAACGAACTATTTTCATTGGGTGTGTAACCATATAAGGTTTTATTGATGTAAACAGAACAACAATTTATTCTCTTACTTAAATGAATAACCGTATTACAATAAACATGATCAAATCATATTCATGCTTAACGCAAACACCAAATAACACTTATTCAGGTTCAACACTAATCCCGAAAGTATAGGGAGTGTGCGATGATGATCATATCAATCTTGGAACCACTTCCAACACACATCATCACTTCACCCTTAACTAGTCTCTGTTTATTCTGCAACTCCCGTTTCGAGTTACTAATCTCAGCAACTGAACTAGTATCAAATACTGAGGGGTTGCTATAAACACTAGTAAAGTACACATCAATAACATGTATATCAAATATACTTATGTTCACTTTGCCATCCTTCTTATCTGCCAATCACTTGGGGTAGTTCCGCTTCCAGTGACCAGTCCCTTTGCAGTTGAAACACTTAGTCTCAGGCTTAGGACCAGACTTGGGCTTCTTCACTTGAGCAGCAACTTGCTTGTTGTTCTTCTTGAGGTTCCCCTTCTTCCCTCTGCCCTTTTCTTGAAACTAGTGGTCTTGTCTACCATCAACACTTGATGTTTTTCTCGAATTCTACCTTCGTCAATTTCCGCATTACGAAGAGCTTGGGAATCGTTTCCGTTATCCCTTGCATATCATAGTTCATCACGAAGTTCTACTAACTTGGTGATGGTGACTAGAGAATTCTGTCAATCACTATCTTATCTGGAAGATTAACTCACACTTGATTCAAGCGATTGTAGTACTCAGACAATCTGAGCATATGCTCACTAGTTGAGCGATTCTCCTCCATCTTTTAGCTATAGAACTTGTTGGAGACTTCATATCTCCCAACTCGGGTATTTGCTTGAAATATTAACTTCAACTCCTGGAACATCTCATATGCTCCATGACGTTCAAAACGTCTTTGAAGTCCCGATTCTAAGCCATTAAGCATGGTGCACTAAACTATCAAGTAGTCATCATATTGAGCTAGCCAAACGTTCATAACGTCTGCATCTACTCCTGCAATAGGTCCTTCACCTAGCGGTGCATCAAGGACATAATTCTTCTATGCAGCAATGAGGATAAACCTCATATCACGGATCCAATCCGCATCATTGCTACTAACATCTTTCAACACAATTTTCTCTAGGAACATATCAAAATAAACACAGGGAAACAACAACGCGAGCTATTGATCTACAACATAATTTGCAAAATACTACCAGGACTAAGTTCATGATAAATTTAAGTTCAATTAATCATATTACTTAAGAACTCCCACTTAGATAGACATCCCTCTAATCCTCTAAGTGATTACGTGATCCAAATCAACTAAACCATGTCCGATCATCACGTGAGATGGAGTAGTTTCATTGGTGAACATTGCTATGTTGATCATATCTGCTATATAATTCACGCTCGACCTTTCCGTCTCCGTGTTCCGAGGCCATATCTGTATATGCTTGGCTCGTCAAGTATAACCTGAGTATTCCGCGTGTGCAACTATTTTGCACCCGTTGTATTTGAACGTAGAGCCTATCACACCCGATCATCACGTGGTGTCTCAGCACGAAGAACTTTCGCAACGGTGCATACTCAGGGAGAACACTTCTTGATAATTTAGTGAGAGATCATCTTATAATGCTACCGTCAATCAAAGCAAGATAAGATGCATAAAAGATAAACATCACATGCAATCAATATAAGTGATATGATATGGCCATCATCATCTTGTGCTTGTGATCTCCATCTCCGGAGCACCTTCATGATCACCATCGTCACCGGCGCGACACCTTGATCTCCATCGTAGCATCATTGTCGTCTCGCCAATCTTATGCTTCCACGACTATCGCTACCGCTTAGTGATAAAGTAAAGCATTACATCGCGATTGCATTGCATACAATAAAGCGACAACCATATGGCTCCTGCCAGTTGCCGATAACTCGGTTACAAAACATGATCATCTCATACAATAAAATTTAGCATCATGTCTTGACCATATCACATCACAACATGCCCTGCAAAAACAAGTTAGACGTCCTCTACTTTGTTGTTGCATGTTTTACGTGGCTGCTACGGGCTTAAGCAAGAACCGATCTTACCTACGCATCAAAACCACAACGATAGTTTGTCAAGTTGGTGCTGTTTTAACCTTCACAAGGACCGGGCGTAGCCACACTCGGTTCAACTAAAGTTGGAGAAACTGTCACCCGCAAGCCACCTATGTGCATGGCACGTCGGGAGAACCGGTCTCGCGTAAGTGTACGCGTAATGTCGGTCCGGGCCGCTTCGTCCAACAATACCGCCGAACCAAAGTATGACATGCTGGTAAGCAATATGACTTATATCGCCCACAACTCACATGTGTTCTACTCGTGCATATAACATCAACACATAAAACCTAGGCTCGGATGCCACTGTTGGGGAACGTAGTAATTTCAAAAAATTTCCTACGCACACACAAGATCATGGTGATGCATAGCAACGAGAGGGGGAGAGTGTGATCTACGTACCCTTGTAGATCGACAACGGAAGCGTTAACTTGGTTGATGTAGTCGTACGTCTTCACGGCCTGACCGATCAAGCATCGAAATTACGGCACCTCCGAGTTCTCGCACATGTTCAGCTCGATGAAGATCCCCGGACTCCGATCCAGCAAAGTGTCGGGGAAGAGTTCCGTCAACACGACGGCGTGGTGACGATGTTGATGTACTACTGTCGCAGGGCTTCGCCTAAGCACCGCTACAATATTATCGAGGACTATGGTGGAAGGGGGCACCGCACACGGCTAAGAATATGATCACGTGGATCAACTTGTGTTCATGGGGTGCCCCTTGCCTCAGTATATAAAGGATGGAGGAGGAGGAGGCCGGCCAAGGCAATTGGTGCGGCCAGGATGTGGAGTCCTACTAGGACTCCAAGTCCTAGTAGGAGTCCACCAAGAGGGGAGGAAGGGAGAAGGAAGTAGAGGAGAAGGAAAGGTGGCCGGCCCCCTTTTCCCTAGTCCAATTCGGACCAGAGGGGAGGGGGGGCGCAGCAGCCCCTTGGCCCTTTCTCCTTTTCCCACTAAAGCCCATCAAGGCCCATTGCTTCTCCCGTAACTACCCGGTACTCCGAAAAATACCCGAATCACTCGGAACCTTTCCGATGTCCGAATATAGTCGTCCAATATATCGATCTTTACGTCTCGACCATTTCGAGACTCCTCGTCATGTCCCCGATCTCATCCGGGACTCCGAACTCCTTCGGTACATCAAAACTCATAAACTCATAATATAACTGTCATCGAAACCTTAAGCGTGCGGACCCTACGGGTTCGAGAACAATGTAGACATGACCGAGACACATCTCCGGTCAATAACCAATAGCGGGACCTGGATGCCCATATTGGCTCCTACATATTCTACGAAGATCTTTATCGGTCAGACCGCATAACAACATACGTTGTTCCCTTTGTCATCGGTATGTTACTTGCCCGATATTCGATCGTCGGTATCTCAATACCTAGTTCAAACTCCTTACCGGCAAGTCTCTTTACTCGTTCCATAATACATCATCTCACAACTAACTCATTAGTTGCAATGCTTCCAAGGCTTATGTGATGTGTATTACCGAGAGGGCCCAGAGATACCTCTCCGACAATCGGAGTGACAAATCCTAATCTCGAAATACGCCAACCCAACATGTACCTTTGGAGACACCTGTAGAGCACCTTTATAATCACACATTTACGTTGTGACGTTTGGTAGCACACAAAGTGTTCCTCCGGCAAACGGGAGCTGCATAATCTCATAGTCATAGGAACATGTATAAGTCATGAAGAAAGCAATAGCAACATACTAAATGATCGGGTGCTAAGCTAATGGAATGGGTCATGTCAATCAGATCATTCACCTAATGATGTGATACCGTTAATCAAATAACAACTCTTTGTTCATGGTTAGGAAACATAACCATCTTTGATTAACAAGCTAGTCAAGTAGAGGCATACTAGTGACACTCTGTTTGTCTATGTATTCACACATGTATTATGTTTCCGGTTAATACAATTCTAGCATGAATAATAAACATTTATCATGATATAAGGAAATAAATAATAACTTTATAATTGCCTCTAGGGTATATTTCCTTCACATACTTTGTTCTAGTATCGAGTTGAAATCATTGAGTTGTAGATAAATAGAAGTGTGATGATCATCATTAATAGAGCATTGTCCCAAAAAAAGGCCAAAAAAAGAGAGAAAGGCCAAATAAAAAAGAAAGGCCAAATAAAAAATAAAATAAAAATAAAAAAGGGGACAATGCTACTATCCTTTTTTCCACACTTATGCTTCAAAGTAGCACCATGATCTTCATGATAGAGAGTCTCTTATTTTGTCACTTTCATATACTAGTGGGAAATTTTCATTATAGAACTTGGCTTGTATATTCCAACAATGGGCTTCCTCAAAATGCCCTAGGTCTTCGTGAGCAAGCAAGTTGGATGCACACCCACTTAGTTTCTTTTGTTGAGCTTTCATACATTTATAGCTCTAGTGCATTCATTGCATGGCAATCCCTACACACTCACATTGATATCTATTAATGGGCATCTCCATAGCACGTTGATACGCCTAGTTCATGTGAGACTATATTCTCCCTTTTTGTCTTCTCCACAACCACCATTCTATTCCACATATAGTGCTATGTCCATGGCTCATGCTCATGTATTGCGTGAAGATTGAAAAAGTTTGAGAACATCAAAAGTATGAAACAATTGCTTGGCTTGTCATCGGGGTTGTGCATGATTTAAATACTTTGTGTGGTGAAGATGGAGCATTGCCAGACTATATGATTTTGTAGGGATAGCTTTCTTTAGCCATGCTATTTTGAGAAGACATGATTGCTTAGTTAGTATGCTTGAAGTATTATTATTTTTATGTCAATATTAATCTTTTGTCTCGAATCTTATGGATCTGAACATTCTTGCCACAATAAAGAGAAATACATGATGAATATGTTAGGTAGCATTCCACATCAAAAATTCTATTTTTATCATTTACCTACTCAAGGACGAGCATGAATTAAGCTTGGGGATGCTGATACGTCTCCAACGTATCTATAATTTTTGATTGTTCCATGCTATTATATTATCTGTTTTGGATGTTTATGGGCTTTATTATACACTTTTATATTATTTTTGGGACTAACCTATTAACCCAGAGCCCAGTGCCAGTTTCTGTTTTTTCCTTGTTTTAGAGTATCGCAGAAAAGGAAAATCAAACGGAGTCCAATTGAGCTGAAACTTCATGAAACTTATTTTTGGAACGGAAGCAATCCAGAAGACTTGGGGTGTACGTAAGGGAAGCAATGAGGAAGGCACAAGCCAGGGGGCGCGCCCACACCCTGGGCACATCCTCCACCCTCTTGGGCCCCTCGTGGCTCCCCTGATGTATTTCTTCCGCCTATATATATCCATATACCCTAAAACTATTAGAGACGAGGATAGATCGGGAGTTCCACCGCCAGAAGCCTCCGTAGCCACCGAAAACCAATCTAGACTCGTTCCCGCACCCTGCCAGAGGGGTAATCCCTCTCCGGTGGACATCTTCATCATCCCGGCGCTCTCCATGATGAGGAGGGAGTAGTCCACCCTCGGGGCTGAGGGTATGTACCAGTAGCTGTGTGTTTGATCGCTCTCTCTCTCTCGGGTTCTTGAGGTGGTACGGTCTTGATGTATCACGAGCTTTGCTATTATAGTTGGATCTTATGATGTTTCTCGCCCTCTACTCTCTTGTAATGGATTGAGTTTTCCCTTTGAATTTACCTTATCGGATTGAGTCTTTAAGGATTTGAGAACACTTGATGTATGTCTTGCGTGGGATACCCGTGGTGACAATGGGGTATTCTATTGATCCACTTGATGTATATTTTGGTGAGCAACTTGCAGGTTCCGCCCATGAACTATTGCATAGGGGTTGGCACACGTTTTCGTCTTGACTCTCCGGTAGAATCTTTGGGGCACTCTTTGAAGTCTGGTCGTTCGTAGACATATTATTGTTTGAGTTAACTTCACCAAACAATACTTAAAATTCCAGGATCAATGATGCCGACCTCCTTGCAGAGTTGTGCCAGATTCCAAATGATGACCTACTCGTGCAATTGTGATAGGTAGCGATGACCTCCTCATACTCACCGGTAACAAGTCTGGTTTCACATTTGCTGGGCACTGTGCTTTTGGTGTATGATATGGCTGGGAGAAAACACACAGTCTCCTAAATTGTCTGATAATGTCAATTTGTTCTGTAAGATCTGAGTTTATTGTACTATAAATGGTGATAATATTGCGTCTAGTATGTTCACGACCTTTTACATTGTATGGATAATTGGATACACTGAGCTACCGTCTTCCCCTATATACCCCGCAGTCAAACTCATATGATAGAGTAGATATTTTCTACCTGTAGCATCATGGAGGTACTAACTACCTGATCTAGTCGTAGAACAGCATCATGTTTGAATATGCCAAATATTTGCGCCTAATGATGTTCTGTAGTAGGGCGGCTATTTTTTTACTTTCTTTCTAGGTTTTTTACTTTCCGGCAGTGGTGGTGCTACACGGCTACTGCTCCTATGATGGCTACGCATTGGTAGGCTCGGCTGCCTCCCTTAGCTGTCGCTGTGATGGTGAAGCTCAGCCTAGGCTACAACCACTTCCGATGAGCTCCTTAGGTCCCCTTCTACCCCTCCTACTCGCTCCATGATTCTTTGCTTTGCCTTTGTTAGGTGTAATTGTTTAACTTTTGTCATAGTCGAGCATTCGATGATATATTGTATCAGTCATGAGGTACATGGTTCATGGATATGCCAACCTGCAGCTTTTTGTACTAGTGATAGTAGGATAATGCAAGTTTTGACAATCCATACATATTCCTGCATGTTAGTGTCTCTCCATGTAAGTACGAATTCTGGTGATGCCTTCATCTATGATGATGCTCTGCCTTTCGCATTCATTCATTCTCTGATTGTCCTAGGAGTCCTCATATTTATTTGAAAAACTATGCACATGTACATCATTCTAGAGAAGCATTCCCATACCAGCACATGTATTTGAAAAATCTATTCAAATCTCCTCACTTCATATGTTGCTATGAACACTAAGTTCAGAGTGTAGCATGCTGTTAAGAGATACTGCAACTCCAAAGTAGACAATTAAAACATATTAGTAAAATCACTATGCATCCCTAGTGATGCTTTATCTTGTTATTTTAGTCCATGAGTGATGTGTTGGAGCATCACTGACTTGTATGTTTTTTTCAAGGTCTATACAAGTGCCATCTTTGTCTGTCAACATCTTCCTCATGTGTCATGTCAAGTATCTATTTCACTTTAGATGTTTTAAGTGAATGATGTATTACTTGCGAGTGTCGATGTACTGATGCAAACAGTGCTTGTGTACTTGTGACTAATCTGTTTTCCCTCTCATTTATAGGAGTTCCTCGGCCAAAGAAATTTGAAGAAGCTCGAAGCCCCAGTCAGCGGCTTGCTTTATATGTTATTGAACTTGTAATGCAGAATTTGCTTGGAATTTTGATGTAATGCTGATCTTGCCAGGATTTGGGTGTATATTTACTTATTGTACCTGTTATTTAATGTTGGGTGTACTTGTTCTTCAAATGCTGGGAATTTGAATTTGTGATAAATGTATTTAGTTGGATGTGAACATAATACTGAAAGAGTCCTTGGCCCAAACACTACTGGACCTTAAAAAGGCCACAGTCCAAACATAGTTGGGGTCTGTTTCAGCAATGCTAGTATATTAATTTCCGAAAATAAATAAAATGGATTGTAAAAGGGTCGAATTCCAAAATTTAAAAGGACCACAAAAAGGCCGAGGCCTGAACAAGAATTGGACTGAAAAAAGGCTAAGGCCCGAACAATTGGACGTAAAAGGGTGCGGCCTAGAAAATAAATGGCTGAAATGTTGGGCTAGGCCCATGAAATAGACCAAAAATTGACAGAAAAAATAATAATAAATGGGCCGAATTAATGGGCTCGGCCCATATAGACACCTACTCGGACTGGGCTAAATCTTATTAGTGACCTTTTGAATAGGTCGCAATTTTGCCACGTCAGATTGCCACGTCGGATCCGACGTGGCCTAGGCAGACAGCCAGTGACCAAAACAAAAGGTCATGGGTTCAACGACCTTCTGTTTTGGTCGTAAACGTCTACGACCTTCTCATAGAGAAGGTCGTTAATTTCAGTTTACGACCGCCAGCTTTTGACCTTCTATTTTTGGTCACAAAAAGGTCGCAAATGAAAAACAATGACCTTTCAGTGACCAATAGTCAAGGTCACAAGTTGACATATTTCTTGTAGTGTTGTGCTTCGACGTCCTCCAAGCCCGAGCCACCCACCTAAGGCATCTTGCCTCGCTTAGGCGCCTGCTTCTCCCAATATTCGGAGGTGGCCCTTCTCTTCCTAGGAGGAAAGGAGACCATGGCCCTCCCTTCACTTTTGTCTTCGGATGAGGGGTTTTTGATTCCTTCGGACACAATGTCCGATGCACCCTTGGAATAGGTGCCATCTTTGGTCCTCTCACTCTTCTCCTTGCCCTCCTTCACAGGCATCTAGTATGGTGCCAGGGCCAGCATCCTTATTAGAACAGGATTCACTGGGCCCTCGGGCAGAGGGGCCGAACACATAACTAGTTCTGCCTTCTTTGTCCAGCCCTGGAAGAAGATAGCTTGCTTAGTACCATATTATGGTATGCATAATTACAAAGTGTTCGGGAGCCAAGTGCTTACCGGGGTATCCGGACGGTTGCAGTTAAGGCCAACATCTTCGGTAGTGTCCGGCCAATGTTTCCGCTTCCCGAAAAATAAATTCCACATCACTTTGTGTGTGGTGTCGAAGAAGTGTTGGAGGGTTTGTGGTCCTTCTGGATTAAGCTCCCACATGCGGCGAGACCTGCGCTAGCATGGCAGGATTTGGCAAACTAACATCACTTGGATCACGTTGACAAGATCGATGTCTCTCTTGAGGAGGGTTCGGATGCAGCTCTGTAAAGTCTGCACTTCATCAACTAATCCCCAGTCCAGCCCCTTGTTGACCCATGATGCAAGCTGTAATGGTGGGCCAGGACGGAATGTGGGTGCAGCTACCCACTTGGTGTTGCAGGGCTCCGTAACGTAAAACCACTCCCGCTGTCAGTGATTGGAAGTTTCGGTAAAATAACCTTTTGGCCAAGGAGTGTTGGTGAGATGGCTGATCGTAGCACCGCCGCACTCCACGTATTCCTCGTCGACTATCTTCGGATTCACACTGAAGGTCTTGAGCCATAAGCCGAAGTATGGGGGGATTCGGAGGAAGACCTCGCGTGTAATGATAAATGCCGAGACATGGAGGATAGAGTCCGGGGCTAGGTCATGAAAATCTAGTCCGTAATAAAACATTAGCCCCCGGACGAAGGGGTGAAGAGTGAACCATAACCCCTGGAGGAAGTGGGAGATGAATACGACCCTCTCGCCAGATCTAGGGGTTGGAATAACCTGTCCTTGAGCAGGAATCCTGTGGTGGACCTCCGTAGTCAAATATCTGGCTGCCCGAAGCTTTGCTATGTCCTCCTCCGTAACGGAGGAAGCCACCCATCGGCCTTGGGAGCTGGGTCCAGACATGATGGGGAGGCTTGAAACGATGAAGTCAAACCTTGGGTGCTAGAACTCGGGGTTGGGAAGGTTGAGGAGAGGTTTGGCATAAAAGACGACCCTTGGTTCCTTTATAAAGGCAGCGGGTATTGAACACCTCCTCCTAAGCCTAAGAACCTGCCTATTCCTAAAGAATCTTTCCTGCAGGACGGTTGGGTTACCCACGTTCGTATTGATGAAAATCCCGCAATTAGGGGACACGATCTCTACTTTGACAAGACGTGTCAATGACAACCACGCCCTGAAACATGGAACGGCGGGCTGGGAAATGGTTCAAAGTAATGACCGAGAAGCGTGACTTCACATTACTAAAAGTTGTCAGTAGATTGGATTCGTAGAATACTATACTCTCTACGGCTGTGTGTTACATGTCCGGACACGATCAATTTATTCGAAGACTATTTTGGAGTTCGGAAGGAGGAACCTGCCTTGCAATGCCGAAGACAGCACTATGCGCCGGATACCTTGTCATTGAAGCCAGGTTCACGGGCTACTGAGGGAGTCCTGGACTAAGGGGTCCTCGGGTGTCTGGCCTGTTAGCCATGGGCCGGACTTATGGGCTATGAAGATACGAAGACCGGAGACTGCACCCGTGTTCGGATAGGACTCTCCTTGGCGTGGAAGGCAAGCTTGGCGACCGGATATGTAGATTACTTTCCTTGTAACCAACTTTATGTAACCCTAGATCCTCCCGGTGTCTATATAAACCGGAGGACTTAGTCCGGATAGGGGACTCATTATCATAGTCATACAAGCTAGAACTCTAGGGTTTTAGCCATTACGATCTCGAGGTAGATCAACTCTTGTAATACTCATATTCATCAATATCAATCAAGTAGGACGTAGGGTATTACCTCCATAGAGAGGGCCCGAACCTGGATAAACATTGTGACCCTTGTCTCCTGTTACCATCGACCTTGGACGCATAGTTCGGGACCCCCTACCCGAGATCCGCCGGTTTTGACACCGACAGCGCCGATTAGGCCGCAACTTCATCTGAGGAAACGGTGATGATGATGCTCTTCTGGTGGTGCAGGTGAAGACGGCGGTGTGGGAATGTAGGTGGTGCGAAAGACGAGGGGAACGTCGGGGAGCTCCTTGGAGGTGGAGGACGGGGTGTCTAAACCGGCTGGACGACCAGATCGACGACGGATCCTCATCTGGTATGGTGGATGAGGCACGTCGAGGTGTTGCTATGGATGATGTCGTCGGGGAAGAGGCTCCGGCTGGGTGGCGGATGGAGGAGGGTGTGGCGCTTGTTGGAAATATGCCCTAGAGGCAATAATAAATTAGTTATCATTATATTTCCTTGTTCATGATAATCGTTTATTATCCATGCTATAATTGTATTGATAGGAAACTCAGATACATGTGTGGATACATAGACAACACCATGTCCCTAGTAAGCCTCTAGTTGACTAGCTCGTTGATCAATAGATGGTTATGGTTTCCTGACCATGGACATTGGATGTCATTGATAACGGGATCACATCATTAGGAGAATGATGTGATGGACAAGACCCAATCCTAAGCCTAGCACAAAGATCGGGTAGTTCGTATGCTAAAGCTTTTCAAATGTCAAGTATCATTTCCTTAGACCATGAGATTGTGCAACTCCCAGATACCGTAGGAATGCTTTGGGTGTACCAAACGTCACAACGTAACTGGGTGGCTATAAAGGTACACTACACGTATCTCCGAAAGTGTCTGTTGGGTTGGCACGAATCGAGACTGGGATTTGTCACTCCGTGTGACGGAGAGGTATCTCTGGGCCCACTCGGTAGGACATCATCATAATGTGCACAATGTGATCAAGGAGTTGATCACGGGATGATGTGTTACGGAACGAGTAAAGAGACTTGCCGGTAACGAGATTGAACAAGGTATCGGGATACCGACGATCGAATCTCGGGCAAGTATCGTACCGCTAGACAAAGGGAATTGTATACGGGATTGATTAAGTCCTTGACATCGTGGTTCATCCGATGAGATCATCATGGAACATGTGGGAGCCAACATGGGTATCCAGATCCCGCTGTTGGTTATTGACCGGAGAGTCATCTCGGTCATGTCTGCATGTCTCCCGAACCCGTAGGGTCTACACACTTAAGGTTCGGTGACGCTAGGGTTGTAGAGATATTAGTATGCGGTAACCTGAAAGTTGTTCGGAGTCCTGGATGAGATCCCGGACGTCACGAGGAGTTCCAGAATGGTCCGGAGGTGAATATTTATATATAGGAAGTCCAGTTTCGGCCATCGGGAAAGTTTCGGGGGTAATCGGTATTGTACCGGGACCACCGGAAGGGTCCCGGGGGCCCACCGGGTGGGGCCACCTGCCCTGGGGGGCCACATGGTCTGTAGGGGGTGCGCCTTGGCCTACATGGGCCAAGGGCACCAGCCCCTAGTCCCATGCGCCAAAGGGACAAGAGGAGGGGAGAGTCCTAAAGGGGGAAGGCACCTCCGAGGTGCCTTGGGGAGGATGGACTCCTCCCCCCCTTGGCCCGCACCCTTCCTTGGAGGAAGGGGCAAGGCTGCGCCCTCCCCCTCTCCCTTGGCCCTATATATAGTGGGGGGAAGGGAGGGAAACCATACCTAAGCCCTGGCGCCTCCCTCTCCCTCCCGTGACACATCTCCCTCCTCCCGCAGCGCTTAGCGAAGCCCTGTTGGAATCCCGCTACTTCCACCACCACGTCGTCGTGTTGTTGGATCTCCAACAACCTCTCCTCCCCCCTTGCTGGATCAAGAAGGAGGAGACGTCGCTGCTCCGTACGTGTGTTGAACGCGGAGGTGCCGTCCGTTCGGCGCTAGGATCATCGGTGATTTGGATCACGACGAGTACGACTCCATCAACCCCGTTCTCTTGAACGCTTCCGCGCGCGATCTACAAGGGTATGTAGATCCACTCCTCCCTCGTTGCTAGATGACTCCATAGATAGATCTTGGTGACACGTAGGAAAATTTTGAATTTCTGCTACGTTCCCCAACAGTGGCATCATGAGCTAGGTCTATGCGTAGTTTCTATGCACGAGTAAAACACAAAGTAGTTGTGGGCGTTGATTTTGTTCAATATGCTTGCCGTTACTAGTCTTATATTGATTCGGTGGCATTGTGGGATGAAGCGGCCCGGACCGACCTTACACGTACTCTTACGTGAGACAGGTTCCACCGACTGACATGCACTAGTTGCATAAGGTGGCTAGCGGGTGTCTGTCTCTCCCACTTTAGTCGGATCGGATTCGATGAAAAGGGTCCTTATGAAGGGTAAATAGCAATTGGCATATCACGTTGTGGTTTTGTGTAGGTAAGAAACGTTCTTGCTAGAAACCCAAAGCAGCCACGTAAAACATGCAAACAACAATTAGAGGACGTCTAACTTGTTTTTGCAGGGTATGCTATGTAATATGATATTGGCCATATCATGTCACTATTTGATTGCATGTGATGTTTATCATGTTTATACATCTTGTTTACTTAGAACGACGGTAGTAGATAAGATGATCCCTCATTAAAATTTCAAGAAGTGTTCTCCCCTAACTGTGCACCGTTGCTAAAGTTCGTCGTTTCGAAGCACCATGTGATGATCAGGTGTGATAGATCCTTACGTTCACATACAACGGGTGTAAGACAGTTTTACACATGCAAAACACTTAGGGTTAACTTGACAAGCCTAGCATGTACAGACATGGCCTCGGAACACAAGAGACCGAAAGGTCGAGCATGAGTCGTATGGTAGATACGATCAACATGAAGATGTTCACCGATGATGACTAGTCCGTCTCACATGATGATCGGACACGGCCTAGTTGACTCGGATCATGTAATCACTTAGATGACTAGAGGGATGTCTATCTGAGTGGGAGTTCATAAGATGAACTTAATTATCCTGAACATAGTCAAAAGGTCTTCGCAAATTATGTCGTGGCTCACGTTTCTGTTCTACTATTTAGATATGTTCCTAGAGAAAATTTAGTTGAAAGTTGATAGTAGCAATTATGCGGACTGGGTCCGTAAACTGAGGATTGTCCTCATTGCTTCATAGAAGGCTTATGTCCTTAATGCACCGCTCAGAGTGCTGAACCTCGAACGTCGTCTGTGGATGTTGCGAACATCTGACATACACATTTTGATAACTACGTGATAGTTCAGTTAACCGGTTTAGAGTTGAGGCACCAAAAACGTTTTTGAAACGTCGTGAAACATATGAGATGTTTCGAAGGCTGAAATTGGGATTTCAGGCTCGTGCCCACATCAAGAGGTATAAGACCTCCGACGATTTTCTTAGCCTGCAAACTAAGGGAGAAAAGCTCAATTGTTGAACTTGTGCTCGGATTGTCTGAGTAAAACAATCGCTTGAATCGAGTGGGAGTTGATCTTCCAGATGAAATAGTGATGGTTCTCCGAAGTCATTACCACCAAGCTGCTAGAGCTTCATGATGAACTATAATATATCAGGGACATATATGATGATCCTTGAGATATTCGCGATGTTTGACACCACAAAAGTAGAAATCAAGAACGAGCATCAATTGTTGATGGTTAGTGAAACCGCTAGTTTCAAGAAGGGCAAGGGCAAGAAGGGATACTTCATGAAACGGCAAATCAACTGCTGCTCTAGTGAAGAAACCCAAGGTTGAACCCAAACCCGAGACTAAGTGCTTCTGTAATAAGGGGAACAGCCACTGGAGCAGAATTACCCTAGATACTTGGTAGATGAGAAGGCTAGCAAGGTCGATAGAAGTATATTGGATATACATTGTGTTAATGTGTACTTTAATAGTACTCCTAGTAGCACCAGGGTATTAGATACTGGTTTGGTTGCTAAGTGTTAGTAACTCGACATAAAAGCTACGGAAGAAACGGAGACTAGCTAAAGGTGAGCTGACGATATGTGTTGGAAGTGTTTCCAATGTTGATATGATCAAGCATCGCACGCTGCCTCTACCATCGAGATTGGTGTTTGCGTTGAGCATAGACATGATTGGATTATGTCTATCACAATACGGTTATTCATTTAAGGAGAATAATGGCTACTCTGTTTATTTTAATAATACCTTCAATGGTCTTGCACCTAAAATGAATGGTTCATTGAATCTCGATCATAGTGATACACATGTTCATGCCAAAAGATATAAGATAGTAATGATAGTACCACCTACTTGTGGCACTGCCACTTAAGTCATATCGGTATAAAACGTATGAAGAAGCTCCATGTTGATGGATCTTTGGACTCACTCATTTTTGAAAAGTTTGAGACATGCGAACCATGTTTGTTGGTAGATATGCATGAAGAAACTGCATGCAAATGGACCGTTTTGGACTCACTTTATTTTGAATCACTTGAGACATGCAAATCATACCACATGGGCAAGATGACTGAAAGGCCTGGTTTTCAGTAAGATGGAACAAGAGAGCAACTTGTTGGAAGTAATACATTTTGATGTGTGCAGTCCAATGAGTGCTGAGGCATGTAGTGGATATCGTTATGTTCTTACTTCACAGATGATCTGAGTAGATGTTGAGTATATTTACTTGATGAATCACGAGCCTAAATTATTGAAAGGTTCAAGTAATTTCAGGGTGAAGTTGAAAGATCTCGTGACAAGAGGATAAAATATCTATGATATGATCATAGAGATGAATATCTGAATTACGAGTTTGGCACAGAATTAAGACATTGTGGAAATTGTTTCACAACTAATACAGCCTGGAACACCATAGTGTGATGGTGTGTCCGAACATCATAACTGCACCCTATTGGATATGATGCATACCATGATGTCTCTTATCGAATTACCACAATAGTTTATGGGTTAGGCATTAAAGACAACCACATTCACTTTAAAAGGGGCACCACGTAATTCCGATGAGATGACACCGTATGAACTATGGTTTAGAGAAACCTAAGCTGTCATTTCTTAAAAGTTTGGGGCTGCGACGCTTATGTGAAAAAGTTTCAGGCTGATAAGCTCGAAGCCAAAGCGGATAAATGCATCTTCATAGGACACCCAAGACAGTTGCGTATACCTCCTGTCTCGGATTCGAAAGCAATAAGGGTTTGTTTCTAGAATCGGGTCCTTTCTCGAGGAAAAGTTTCTTTCGAAAGAATTGAGTGGGAGGATGGTGGAGACTTGATGAGGTTATTGAACCGTCTCTTCAACTAGTGTGTGGCAGGGCACAGGAAGTTGTTCCTGTGGCACCTACACCAATTGAAGTGGAAGCTTATGATAGTGATCATGAAACTTCAGATCAAGTCACTAACAAACCTCGTGGGATGACAAGGATGCGTACTACTTCAGAGTGGTACGTAATCCTGTCTTGGAAGTCATGTTGCTAGACAACAATGAACCTACGAGCTATGGAGAAGCGATGGTGGGCCCGGATTCCGATAAATGGCTCGAGGCCATAAAATCCGAGAGAGGATCCATGTATGAAAACAAAGTGTAGACTTTGGCGGAACAGCTCGATGGTCGTAAGGCTGTTGAGTATAGATGGATTTTAAAAGGAAGACAGACAATGATGGTAAGTATCACCATTAAGAAAGCTCGACTTGTCGTTAAGATGTTTTCCAACAAGTTCAAGGAGTTGACTACGGTGAGACTTTCTCACTCGTAGCGATGCTAAGAGTCTGTTGGAATTATATTAGTGATTACTGCATTATTTATGAAATCTTGCAGATAGGATGTCAAAACATTGTTTCCTCGATATTTTTCTTGAGGAAAGGTTGTATGTAATACAACCGGAAGGTTTTGTCAATCCTGAAAGATGCTAATAAGTATGCAAAGCTCCAGCAATCCTTCTGAGGACTGGAGTAAGCATCTCGGAGTTGGAATGTATGCTTTGATGAGATGATCAAAGATTTTGGGTGTATACAAAGTTTATGAGAAACTTGTATTTCCAAAGAAGTGAGTGGGAGCACTATAGAATTTCTGATGAGTATATGTTATGGATCAGAAATGATGTAGAATTTCTGGAAAGCATATAGGGTTATTTGGAAAGTGTTTTTCAATGGAAAGCCTGGATTAAGCTACTTGAACATTGAGCATCAAGATCTATAAGGATAGATCAAAACGTTTAATGGTACTTTCAAATGAGCACATACCTTGATATGATCTTGAAGGTGTTCAAGATGGATCAGTCAAAGAAGGAGTTCTCGCCTGAGTTGTAAGGTATGAAGTTAAGACTTAAAGCTCGACCACGGCAGAATAGAGAGAAAGGACGAAGGTCGTCCCCTATGCTTAAGACGTAGGCTCTACAGTATGCTATGCTGTGTACCGCACCTGAAGTGTGCCTTGCCATGAGTCAGTCAAGGGGTACAAGAGTGATCCAAGAATGGATCACAGGACAGCGGTCAAAGTTATCCTTAGTAACTAGTGGACTAAGGAATTTTCTCGATTATGGAGGTGGTAAAAGAGTTCGTCATAAAGGGTTACGTCGATGCAAGCTTAACACCTATCCGGATAGCTCTGAGTAGAGATACCGGATACGTATAATGGAGCAACAATTTATAATAGCTCCAAGTAGAACAGTTATTTGAAATGGCTCCAAATAGAGCGTGGTAGCTACATCTAGGAGATGACATAGAGATTTGTAATGCACACACGGATCTGAAAGGTTCAGACCCGTTGACTAAAACCTCTCTCACAAGCAACATGATCAAACCCAGAACTCATTGAGTGTTAATCACATAGTGATGTGAACTAGATTATTGACTCTAGTAAACTCTTTGGATGTTGGTTACATGGCGATGTGACCTGTGAGTGTTAATAACATGGCGATGTGAACTAGATTATTGACTCTAGTGCAAGTGGGAGACTGTTGGAAATATGCCCTAGAGGCAATAATAAATTAGTTATTATTATATTTCCTTGTTCATGATAATCGTTTATTATCCATGCTATAATTGTATTGATAGGAAACTCAGATACATGTGTGGATACATAGACAACACCATGTCCCTAGTAAGCCTCTAGTTGACTAGCTCGTTGATCAATAGATGGTTATGGTTTCCTGACCATGGACATTGGATGTCATTGATAACGGGATCACATCATTAGGAGAATGATGTGATGGACAAGACCCAATCCTAAGCCTAGCACAAAGATTGTGTAGTTCGTATGCTAAAGCTTTTCTAATGTCAAGTATCATTTCCTTAGACCATGAGATTGTGCAACTCCCGGATACCGTAGGAATGCTTTGGGTGTACCAAACGTCACAACGTAACTGGGTGGCTATAAAGGTACACTACACGTATCTCCGAAAGTGTCTGTTGGGTTGGCACGAATCGAGACTGGGATTTGTCACTCCGTGTGACGGAGAGGTATCTCTGGGCCCACTCGGTAGGACATCATCATAATGTGCACAATGTGATCAAGGAGTTGATCACGGGATGATGTGTTACGGAACGAGTAAAAGAGACTTGCCGGTAACGAGATTGAACAAGGTATCGGGATACCGACGATCGAATCTCGGGCAAGTATCGTACCGCTAGACAAAGGGAATTGTATACGGGATTGATTAAGTCCTTGACATCGTGGTTCATCCGATGAGATCATCATGGAACATGTGGGAGCCAACATGGGTATCCAGATCCCGCTGTTGGTTATTGACCGGAGAGTCATCTCAGTCATGTCTGCATGTCTCCCGAACCCGTAGGGTCTACACACTTAAGGTTCGGTGACGCTAGGGTTATAGAGATATTAGTATGCGTTAACCCGAAAGTTGTTCGGAGTCCCGGATGAGATCCCGGACGTCACGAGGAGTTCCGGAATGGTCCGGATGTAAAGAATTATATATAGGAAGTGCTATTTCGGCTATCAGGACAAGTTTCGGGGTCACCGGTATTGTACCGGGACCACCGGAAGAGTCCCCGGGGCCCACCGGGTGGGGCCACCTGCCCCGGGGGGCCACATGGGCTGTAGGGGGTGCGCCTTGGCCTACATGGGCCAAGGGCACCAGCCCCTAGAGGCCCATGTGCCAAAGGGACAAGAGGAGGGGAGAGTCCTAAAGGGGGAAGGCACCTCCGAGGTGCCTTGGGGAGGATGGACTCCTCCCCCCCTTGGCCGCACCCTTACTTGGAGGAAGGGGCAAGGCTGCGCCCTCCCCCTCTCCCTTGGCCCTATATATAGTGGGGGGAAGGGAGGGCAACCATACCTAAGCCCTGGCGCCTCCCTCTCCCTCCCGTGACACATCTCCCTCCTCCCGCAGCGCTTAGCGAAGCCCTGTTGGAATCCCGCTACTTCCACCACCACACCGTCGTGTTGTTGGATCTCCATCAACCTCTCCTCCCCCCTTGCTGGATCAAGAAGGAGGAGACGTCGCTGCTCCGTACGTGTGTTGAACGCGGAGGTGCCGTCCGTTCGGCGCTAGGATCATCGGTGATTTGGATCACGACGAGTACGACTCCATCAACCCCGTTCTCTTGAACGCTTCCGCGCGCGATCTACAAGGTTATGTAGATCCACTCCTCCCTCGTTGCTAGATGACTCCATAGATAGATCTTGGTGACACGTAGGAAAATTTTGAATTTCTGCTACGTTCCCCAACAGGGCTTCGCGGGTTTTCCCGGCCTCAGTGTACGAATGGGTGGACGGATGGGATGGGAGTGGGGAACCATGGCTTAGGGATGCGCTTGTCCGAAATGTGGGGTAAGTTACGAAAGTACCCCCACCGATTTGAGGCAGTTCTTTCGGTTCAGGGGTATCACGGGCATTTCGCGTGTCGGGATTTCACAGGAGGTGGGAGTTTTCGCGCGCGTTGTAATTTTGGAATAGCAAGGCGCGGGTTGAGATGGAGGGTGTTGTCGGAGCACAACGAGACAAAGATATATCTTAAATATTTCGGGCTAACAAGGCGCGGTTGAAATTTCCGGACAAGCCTAACGTGTACTGTACCAAATCAATTCGCACTACAAATGTCATTCAAAACTTTGAATTCATGTTATGTTCAATTAAAATATTTTGCTACGTGTATAATGCATGCAACCTACTACTCAAATGAACGTTTTAGTGCATTCCAAACGTATATACTACCGCTTCAATATGAACTAAATTTGAATTCGTTTCTCTATTTGAATAAGATCTACAGTAATGATTGTTGTGAAGTCAAAGCATTTGAATTCGTTTCTCTGTTTTAATAAGATCTACAATCATCATTATTGTCAAGTTAAACCATCGTTTGTGTATTATCTTCACAGCACACCACATGATTAGTCTCGAGTTACATATGAACTATGTGTACTATATGAACTCGAACTCAATTTTTTGAATCCACTTTATTTGATTTCAAATCATGTACATTTCAAGCTCTAGCTAGATCTTTCATAATCTAAACCATGTCTCATATGTATAATGTGTTTATCACATTATGTATGGTGCCCTGCCCCCTACGCCTACAAGTATTTAGATGTGAGGCGCAAACACCACACATTACCACAAATTCAAATAAAATGTGAGAATGTTCGATATATAGTATTGTTTAGATTGTTCGATATTTAGTTGTAAGCTGCAAACGCCACACATTATCACAAATTCAAATAAAATGTGAGATTGTTCGATGTATAGTATGGTTTAGATTGTTCGATATTTAGCTGTGAGTTGCAAATGCCATGCATAATCACATTATGGTATAACATGTGCAAAACCACAACACGCGTATCACCGCTATATTCATGCATGCATTTGTTTAAAACACTATGATCTCCTATTCAAATATATGAATCCACTTTCATATCAAATTATGATCTTTGTTAGTCTCTTACACCCACACAATCCTCTAACCTTTGTAGCTACCACTAACTTTCTCTCATGCATGCACACGCCCACCTCGCCCCCCCCTCCCTCAACATTCCATCCATCACGCACATTCATTTTTTAGGTTGTTCTCCCACAGTCTCCACAACTCCTTTCTGACACACACTGATCGATAAACCTCTCCAGCGATGTCTGCCAACAACATACACACGCACCTTCAATCTCCTCCTTTATGTGTACTTGCCTCGTGTCTCTCATACAGTCCCACACACGTGTAAACTCTCGCCCCTATTTTCGTCGATCTCACAACCGCACACTCCTCCCCCTATCTAGCTAGTAGCTGGACCTCTCACACCACCTCCTAGCTACATTCTCTCTGTCTATCCGTCTCGCCGGGCCTTATTTGCCTCTAACAAATGGACGTACACCGACCGATCTCCCGCTATACATATAGCTAGCTAGGTCCTTATAACTCATTATTCCCCACGCGTCGATCGATCTACCTCATTAGTTATGTCTCTCCCTTCCTCCGACAAACAACAATTGATCTACCGATCTAGTTAGGTTTTCTTACCAAACACATGGTTCCCCTTCATCATCCATGGATGCGTCCCGACAGATCTATCACGCACAGGCACACACAGAAACACATCCCCACTCTTATTGATAATATTGCAGTTCCACCCTCAGTTTGTCTAGTAGGCCTCTCCCACCATCTTCGAGAAGCAACTCCATCACCCATCCAGCACTCTACCCCTCTCCTTTCCTCTCTCTTTTTGTCCCATCCTATTTCCCGTCCTTCAGTTATGTAAGGATGTCGTCTGATCTCCCTCAAGACATAGTTGGGTCTCTCCTTCTCAACACATACACCAGTCATTCTACTTCTATAGTTAGGCCTCTTCCTACCCCTCCCCCACCCCCTCCCCCACACACACCGATACATCGAGTGCTCTAGTCATGTCTCCCTGCCGCACACAAACTTGACATGTGCCCTCTGATGTTCCGGTAGGTCAGTTGCCTTATATCTTTGACTTGCACACACACACACACACAATTTCGATGGCTCTCTTCATCGATCTCGCACCCACCCACTTGATCCTCTCTTCCACTCTATCGATATCTATGACCCCTCCCTCTCTTCTCGTGGATCGCCCGGCCCTCTATGTATGATATGGATAGGCCTTCATTTCACACACATTGCATGCAAAATTTTGTTTGAGATGTCATCGACACATATTCCCACAAATACATTCACGAAATCAACCCCCCCCCCAAACAAAAATCACTCACGAACGCACAAGCCATTTGTCTAGGTTTGTATCTCTCACACACACCCACGTAGGTGGGGGATGTGCACGAAGAGAAGAGGTGCACGCACGGCGCACGTACTCCCGTCTCTTTCCCAACAACACCCACGCGGGTACACGGTGGAGCTCATTTCTGTACGAAAAGGCAGCCCACGTGGTAATTTGACATGTGTACTAGTTGTCCACTAGATGGAGGGAGGATCATCTACCATGGGTGAACAAACAAATTGTGACTTGACGCGTTATGTTAAAAAAGAGGCAAACCATGTGGGGCCTACCTTAGAGGCAAGGCTCTATACACTTGAGTACTTTTGATGTGTCCGTCAACTCACAGAATGAGGAGAAGCTTGCTTAGTGCACCATCTCCCCCGCCCACGGGCACGGTGGCTCGCAGGATGAGGTGAAGCTTGCTTACTAGTAGTAGTACTGTACGCCTTACGCCCGCTCCCTCGCCCACGCGCATGGTGGCTCACAGAACGAGGAGAAAAATTTACTACTCCCTCCGTTTACTTCTCGTCCCTACTACATTGGTTAGAGAGATTATGATATTGTTTGGAATATATATGTCCTTTAGTAGATTTCAATATGAACTACTAGTACATACTCCAAACACTGATGTATATAGACGTATTTTAGAGTGTAGATTCACTCATTTTGCTTCGTATGTAGTCCATATTGAGGCCCTGTTTGGTTCATAAGTCCTAGGACTTTTTCTAGTCCCAACTAAAAAGTCCCTCCCTGTTTGTTTTCAGGGACTAAAAAGTCCCTAGTCCCTCCCTAGAGGTTATTGAATGACCATGTTACCCCCAGTATACCGGATACGTATAATGGAGCAACAATTTATAATAGCTCCAAGTAGAACAGTTATTTGAAATGGCTCCAAATAGAGCGTGGTAGCTACATCTAGGAGATGACATAGAGATTTGTAATGCACACACGGATCTGAAAGGTTCAGACCCGTTGACTAAAACCTCTCTCACAAGCAACATGATCAAACCCAGAACTCATTGAGTGTTAATCACATAGTGATGTGAACTAGATTATTGACTCTAGTAAACTCTTTGGATGTTGGTTACATGGCGATGTGACCTGTGAGTGTTAATAACATGGCGATGTGAACTAGATTATTGACTCTAGTGCAAGTGGGAGACTGTTGGAAATATGCCCTAGAGGCAATAATAAATTAGTTATTATTATATTTCCTTGTTCATGATAATCGTTTATTATCCATGCTATAATTGTATTGATAGGAAACTCAGATACATGTGTGGATACATAGACAACACCATGTCCCTAGTAAGCCTCTAGTTGACTAGCTCGTTGATCAATAGATGGTTATGGTTTCCTGACCATGGACATTGGATGTCATTGATAACGGGATCACATCATTAGGAGAATGATGTGATGGACAAGACCCAATCCTAAGCCTAGCACAAAGATTGTGTAGTTCGTATGCTAAAGCTTTTCTAATGTCAAGTATCATTTCCTTAGACCATGAGATTGTGCAACTCCCGGATACCGTAGGAATGCTTTGGGTGTACCAAACGTCACAACGTAACTGGGTGGCTATAAAGGTACACTACAGGTATCTCCGAAAGTGTCTGTTGGGTTGGCACGAATCGAGACTGGGATTTGTCACTCCGTGTGACGGAGAGGTATCTCTGGGCCCACTCGGTAGGACATCATCATAATGTGCACAATGTGATCAAGGAGTTGATCACGGGATGATGTGTTACGGAACGAGTAAAAGAGACTTGCCGGTAACGAGATTGAACAAGGTATCGGGATACCGACGATCGAATCTCGGGCAAGTATCGTACCGCTAGACAAAGGGAATTGTATACGGGATTGATTAAGTCCTTGACATCGTGGTTCATCCGATGAGATCATCATGGAACATGTGGGAGCCAACATGGGTATCCAGATCCCGCTGTTGGTTATTGACCGGAGAGTCATCTCAGTCATGTCTGCATGTCTCCCGAACCCGTAGGGTCTACACACTTAAGGTTCGGTGACGCTAGGGTTATAGAGATATTAGTATGCGTTAACCCGAAAGTTGTTCGGAGTCCCGGATGAGATCCCGGACGTCACGAGGAGTTCCGGAATGGTCCGGATGTAAAGAATTATATATAGGAAGTGCTATTTCGGCTATCAGGACAAGTTTCGGGGTCACCGGTATTGTACCGGGACCACCGGAAGAGTCCCCGGGGCCCACCGGGTGGGGCCACCTGCCCCGGGGGGCCACATGGGCTGTAGGGGGTGCGCCTTGGCCTACATGGGCCAAGGGCACCAGCCCCTAGAGGCCCATGCGCCAAAGGGACAAGAGGAGGGGAGAGTCCTAAAGGGGGAAGGCACCTCCGAGGTGCCTTGGGGAGGATGGACTCCTCCCCCCCTTGGCCGCACCCTTACTTGGAGGAAGGGGCAAGGCTGCGCCCTCCCCCTCTCCCTTGGCCCTATATATAGTGGGGGGAAGGGAGGGCAACCATACCTAAGCCCTGGCGCCTCCCTCTCCCTCCCGTGACACATCTCCCTCCTCCCGCAGCGCTTAGCGAAGCCCTGTTGGAATCCCGCTACTTCCACCACCACACCGTCGTGTTGTTGGATCTCCATCAACCTCTCCTCCCCCCTTGCTGGATCAAGAAGGAGGAGACGTCGCTGCTCCGTACGTGTGTTGAACGCGGAGGTGCCGTCCGTTCGGCGCTAGGATCATCGGTGATTTGGATCACGACGAGTACGACTCCATCAACCCCGTTCTCTTGAACGCTTCCGCGCGCGATCTACAAGGTTATGTAGATCCACTCCTCCCTCGTTGCTAGATGACTCCATAGATAGATCTTGGTGACACGTAGGAAAATTTTGAATTTCTGCTACGTTCCCCAACAGGCGCTTCGCGGGTTTTCCCGGCCTCTGTGTACGAATGGGAGGACGGATGGAATGGGAGTGGGGAACCATGGCTTAGGGATGCGCTTGGCCGAAATGTGGGGTAAGTTACGAAAGAACCCCCACCGATTTGAGGCGTTTCTTTTGGTTCAGGGGTATCACAGGCATTTTGCGTGTCGGGATTTCACAGGAGGTGGGAGTTTTTGCGCGCGTTGTAATTTTGGAATAGCAAGGCGCGGGTTGATATGGAGGGTGTTGTAGGAGCACAACGAGACAAAGATATATCTTAAATATTTCGGGCTAACAAGGCGCGGGTTGAAATTTCCGGGCAAGCCTAACGTGTACTGTACCAAATCAATTCGCACTACAAATGTCATTCAAAACTTTGAATTCATGTTATGTTCAATTAAAATATTTTGCTACGTGCATAATGCATGCAACCTACTACTCAAATGAACGTTTTAGTGCATTCCAAACGTATATACTACAGCTTCAATATGAACTAAATTTGAATTCGTTTCTCTATTTGAATAAGATCTACAATAATGATTGTGGTGAAGTCAAAGCATTTGAATTCGTTTCTCTGTTTTAATAAGATCTACAATCATCATTATTGTCAAGTTAAACCATCGTTTGTGTATTATCTTCACAGCACACCACATGATTAGTCTCAAGTTACATATGAACTATGTGTACTATATGAACTCGAACTCAATTTTTTGAATCCACTTTATGTTGATTTCAAATCATAGTACATTTCAAGCTCTAGCTAGATTTTCATAATCTAAACCATGTCTCATATGTATAATGTGTTTATCACATTATGTATGGTGCCCTGCCCCCTACGCCTACAAGTATTTAGATGTGAGGCGCAAACACCACACATTACCACAAATTCAAATAAAATGTGAGAATGTTCGATATATAGTATTGTTTAGATTGTTCGATATTTAGTTGTAAGCTGCAAACGCCACACATTATCACAAATTCAAATAAAATGTGAGATTGTTCGATGTATAGTATGGTTTAGATTGTTCGATATTTAGCTGTGAGTTGCAAATGCCATGCATAATCACATTATGGTATAACATGTGCAAAACCACAACACGCGTATCACCGCTATATTCATGCATGCATTTGTTTAAAACACTATGATCTCCTATTCAAATATATGAATCCACTTTCATATCAAATTATGATCTTTGTTAGTCTCTTACACCCACACAATCCTCTAACCTTTGTAGCTACCACTAACTTTCTCTCATGCATGCACACGCCCACCTCGCCCCCCCCTCCCTCAACATTCCATCCATCACGCACATTCATTTTTTAGGTTGTTCTCCCACAGTCTCCACAACTCCTTTCTGACACACACTGATCGATAAACCTCTCCAGCGATGTCTGCCAACAACATACACACGCACCTTCAATCTCCTCCTTTATGTGTACTTGCCTCGTGTCTCTCATACAGTCCCACACACGTGTAAACTCTCGCCCCTATTTTCGTCGATCTCACAACCGCACACTCCTCCCCCTATCTAGCTAGTAGCTGGACCTCTCACACCACCTCCTAGCTACATTCTCTCTGTCTATCCGTCTCGCCGGGCCTTATTTGCCTCTAACAAATGGACGTACACCGACCGATCTCCCGCTATACATATAGCTAGCTAGGTCCTTATAACTCATTATTCCCCACGCGTCGATCGATCTACCTCATTAGTTATGTCTCTCCCTTCCTCCGACAAACAACAATTGATCTACCGATCTAGTTAGGTTTTCTTACCAAACACATGGTTCCCCTTCATCATCCATGGATGCGTCCCGACAGATCTATCACGCACAGGCACACACAGAAACACATCCCCACTCTTATTGATAATATTGCAGTTCCACCCTCAGTTTGTCTAGTAGGCCTCTCCCACCATCTTCGAGAAGCAACTCCATCACCCATCCAGCACTCTACCCCTCTCCTTTCCTCTCTCTTTTTGTCCCATCCTATTTCCCGTCCTTCAGTTATGTAAGGATGTCGTCTGATCTCCCTCAAGACATAGTTGGGTCTCTCCTTCTCAACACATACACCAGTCATTCTACTTCTATAGTTAGGCCTCTTCCTACCCCTCCCCCACCCCCTCCCCCACACACACCGATACATCGAGTGCTCTAGTCATGTCTCCCTGCCGCACACAAACTTGACATGTGCCCTCTGATGTTCCGGTAGGTCAGTTGCCTTATATCTTTGACTTGCACACACACACACACACAATTTCGATGGCTCTCTTCATCGATCTCGCACCCACCCACTTGATCCTCTCTTCCACTCTATCGATATCTATGACCCCTCCCTCTCTTCTCGTGGATCGCCCGGCCCTCTATGTATGATATGGATAGGCCTTCATTTCACACACATTGCATGCAAAATTTTGTTTGAGATGTCATCGACACATATTCCCACAAATACATTCACGAAATCAACCCCCCCCCCAAACAAAAATCACTCACGAACGCACAAGCCATTTGTCTAGGTTTGTATCTCTCACACACACCCACGTAGGTGGGGGATGTGCACGAAGAGAAGAGGTGCACGCACGGCGCACGTACTCCCGTCTCTTTCCCAACCACACCCACGCGGGTACACGGTGGAGCTCATTTCTGTACGAAAAGGCAGCCCACGTGGTAATTTGACACGTGTACTAGTTGTCCACTAGATGGAGGGAGGATCATCTACCATGGGTGAACAAACAAATTGTGACTTGACGCGTTATGTTAAAAAAGAGGCAAACCATGTGGGGCCTACCTTAGAGGCAAGGCTCTATACACTGGAGTACTTTTGATGTGTCCGTCAACTCACAGACCGAGGAGAAGCTTGCTTAGTGCACCATCTGCCCCGCCCACGGGCGCCGTGGCTCGCAGGATGAGGTGAAGCTTGCTTACTAGTAGTAGTACTGTACGCCTTACGCCCGCTCCCTCGCCCACGCGCAAGGTGGCTCACAGAACGAGGAGAAAAATTTATTACTCCCTCCGTTTACTTCTCGTCCCTACTACCTTGGTTAGAGAGATTATGATATTGTTTGGAATATATATGTCCTTTAGTAGATTTCAATATGAACTACTAGTACATACTCCAAACACTGATGTATATAGACGTATTTTAGAGTGTAGATTCACTCATTTTGCTTCGTATGTAGTCCATATTGAGGCCCTGTTTGGTTCATAAGTCCTAGGACTTTTTCTAGTCCCAACTAAAAAGTCCCTCCCTGTTTGTTTTCAGGGACTAAAAAGTCCCTAGTCCCTCCCTAGAGGTTATTGAATGACCATGTTACCCCCAGTATATAGAAAAATAACAACCAAACAACACCATGGGGCGGCGGGGCAATAGGTGCAGGGAGGGGCATTGTTGGAAAAGTCCCAAAAAAGACACTCCTTGAGAGTCTTCTTCATTAAGTCCCAAAAAGCAAGTTTTAGTCCCTAGTAGTCCCTCCTGTTTGGTTAAAAAGTCCCTAAGCTAAAAAGTCCCTGGAAACAAACACCCCTGCATAAAGTTGAGACACTTATTTTGGAACGGAGGGAGTACATATTTGCTATGATCTGTCAATCATTGAGATGCAATAGCATGCATGTTAGTCTCCTTTGTATTTGATGAAATGTTGCAACGGGCAACCTTGGACGCAAGATACATGTAACAGAAGCTGGAAGCTTCATAGCATTGTACTATCTCGCTGATAAATTATAGTACGTACTATACTAGTACTTCCTCCGTTCCTAAATATAAGTCTTTGTAGAGATTTCACCATGAACCACATAAGGATGTATATAGATGCATTTTAAGTGTAGATTCATTCATTTTGTTCCGTATGTAGTCCACCTAGTGGAATCTCTACAAAGACTTATATATATTTAGGAACTGAGGGAGTACTATGTAAAGAGTTAGGTGTCGCACGGTGTCCAGAAAATATGGTGATAGTGTGAGGTGGGCCATGTAATCACTGAGCCTGCGTGTTTCCACTGGTCTTGCACTCCTCCGCCGTAAGAATGGCGAAAATTGTAATCTAGTAGTACCTCCTTTTGCAGAAAGTGTGGGACATCCAGCAGTCCTACCACCTCAGTAATAATGACCAATGAGCCGTCAAATCATATAGACCCAGCAGTAAGTTGGATGGACGAAGCAACCATCACTCTTGAATCCGCTTCTCCTTTCAACGTAGGTGCCAGTGAGAGGTCGTGTCCGCTCTGCCCGGGCATGAATGTGGCACCGATTCTATGGAGCGGCGCTGACCGTTTCGGGCGGGAAGCGCGTGTGGGCGATGGAGGGGTTTTGGGTGGGCTAGGTTGGTCAGGAGCGGGCGTGGCAGCTGTCCGCCTGTCTCTCTACCGGACTCCCGGAAACGAGAGGATGCACCGACTCTCACGGCTAAAATCATACACTACACACCATCTCTCTATAGGAGTAGGTCGATCAGTCACTCTCTCTAACACACACATGTTGTTAAACACACACACACACACGCGCGCGCGCGCGCGCCCGCACGCACACACAAGTTCATAGAATAGGAAAATTGTGCAAGTCCGAAGCCACGGGAAGTGAGATACAAATGGAGTACGTACAAGAAGCGAAGAGGTGACGAATATTCCATCAAACCTGGACTGAGGAGTAGTACTCCCTCCGTCTAGGTGTTAAGTCATCTTACGGAAATCAGATATTCCGAAAATGTTTAGGCGCCATCCATTAACTTCGCATCTCAATCCCCTCTTTGCCTCGTTGCTAGCGAGCGTTGTTACTTAGGGAGCGTTTGGATCCTTAGCAAGAACAACTTATAGCATAGCTGGGCAAGGTTAGGCGTTTGGAACTATTAAAATATGTTAGCTTTTGTGGGCCAGCTAGCTTGGGTGGGCTAGAAAAACCTTGCTAGCTCAGGAGAGCCAGATCGGCTCGCTTCCGACGGCAAACTTCGTGTAGTAGTAACATAGACTAGTAACATATGCATGTTAGTAGTCCAAGTTACTCACCACTATGACCAGCCTAAGCAATGTAACCAACGCTCCTTACTCTGCCTTGTTTTCTCCCCCAGAAACCCAATGCATGGAGCGCAACCTCGCTTTGATCAGTCAAGAAATCAATGTTGGCTTGCATGCGAGTTAATACGTGGCCCTGCATGGTAGCTAAAATGGCATCTCTTAGTTGTTTAGATTAATTGTTGCGTTTAGAGACAGAAATCAGGGCTTTGATTGGAGGAATGATCGGTCAAGTTTCTCCTTGTCCTCCAATCTGCTTGCACCTTGGTCCCGCTACACCTTCTAACGTGACTTATTACACCTAGACGGAGGGAGTCGTACGAGATACGGTGGCACACTGACTTAGGTCGAATACAAGTGCCCAAAATTGTGTGCATGTTATAATAAGGATTCACTTAAAATAGTATGTGAGCGAACAGAGGGATCAATTGGACAGTGTTCCCGAGCAATAGCGAGATGTGTGAGGTAAGATACACCGCTGGCGCTTTTAATTTTTCTTATTAATTTGTTAGTTTCACCCTCTGATTGGTGGGACCCAACGTACTACGTGGAGAGAGGTAAGGTGACTAAGGCTGCATTATTTCTGCACCACTATGGATAGTCTTAACACGAAAGCCGCATGACACGATTATGATTTAAATCCCAATGACTCCCACACAAAAAACACGACATGCTTGTCACACGAATGCAGGAATGTATAAAAGGTTATTTTCCTCTCGTTGAACAAAACGGGAGGGTTGTGTAGTTGGTTAGCCTGTTCGCTCATCAAACTTTAGGTCTCGGGTTCGATAACTACACTTCAGCATAATTCATGCCAGGAGGATTCTTTGACTGCTCAAAATGGATGGATACGGAGCTATACGATCAGCTGCAGCCTCGGCGCTTGTTTTCTAGGGTTTGCACTCTTCACACTCTCTCGAGTATATATATACATGCTAGAGCCTTAGTGCTTGTAGTTGCTCTCTTCACACTCTCTCACGCTCTCCAGATCTAAACAAGACTTCGTTGGCATCTCTCTCCCCTCACTACTGTTCTGCTTGTAGTTGCTCTCTTCACACTCTCTCACCCTCTCCATATCTGAATAAGACTTCGTTAGGCTCTCTCTCTCCCCTCACTGCTGGTCAAAGAGTCAGCAGGATCCGTCCGCGGGGAAGGGAAGGAGGCTTAACGCTGTCGCCGTCGGCAAGGGAGGGAATCCACTACCGGCGTAGCTGTGCACTTTCACCCAGCGGCGGCGCGGGAGGGCCTCCGACCCCTTCTTCTTCGCCGTCGTACATAGTGTGGGCCGAATGGCCTCCAGTCGCCCACCGAACCACACCCCAAGAACCTTAAGGTATAATTTACTTATTCCACATGCATTGCTCTAGCTGCATGTGGGCTTTTTCCGCTTCTGCACTTGAATCTAGGTGTTGGATCAAACAGGAAAGTAGTGGCGAAAGTTGTATACCATGAATCTAGGACATGGTTCAAAGAGGAAAGGAATGGGGAAAAGTAGTGGGAAAAATTGTATAGCATGAATCTAGGACATGGTTCAAAAAGGAAAGGAAGGGGGAAAGTTGTATCGCATGAATCTAAGACGTGGTTTAAAGAGGAAAGGAATGGGGGAAAGTAGTGGGGAAAGTTGTATAGCATAAATCTAGGACGTGGTTCAAAGAGGAAAGGAAGGGGGAAAGTACTAGTACAGATTGGCTATCCAGCACCTACGTTGGTCGAAAAGGGAAAACAATGACAAACGCAGTACGCACATCTGTAACGAATTGATCTTTTGTTTTGTTTTTGGGGACAAGGCTGTAGAGTTTGAGCAGGACTAGATTTGCTGCACTCACATAGGGAAAGGTGTCTAAAGATAACAAAACTGGGACCAACACAGATATGCTATTTGGTTGTTTGTTCTTGGTTGCAACAGACTGTGCATCACCCCAGTACATCGGTAGATGCACATGGTGCTGGTGCGTCCACTGTCCCGTGCAACTCTTTAGCTGCTGTTAATCTAAGGCCCTGTTTGGTTAAAAACTCCCAAGTCCCTACCTACTTGGTTCCAGGGACTAAACATGGAGTAGAGGTTATTAAATGACATGCTAAAAGACCATGTTATCCCTAGTAATGAACTAATAGAGACAAGGTGCGATGTGTGGCAGGGTCTTCTTTCTTTAGTCCCAAATGCCCACTTTTAGTCCCTAAAAGTCCCTCCTGTTTGGTTTAGATGGGACTGACATGGAGTTTTTTAGTCCCTCCACCAAAATGTCCCTGTAAACAAACACCCACTAATAATGGTGCTAGAAAATTGATGCAATGCTACAGTTCAAAGCAAATTACATGTTTAACGAATTTTATTATTAATATAATCTCTATGTTAATATTAACCAATGCCACCGTTTGAGAAATGCTACTATCTTGCTTTCTTTCCCATTTAGATAAGGTAGATGCTTCTTTTTGTTGGCTTCTGTGTCATCCACCGTTATTGACCAATAGTTGTTTCCTTTGCACCTCTATGTAAACTGGGTTATCTACTTCACCTCGTTGGCATTGTGACCTTTTGTTGCACTTCACAAAACACTTTTGTTTTAAGAGTGTTTTGTGCAGTTCAACCAAAATGCCACACCAACAACGGTGCTTGATTGCTCGATCTTAGTGGAACTGCACAAGAGGAGATCATACTTCCTATCCATGTTGGCAAATTTGGTTCAGATCTTCTTCTTGTGAGTTGTTTGAATTCTGTGTCATGAGAGGTCAGTACTAGCCTTCTTTCACATGATTCTGCAGTGTGCTTTCATATGTAGTGCTACTTGTACGGTAATGGAACTACAAGAAATATGTCAACTTGTGACCACCACTATTGGTCACTGAATGGTCACAAATTTCCATTTGTGACCTTTTTGTGACCAAAAACATAAGGTCAAAAGCTGGCCGTCATAAACTGACATTAGCGACCTTTCTTCTGGAATGGTCGTAAACGTTTACGACCAAAATACGTCTACTGTGGCGTTTTGGTCACTAGCAACCTCCCCAGGCCATGTAGGCATCCAGCGTGGCAATCTGATGTGGCACAAGATTCGGCCCGGTCCGATTAGGTGTTTTACATGGGCCGAGCCCAATAATTCAACCTATTTGTGTTTTTTTCTATCAATTTTTGGTCAGATTCATGGGCCAAGCCCTACAATTCAGCCTTTTTATTTTCTGGGCTTAGGCCATTTTGCATTCCGTTTCATTCAGCCTTTTGTTTTTGTTTTTCATAAATGCACAATATTCCAGTCCACTATTGTTTGGGCCATAGACTTTTTAGAGCACAAATATTATTCGATCCAATAGACGAACATTCAGCCTTTTTCATTCACAGATTTCAATTTTACACATTTCAACATCAAACAATCAATAATTCTCACAATTAAATGATCAAATCCAAAAATCACTCTATGAAACTCAGAACAGCACATCTGCATGATCCATCAAGTGTACATACAATCAGAAACAAATACAGAGGCACCAAAACTATTGTGCACATCTCCAAGCTTCTTCTGATCTTCGGTCACAGCAGCAGCCACCTCGGTCGCTTGCCTTGCGCTGGCGAAACTTGACATGAAAATATATTATGAATAGACCATTCAAGAAAATGACATTTATTTAGAATGATAACACAAATTGAGCTAGCTAGTACCATGCTTTTTGTTCTCCAACTAGTTAAAATGAGATACCCACTCATACAAGAAAAGAGATACATAGTGCAAGAGATACCAAAACAGATACACAAGTTGAGATGTAGGAGGCAGATTCATCAAGTATATATCATGATGTGTATTCATCATATAGCTGTACCATTGCAAACCAAGAGATACCAAAACAATGGAAGAGCAACAATTAATAACGTACTAGATTAGTCGGTAGGCTAATTTAATTGAGTGCAGTAACTTGGTAGATGTTCAAGTTGCTGTTGTTGTTTTAGCAGTAGTGCCATACTCAAAATCTAGCAAGTATTAGTACTCTGATGTGCTAGTGCTAGTATTAAAAAACGATGAATTTGACTAGAGCAAGGAAATGAAAACAAAGACAAAAATTCTTTCTTGCAAATGACCCAAAGGAAAAAACTGATGAAGCAGCAAGGCCATGACCACCACCAGGTGCATAGCTGCTCTACCTAATGGGCCATTAGCAGAAAGCAAGCCGTTTAACAAGCTAACAAACATCAACCATTATGAAATTACAATAGCAGAAGCCCGTGTAGGTAGATTAGCAACAATTGAGTGAGTAGAGGGAGAGGGAGGTGCTACCTGCTAGGAGCGGTGCGTGGTCGTGGCCGGGCTGGACTCATCGAGCTCAGAGAGGGCAACTTGGTTACCTTGGAAGTAGAGGAGCAGACCCCTTATTGCGGGACAGGGCCGGTGCCTAGGTTCATCCCTCCTCCTCAAGCAAGACAAGGCCATGTTCCCGGCCAAACCTCCTGTTCATCCAACAGCGGCAGTTCAACACCACAGCAAAGTACAAAGCAAAATAAATAAAGGAGGAGAATGATGTGCAATGCTGCCCCAGAAGCAAGACATCGGTCAAAAGAAAATAAGGAGCCTAAGAATACCCTTCAGAACATATCAGACATCAGACGAATAAATCACAAGGAAAACACGCAATAAAAATGAGCACAGGCTGCAGAGCGCTATCATATTGGAAGAATACCCTTCAGAACATATTGCACAAGCTGTCCGCAACCAAAACAATTGTTGCAGGATTATAACTTACTAATAAATCAACAACAAAAACTAATGATGATACATCTACTCTGCTCTACTATCTGTTCTTACAAGAACAGCTACATGCACCTGTGGCCAAAGGAAATACTCAGTTTGTTGGGCTAGTTTGATTAGTACTGCTTTGCATGTGTACAAAGCACCAAAGCACTGAATGTTTAGCCGGGACCAGATGGTAAATTGATCCCAAAGCACCAAAGATTATAATATGATGCAATTGGTTATTCAAAATTTTGACTTGCATACAACATCACTACACTGTTACTGCTATCAACTCATAATTTACTCCCTAGACCTAACCTCTACAACACTATTTTGAGAATATAAAAATATTGGTTATCATTATAAAATACTATTTATTTCCTTCACTGTTCAGCACAATTATCTTATAATATAATATCAATCGTTGAACACTTTCTCACAGGGTCATGCCTACATTCTGTATTTGGGCATCACTACTAGCATAGACTGAAAGAGATGCTAGGCTATCGTCAATTCTAACTTCACATATGCATAAGAATCGCTAGAGCAAGCAAACCAGAAAAGCATAGAGCATATATCGTTCCCCATTTCACGGAGAGTCTCCTCTTGCACCTAGGTGGTCACCGCCACAGCCTCCTATTACACAGCAACCAGGTACCCGGCATGCACATGTGAGTTGGCAACCAGGTGATATCATAACGAGATGCATCAATCATGTCGATCTCTCGCTGTGGCACAAATCAAATGACACAAAGTAGAAGTCGAATATGTGAGGTACCCAAACCAGCGATTGCACTTAAAAAACAGAGACAGACGATGCAACTACTAAGCAACCATGAACTCTGCCACAGCAGCATAATTCACACAGAGGGCAGGATCGAAGCGCGAGCGGTGTCGACGCTGTTGTGCACGGGCCTCATCTCGCTCCCACGCTCCATCAGCTCGCGCACGCTACAAGGGAAAGGAAGAGCAGCGAAGATTCGCATCAGAGACCAGAGCAAAATCGGAAGCAAGAGCAAAGTAATAACAATCCAGGGAAGGCACAGGGCTCCTAACCATCGAAGCAGACGACCCCGGAGCCCAGATCGGGCGGATCTCCGAGGCACAACTCTACGGCAAAGACCGCGTCACAGGCGGGGGCGACGCGGTTGGCGGCGGGTCGGGGCTTCGACGTCGACATCTGGCCAGAACCCTAAGCAGCCGCCCGCGTTGTCGCATGTGTGCGGTGGAGTGCTGGTGCACCGACTCCAGCAGCACCACCTTCAACGCCTCAGACGACATCTGCGGGAATGAAAATCAAACACCAAAGGAGCACATGACATCGTCAGAACCTCGTCTCAAGAAGGAGAATCGCACGGGATCAACGCAGGGCACGGCGGGAGAGGGAAATACCTTGGGGTTGGGGACGGCACGGCCTTGCAGGTCCCCGCGCGGAGGCGCTGTAGCAGCGGATCCCCGCCTTGGCCGGGTGGCCAGACGCCGCTACGGGACTCACCATGGCTTTGTTGGGGCCGGATCTGGAGCGCAGGGAGGGCGGGGAACGAGCCACTAAAGACCCATGGCCGGCGTGAAGCACGCACGCGCGCGCCGCCAAGAAAGCCGACCGCGACGCCATGGCCATGCCCAGACTGGTGGATCTGGGGGGTGAAGGCTAGGGGAGAGGGTCCATGGCGGAGATAAGGTCGGCGGTGGGAATCGCGGGAGGGGGCTCGCTCTCTCTCGATTTGGACTGGATCGGGATCGGTTCGGTGGGTGGGATCGGGAGGGGAGGGGAGGGGAGAGGGGATCACGCGCCGTGAAAGGAGGCCGGGGATGGGGAGGAAAGGAGGAGGTGGCAGCACCGACGAGACGAGGATGAGGATACAGGCGGCGGCGGGGGGGGGGGGGGGGGGGGGGGGGGGGGGGGGGGGGGGGAAAAGTGAGCGGGAGCGGCAGTGGCGATGGGGATAAGTGAGCTAGGGTTTTCGTGGGTGGATGAGGGGGGGGTGTGTGGGCTGCCGTTGGATCCAGGCGCATCCGACGGTGCTAATCCATTATCTGCGTGTGAGATGGTTTTCGACCAATTAAAACACGGTACCCCTTTGATGATTTTAAGACCATTTAAATTGGTCATAATCGATTGAAAATAAGATGTTAAAACATGTCTGCTATTTGACAGCCTAGAAAATTTATAAATAATAGAAATCAAAAAACTTTGCATTGTGTCACCAAGTGTGACCTACTTTTCAGTAAGAATAACAAACTTTGAATAATGCAAATATCATAAAAAAAGTGTTCTCAGAAAATAAGTTTTTTGTAAGAGAATTATTTTTTGAGTGCCCAAAATGATTTTTTATGAAGAAACTAGCAAATATTTGTTGCAAATTTGGGCACATCAATTTTATAAAATCTTAGGTCATATTTAATGTTCAGTTGACCAAATGTTGCCTAGGAAGTTTTCATTTTCTTTGGATGAAATATTCATTTTCCATTTTTTCGAGTGCCCAAAATGAGTTTTTTTGTGAAGGACCTACCATATATTTGTTGCAAAATTGTACCTAATCAATTTTCTTAAAATACGAAGACATATTTAATGTACAATTGACCAATGGTTGGGTGTAAAAAGTTTTGATCCACCTCTTGTGAAAAAGACAAATTTCCACCGATTCAGCTGGAAGCGGGTCAAATTTGAACTGTAACTGCCTCGTAGTTTGCTCTTTATTTTTTCCAAAAATCATTTCTAGGTACATAAGTATCTATTTAATCAAAGAAACACCAAAAAAATTCTAAGATTCAACCACTAGCTAGGAACGGTCAAGCCCGCCATTTTGATCGCATTTTGAAACGGGCATAAAAAATTAAAAAAATCAAAAAATTGATTAGTACCTAGAAATATTGTGCACAAGGGTGCATCTTGGAATTCTAAACAATGTTGCCTAAGGGAGTTTTCATTTTTTGTGCACGGAAAATACATTTTCCATTTACCGAGTGCCCGAAATGAGTTTTTTTGTGAAGGACCTACCATCTATTTGTTGCAAAATTGGACCAAATCAATTTCTCTAAAATACTAGGTCATATTTAATGCACAATTGACCAAATGGTTGGGTGTCAAAAGTTTTGATCCACCTCTGGTGAAAAAGACAAATTTTCGCTGTTTCAGCTGGAAGCAGGTCAAATTTGAACTGCAGTTGCCTCATAGTTTGCTCTTTATTTTTTCAAAAAATCATTTATAGATACATAGGTATCTATTTAATCAGAGAAACATCAAAAGTTTTCCAAGATTCAACCACTAGCTAGGAACGGTCAAACCCGCCGTTTTGACCGCATTTTCAAACGGGCATAAAAAATTCAAAAAAAAAATTAAAAATTTGTAAAACCTTCGCATTGTGTCATTATATGTAACCAAGTTTCCAAGAAAAATAATGAACTTGTAATACGACAATTATTTTTAAAAAGTGTTCTCAGAAATGAGCTATCATGCGTGAAGATTCATGGCTTTCAAGCCAAATGATCAAATCTTATGGCCACATTCATGGCATAGTTTGTTCAAATGATCTCATATTATGCACAAGGGTGCATATTGGAATGGCAAACAATGTTGCCTAAGGGACTTTTTATTTTCTTTACACGGAAAATTCATTTTCCATTTTCCGAGTGCCCGAATTGAGTTCTTTTTGTGAAGGACCTACAATATATTTGTTGCAAAATTGGACCAAATCAATTTTATAAAATACTAATCCATATTTGATTCACAATTGACCAAGTGTTTGGGTGTCAAATGCCTTGATCCACCTCTGGTGAAAAAGACAAATTCCCGCCGATTCAGCAGGAAGCGGGTCAAATTTGAGCTGCACCTGCCTCATAGTTTGCTCTTTATTTTTTCAAAAAATCATTTCTAGATACATAAGTATCTATTTAATCAGATAAACATCAAAAGTTTTCCAAGATTCAACCACTAGCTAGGAATGGTCAAACCCGCCGTTTTGACCGCATTTTGAAACGGGCATAAAAAATTCAAAAAAAAATCAAAAATTCGGAAAACCTTCGCATTGTGTCATTATATGTGACGAAGTTTCCAGGAAAAATAATAAACTTGTAATACAGCAATTGTTTTAAAAAAGTGTTCTGAGAAATGAGCTATCATGTGTGAAGATTCATGGCTTTCAAGCCAAATGATCAATCTTATGGCCACATTCATGGCATAGTGTGTTCAAATGATCTCATATTGTGCACAAGGGTGCATATTGGAATGGCAAACAATGTTGCCTAAGGGACTTTTTATTTTCTTTGCACAGAAAATTCATTTTCCATTTTCCGAGTGCCCGAATTGAGTTCTTTTTGTGAAGGACCTACAGTATATTTGTTGCGAAATTGGACCAAATCATTTTTATAAAATATTAGGCCATATTTAATGCATAATTGACAAAACGGTTTGCTGTCAAAAGTTTTGATCCACCACTTGTGAAAAAGACAAATTTTTGCCGATTCACTAGGAAGCGGGTCAATTTTGAACTGCATCTACCTTATTGTTTGCTCCTTATTTTTTCCAAAAATCATTTCTAGTTACATAAGTATCTATTTAATCATAAATACATGGTTTGGTGGCGATACGTCGAGGTTTGGATGTGGCCCATGGCCCCAACTCCAAAGCGCGTAAACTCGCATGCCCGCCGCGTGGTCACCGCGTGACCTTGGCGTTGACATGCTTTCTGGGAAGCCTAGGCATGTCTAGTGGGTTGGGCACTCCCTAGGTAGGTGCTAGGAACAAAATTACAACAGAAGAATCTCACGAGGAGACTGACCTATCCTCAAAGATGAATTAGCAGCCAAGTGTTTGATTAGCGGTACGAGAAATGCACATGGCCAATGGGCGTGAGTTTTGGCTGAGGAGATGATCATCTACTAAGGAGAATGTCTTCACAAATTTTTAGCTCAAAAGGAGGATCCTAGGTGGTACTTGCTTTGCAAAGTACCACGCTGGACAAAAATATGAATGTTGAAGTTGGGCTCAAAATAATGAATGGATTGAGCTGAAATTTGGTGGACGATGGTTATTTGGGCATAGGAAAGCATTGTAGAAAATTGATACCATTTGGACATGCCAACGTAGTACTTCCTTCACAATGCTCTTCTATGGACAGAAACTTGGGAAAACTAGTGAGAGAGATTGGATGAATGAAATGAACTAAAAATTGGTGTAGGTAAGTTACATAGGTATGGTCATGCGCTGGTAAATTTTCAGATCATTTGGGTGAGCCTAGCTAGTACTTACTTCACAAAGCTTCTCTCGAGGTAGAAACTTTGGAAATTTCCTGAGAAAGATTTACTAGGAAAATTGAGCTGAATATTATCATGTGGCAATTATTTGGGTATGGAAGAGTGCCCGAAAAGTTTGAGGGTAATAGGAGGGATCTATATAACACTTGCTTTGCAACATGCCAATTTGGTCATAAAATATAAATTGAACCTGGGCTCACATAGATGATTTGACTGAGCTGCAATTTGGAGGAGGGTGATAATTTGGGCATATGAAGGAACTGTATAAATTTCATATCATTTCGATATATAAAAAAGGTACTTCCTTCACAATGCTTCTAGGTGGACAAAAACTTTGGAAATTTGCCGAGGAATATTTGCTAGGCAAATGGATCTGAATTTTGTCATGCGGTAATGATTTGGATAGGAAAGAGTGCCCAAAAATTCTGAGGGCAATCAGGAATATATAAATAGCACTTCATTCATAAAGTGTTGTTGTGAACAGAATAGGAAAATGAATATTGTTGAATTAGTTTTGAACTAGGCAAGGAAGGAGTTTTACATATTTGATGAAGATATAACCCAAAGAATTTATGAGATTTTTTTGGGAATTTTGGGAATGACAGAAATATAGGTTGCTTCACAACCTAGGGCAAAAACTGCCACATGGACATGACACATAGGCAAAACTGATGAGGTGGCGCCTAGTCATAGCAGCCCACCACAATTTACAAGGTTATGACCATCTATATTGGTCATGATCAGCTAGAAATAAGGCAGCAGACCAGTGCTATCTGCTTTATGACCATTTCGTGTAAGGAAATTACGACCTTTCTAACCAAAATGGTCGTTATAGTTTAGGGTTTGGAGCCCCCCGAATAGCTTTTGACCAATTGGTCTGAAATGGTCAAGATCTATGACCAATTCTTCCAGGGTCACTGAGAGAAGGTCACTAGTTGACATATTTCTTGTAGTGCAATCTCATGACGAGGACAAGCCTCAGGCCAAATGGTAAGTGAACAAGTCTGTTTTAAACGTATCCCGTTCCTTTCTTATAATGCATAGAATATATATTTTTTGTTTTTGCAGCTCAGCACGTAGTCTTCCTCAACAATCCTCTTCCTCGGGGGACCTTCTCCCAGACATGATGGAAAGCAAGACGCCCCCACCGGCTTCTCCGTTCAATAGGGTGGACGACTTAGAGGTTTCGTCGCGGAGGTCTCCCCCGACCAACAAGTGGTGCAAGGGATGATGAAGACATTACCCGAAGGTGATACTTCGGTGGCCCAGGGTTCGGGGAACAACAATGAGGGCCCCGGACAATCCGATATACAGCCAGAGACGTATGAACGGATCCCTTCAAAGGGTGGCCGTACTCCTACGGCTGCCTCCGGAGACCCAGAGGCGCCGGGTATCTTGACGAACATGCTGCGCAAGGCATCCATCTCAGAGGAACATCGTACCTTAATGGGCACAGTGGTTGAAAAGGTCCAGTCTGCGAAGAGCGGATTGGATGAGGCCTTTGCGAGCCTACTAAGAGGCTTCGAGGTTTGTACTGTAATATGTGCAATTGTGTTTTATTCGCAAAATACACCTGTGTATAGATAGTAGCCCCTGAGACTCGGGTTGGCTTCCCATGGGAGGCGAACGGAGGATCAAGAAGAAACATTCAAGGACAAATCCAATTAATTTGAACACAGGCTACTTCCCCCTGGCTACTTCCCAGACTACGAATATTGCCGAGCTGCAACGAAAGCTTGATATGGCCGGGGATGACATTGCGTTAATCAATGTGTGTCTTGACGAATCGCCAGGTATGTATTCGGGGCAGTCCCTTCACATACATTTTGGTGATATAAGCATAATGCTGAAATTTATATATTGTAATATTCATGGCTGCAGATGGTGCTACCGCTGTTGAAACTCTTCGAGCGGAGCTGGCCCGGACCAAGGTGCAGGCCCGGTGTAGTAATGCGGCTGTCGAAAAGGCATCGGCTGAGTTAAAAGCCGAACGAGCTGCTTGGCGTCAAGACGAGGAGAAGATATCCATGATGGCGCTCGAACTAAAAAATGCTGCTAGCCGCTGTGAACTCCTTACGAGAGGCGAGAGAAACGCGGTCTGAATCCAGAGCCGACCGTGAGGAGATCCAGCAAGCTAGGAGATTGCGGCTGGTGAGCCATTTTTGCTACAGACTAAGTTCGGCGATCCGAACTATGCTCAGCTTAACCAATTGTGGAGTTCTTTGGACGAGTTTTTAGACTTGCCGAAGACGATGCGGCGCGGTTTTACCACGCGCGAGAGGGGTATGCAACGGAGAAGCTTTTCTGGTCACAATTCAGCGCGTGGAAGCGCCCCTATTGCTAAATGAGCAAATGTCCCAATGGGTCGAGCTTCATAGGATATCCGGCACTGCCATGAAGAACGTCATAACCCGGCTATGGCCAACTGAGCCTGTTCCGAATAGTTACTTCGGCTTGGTGCAACGGCTTGTTGAAGCAGTGCCACATATCGACGCTGTGAAGTGGTCAGTGTGCATTGAGGGTGCACGGATGGCCTTTGCCCGAGTCAAGACATTCTGGGGGAAGATGAAGGCCATCGATGTTGCAGTGAAGAGTCCACCCAAGGGCAAGGACCACCAGGAACCGGAGCATTATTTTGAAGAAGTCCTAGTGGATGCCCGCTTGATAGAGGGTAGGTGCTCGAAAGACATAATGTTCTAGTGAGGTGTATGAGAATTGTATGAGACAATTTTATAGTTAATCTGCTTTTATATATTGCTCGAAACTTTGTGTTCCTCCTGTGCGGCCGTTTTAATATAATCTGAAAGTTTTCCAGTCGTCGGCTTCAGCCCCCTCGTAGGAAGTATGGGGTGATCGGAAAAGCCTTTGATCACTCTTGACCCAACGTCTTGGTCCGTGAAGGAGGTGTCAATGCGGCGAACCAGGCAACCTGACTATAGGGCGTTAACACTTTCACTTAGCCATAGGAGTTTTATGGTGGGTCTACGACATAGCCCTGGTATGTATGCGGCTTATTCATATGATGCGTGTACATATTTGACCGAAAAGAGGTCCTTCGTGTGACACGGAGGAATCGCTAGAGATTCCGATAAGTCTTCGAGTGGTTGACCAGCTCTCGCCGCATCATGACAATCAGTTTTCGGCTTTCTCTACTAAGGTGCTGAGCCAGTTGAACCGGAAACACAATCGCAGTAGTTCTCCCTTTACTACGCTAGCCGATAGAGTGGAATGTAGGATAGCAAGCACAGGAGCCGAGCAACCCAACCCAAGACATGATTCGGAGCTGATGCATATAAGGCCAAACTCGCGATGCCGAAGTATGCTACAAAAGTTGTTCGGACTTTGTTGGCAACTCAATTGTTCCCGTACCGATCCCCTGGCAAGTTTAAGCCGGGGTATATGTGTGAAACAACCATATGAGGCATATTCATTTGCGGAAAGACGCGGATAATTAATACTGGTAATGTGAACTGGGACCTGAGTGATATGCCAAAGATTACTTGATATATATAAAGGCCACGACCCCGGCTATTTGATATGCCCTAGGTCGAAGGCAGAGGAAAAAGGCATGTTACAGGCTCGAAAAAGAGTGCGGTCTACAAAAAGTTATTTTGGACCTCCTGTCGCACGTCTACGCCGCCTGTCCTCGGCGAGGGAATCCTTGAAGGAAGTAGCCCCGTAGGTGAGTGTACAGATCCGAACTCCGATAGAGTCGGTTTTAGATGTTTCTCCTTTGCGCCACCTGTTTTTAAGAGGTAATGAAGAAAGAAAAAGGAAAGTAGAAAAAATGTTACCGGAGTGCTTGCAGACTTGTCCGTATTACGCTTCCGCCAATGCCCATGGTATCTTAAGTGCGTAGTTATATATGTGTGGTATAGTTTTAACGAGTATATGAGATGGGAAACGGAAGCCGAACTGCTATTTCTGCTCCAGATTTGATCGATCTTCGGGAGGAAATTTCTTCTAGCCCCCGGCATTTGGCTAGTGAACTGCTCCGTCGTCCCTATTACCTGGCGGCCCCCTTCCCTTGTGTTTGGCGTTGAGCTTGCCGGCCTGCTTGAGGACCCAACAGTTTCTGTTGGTATGATTAGCTGGTTTATTGGGGTGGTCGTGAATCTGGCAGGGTCAGTCCAGCATCCTGTCTAGATTGGATGGTCCGTCTCTGATCGCCTTGAATGGCTTTTTCCGTTGACCGGGCTTGGGATTGCTGAATCCGGCATTGACCGCTGTGTTGCGTGATCTTTCATTATCATTGCGACTGTTGTGTTTGCTTTGTCGTGGCTTGCCGTTGCCGTCTTGGATTTCGAAAGTGCCCGATTCGCTGGCGCTATGCTTCTACGAGCGAGCCAGCTGTCTTCTCCCGTGCAAAAGCGGGTCATTAGAGCGGTAAGGGCTGTCATGGATTTAGGTCCTTCTTGACCGAGGTGGCGTGCAAGCCATTCATCCTGGACGCTATGTTTGAAGGCCGTAAGGACTTCCACGTCCAGACAGTCGATGATTTGGTTCTTTTTAACTAAGAACCTAGTCCAGAGCTGCCTGGCTGACTCTCCGGGCTGCTGGACAATGTGACTTAAGTCATCGGTGTTCGGTGGCCGGACATATGTTCCTTGGAAGTTGTCGCGAAAGGCATCCTCCAAATCTTCCCAGCTGCCAATAGAACTTTCCAGCAAACTGCTTAACCAGTACTGAGCTGGTCCTTTGAGTTTTAGTGGTAGGTATTTGATGGCATGAAGGTCGTCCCCACGAGCCATGTGGATACGGAGGAGGAAGTCCTCGATCCATATCGTGGGATCCGTTGTTCCATCGTATGATTCAATATTCATAGGTTTGAACCCGTCTGGGAATTGATGCTCCATTATTTCGTCTATGAAGCAAAGAGGGTGTGCGGTGCCCCTATGTTGGGACACACTGCGATGTACCTCCGATGGAGTCCGTTTGTGGTTTTCGGCCCGGGCGTGGCTAGGTTTGTCATGTCCGAATAGGTGGCCGTCATCGCGTGTCGAGGTATGTCCTCGCGATCCGTAGGTCACTCTTGAGTATCCTGCTCTGTTACCCAGGTCCTGTTGACGACGTGTGCACAACCCCGAGTTGTTTTGTTCTTGCCTTTACAGCGAGGTGGGGCGGTCTGGTGTTCTTCTTGAGTTGCCGCTTTACCCGGAGCAAGTTGTGGTTGACCTGACGCTCTGTGCGATAATGGCACGGGCTCGAGCGCCCTGTCGTTGCCCTGGGGTAGCAATCCACTCTTCGGGTAGCTTTTGGCTGGGCCACTAAAGCTGTATTCTTCGGCAGCTAGGACTTCGGTCCATTTATCATTGAGCAGAACTTGGTTAGCTTGAAAATGCTGCTGCTTCTTTTTCAGGCTCCTTGCAATGGCTATTAGTTGGCGCTTGAAGCGCTCCTGCTCAAGAGGTTCCTCAGGCACGATGAAATCCTCGGTGCTGAGGCTCACCCCATCCTCAAAGAGCGGAAGGTAATTGTCGTCCTCCGAATCTTCGTACTTGGCCTGTTTACCAGGGCTAACCTGCCAATCTTCCCGTTCATCTTGGTCATTAGTTGTATCAACGGGGTCTTCGCTGTCTTCGGCATCATCGTCCATACCGTCAATGTTCTTTGAGTCGTAATCACGTGTATCGGTCGAATCCTCGACCGTGGCTATGAAGTGGGTGGCGGGTGGGAGGCAAAACTCTTCACCGTCAGCCCCTAGTTCGAGCCGGGTATAGTTCAGATGTGAGTCCTCCGCCAAGGACAGGTTTTTAATGAGTTTAGCACACCGCCCAAAGGTGAGTGCTGGAAGGTGTTTGTGGCGCTGAATTCCATGATCGACAAACGATCAAGTTCAGCGTCCGCGGGCTCACGTGGTTCGGAACTTACGACCGGAGATGAGTCCGGGGTTCTGCTCACAAAAACGTCATGAGAGGTTAAGTCTATGTGCGGCTCCAACACCGTGGAATCTGTGGCCTCCGTAGTGGGGTCGATCCTCCCGTCCTTGGATGGTGTGGCTTGCTCCGGATCTAGGGCCAGAGCGGTTACAGGAGCAATCTCCTGGATGTGGCCAGATGACAGATTTAGGTCATGATCATCGGGGTGACCGGGAGCGGCTATCGCGGTCTTGAATCCGGCGAAGATCAAGTCTCCACGGATGTCCGCAGCGTAGTTCAAGCTCCCAAATCTGACCTGATGGCCAGGGGTGTAGCTTTCGATCTGCTCCAGATGGCCAAGGCCCGCAATGTGAAGCCACCGAACACGAAGATCTGTCCTGGGAGAAAAGTTTCTCCTTGGACGGCATCATTATTGACGATTGAAGGGGCCATCAAACCTTTTAGCGACAGCACAAAGGAACTCTCAATGAAAGCACCAATGTCGGCGTCAAAATTGGCGGATCTCAGGTAGGGGGTTCCGAACTGTGCGTCTAAGGTTGATGGTAACAGGAGACAAGGGACACGATGTTTACCCAGGTTCGGGCCCTCTCTATGGAGGTAATACCCTACGTCCTGCTTGATTGATATTGATGAATATGAGTATTAAAAGAGTTGATCTACCTCGAGATCGTAATGGCTAAAACCCTAGAGGTCTAGCTTGTATGATTATGATAATGACGCCCCTATCCGGACTAAGTCCTCCAGTTTATATAGACAGCGAGAGGATCTAGGGATACATAAGGTCGGTTACAGAGAAAGGAATCTACATATCTGGTCGCCAAGCTTGCCTTCCACGCCAAGGAGAGTCCTATCTGGACACGGGTGCAGTCTCCGGTCTTCGTATCTTCATAGCCCATCAGTCCGGCCCATGGCTAACAGGTCGGACGCCCGAGGACCCCTTAGTCCAGGACTCCCTCAGGCGCCACCAAAGAGGTTGTACACTAATCGCCACATTTTCTTCTTGATTCCATCTCACTGTGCTGCCGGCACTCGGTCCCGAGCCGACACGTCGCGGCTCCATCCACGGCGGTCGTCGGCCACTTCCTCCATGGCATCGCTCCCTCGGCGGCGATGTCCACATCAGTAGGAGCTACTACTGCTTTAGCTCTCGCTCGCGCTGCTGCTCTGCTCTTGCTCTCGGTCCCCTGCCTTGTCTTCTCTTGCTCTTGCCCGCACTCGCGCTACTGCTCTTGCTCTTGCTCTTACATGCGATGCTGCTTCGATTTAGCTACACTTCAGTCGACTAAATCGACTTTTGGGTCAGTCGATTTTCAGGGGTTGGGGGGCTCGTCGGAGTTAAGGAAGAACCAGCCACAGCGGGGAGGGGTGCTCACCGAAGAGGTACCTCACTATCTATCTTAGGGTTCAGGGTGAGGGCGGTGGTCGCCGGCGGTGGTGGGGCGGTGGCGTGGGGATCACCGGAGAAAAAGCTCGGCACAGGGGGGCCCTAGAGGTATGGCCGGGGTGGCGGCGGACCGGCGGTGGGGAGTGTTTTCGGGGCGGGCGGGGCGGCGCACCTCCGGCCGTGGGCGGCGGGGGGGGGGCTATTTGGCCGGTGGTGGTTGGCGGCTCAGGGGGTGGAGGTTGAAGATGAACTGCAGGCCCTTGATTTCGTATCCAACGGCTGTAAAATCGACTGACCAGAGATGAAAAAGTCAGTCGACTGACGTGTAGCCTCACCTCTAATGCGTTTAGTTTCGATAGTAAAATTCAGTTTCGACAGCAAAATTCAGTTTCGACAGTAAAATTTAGTTTCGACGGCAAAATTTAGTTTCGACAGTTAAGTTCAGTTTTGACAGTTAAATTCAGTTTCGACAGTTAAGTTCAGAGATGAACGGCTGATGTATTTTACATCTAGCACTTTGTGGTTATGTATTTTACGTCATCTATTGGAGATGCTATTAGAATTCCACTTAGGTTAACATTGTCTCTCTTGTCCTGCTTCAGCCTCGGCGTCGTACAACTCACCAGAGCTGCTTCAGCGACGAAACCATTCATCACAGCAGACCAGTACCTCGGGCTCCATCTCTAGACGCCTAAGATCTTCTTTCCATCCTCCGACAGCCAAGTAAGCTGGAGCATCCTCATCGGCCAACCCAATCACGCTAAGATTGACATGGCTTCGCCAAAGAGGTTGTACACTTATTGTCGGAGTAAATAGCCATGGGTAGCCTAGCCAGCTTCCCCTGGCCCTTCTGAAAAAATTACGAGCCCGTCCGGCTCTCAGGAATCCAAGACATGGGGCCGCCTTCCCCTTGCTGGCTGTCACCCAGGCCAGCTCGAAGAAGGCGGCCCGACTTTACCCCTCCTGAAGAAAACCATGGGAGGCCGACTCCAAGAAGCCGGCTCCAAGATGCCGACTCCAAGAAGCCGGCCATGAGGAGGCCGACTCCAAGAAGCCGGCTCCCATAAAGCGGTCGAGACCGTACCCTCAAAGTTTGCACCCACCTAACGGTGGTGCGACGGGGCGTGGCTACAGTGAAGCCTGCCACCCCCGAACCCCGGAGCACGCCTGGCACAGTGCGCCGTACGGAGTAGGCATGACCCGTCCGGCGCGGCACTGTTGCCATGTTGACCTTGGTGTCACCCACGACGGGCCGCCAGCGTGGCCCACAGATGGTGGGCCCCTTCGGGCAGAGAGACGCCCGAAGGCGGCCACGCCTCCAACCAGTCGGCCCAAGACAGAGCCGGCTCCCTGCAGCCGGCTTGCCGCCTCCCTCGAAGAAGACGCCCCATTAAGAAGACAAGACGCGGTGAGGCTACAGCGATCGCCTGACGGGCGGCGGCACTGTAGCCGCGCCTACCACGACGAAGCGCACATCACCAAGATGGAGCCATAGTAACCAGCCGCCGACCAGGCCCTCGACGGTGGGGCCTGCCTGTCGACCAAGGGGCCGGCAGCCGGCAGGACCCACCAGTCGGCGGGCCCCAGCAGCCGGCGCTGAAGCCGGCGAGTGCAGTCACAGACGGCTGGGCCCCGCGCCTAGTCAGATTACCATTGTACCCCGGGGGGTAGGCCTATATAAATCCCCCGGGGCACCCATGCAAAGGGTTCGACCCCCTGCTAGTCTTAGACACCACACAAGGAGAGGAAGCAGGCTAGCCGTGCCCTTTTTCCTCCTCCCACCAAACAGCTCAAGGAGCATTGTGTAGCTACTTGTTCATCTAGCGATGATGCGGAGACCCCGCAGAGCAGCAGTAGGGGTGTTATCTCCACGGAGAGCCCCGAAGCTGGGTAAGATCCGCCGGCGTGCATGTCTTTGCCTTATCCCGTTTCCAAGCACCGGCGATGTCTTACTGGCTCCCACAATGATAAGCCACCCGTTGGCATATGTCGCACCTACCACCCGACATTTGGCGCCCACCGTGGGGCCAGGTGCCCCGTCGTCCGGAGACCTGTTTTGGACGGGAACCCTCTTCCTCCCCCGTGAGTGTAGCCAGCCCGGCACGCCCGATGGCGCTTGCCACGACGCGCTGCAAGGCGTCACCAGCATCTGCGCGGCGAGCAGCCTCGCCGATCTCCTCGACGAAACCCTCATATCCGACGAGCTTGCCTCCGATGCGGGCACCGACCACCTCGCCAACCTTCTCGGTCAGCTCCACGTCTCCAGCGAGCCCACTGCGGATCTGGAGTCGGTTGGCTCCACTGACCCGATGCCTGTCGACTCCGACACGGCCTCCCACGACACCTTCCCCACCGACATCACGATCTACAACGACCCACTCCCTCGAGCCGACGGCTGCGATACTATCACCACCGAAGTGATGGTTGTCGGCCACGGCGGCCCGGCCGGCGAGAGCGCCCACGACGCCCCGCATGCGGCGGCCCATGACTTGTCCACCCCCCTCCCAGCTGATGCCGACGACGAAGCACTGGAGGCACGCCGCCTCGCCCTTCTCGCAGAGGGCCGGAGGCTGGCTTCCGTAAGACGCCTCGCTGAGGCCAACCAGCGCGAAGCTGACCGCGCCGCCTTCGGCACGCCGGCCCCAGGCGGGCCAAGCCGGGCTGGCCTTGTCAAGCAACGCGGCGCCGTCATCGCCGACACGCTGGGAGTTGACCGCCCGGTCTATGCCACTCCGCTCGAGAACTTGCGTGCCGCCCAGGCGGCCGTAGACGAGTTGGACGGCTTGGAGGCCGAAGACCTCCCTCACATGACCCGGCGCATCCAGCAACTGATCGACGCAGCCGCGCAGCGGCACGAAGTAGACGCCCACGCGAGAAGCCCTCCCCCGCGCCGAGATCACGGCGTGACGTCCCGGACGCCGGCTACGAGCAACACCCGCGCGCGGCGCGAGAAAGAGACGACTGCCAGCCGCAGCCGGACCCGAATCTCCATCGAGCGAGACGCGGACGGCCATCCCCGAGCCATGAATGGCGGGGCAACCCGCCTCCACCTCGACCCCGTGGAGAGAGATATCCCACTCTGCCGCCAGTGGCACACCCGACTCTCAGCGGCCGACTAGGTCACCGCGAAGGAGTCGGCGAGAACGACGCCCGCCATCGGATCGAACGCCTAGCGCAATCCCTGGCGTTGGAAGAAGAAGACGATGTCGGCCCGCCTTGTTTCGGCCCCCGCATCCGTGACGAGCCTTTCGCCAAAGGGTTCTCGCTCCCAAGAGACACGCCCAAGTACAACGGCTCCGTGAAGCCGGAAGATTGGCTGATCGACTACTCCACGGCGGTCAGCATAGCCAACGGCAACCGGCGCGTTGCCGTAAAGTACGTACCCCTCATGCTGCAAGGCACGGCGCGAACCTGGCTCAACAGCCTCAAGCCTCTCAGCATCAAAAGCTAGCTAGATTTCACCGAAGCCTTTGTCCGCAACTTCACCAGCACCGACAAGCGGGCTCCCAAGCCCAGACAGCTCTCCTTGTGCGTGCAAGGCCCCGCCGAGTCCACTCGCGATTACCTCACGCGTTGGCCCGAGCTCCGCAACTCTTGCGAAGGGGTGCACGAGGTGCAAGCCATAGAATACTTCATAGCCGGATGCCAAGAAGGCACCCTCCTCAAGCACAAGCTCCTCTACGATGAGCCGACTACCCTCGACGAGCTTCTGGACATAGCAGACAAGTACGCCACCGCCGGCTCCTCGATGAAGACCGAGCTTCGGGTAGACGCGTCCGGAAAGGTACTCAACCCGGCGCCCAAGACGCCGGTTCGGGATTCCGGCCGACACCCCCACTCGAACGACCACAAGCGCAAGGGCCCCGCGCCGCCTCCCGCCAGTCGGCAGGTGGCCACAGTTGAAGACGCGCCGCCTGAAGAGCGACCGGCGCCCAAGAAGCCCAAGGGCGGCAGGCCGGCTTGGCAGCCCGCCTTCTCCTACGAGCAAAATCTCGACGCCCCGTGCAAGTTCCACAGCGGCGCGAAGCCGTCCAACCACACAACCCGGAAGTGCCATTGGCTCACCCGAATCTCTATAGGCGAGGGGCTCGTGCCGCCTCCGCCTGCCGGCCCGCCACCTCCGGCCGCTCGGCCCGCAGTCGGAGCCGTGCATGATGAATTCCCCGACGAGCAAGCAACCTACATCGTCTTTACCAGCCAGCCCGAAGAACGGCGCAGCAAACGCCGAGAGCACCAGGAAGTTAGCGTGGTCGCTGCCAACCACGCCAGACACATGCATTGGTCAGAAAAGCCCATCAGCTGGAGCCGGGCCGACCATCCAGAGGTGATGCCGTCTCCCGGCTCTTATGCTTTGGTCCTAGAAGCCACCCTTGAAACGGACAGACGCGCCGCCCGCTTCTCCCGTGTGTTGATAGATGGCGGGAGCAGCATCAACATCTTGTACCGTGACACCCTGGAGAAGCTAAACGTCAAGACGAAGCAGCTCACTCCTACTCGGACAGTGTTTCATGGCATCGTACCCGGCCTATCCTGCGCCCCCATTGGCAAGATCAAGATCGATGTACTTTTTGGGGACAAGGAGCATTTCCGCCGGGAAGCGATCTGGTTTGAAGTGGTGGACCTGGAGAGCCCTTACCATGCATTGCTTGGCCGACCTGCCTTGGCCAAATTCATGGCAGTTCCCCACTATGCATACCTCAAGATGAAGATACCAAGCACCAAAGGCGTCATCACCATAGCCGGCGATTACAAGAAGTCCTCTAAGTGCGCGGCAGCCAGCAGCCGGCTGGCCGAGTCCCTTGTGATTGCCGAGGAAAATAAGATGTTGGACCGAGTCGTGGCCATAGCCGGCAAGCAGTCGGCCGTGTCCCCCGACCCCAAGGAGCATGATGCTCAAGGATCTTTCCAGCCGGCCAAGGAGACGAAGAAGATACCTCTTGACCCCGAGCACCCAGAGAGGTTTGCCGTCATCGGGGCAAACCTGAACAGCAAATAGGAAGGCGAGCTCGCCGATTTCCTCCGTGAGAATTTGGACATCTTCGCATGGTCCCCCAAGGACATGTCGGGTGTTCCGAGGAAATTCGCCAAGCACAAACTACACGTTCGAGAAGACGCAAAGCCAGTCAAACAACCCCTTCGCCGATTGTCGAAGGAGAAGCGCAGGATTGTAGGGGAGGAGATAGCCCGGCTTTTGGCAGCCGGCTTCATTATGGAAGTTTTCTTTCCAGAGTGGCTCGCCAACCCGGTCCTCGTGCTAAAGAAGAACAAAAAGTGGCGCATGTGTATAGACTACACAAGCCTCAACAAGGCCTGTCCCAAAGATCCCTTTGCCTTGCCAAGGATTGACCAAGTGATAGACTCCACAGCCGGATGCGAGCAGTTGAGTTTCTTGGATGCTTACTCCAGATATCACCAGATAAAGCTGGATCCGGACGACCGCCTAAAGACCGCCTTCATCACGCCATTTGGAGCCTTCTGCTACCTGACTATGACATTCGGCTTGAGAAATGCCGGTGCCACTTTTCAGCGTTGCATGTAGAAGTGCCTCCTCAAGCAACTCGGCAGAAACGCTCACGTTTACGTGGACGACATCATGGTGAAGACGGAGAAGCGCGGCACCTTGCTGGGAGACCTCAAGGAAACGTTTGAGAACTTACGCCGGTTCCAAAGCAAGCTCAACCCCGAGAAATGCGTGTTCGGAGTGCCAGCCGGCCAGCTCCTAGGCTTCCTGGTCTCCGAACGCGGCATCGAATGCAACCCGGTGAAGATCAAGGCCATCGAGAGAATGGCGATCCCCACCAAGCTTCGAGACATTCAGAAGTTCACCGGGTGCTTGGCCTCCTTGAACCGCTTCATCAGCCGGCTCGGAGAGCAAGCTCTCCCCCTCTACCGCCTCATGAAGAAGGGCACTCACTTCGAGTGGAACGACCAGGCCGACCAAGCTTTTCACGAGCTGAAGAAGATGCTGGCCACGCCGCCGGTTCTAGCGGCGCCGACTGAGAAAGAGCCCATGCTCCTCTACATTGCCGCAACTAGCCGGGTGGTCAGCACCGTCATCGTAGTCCAACGCCCAGAAGAAGGCCGAGCCCAGTCGGTCCAGAGGCCGGTGTATTATTTGAGCGAGGTGCTGTCCGCCTCAAAGTAGAACTACCCGCACTACCAGAAGATGTGTTACGGCGTGTACTTCACCGCCAAGAAGCTGAAGCCCTACTTTCAAGAGCATCCCGTCACGGTCGTATGCACCGCCCCGCTGGCCGATATCATAGGTAGCCGGGACGCATCCGGCCGGGTGGCGAAATGGTCCATCGAGCTGGCCCCTTAGACGATCTTCTACCAGCCCCGCACCGCCATCAAGTCCCAAGCACTGGCCGACTTCCTCGTCGACTAGGCCGAGACCCAGTACCTGCCGCCGACTCCCGACTCCAGCCATTGGCGCATGCACTTCGACGGGTCCAAGATGCGCACCGGCTTGGGAGCCGGCGTCGTCCTTACCTCTCCCAAAGGCGACAAGCTCAGATACACGCTACAGATCCACTTTGCCGCCTCCAACAACGTGGCCGAGTACGAGGCGCTCATACACGGGCTCCGGCTTGCCAGAGAACTTGGCATTCGCCGGATCCTATGTTATGGCGACTCGGATCTGGTGGTCCAGCAATCATCCGGCGACTGGGACGCCAAGGACGCAAATATGGCGAGCTACCGCTTCCTGGTCCAACAACTCAGCGGATACTTTGAAGGATGCGAGTTCCTCCACGTACCGCGAGCCGACAACGAGCCAGCCGATGCCCTGGCTCGAATAGGCTCTACTCGGCAAGCAATACCAACCGGCGTCGCTCTACAACACCTCCTCAAGCCATCTATCAAGACGTCTCCAGAATCCGACTCCATCTTTGTGCCGCCTGACCCCGATGGGGCCGGGTCCGGCTCGAAGAACCAAGCAGGCGACCCCGAGACTCCCGCAGCTGGCCCGGGGACTTCGGCATCCGGCTCGGGGACTGCCACACCCGGCTCGGGGACTGCGATAGCCGGCCAGGGGGACTGCACCAGCACAACAGCCGGCGGCCGACTCCAGCATTTCACCACCCAGCCCGCCCACCCTGGTAGCAGTAGCCACATTGGCAGTAGGAGAAGTCGCGGCTCCGTCATGGGCTCAGTCCATCCTCAACTTCCTAGTAAACCAAGATCTGCCGGCTGACGAAACAGAAGAAAGACAAGTCCAACGTCGAGCCGGAGCATACACAATTGTCAACAGAGAACTAGTCAAGCGCAGTGTCACTGGAATCCTCCAACGGTGCGTTGAGCAAGAGAAGGGCATTGCAATCCTCAGAGACATTCACCAAGGAGAATGCGGCCACCATGCGGCCTCAAGATCACTTGTCGCCAAAGCCTTCCGCCATGGTTTCTTCTGGCCGACTGCTTTCGATGACGCCAAAGAATTAGTCAAACATTGCAAGGGATGCCAACTCTTCAGCTCCAAGCAACACGTGCCGGCTTCGGCACTCAAGACCATTCCCCTCACTTGGCCCTTCGCCGTTTGGGGACTGGACATGGTGGGCCCATTCAAGACGGCGCGTGGGGGCATGACGCATTTGCTCATCGCCGTGGACAAATTCACCAAGTGGATTGAGGCAAAGCCGATCAAGAAGCTGAATGGGCCGACTGCTGTGACGTTCATCGCAGACATAACAACTCGGTAAAGCGTGCCGCACAGCATCATCACCGACAATGGCACGAATTTTTCCAAAGGAGCCTTGGCACGTTTCTGCGCAGCCCAAGGTATCCGACTGGACATAGCATCCGTCGCCCACCCGTAGTCAAACGGCCAGGTCGAGCGAGCCAACGGCCTCATCCTCTCCGGCATCAAGCCCAGACTGGTCGTACCTCTGGAGCGCTCAGCCGGCTCTTGGCTCGATGAGTTGCCGGCTGTCCTCTGGAGTCTGCGCACTACACCAAACAAGTCAACCGGCTTCACCCCTTTCTTCCTTGTATATGGTGCCGAGGCGGTCATCCCAAATGACATCGAGTTCGACACGCCTCGAGTAACCATGTACACAGAAGCGGAGGCCAAGGAAGCACGAGAAGACGGCGTCGACCTGCTGGAAGAAAGCCGGATGTTAGCCCTCAACCGGTCTGCCATCTACCAGCGGGGTTTGCGCCGCCACCACAGCCGGAAGGTCAGGCCAAGATCTTTCCAAGAGGGCGATCTTGTGCTCCGGCTGATCCAGCGAACAGCCGGCCAGCACAAGCTCTCAGCCCCTTGGGAAGGCCCCTTCGTCATCAGCAGAGCTCTAGGCAACGACTCCTACTACCTGATCGATGCACAGAAGCCGAAAGCACGCAAGAGAGACGACTCCGGCAAGGAGTCGGAACGACCATGGAACGCCAACCTCCTTCGAAGATTTTACAGTTGAAATGCAGTATTTATCATGCTAACTTTTGTATTAAGTACGAGACAATAGGCCCCCCGAGGAGGGCTCGGGGACTGCCATCTCTTATCTATGAATGAAAAGTATCATGCTTATGACCTTGTCATTTCATTTACTTGTTCCGTCCGGCACCGAGTTCGACTAGTCGGCTCGGGGACTGGCCGACTGGAGTTATATTAGAAGTCCTACCCGCAGTCAGACAAGTAGTGTGCCGGCTCCCAAGCCTTCTCTTGCCAAAAGTCGCAGTTCGAAGAACCGGCTGTCCGGCTGGCAAGAGTTAAAGGGAGGAACGGGCGCCCACACGAAAAACGGCTAGGGACTAACGGACTAATATAACAAAAGCCGGTTTTTTCTCCCACCGCCGACTGGCTACCAGAGTAGCCGGCCGGCCGGTTTCCATTCACTTCACTTCAATCCAAGAAAGCTCAAGTACTTGCCTCCCCAAAGAGGGAAGGCGGAAAAGGAAAAAGCCTAAGGATAAAAAGCATACGCGAATGGAAACCAAACATGCACATAATAATATTTACATAAAAGACCTCCGAGAGGCCAGCATTCAACATAGTTTGATACACCCCCAGTGGGTGGAACTGCGAAAACTTAATGAAGATTGTTCAAAATACAACAAGAAGGAGAGATAAAGACGGCAGGTCAAGCCGGCGGAGCGACCGACGAGCCGGACTGATTGGCGGAGACGGTCGTGCCGGCTGAAGGAGCGGCCGGCTGGCGAACTTCGGCTTGGTCGCCGCCTCCCGCAGAGGGAGCGCTTCCACGCGCCTCGCTGCTGGAGGCACGGTCAGCCTGAGGTCGGCCGGTTGTTCCACCAGCCGGCTCGACATCTTCGCCGTCCTCCTCTTCGTCATCCTCGCACTCATCGCTGGAGGCAATCTCCTCCGCCGAGTCCTTGCCCACCGCTGGGTTCAGCCCGAACCACTCCTCCGGCTGAGCAACACCGTCATCATCGATTTCGGGCGTGAAAACGCTGATGTCGGTGCACTCGGCGATCGTCGAAGCTCGCTGGGCGATAGCCGGCCTCACCTCCTCCAGCTCCGCATCGGCCTCCATCCGCCAAGTGCGCAGCTGGTCCAGGCTCAGCCCTGGGTACCAAGCCCGAACGAACTCCAACGCCCGCCCGGCTCCGAGGCGGGCCGCTGACGCCTTCCAAGCTTCAAAGCGACCGACTGCGACCTCTAGCCAGTCGGCAGTTCGGCTTGGGGTGCGGGGGATCGTCTCGCCGGGCCAGAGGGCGGCCAACACTGGAGCCCTGGCATATTGTAGCCGGCGAAGCATCCGATGAGCCGGCTGCAACCGCGCCTGGACAGCCAAGAGCTGCTCCTCAAGCGTCCGGTTCGCATCCGGCGCGATGTTGGCCCCCGCCTGACGGCGCGCCTCGCGATGGGCCTCAATGCTTTGGGCGGCGAAGGCGGAGTAGCCGGGGAAGTAGTCTGCACCAAAAAACAAGCAACAACTCAAGATAAGCCAAAAACCCAGGCGGCAAGGGGCAGGGGAGGGGCGAGGAAGGCGGCTTACCGTCGATCAAATCCTCGTTCCGGCCGAAGCCTTCATCCAGGGCTCGCCGGGTCTCAGCCCAGCTCGCCGCCTCGGTCTCATACTCTGCCTTCAAGGCGGCTTTGCTATCCTGCGCTGCCTGCAGGGCCGCCTTGTGGCTCTCCTCTTGGTCGGCCAGCTTCTTGGCTAGGCGATCCCTTTCCTGGACCAAGGCGGCGTACTCGGCCTCCTTGGTATGAAGGGCGGCCTTTGCTTCGCCGAGCTCCTTCCTCAAGTCGGCGTTGGCCCCTGAAGACAAAGAAAAAGAAAAAACCAATAAGGAAAGAGTCGTCAAGAAAGATCTGACCCGACTCCTCAGCAGTCGGCCCGAATCTCGGGGACTACACCCAGTGGGTGCGCTGACGCGCCCCCACAGGAGACAGACAAGATCGAGTACTTACTTTGGCTGTCGGCCAGGTCGTCGGTCCTCCGGCTCAACTCCCGAGCCTGGGAGTTGAAGGCGGCAGCACGGAGGTTGTGATATTCCTGAAAGTTCAGACAAAAAGCAAAGTAAGGTAGCCGTCGAGAAAGATCCGACCCGACTGCGCAGCAGTCGGCCCGAATCTCGGGGACTACACCCAGTGGGTGCGCTGACGCGCCCCCACGGAAGAAATCAAGAGAGCAAAGCGGCCAAGAATGAAGGACTTACCCGGATGGTGGCTCGCGTCGACAGGAACTCCTGGGTGAACTGTTGCAGCAGGGCGGCTTGAGCTTGTAGCCGGCTCCGGACCCCTTGAGCCGCCACATTCAGCTCACCAGTCCCCCCGTTGGGAGTCCACTCGGACGTGGCAGTGCTGGCCGCCTCCAGATCTTCCGCCGACTGGCCTGCGCCCGCGACTCGGCACGACTCCGGCGGAGCGGCGCCTCCCCCTGCGCGCCGGCTCGTCACTGGCTGCACCTCGAGGCCCGCTCTATCCTCCGGCTCCCCCCCGGCCGGCCCCTCTGGCGCCGCTTACGACTGGCCGCCTTGGCCCGCTCCGGTTGGCGCTGCTGGTGGCGCTCTCCTCGCAAAGGCCACGGGGTCTTCCCCCCTCTCCATCAGCGGCGGGTCTTGGACGATCTCTCCGCCAAGGACAATGGGGTGTCGGGGGCCACGGCTCGGAGGGGAATGGCGAGCAGCGGAGGCTGGTTGCGCGAACCTTCCGCCTCCGACTCCGCGGTCGTCGCCTCCGTCTGGGCCTTGGCTGCCGCGTCGGCCCGCTGCCTCGCCGCCTGGGCGGCTGCCTTCTCCGCCGCCTCGCGCTCCTCCCACACTTCACAGGCGTTCCGCTCCGTGGCCTCCCTGAGGTCGGCGCGGGGGTCCACGCGGCGGGAGCTTGAAGAACCTCCAGCCGGCCCAACTACGGAGCCGCCCAGACCATGCTCAAGGGAAAGCGGCGCCCTGTCCGGCAAGCGGAAGAAATTAAGAAGAATGCTCGAACAAGAAGAGAATGATGAAGAGCATGCGGCAAGGCAATTGAAGACTTACGCTGAGACCGCCTGAGGCTGCTTCACCGCCTTGCGGAAGCGGGCCGCTTTCACAGCCGCCTCGTCTCGCTTGGTCGCCGCAGTGGAGGCTTTGGACTTCTTCGGCCGACTGCCGAAGAGGCCTGAAGCGGCCCGGCGCTTCTGCGCGCCGCCGCCAGCAGCTGGCGCGATAGACGAGCCCGCGCCCTGATAGTCGGCCGCCGGCTGGCGACGCGGGGCGACTTCGGCTTCGACTTCAACTTCGAGAAGGGGGTTCTGCTAAGAAGGACCGACTGATTAGAAGCCGGCCATCATAAAGCTGGCTACCCATGAAAAGAAGGAAGAAAAGAAAAACTTACCACGGGCGGAGGGTTGGCACGAGAATACGGCGCCTTGCCGTATCGCCAGTCTTCGGCGAGCTTGCAATTTGAGATGTAGTTTACCATATACGATACCTCCGCATGAGGCATCTCCCTGGTGCTCAGCTGGATTGGGTCGAAGCGGCCGCTCATCTGGCACATCATGTGGGGCCGGCTCTGGAGAGGATATATCCGGCGCTCCACGAAGGCGGCCACCAAGTCGGCCCCGTTCAAGACCTCCGACTGGATCATCACCCGAAGCCGGGAGACGGCGGCGTTCCCGGCCTGAGACAGTGACCGGGACCGGAAACTCCACGAGGGCTGCCTCCCAGCCGACGGGCCGGCTATGTAAGCCGGCAGGTTGACGTGGTCTCCTTGCTCGGCGACGTTCTTCACGTAGAAATATGATTTCTGCCAGATCTTCACCGACTGGATCAGGGGGATGGGCGGGAACGGGTTGTTCTCGCTCGCCCTCCTCATGGCGATGAAGGCCCCGCAGGGGGCGGGCACGCCTGCGACGACGGCGCCGAGTTTGCTCTGGAAGAACTCTCCCTAGAGCTCTAGCGTGGGGAGCAGCCCCAAGAAGCCTTCGCAGAGGGAGACGAAGGCCGACAGCAGCATCACCGCATTGGGCGTGAGGTGATGCGGCTGGAGGTTGTAGAACTCGAGGAAGGAGCGCAGAAATCCGCTCGCCGGAAGGCCGAAGCCGCGCAGGAAGTGCGAGCGGAAGACGACCCGCTCGCCCTCCTCCGGCGCCGGCGAGATCTCCGTCTTCGGCGCCAGACGGACCCGCATGAGGTTGGCGTCGGGCAGGCGCCGAGTCTGGCGGAGGAACTCCACGTGATCCTCATGGACGTTGGAGCCATCCCACGAGCTTGACAGCGCCATGGAAGCGAGGCGATGTGGAGGCGCGGCAGCGCTGAGACGGGAGGCTGCGGCGGCAACGAGAGGAAGAAGCAAGGACGAGAGGGGGCGGAGCGAGAGAGAGCGTGCGAACCTCTGTCGCTCCCCCTCCTCCCCCTACTTATAGGCTCGCGTGGCGAGACCGAGGAGGCGCGGCGTGGGGAAGCATGAGGATCGATCGTGCCCACTCCCCCACGTCCCGCGATTACTGTGCCATGATGGTGGAATAAAAACCGGCGTGGGAAGGCGAACGGCCCATGCGGGCCATGGAAGATCCGCGCTCGGAACGAGGCCTGCGAGTGGCGGGCCTGGGCCTGCGGCGACGTCCCATAGCGTGCGTGCGTTGGCAGGATTTCCTCGCCACGTGGTCCGCGTCCCCGCCTTCGAGAACCGGAGCTCTCTGAAGTCGGCGTGCGCAAGCAAAGCCGGCTCTTCAGGATAGGAAGCTGACCAAGCTTCTCGTCCCTCTGTCCGCCTCAAGGCTCGATCAGCTTCGAGGACTACTGTCGGAGTAAATAGCCATGGGTAGCCTAGCCGGCTTCCCCTGGCCCTTCTAAAAAAATTACGAGCCTGTCCGGCTCTCAGGAATCCAAGACATGGGGCCGCCTTCCCCTTGCTGGCTGTCACCCAGGCCAGCTCGAAGAAGGCGGCCCGACTTTACCCCTCCTGAAGAAAACCATGGGAGGCCGACTCAAAGAAGCCGGCTCCAAGATGCCGACTCCAAGAAGCCGGCCATGAGGAGGCCGACTCCAAGAAGCCGGCTCCCATAAAGCGGTCGAGACCGTACCCTCAAAGTTTGCACCCACCTAACGGTGGTGCGACGAGGCGTGGCTACAGTGAAGCCTGCCACCCCCGAATCCCGGAGCACGCCTGGCACAGTGCGCCGTACGGAGTAGGCATGACCCGTCCGGCGTGGCACTGTTGCCATGTTGACCTTGGTGTCACCCACGACGGGCCGCCAGCGTGGCCCACAGATGGTGGGCCCCTTCGGGCAGAGAGACGCCCGAAGGCGGCCACGCCTCCAACCAGTTGGCCCAAGACAGAGCCAGCTCCCCGCAGCCGGCTTGCCGCCTCCCTCGAAGAAGACGCGCCATTAAGAAGACAAGACGGGGTGAGGCTACAGCGATCGCCTGACGGGCGGCGGCACTGTAGCCGCGCCTACCACGACGAAGCGCACATCACCAAGATGGAGCCATAGTAACCAGCCGCCGACCAGGCCCTCGACGGTGGGGCCTGCCTGTCGACCAAGGGGCCGGCAGCCGGCGGGACCCACCAGTCGGCGGGCCCAGCAGCCGGCTCTGAAGCCGGCGAGTGCAGTCACAGACGGCTAGGCCCCGCGCCCAGTCGGATTACCATTGTACCCCCGGGGGGTAGGCCTATATAAATCCCCCGGGGCACCCATGCAAAGGGTTCGACCCCCTGCTAGTCTTAGACACCACACAAGGAGAGGAAGCAGGCTAGCCGTGCCCTTCTTCCTCCTCCCACCAAACAGCTCAAGGAGCATTGTGTAGCTACTTGTTCATCTAGCGATCATGCGGAGACCCCGCAGAGCAGCAGTAGGGGTGTTATCTCCACGGAGAGCCCCGAAGCTGGGTAAGATCCGCCGGCGTGCATGTCTTCACCTTATCCCGTTTTCAGGCACCGGCGATGTCTTACTGGCTCCCACAATAATGATAAGCCACCCGTTGGCATATGTCGCACCTACCACCCGACACTTGTTGCATCTCTTTTTTACTCTACATGTTATATATATTGTCCACTGAGCACATGGAGTAACGGGAAATACGATTATTTTATCGTACTATATGAAAAGCAGTGAGGTACCAGGCAACTTAGCTATCCGTGATGGACTCTCTTGAATGCCATCATTATTTATCTATGCGCGTTTGAGCTGTGCATTTGTCGATGACCCTGGGAGCTGAGCTAGTAGGGCAGTGGCCTGGGTCCAAAGTAATAGAAGTAGCACAAAAACATTTTTAGTGTAGGCTTTTCCTTGCGCAAGCCTACCTACTAGAATCGCCAGTGCTTGAAAGGAAAAGTGAAGGAAAAACATAGGAATTGGAAAGTTTCCTATGGTACTACTTTTCATGAATTTGGTGCAAAGGAATGGAGCAAAGGAAAACTGTAGGATTTGTTCCTTTAGTGTCTCCTTGAAATAAAAACCATAGGAATTTTAATTTCCACTTTTCCTCCTTTTCAAATTCCTATTCATGAAGCACAAGACTAAGAGATAGTAGCATAATAGCATTATAACTGTACATTTTCTTATGGTTTGACTTAATCTCACCATGCTTCTTTGCATCATGTGTTCTTCCAATTCTTGTGAACCAAACACCCAGATTGGTAGAAATCCTGTGTTTTTAAATTCTCTGTTTTGCACGTGCATTCCTATCCTATTCATGTCTATTTCCTATCACTACATTGTTAGAATCCTCAAATTCAAACAAGCCCTTACACAATTATTTCTGTTACAGATATGGGTCAAAGAAAACCTTGTGTGGTTTGTCCTGCTCCTGTGGTGCTGTGTTCCACCCCAGCTTAGCTGCACCAACGATGGAAGGGCTCACCACAGCAGGGATCCGCTCTCCAGACTGTCTTTTGCTGCCTCAGATTTTCTTCCCCGCCGCCGGCAGCCACGACAACTGCATTACCATCATCAACTGAGCAGATGACCTTGAGGACTACATGAGTCCGCAAGAGAGGTCGCACTCTTCCGTGTCTACTTACGTTATGCATCGCTTAATATGATGACATGCTACTTTATCATCGTGTTCACCTATTAGACTCCGAGTCATGTCCAAACTTATGGTGCTTGAGTTTTTAAATGGTTGTGGGGTACATATTGGGGCAGCAATCAGTACTATCTGGTTAATCTCGGGTGTCTACTATGAGTTTCATGTTGGGTGCAAACAAACATTAAAAGAGCCATTATCTGTATTTTTTAACTAAAGCTATTATCTGCCTACTATCATTGGTTTTGGGTCTACCCACAGTTTGCTACCATCACTCTGGATTTGTGCATGCACTCCTTACATAATCTCACTATGTTTTATTCATATGCATGTCAGTTATTGTACACAATGGAATTAAACATATAGAGCAAAAGAGATGAGCCTTGTGTGGCAATAAAATTTCATGCAGACATCGCTCCATGGTGGGAGCAAAGGCAGCCCCCTCCACCCATTTCTCGGATCGTAATCAAGAGGAAGATAACTGTTCTGAGGGGGATTCAAAAGCTGAAGACCACTCCTATTTACCCCATGAGGTCTTCGCTCTAACTTGGCATGCTGATGTTGGTAATATCATGCATATGGTTCCTTGCATTGCTTATTGTATACATCAAAAATGTCATCTGCTTAGTTTAGACATGCTTTGTGTCAATGCCATATGTTTAGTTTCTTTATCGTATATGTGAATCATGCAATGCCATCTTGTTTAGCCAGGCATCATATATGTGAATTTTGTAATGCCACCCTGGTTAGCCAGTCATCTTATATGTGAATTATATCATGACATCATTTTTTATTACGTGTTAAATTTGTCAACAATTTTAGTACATTCAATTACTCTTCCTATGCATCAGCCATTCGGCACAGTCATGGAAAAATCTGGAGTGGAAACAAGGTCTTCAGAGCAGACAATGCCATCTGACGAAGCGCATGTCTTGCTGGTTACAGATAGCTCCTCAGAGGTGGATTCAGAGACAGATGACCAGTCCTATCCCCCCCCCAAGGTGCATGCTCTAACTTGGCAGGGTTATGTTGCTCATATCGTGCATATGATATCTTGCATTGCTATGTCATCTACTTAGTTTAGACATGCTTTGTGTGAATGCCACCTGTTTAGTGTCTAATTACCATATATGTGAATTATTCAATGCCATCTTGTTGCAAGAAATTATATATGTGAGTTATGCAATGCTATCTTGTTGCAAGGCATTATATATGTGAATTATGCAATGCCATGCTGTTTAGCCAAGTGTCATATATGTGAATTATATCATGCCGTCCTTTTTTGTATTTCTCATTGCTTTTGTCAACAATGTTTGTATATTCAACTGCTCTTCCTGTGCATCAGCCATTTGAATTCATGATGGAGAAATCTAGAGTGAAAACAAGGTCTTCAGAGCAGACAATGCTACCTGTTGAAGCAGATATCTTGCTGGTTACATATAGCTCTTCAGAGGAGGATTCAGAGGTAGATGACCAGTCCTATTATCCCCCTGAGGTGTATGCTCAAACTTGGTAGGGTTATATTACTCATATCATGCATATGTTGTATTACAATGCTTAGTTTTTACATCATATACATGATATTGAATGCCATCTCCTTAGTAGACACATCATATATGTGATTGCCCTCTACTCACTTCCTTAGTATATAAATCATATATTTGAATTATATCATGCCATGATGTTTACATAGACGACATGTATCTGAATTATAGCATGTAAACCCATTTTCTAAAGACATAATATAGTTATATCATCTCATCCTCTTTACATAGTCATCATATTTTGAATTATGTCATTCTATCTGTGAATTATATCATGCCATCATGTTTCCATCGACGGCATGTTTGTGATTTATGGCATGCCAACCACTTTAATAGACACGTCGTATAGTTATATCATGTCATCCTATTTACATAGTCATCATATTTTGAAGTATGTCATTCTATCCTGTTTAGTTAGTCATCATACATGTGAAACTGTGTCATGCTATCTTGTTTAATTAGCCATCATATATGTGAAATTATGTCCTGCTATTCTGTTTGGTTAGACCACATAAATGTGAATTATTTCATGCCCTATTTTCTTACCTACTATCCATTGCACCTGTCTATCTTACAATGTCTGTACATTCAATTACTTTTGTTGTTCATCAGCCATTTCAATTGGAGGGGGTGATGGCAGTATCTGTGGGAGTAAAAACACGGTCTTCAGAAAAGATCGTGCTACCTGTCGATGGAGATAGAACCACGGTTGTACTTGCCCAAGAACCAGCCCCACCACACATAACCCAGACTCACGCAGATTGTACCCCTACCCAGTTGGATAGAGAACCAGTTACACCCCTTCTAACCCCAACCCCAGCAGATAGTAACCCAGTTCACGTTGACATAGCACCATCTCCACCATAGAGCACCCAAACACGAGTAGTTAGTAATGCAACTGCAGTGCCCAAAGCATAAGGACCACCACTTCGAACCCCAAGTCAATGCTTAAAGCAGAAGAAGAATTGTTCTCAGGTCAGGTTTCGTAGCTATGGTTCATACTACTTTGCTCTTGCATCACTGTATTTACTCATACCAACTAATTTCAAATTTGAAGGATGCAATTGAAACTCCAATGGTGCAACAAGTATTTTTTAAACCTGTTTCTTTAACGTGTTTGTTGTTGCAACTTGCTCTATGTTGATTTTAGTTTCAATTGAATTAACAGTTATGTTCTCATGTCATGCACATTACAAGTGTTGTTATTGTCGTGTAGTTTCCCACACTTATATTCTGTCTATGCTGCTTTGTCTTAAATAGATATGATTCGAACTGTATCTATCTTGATTTGGCAACATAAACTAGAATGATATATGTTTGTTTCATGCTGTTATCCTGTCCACCTTACTACTGAACTGGTTTACCAAAATGAGTTTCACATACTACATTGTAAACCTGTGATGTGTTTGTTTGTTTCTCCTTTAGAACGCGGATAAAATATTGGAGAAGAGTACGCCGTTATTCAATGGTAAAGGAAGTAATGCAGATCAGGTTCAAGATAGTGAGACATCCCTGCTGTTCTCCAAGAAAGCTGATAAAAAACTATATTGAAGATACTGAGACAACCCCAAAGTCATGTCTTGATGTAGTGTTCGAGTTACTAGCTACTACTGCTGGCACTAGCTCTTCGAACTCGCTGCCTGAATCAGTTCGGCTTCTTGAGTCTCAACTTCAAGTTCAAAGACATCGATCAGATGTTATCCAACAAGAAGCCGAAGGACTAAGGAAGTCCATGCATAATTCAGATGCATACTTTCTGGTGCAACAACAAGTGCTGGAGGATATAAGCGCCAAACAAGAGAAAGTTAATAAGCTTGCTAAGCATCTTGCTAGCATTATGGGTACCCAGGATATTGTTTCTTGAGCTCTTCTGAAGTGGTTTCAGTTCTGGACTTGTTTTGCTGCGGCATTTATATGCTGCTTTGTTCCCTATATTTGCACTTGTGGTGAACTTTGATGCCCAGTGGATTAATATGTGTAATAGCCATGATAGCCTAGCGTAAGTTGCTTGCTTATTTATTTCCGTTGTCTTGTTTATCTGTTTTCTTGTAGTTAGTGCAGTTCTTTTTCCGCGGTTTGCTAGTGGCCGCAATAACCTATTTTTTAAAACTAGGCCACATTAATAATGGGCTACATATTTACTGTAGTTAACATGGGCCTCCTACAGGCCATAGAAACAATGGGCCTTCTAAGGGTCGTAGAAACAATGGGCCTTCTACGGGGCGTAGACACAATGGGCCTTCTATGGGACGTATCATCAATGGGCTTTCTACGGGCCGTATGATCGGTTGGCCAAACATGGGCCAATAACAGACCACATTATGGCCGTAAATGGGCTAGAGGTGAAATCCTCCGTTCATGGGCCGACCATAATGGGGCGTCGTTAATAGGCTGTATTTGATGACGCTATGAAAACGACCCAACGTATTAACGGGCCACAAACGGTCCGACTGTAACCACGCGTCGTATTTGGCCCACAAGCAGAAAATGGCAGTAACGGGCCGAAAGTAAACGAATGCTGGAAATGAGCCCAAGAATAAATGGGCCCGGAGAAGGCCGAAAGATAACATGGGCTGGAAACGGCCCAACGGAATAACGGGCCGTTAATGGGTATAAAGTGATACACTATTCATTACAGGCCAGTTTTACCACGGGCCGTTAATGGGCTGAGGGTTACTAAGGGCCTCATATGGGCCAAAAGACGTCATGGGCCATACATGGGCCGGAAGTTAAAACAGGCTAGAATTATATTGGGCGGCCCAGATGACACTACTGGGCCTAATTCGGATAGGCCGTAAACGGGACCTATGTTAGCGGGTTGTAAATGGGCTATATGCGAACAAGCCATTAACAGGCTTGCCGTGGGCTGGCCCGCCACCTTTTGACCAAGTCAAACGGGTTGGCCTTTTCACAGGAATGGGCCTTTGTTGGGTCGTGCCACGTGTCGACGTATCATAGGCGCTTTGGGTCCAATGAGTGGATGACATCTGTCCCAACGGTGAGCCGACACGTGTTTCCTCCAGCCAATGATGATTTTACACGTGGAAAATCCCCATTGACCGGGACTGTTAACGGGTTATCGGATCCAAAACCGGACCCGATAGATTAACGGTGTTCTGTTACGGTGGATTCCACATGTCGGTCACCCTTGGCAAAAGCACTTCTGTGACATGCGATTTATCGTCATGGAAGTGGACACTTCCATGATGATAATTTTGGTAATGTCATGGAACACTTCTACCACAGCACAGGTATGACTATCTTGATTCTGTCATAAATTTGTCATGGATGTACATGCATGACAGAAAACGTGACCTACTGTGACAAACATGTATCATCACGGAAGTGTATTTTTTTGTAGTGATAGCAAGCATCAAGTTCATCAAAAGGGATATTTCAAACGAATCGACGGGATCATAGCAATTATCATGGCATTCATCCTTCGGTAAGAACGAAGGGGAATTAAACAATGTATAAGTTGAAGAGTTACTCTCATTAGAAGGTGGCCACGGGTGATCAATCCGCTCTTCCTCCGCTTGTTCTTCGCTCTCCTCCTCATCTTTTTCATCCAATGAGCTCACGGTCTCATCATTTTCTTCTTCCATAGACTCCTGCAAAATATTAATCTCTTCTTCGATAGCGGAGACTTTCTCAATAAATGCATCAATATTGGAATTGTATTTATAATTATCATAGCAATACTTAAGGGTAGCAAAATTTTCAGGTCTATAAACTGAATCATCAAAATCTCCAAACTTTTCAAACAAAGATTCAATTTCATAAGCACCCTTAAAAGCAACAAATTCTTCTATTCGTTCCACATCATAGTAATCATATATACCATTAGCATAAGAAGCTAAGGTTTCATTATCATTAAATTTGCATGAAAAGGGAAGATGTGGAGCATTCATCCTAGAGCAACAAGTATAATCATATCTAGAGCATAGATTCCAAGCATACCACTTCAATCTATGAATTTGATCCCATAACAATTTCCCTTTATGAGTCAAGCGATAACCCTAAAGTATTCACGTTGGTCCAACGTTACTCCCATTATATAGTTGAATGGGGTTTTCTCAGGATTATCAAAGCAATGCATAATATCTTTCACATAACGATCATCGAGGGTTTTAGGAGGTTCCCCATCTCCATGAGTGGCAAGTACTACTAATTTTTTTGGTGTTTCGTGTTCCATATCGATAAGTAAAGATAGAGATCAACTTAGAACAGGCAATAAAAACTACTTAGTGATAAAGCAAACAAGCACACACGAGAATATTCACCCCATGCTATAACTCCCCGGCAACGGCGCCAGAAAAAGGTCTTGATAACCCACAACTATAGGGGATCGTTTGTAGCCTTCTTTGATAAATAAGAGTGTCGAACCCCACGAGGATCTAAAGGCAGAACAAATACTCCCTCAAGTTCTATCGACCACCGATACAACTCTACCCACAATTAACGTTTGCTTTACCTAAAACAAGTATGAAACTATTTTGCAAGAGTAAAACTACGAGTACTTTGCGAGAATAAAACTACGAGTAAATTTCAAGGCAATAAAAGTGGATATATTTTGTCAATAAGAAAGTCATTTGTCCCTAGGCAATCGATAACAAGTACCGAAAATCATTCTTCTAATTCTATATGAGGGAGAGGCATGAGCTAACATACTTTCTCTACTTGGATCATATGCACTTATGATTGGACCCCTAGCAAGCATCCGCAACAACTAAAGATCATTAAGGTCGTGAAACCCAACCATAGCATTAAGTATCAAGTCCTCTTTATCGCATACGCAACAACTCACCTACTCGGGTTTAAGCTTTTGTCACTCTCACAGCCCACCATAAGAAAATCATGAACGTATTGCAACACCCTACAGCGGGCCCCCCTCACGTTTGCATGAGAACAGAGGGCACCGTAGGACACCACCATAAATAGAATATACAATCATAACAACCAAGATCATGATTAACCACCAGGACAAAACGAATCTACTCAAACATCATAGGATAGCCATAGATCAATGGGAAATAATATATGGAGTTGAGAACCATGTTTAAGTAGAGATTACAGCGGGGAGAAGAGGTGCTACACCACTGCATAGAGGGGGAGAAAGTTGGTGTTGACAGTAGAAGATTGTTGATGTAGATCGATGTCCCGATCATTGTCCCGGTGGCACTCCGGCGCCACCGGAAGCGAGGGGGAGAGAGCCCCCCTCCTCCTTATTCCTTGGCCTCCCCCCTAGATGGGAGGAGAGTTCCCCCTCTGGTCCTTGGTCTCCATGGCGGCAGAGGGGCGGGAGCCCCTCCGAGATTGGATCTCCCTCTTTGTTCTCTTCTGTTTCGTGTCCCCGAGATCTGGCTCTTCACGATTTCTTAAATTCCCGGAGATCCATAACTCCGATGCCGGTGAAATTTTTGCATGTTTTTTCATAAATTATCTTTATTGCGCCAGAAGAAGGGCCCCAACCGACCTTTGAGGAGGGCACAAGACACCTGGGTGCGCCAGGGGGTGCCTCGCGCCCTGGTGGGTTGTGGGATCTGTGGGGCCCCATTTGCGTTGATTCCACCTCCCAAAAATCACATATATTCCAAAATAAATCTCCGTAAATTTTTATCGTGTTTGGACTTCGTTTGATATGGATATTCTGCGAAACAAAAAACAAGCAATAAACAGGAACTAGCACTGGGCACTGGATCAATAGGTTAGTCCAATAAATCATATAAAAAGCTACCAGAAGTATGTTAAAGTTGTATAATATTGGCATAAAACAACAAAACAAATTATAGATATGATGGAGACGTATCACACCCCTCCAACGTGAAAACGTCCACTGATGTCACTTGAACCTATGTCGGTATTTCCCCAAAGAGGAAGGGATGATGCAGCACATCGGCGGTAGGTATTTCCCTCAGATATGAAACCAAGGTTATCGAAGCAGTAGGAGAATCAAGCAACACAATGTAAACATCACATGCACACAAATAACAAATACTCACAACCCGACGTGTAAAAGGCGTTCTAAAACCCTTTTGGGTAACGGTGCCAGAAATTGGTGAGTGGATGGGAGAAAGTTGTAATAGATTGAATAAATAGATCGCGAATAAAATAAAGTGGAGCAAAGTATTTTTGTATTTTTGGTTTAATAGGTCTGAAAATAAATGCAAAGGAAAAGTAGATCGCAAAGGCAAATATATGAGAAAGACACCCGGGGGCCGTAGGTTTCACTAGTGGCTTCTTGCTACCTCTTGATCACTGCGTTGGTTTTCCCTTGAAGAGGAAAGGGTGATGCAGCAAAGTAGCATAAGTATTTCCCTTAGTTTTTGAGAACCAGGGTATCAATCCAGTAGGAGGCCACACGCAAGTCCCTCGTACCTACAAAAACAAATAAGAACCTCACAACCAATGCGATAAAGGGGTTGTCAATCCCTTCACGGTCACTTACGAGAGTGAGATCTGATAGAGATAATAATGATAAGATAAATTTTTTTTGTATTTTTATGATATAGATTGAAAGTAAAGATTGCAAAGTAAAATAGATTGGAAACTTATATGATGGAGAATAGACCCGGGGGCCATAGGTTTCACTAGTGGCTTCTCTCAAGATAGCATAAGTATTACGGTGGGTGAACGAATTACTGTCGAGCAATTGATAGAAAAGCGAATAATTATGAGAATATCTAGGCATGATCATGTATATAGGCATCACGTCCGTGACAAGTAGACCGACTCCTGCCTGCATCTACTTCTATTACTCCACACATCGACCGCTATCCAGCATGCATCTAGAGTATTAAGTTCATAAGAACAGAGTACCGCCTTAGGTAAGATGACATGATGTAGAGGGATAAACTCAAGCAATATGATATAAACCCCATCTTTTTATCCTCGATGGCAACAATACAATATGTGTCGCTTCCCTTTCTGTCACTGGGATCGAGCACCGCAAGATTGAACCCAAAGCTAAGCACTTCTCCCATTGAAAGAAATATCAATCTAGTAGGCCAAACCAAACTGATAATTCGAAGATACTTGCAAATATAACCAATCATGCATAAAAGATTTCAGAGAAGAATCAAATATTGTTCATAGATAGACTTGATCATAAACCCACAATTCATCAGATCTCGACAAACACACCGCAAAAAGAGTTACATCGAATAGATCTCCAAGAAGATCAAGGAGAACTTTGTATTGAGATCCAAAGAGAGAGAAGAAGACATCGAGCTACTAGCTATGGACCCGAAGGTCTGAAGTAAACTGCTCACACATCATCCGAGGGGCCATGGAGTTGATGTAGAGGCCCTCCGTGATCAATGCCCCCTCCGGCAGAGCTCCGGAAAAGGCCCCAAGATGGGATCTCTTGGGCACAGAAGGTTGGGGCTGTGGAAATAGGGTTTCGTGGTGCTCTTGGATGTTTTCGGGGTATGTGAACATATATAGGAGGAAGAAGTAGGTCGGTTGAGCCACGAGGGGCCCACGAGGGGGGAGGGCACGCACAGGGGGGTAGGTGTGCCCCCCTGCCTTGTGGCCACCTCGTTGGTTGCTTGACATCCACTCCAGGTCCTCAGGATCATGTTTGTTCCAAAAATCACCCTCCCGAAGGTTTCGTTCCGTTTGGACTCCGTTTGATATTCCTTTTCTGCGAAACACTGAAATAGGCAAAAAAACATCAATTTGCACTAGGCCTTGGGTTAATAGGTTAGTCCCAAAAATAATTTAAAGTGTAAACTAAAGCCCATTAACATCCAAACAGATAATATAATAGCATGGAACAATCAAAAATTATAGATACATTGGAGATGTATCACTTCTCTCGAGAAAAATAGCAAACGGTGGGTGAACAAATTACTGCTGGGCAATTGATAGAACCTCAAATACTAATGATGATATCCACGCAATGATCATTACATAGGCATCACGTCCAAGAATAGTAGACCGACTCCTGCCTACATCTACTACTATTACTCCACAGATCGACCGCTATCCAGCATGCATCTAGTGTATTAAGTTCATGGAGAAACGAAGTAATGCAATAAGAACAATGACATGATGTAGACAAGATCTATTTATGTAGAGATGGACCCCATGTTATCCTTAGTAGTAACGATACATACGCGTCGGTTCCCCTTCTGTCACTAGGATCAAGCACCGTAAGATCGAACCCACTACAAAGCACCTCTTCCCATTGCAAGATAAATAGATCAAGTTGGCCAAAAAAACTCAATCATGCATAAAAGAGATCAAAGAAAATCAAATACTTTCTTGGATATAAAATAACATATTTGATCATAAGCTCAAAGTTGATCGATCCCAACAAACACACCGCAAAAGATTTACATCATATGGATGTCCAAGAGACCATTGTATTGAGAATCAATAGAGAGAAAGGAAGCCATCTAGCTACTAACTACGGACCCGAAGGTCTACAAAGAACTACTCGCGCATCATCGGAGAGGCACCAATGGAGGTGGTGAACCCCATCCGAGATGGTGTCTAGATTGGATGTGGTGGTTCTGGACTCTGCAGTGGCTGGATCAATATTTCATCGACTCCCCTCGGGTTTTGGAATATTGGGGTATTTATAGAGCAAAGAGGTGGTCCGAGGGGCACCCGAGGTGGGCACAACCCACCAGGGCGCGCCTGGGCCTCCTGGTGCGCCCTGGTGGGTTGTGCTCTCCTCGGAGCACCCCCTAGGCTCAGCCAGGGCCAATTATGTTCCTTCTAGTCCAAAAAAAATCTCTGTAAAGTTTCTTTGCATTTGGATTCCATTTGGTATTGATTTTCTGTGATGTAAAAACATGGAAAAATAGCAACTGCACTTGGCACTATGTCAGTAGATTAGTACCAAAAAATGATATAAAATGATTATAAAACTTCCAAGATTAATAATATAACAGCATGGAACAATCAAAAATTATAGATACGTTGGAGACGTATCACCCACACGCGGAGCGTCGTCTCCACGACGACACCGGCGGGATACCGCCTCTCCAGCACGGTCGGTGGGAGCTGGAAGGTGGGGCCGTTGTACTGCATCCTCGCTTGGCTTTGAGAGTGCTCTGGTTTGGGTGAATAAGAGAAGGGGTGTCGCAAATGGATGTGTGGAGAATAGGTGGAGGTGTGGGTGGTTTAAATAGAGAAAGGGAAGGGAAGGGGAATGGCACTGGCCGCGCTTTGGATTTGCTACATTCAAATGAGCGGCATCGATCGATATGCCACTTTAATTGCCACATTGAATAGATGTGAGTGGATCAAAAAGTTTGAAACCATGCTCTACATCAAGGAGACAAGCCTGCGAGATGAGATGAACCAGCGGTAGTGATCGTCCCTGCGTCCTTGGCGGCTCGCATGTAGAATGAGGTCGGTCACCGTCCGTGGCGGCTTGCGTTTAGAAAGAGGGGAGGTCAGCACATTGTGGCGGCCGGCATCAGTGCATGCAGGCAGGCTAGCTACGTGCATGCATGGTAGGCTAGCTGGACATGTCATGCATGCATAGCAGGCTCATGTCGTTGCGGCGCACGCAGGGCCCAACAATCTAACCATGGTCCAACGGGCGAACAGCGGCACCGTCTGACACGGCCCCAATTGTCAGGTCCAATGGGCGACACAGTACAGCGCGGCACCACTCATCAGAGTTAACGGTCAAAGCACTGACCCGACGGCATACACCGTTTGTGACCATTTCTGAGGGTTTCACACAAGAGTGTGGGGAAAAGTGACCAAAAGTTAAGAGCATGGGGATTAATGAGTAGAGCTAAGGAACCAGGGGCACAGAAGTAAAATTCCATTTCTTGTTTGCTTGCTTGAAATTGCTATCATGGCTGATTTTGGTATGGAAAAAAGTGAGGATAGTAGAACTCCTAAAGTTGAAATTGCTACCAATTTAGATGCTAAAACTTTTGTGATGGGACATGGGAAGATAGGGAAAATTCTTATCCAAGGATTCTTTAATTGAATTGGACTTTGGCTTGCGATGAGACTCCTATACTGAAAAGAACCCAAAATTGTGCCGAAGCTATTTCTGCACCTGTTCTGAAACTTGAGAGAATATTTATCCATACCCATCCTACTTCGCAAAGGTTGTTTTATGAATTGCCAGATATAAAAGATCCTAGTGCTAATACGATAGCTACCCTTGTCCTCGTGAGTGAATTTGATTACATAGTGAATTTGATTACACATCATCGGAGAAGCCACGGAGTTGATGTAGAGGCCCTCCATGATCAATGCACCCTCCAGCGGAGCTCCAAAAAAGGCCCCAAGATGGGATCTCTTGGGTACAGAAGGTTGCGGCGGTGGAAATAGGGTTTAGTGGTGCTCCTGGATGTTTTCGGGGTATGTGAACATATATAGGAGGAAGAAGTAGGTCGGTTGAGCCACGAGGGGCCCACGAGGGGGGAGGGCGTGCCCAGGGGGTAGGCGCGCCCCTGCCTCGTGGCCACCTCGTTGGTTGCTTGATGTCCACTCCAAGTCCTCTAGATCACGCTTGTTCCAAAAATCACGCTCCCGAAGGTTTCATTCCGTTTGGACTCCGTTTGATATTCCTTTTCTACGAAACACTAAAATAGGCAAAAAAGCAGCAATTTGCACTGGGCCTTGGGTTAATAGGTTAGTCCCGAAAATAATATAAAAGTGTAAAATAAAGCTCATTAACATCCAAAACAGATAATATAATAGCATGGAACTATCAAAAATTATAGATACCTTGGAGACGTATCAGCATCCCCAAGCTTAATTTCCTGCTCGTCCTCGAGTATGTAAATCATAAAAACAGAATTTTTGATGTGGAATGCTTTCTAGCATGTTTCTTCAATGTATTTTTCTCTATTGTGACATGAATGTTCAGATCCGAAAGATTCAAGATAAAAGTTTATTGTTGACATAAAAATAGTAATACTCCAAGTATGTTAATCAAACAATTATATCTTATCAAAATACTATAGCCAAAGAAAACTTATCCCTACAAAGTCATATAGTTTGTCCATGCTTCATTTTCGTCACAAAAAATGCTCCCATCATGCACAACCCCAATGACAAGCCTAGCAATTGTTTCATACTTAGCATTTTCAAACTCTTTCAAGTTTTACGCAATATATGACCGCGAGCCATGGAGATAGCACTATGGGTGGAATATAATATGATGATTGAGGTTGTGTGAGAAGACAAAAGGGAGAAAGTATCACATTGACGCAGCTAATCAATGGGCTATGGAGATGCCCACCGATTGATGTCAATGCAAGGAGTAGGGATTGCCATGTGATAACCCACAAGTATAGGGGATCACAATAGTTTTCGAGGGTAGAGTATTCAACCCAAATTTATTGATTCGACACAAGGGGAGCAAAATAATATTCTCAAGTATTAGCAGCTGACTTGTCAATTCAACCACACCTGGAAACTTAATATCCGCAGCAAGGTATTTAGTAGCAAAGTAATATGATAGTAGTGGTAACGGTGATAAAAGGTAACGGTAGCAAAAGTAATATTTTTGGTGTTTTGTAGTGATGATAACAATAGCAACGAAAAAGTAAATAAGCGAAGAACAATATATGGAAAGCTCGTAGGCAATGGATCGGTGATGGAAAATTATGCCAGATGCGGTTCATCATGCAACAGTCATAACCTAGGGTGACACAGACCTAGCTCCAGTTCATCAATGTAATGTAGGCATGTATTCTGAATATAGTCATACGTGCTTATGGAAAAGAACTTGCATGCCATCTTTTGTCCTACCCTCCCGTGGCAGCGGGGTCCTATTGGAAACTAAGGGATATTAAGGCCTCCTTTCAATAGAGTACCAGACCAAAGCATTAACACATAGTGAATACATGAACTTCTCAAACTACGGTCATCACCGGTAAGTATCCCAATTATTGTCACTTCGGGGTTAACGGATCATAACACATAATAGGTGACTATAGACTTGCAAGATAGGATCAAGAACTCTCATATATTGATGAAAACATAATAGGTTCAGATCTGAAATCATGGCACTCGGGCCCTAGTGACAAGCATTAAGCATAGCAAAGTCATAGCAACATCAATCTCAGAACATAGTGGATACTAGGGATCAAACCCTAACAAAACTAACTCGATTACATGATAAATCTCATCTAACCCATCACCGTCCAGTAAGCCTACGATGGAATTACTCACGCACGGCGGTGAGCATCATGAAATTGGTGATGGAGGATGGTTGATGATGACGATGGCGAAGGAATCCCCTCTCCGGAGCCCCGAACGGACTCCAGATCAGTCCTCCCGGGAGAGTTTAGGGCTTGGCGGCGGCTCCGTATCATAAAACACAATGAATCCTTCTCCTATGGTTGAGGTCCGTGGAGCATCAGGGGGCCCACGAGGCAGGGGGCGCGCCCCCACCCTCGTGGACAGGTGGGGCACCCCCTGACGTGGATCTTCCTTCCAATATTCATTATATATTCCAGAATAATGCTCCGTTGATTTTCAGGTCATTCCAAGAACTTTTATTTCTGCACAAAAATAACACCATTGCAATTCTACAGAAAACAGCGTCAGTCCGGGTTAGTTCCATTCATCATGCAAGTTAGAGTCCAAAACAAGGGCAAAAGCGTTTGGAAAAGTAGATACGGCGGACACGTATCAACTCCCCCAAGCTTAAACCTTTGCTTGTCCTCAAGCAATTCAGTTGATAAACTGAAAGTGATAAAGAAAAACTTTTACGAACTCTGTTTGCTCTTGTTGTTGTAAATATGTAAAGCCAGCATTCAAGTTTTCAACAAAGATTATGAACTAACCATATTCACAATAACATTTAGGTCTCATGTTTACTCATATCAATGGCATAATCAACTAGCGAGCAATAATAATAAATCTCGGATGACAACACTTTCTCAAAACAATCATGATATGATATAACAGGATGGTATCTCGCTAGCCCTTTCTGAGACGGCAGGTAGATACCGTATATAGGTAGGTCTGGTGGACTCATATGGAACAACTTTGGGGTTTATGGAATTGGATGCACAAGCAGTATTCCCGCTTAGTACAAGTCAAGTCTAGCAAAAGGCTGGGAAGCGACCAGCTAGAGAGCGACAACAGTCAAGACCATGCATTAAAATTAATCAACACCGAATGCAAGGATGAGTAGGATATAATGCACCATGAACATAAATATCGTAGAGGCTATGTTGATTCTGTTTCAACTACATGCGTGAACATGTGCCAAGTCAAGCCACTCGAATCATTCAAAAGAGGATACCACCCTATCATACCACATCACAACCATTTTAATAGCATGTTGGCACACAAGGTAAACCATTATAAGCTCCTAGCTAATTAAGCATGGCATAAGCAACTATAATCTCTAATTGTCATTGCAAACATGTCTGTTCATAATAGGATGAATCAAGAACGATGAACTAATCATATTAACAAAAACAAGAGAGGTCGAGTTCATACCAGCTTTTCTCATCTCAATAAGTTCATCATACAATCATCACTTTCATATAAGTTCATACCAGTCTTGCACGACCGAATAGTGTGGATAATAATAATAGTGCACGTGCATTGGACTAAGCTGGAATCTGCAAGCATTCAATTCAAGAGAGAAGACAAGGTAATATGGGCTCTTTGTTAGATCAACAATAATGCATATAAGAGTCACTCTAACATTTTCATTATGGTCTTCTCCTATCGACCCCCAAAGAACAAGAAAAGAAATAAAACTATTTACACGGGAAAGCTCCCAACAAGCAAAAGAAGAACGAGAAATCGTTTTGGGTTTCTTTTTAAGTACTACTACAAGCATGGAAAGTAAACTAACTAAAAGCTACAACTAATTTTTTTTGTTTTTTATTAAGGTTTATTAAACACACAAGAAGAAAGCATAAAAAGGAAAATTAAACTAGCATGGATAATACAGTGAAAAAGTATGAACACCGACAACTAGCAATGAATGTGTGAACGTGAATGTAATGTCGGTGAGAAATACATACTCCCCCAAGCTTAGGCTTTTGGCCTAAGTTGGTCTATGGCCACGGCTAGTCTGGCAGATATCCAAAGTTGTAGCTGGGGTCGTACTGAGATGCAGCAGCTATTGCCTCATGAGCTGCCGCTTGGAGACGGGTCATCTCCGTCCTCCGCTTATACTCGTCCACTTCCTCCCTGGTTATAACATATCTCCCTTTTGCCTGAAAGTCAAAGAAAGTAGGAGCAGGGAGAGCGACGTGATAGGTGCGTCGTTTGTCAAAGATTAGTCGGTATTGGAGGAACTGATCATTCCTCTCAACAAACTGATGACGAACCATGGCCTCATAATCCAGATAAACAGGAGGCAACTCAATATCATACCCACGTATGGGTACACCAAGAAAATTAGCTAGACTGGTTGCATAAATTCCACCGAAGGAAGCTCCACTAAATCTATTATTATGCAACCTACGTGCAATAATGGCTCCAAAATTATAATGTCTATCTTCTAATACAGCACTCCTGAGAACACTAAGGTCAGAGACACACATGTGACATGCTTCATCCTTACCATTTATGCAGCTACCTATGAAGAGAGCAAAATAATGTATAGCAGGAAAATGAATGCTCCCTATGGTAGCTTGGGTTATGTCTCTAGATTCCCCCACAGTTATACTAGCAAGAAAATCTCTAAATTCATATTTGCGAGGTTCATTAGGACTACCCCATTGTGGAAGTTTGCAAGCAGTGTTAAAGTCCTCTAAGTCCATAGTATAAGAATTTTCATAGAGATCAAACAGGACAGTTTGAGAATTGCGTGATGATGAAAATTCAAACCTCCTCACAAAAGAATCAGTGAGCTAGTGGTACTGGCGGCATTTGTCTGCCTCGAAGCTCTCAAGATCAGCATTACGCACATATGCATTAAATTCTTCCTTGATTCCTGCTCGATCCATAAAGTCCTCTGAAGGCCATTCACAAGCCCGCACTTGAGCTTCCCTCGGTGGTTCTTCGTTGGCATCGCGCATTGCAAGCCTGGGTCCTTGCTTCCTTGAAGGACCACCTTGGTGCATTTTCCTAAACATATTTCTTCCTCTGAAAAATTTCTGAAATTTTAGTAACTTCAAAATAAAAGTGAACCAAACTCAACAATATTGATAGCAACTACTCCTACAAGTGCCTAGAGGCAATATCATGCATCAAAACTACTTTTGACCATATAAATTTGACATGCAAGCTCAAGAACAGGGTCACCTAAGCAGCAAGAATATGCAATGAATAAAGCACTAGAACAAAAACTAATTGGAACATTGGAGGAGTCACATACCAAGGAACAATCCCCAAAAGCAGTTTTGTGAGAGGTGCTTTGAGCAAGGAGATCGAAAATGGCAGCAAAATGAGCTTGGACTTAGGTTTGAACTGGTTAGTGGTGTTTTGGGGAGGAAGAAGGAATGTGTGGTAGCTGGAATAAATGGAGGGGAGGCACCGTGGGCCCACGAGGCAGGGGGCGCGCCCTCCACCCTCATGGCCAGGTGCTTGCTCCCCCTACTATGTTTTCAGTGCCAGATATTCTCAAATATTCTAGAAAAAATCATATTTAATTTTCAGGGCTTTTGGAGAACTTTTATTTTTGGGGTATTTTTTATTGCATTGATAACTCAGAAAACAGACAGAAATTACTATTTTTGCTTTATTTAATATAAATAACATAAAGTAAAAAGAGGGTACAAGGAGTTGTGTTTTCTAAATTCATCCATCTCATGCTCATCAAAAGGAATCCACTAACAAGGTTGATCAGGTCTTGTTAACAAACTCATTCCGAATAACATGGAACCGGAGAATTTTTGAATAACACTAGGTTACCACAACGGGGATATGCACATCCCAACAATAAGAATATCATATTTCTTCTTGACAGTAGGAAGAGGAAATTCAAAACCTCCAAAAATAATCGATGGAATTTTTTCAATAGAGTTTATACTATGAACTTGAGGTTGTTTCCTCGGAAAGTGTACCGTATGCTCATTGCCATTAACATGAAAAGTAACATTGCCTTTGGTGCAGTCAATAACTGCCCCTACAGTATTCAAAAAGGGTCTTCCAAGAATAATAGACATACTATCGTCCTCGGGAATATCAAGCATAACAAAGTCCTTTAAAACAGTAATGTTTGCAACCACAACAGGACCATCCTCACAAATACCGACAGGTATAGTAGTTAATTTATCAGCCATTTGCAAAGATATTTCAGTAGGTGTCAACTTATTCAAATCAAGTCTATGATATAAAGAGAGAGGCATAACACTAACACTGGCTCCAAGATCACATAAAGCAGTTTTAACATAGTTTCTTTTAATGGAGCATGGTATAGTTGGTACTCCGGGATCTCCTACTTTTTTAGGTATTCCACCTTTAAAAGTATAATTAGCAAGCATGGTGAAAATTTCAGCTTCCGGTATCTTTCTTTTATTTGTAACAATTTCTTTCATATACTTCGCATAAGGATTCATTTTGAGCATATCAGTCAAACGCATACGCAAGAAGATAGGTCTAATCATTTCAGCAAAGCGCTCAAAATCCTCATCATCCTTTTTCTTGGATGGTTTAGGAGGAAAAGGCATGGGTTTCTGAACCCATGGTTCTCTTTCCTTACCGTGCTTTCTAGCAACAAAGTCTTTCTTGTCATAACATTGATTCTTTGATTGTGGGTTATCAAGATCAACAGGAGGTTCAATCTCTACTCATTGTCATTACTAGGTTGAGCATCAATATGAACATCATCATTAACATTATTACTAGGTTCATGCTCATTACCAGATTGTGTTTCAGCATCAGAAATAGAGATATCATTAGGATTCTCAGGTGTGTCAATAACAGGTTCAGTAGAAGCATGCAAAGTCCTATCATTTTTCTTTTTCTTCCTTTTAGAAGGACTAGGTGCATCAATAATATTTGTCTGAGAATCTCGCTCAATTCTCTTAGGATGGCCTTCAGGATACAAAGGTTCCTGAGTCATTTTACCACCTCTAGTCATAACTCTAACAACATTATCATTTTTCTTACTATTTAATTCATTGAGCAAATCATTTTGAGCTTTAAGTACTTGTTCTACTTGAGTGGTAACCATAGAAGCATGTTTACTAATAAGTTTAAGTTCTCCTTTAACATTAGCCATATAATCATCCAAGTGTTCTAGCATATCAGCATTGCGTTTTAATTCACTACCAAAATAAGGATTGAAGTTTTCTTGCTTAACCATAAAGTCATCAAACTCATCCAAGCATGGGCTAGCAAACTTAGTAAATGGGATTTTAGCTTTATCATATCTATAGAGAGAATTTACCTTTACTACCTGTGCCGGGTTATCAAGACCACGTGTTTCTTCAATAGGTAATGGATTAAGACCATGTACTTCTTCAACAGGAGGTAAATTAAGACCATGTATTTCTTCAATAGGTAATGGATTAAGACCATGTACTTCTTCAACAGGCGGTAAATTAAGACCATGTATTTCTTCAATAGGTAATGGATTAAGACCATGTACTTCTTCAATAGGCGGTAAATTAAGACCATGTATTTCTTCAATAGGAGGTACGTTCTTAACATCTTCAGTTTTAATACCTTTTTCTTTCATAGATTTCTTTGCCTCTTGCATATCTTCAGGATTGAGAAATAGAATACCCCTCTTCTTCGGAGTTGGCATAGGAGTTGGTTCAGGAATTGGATCAGGAAGTGTCCAATTATTTTCATTAGTCAACATATTATTCAATAGAATTTCAGCTTCATCTGGTGCTCTTTCCCTGAAAACACAACCAACACAACTATCCAGGTGGTCTCTGGAAGCATCGGTTATTCCATTATTAAAGATATCAAGTATTTCATTTTTCTTAAGAGGATGATCAGGCAAAGCATTAAGTAATTGGAGAAGCCTCCCCCAAGCTTGTGCGAGACTCTCTTCTTCAATTTGCACAAAATTATATATTTCCCTTAAAGCAGCTTGTTTCTTATGAGCGTGGAAATATTTAGCAGAGAAGTAATAAATCATATCCTAGGGACTACGCACACAACCAGGATCAAGAGAATTAAACCATATCTTAGCATCACCCTTTAATTAGGACGGAAATAATTTAAGGATATAAAAGTAGCGAGTTCTCTCATCATTAGTGAATAGGGTGGCTATATCATTTAATTTAGTAAGATGTGCCACAACAGCTTCAGATTCATAGCCATAGAAAGGATCAGATTCAACTAAAGTAATTATCTCAGGATCAACAGAGAAATCATAATCCTTATCAGTAACAAAGATATGTGAAGTAGCATAAGCATGATCATATTTCATTCTAGCATTCAGAGTTTTTTGTTTCAGCTTAGCTAATAATTTCTTAAGATCACTCCTATCATTGCAAGCAAGAAAATCTCTAGCAGTTTCTTCATCCATAACATAGCCCTCAGGCACAATAGGTAATTCATATCTAGGGGGAGAGTCTTCATCATCACTTTCATCAATATTATCAGTTTCAATAATTTCATTCTCTCTAGCCCTAGCAAGTTGTACATCAAGAAATTCACCAAGTGGCATAGTAGTATCAAGCATAGAAGTAGTTTCATCATAAGTATCATGCATAGCAGAAGTCGCATCATCAATAACATGTGACATATCAGAATGAATAGCAGGTGTAGATGTCGCAAGCTTACTCAAAACAGAAGGTGAATCAAGTGCAGAGCTAGATGGCAGTTCCTTACCTCCCCTCGTAGTTGAGGGATAAATTTTTGTTTTAGCGTGTTTCAAGTTCTTCATAATGATAAACAGATATAAATCCCAAGTGAATCAAAGAATAGATCTATGATCCCCAGCAACGGCGCCAAAAAATAGTCTTGATAACCCACAAGTATAAGGGATAGCAACAGTTTTTGAGGGTAGAGTATTCAACCTAAATTTATTGATTCGACACAAGGGGAGCCAAAGAATATTCTCAAGTATTAGCAGCTGAGTTGTCAATTCAACCACACCTGGAAACTTAATATCTGCAGCAAGGTATTTAGTAGCAAAGTAATATGATAGTAGTGGTAACGGTGATAAAAGGTAACGGTAGCAAAAGTAATATTTTTGGTGTTTTGTAGTGATGATAACAATAGCAACGAAAAAGTAAATAAGCGAAGAACAATATATGGAAAGCTCGTAGGAAATGCATCGATGATGGAGAATTATGTCGGATGTGGTTCATCATGCAACAGTCATAACCTAGGGTGACACAGAACTACCTCGCTCTAGTTCATCAATGTAATGTAGGCATGTATTCCGAATATAGTCATACGTGCTTATGGAAAAGAACTTGCATGACATCTTTTGTCCTACCCTCCCGTGGCAGCGGGGTCCTATTGGAAACTAAGGGATATTAAGGCCCCCTTTTAATAGAGTACCGGACCAAAGCATTAACACATAGTGAATACATGAACTCCTCAAACTACGGTCATCACCAGTAAGTATCCCGATTATTGTCACTTCGGGGTTAACGGATCATAACACATAATAGGTGACTATAGACTTGCAAGATAGGATCAAGAAATCTCATATATTGATGAAAACATAATAGGTTCAGATCTGAAATCATGGCACTCGGGCCCTAGTGACAAGCATTAAGCATAGCAAAGTCATAGCAATCAATCTCAGAACATAGCGGATATTAGGGATCAAACCCTAACAAAACTAACTCGATTACATGATAAATCTCATCCAACCCATCGCCATCCAGCAAGCCTACGATGGAATAACTCACGCACGGCGGTGAGCATCATTATATTGGAGATGGAGGATGGTTGATGATGACGATGGCGACGGATTCCCCTCTCCGGAGCCCCAAACGGACTCCATCTTAGCCCTCCCGAGAGAGTTTAGGGCTTGGCGGCGGCTTCGTATCGTAAAACGCGATGAATCCTTCTCCTCTGATTTTTTTCTCCCCGAAAGTGAATATATGGAGTCCAGGTTGAGGTTGGTGGACCGTCAGGGGCCCATGAGGTAGGGGTGCGCGCCCCCACCCTCATGGACAGGTGGGGCACCCCCTGACGTGGATCTTCCTTCCAATATTCACTATATATTCCAGAATAATGCTCCGTTGATTTTCAAGTCATTCCGAGAACTTTTATTTCTACACAAAATTATACCATTGCAATTCTGCTGAAAACAGCATCAGTCCGGGTTAGTTCCATTCAAATCATGCAAGTTAGAGTCCAAAACAAGGGCAAAAGTGTTTGGAAAAGTAGATACGACGGAGACGTATCACCATGCAATGGATGCACTAGAGCTATAAATATATGAAAGCTCATCAAAGAAACTAAGTGGGTGTGCATCCAACTTGCTTGCTCACAAAGACCTAGGGCATTTGAGCAAGCCCATCATTGGAATATACAGGCCAAGTTCTATAATGAAAAATTCCCACTAGTATATGAAAGTGACATAACAAGAGACTCTCTATCATGAAGATCATGGTGCTACTTTGAAGCACAAGAGTGCAAAAAGGATAGTAACATTGTCCCTTCTCTCTTTTTCTCTTTTTTTATTTGGGCCTTCTTTTATCTCTTTTTATGGCCTCTTTTTTCGTTCGGAGTCTCATCCCGACTTGTGGGGAATCATAGTCTCCATCATCCTTTCCTCACATGGGACAATGCTCTAATAATGATCATCATACTTTTATTTACTTACAACTCAAATTACAACTCGATACTTAGAACAAAATATGACTCTATGTGAATGCCTCCGTTGGTGTACCGGGATTGCGATGAATCAAGAGTGACATGTATGAAAAATTTCAGCATGGTGGCTTTGCCACAAATACGATGTCAACTACATGATCATGCAAAGCAATATGACAATGATGATGCGTGTCATAATAAATGGAACGGTGGAAAGTTGCATGGCAATATATCTCGGAATGGCTATGGTAATTCCATAATAGGTAGGTATGGTGGCTGCTTTGAGGAAGATATAAGGAGGCTTATGTGTGATAGAGTGTATCATATCACGGGGTTTGGATGCACCGGCGAAGTTTGCACCAACTCTCAAGGTGAGAAAGGGCAATGCACGGTACCGAAGAGGCTAGCAATGATGGAAGGGTGAGAGTGCGTATAATCCATGGACTCAACATTAGTCATAAAGCACTCACATACTTATTGCAAAAATCTACAAGTCATCAAAACCAAGCACTACGTGCATGCTCCTAGGGGGATAGATTGGTAGGAAAAGACCATCGCTCGTCCCCGACCGCCACTCATAAGGAAAGCAATCAAAGAACACCCCATGCTTCAAATTGGTCACATAACGTTTACCATAAGTGCATGCTACGGCATTTGCCAACTTCAACACAAGTATTCATCAATTTCACAATTACTCAACTAGCACACCTCTAATATTACCACATTTATATCTCAAAACCATCTATCAAGCATCCAACTTCTCTTAGCATTTAAAATTTATAACCAAAGTGAATTACCATGCTGTTCTAAAGGACTCTCAAAATGATATAAGTGAGGCATCAGAGATCAATTATTTATATAAAATGAAACCACCGTCATGCTCTAAAAGATATAAGCGAAGCTCTAGAGCAAAAATTATCCAACTCAAAAGATATAAGTGAAGCACATAGAGTATTCTAATAAATTCCAATTCATGTGTGTCTCTCCCAAAAGGTGTTTACATCAAGGAGGATTTTGGCAAACTAAAAATCAAATACTCAGATCATACAAGACGCTCCACGCAAAACACATATCATGTGGCGAATAAAAATATAGCTCCAAGTAAAGTTACCGACGGACGAAGACGAAAGAGGGGATGCCTTCTGGGGCATCCCCAAACTTAGGCTTTTGGTTTTCCTTGGATTTTACCTTGGGGTGCCTTGGGCATCCCCAAGCTTAGGCTCTTTCCACTCCTTATTCCATAATCCATCAAATCTTTACCCCGAACTTGAAAACTTCACAACACAGAACTTAAAAGAAAATCTTCGTGAGCTCCGTTAGTAAAAGAAAACAAACCACCACTTCAAGGTACTGTAATGAACTCATTCTTTATTTATATTGGTGTTAAACCTACTGTATTACAAGTTTTATATGGTTCATAAACTCTATTACTAGCCATAGATTCATCAAAATAAGCAAACAACACACGAAAACCAGAATTTGTAAAAATAACAGAACAGTCTGTAGTAATCTGTAGGTTTCGAATACTTCTGTGACCTAAAAAATCTAAAATAAATTTCTGGACTTTAGTAATTTATCTAGTAATCATCTTCAAAAAGAATTAACTAAATAGCACTCTCCAATAAAAAATGGCGGCAACTCTCGTGAGCGCTAAAGTTTCTGTTTTTTACAGAAAGATCGGAAAGACTTTCCCCAAGTCTTCCCAAAGGTTCTACTTGGCACAAACACTAATTAAAAGCATAAAACCACATCTAAACAGAGGCTAGATTAATTATTTATTACTAAAAAGAATCAGAAAGCAAGAAACAAAAATAAAATTGGGTTGCCTGCCAAGAAGCGCTATCGTTTAACGTCCCTAGCTATGCATAAATAATTTTAATAATGCTCACAAGAAAGAGAGGAATTAAAGCACAAAGAGAGCATCATAAATCATGTGAAAAGCACATCTAAGTCTAACATACTTCCTATGCATAGGCATCTTATAGGCAAACAAATTATCATAGCAAGCAAAAACTAGCATATGCAAGGAAGCGGAAAGAAACAATAGCAATCTCAACATAATGAGAGGTAATTTAGTAACATGAAAATTTCTACAATCATATTTTCCTCTATCATAATAATTACATGTGGGATCATAAGAAAATTCAACAAAATAGCTATCACATAAAATATTTTCAACACGATCCACATGCATGCAAAGTCTTCCAAAGTAGTGGGATTAACATTAACTAAAGTCATGACCTCTCCAAACCCACTTTTACCGAAAATTGCATAAGATTGAACATTATCCAAATACGTGGGATCAAAAGTTGACACTCTTCCAAACCCACTTTCAATATTGCAAACACTATTATTAATCTCATACTCATCATGGGGCTTAAATGAATTTTCAAGATCATAAGAAGAATCACCCCAATCATGATCAAGCTTAGGGTTTTGCATATTATTAGCACAATTGACATTAAGAGAATTTATAATAACATCATTGCAATCATGATTTTCATCGAAGGAACTATCAAGTATGGGTGCTATAGCAACGATCTCATGTTTAACATAAGGAACTATAGCAAAATCATCTTCATAAATATTGGCATCATGGCCACAAGAACAGCAAGCATCATGTTCATCAAGGGATATTTCAATCAAATCATCGGAATCATAGTTATCTATAGGTTCATGCATATCATTATTTTCTTCCAAAGCAACGGTCATTCTTTCATTAAATTCTTTGACATAGACATTATGAGCATAGTTTTCATAGCAATATTTAAGTATGTCAAAATTTTCAGATTCGTAGAGAGTAATATAATACTTCTCAATCAAATAAGAAACTTCATAAGCACCCTTAAAAGCAACATATTCTTCAATTTGTTCGATATCATAGTAACTATAAACACCCTTTGCATAAGAAGATAAGATTTCATTATCATTAAACTCACATAGGTAGGGGAGGTGTTTTTTAGGGTTCTTAGAGCAACAAGTTAGATCACAAATTTCACAAAGATTCCAAGCATAACATAGCAATCTATTTATTTGATCCCATAAGAGTCTCCCTTTTTTAGACAAATGGTGACGCACAAAATGAGCATGCTCATCTAAAGATTTCCCATCAACTAGGCTAGTTGGGGTTTCAGCACGAGCGCATAAGGATCGAAGATGATCCAAGTAGAACACTTTAAGTGGATCCATATCAATAGATTTTTTGCAAGCAAAGATGCAAGAAAAAAGAAGGCACATGCAAACATAAAGAAAGATACATACGGGAAGAAGGCGAACGGAAAAAGGGCGAATAAAACAGCAAGTGTGAAGTGGGGAAGAGGAAAACGGGAGGCAAATAGCAAATAATGTAATGCAAGGGATAAGAGTTTCTGATGGGTACTTGGTATGTCTTGACTTGTGCGTAGACTCCCCGGCAACGGTGCCAGAAATCTTTCTTGCTACCTCTTGAGCACTGTGTTGGTTTTCCCTTGAAGAGGAACGGGTGATGCAACAAAGTAGCATAAGTATTTCCCTCAGTTTTTGAGAACCAAGGTATCAATCCAGTAGGAGGCCAGACGCAAGTCCCTCGTACCTACACAAACAAGTAAGAACCTCGCAACCAACGTGATAAAGGGGTTGTCAATCCTTTCACGGTCACTTACGAGAGTGAGATCTGATAGAGATAATAATGATAAGATAAATTTTTTTTGTATTTTTATGATATAGATTGAAAGTAAAGATTGCAAAGTAAAATAGATTGGAAACTTATATGATGGACAATAGACCCGGGGGCCATAGGTTTCACTAGTGGCTTCTCTCAAGATAGCATAAGTATTACGGTGGGGGAACGAATTACCATCAAGCAATTGACAGAAAAGCGAATAATTATGAGAATATCTAGGCATGATCATGTATATAGGCATCACGTCCGTGACAGGTAGACCGACTCCTGCCTGCATCTACTACTATTACTCCACACATCGACCACTATCCAGCATGCATCTAGAGTATTAAGTTCATAAGAACAGAGTAACGCCTTAGGTAAGATGACATGATGTAGAGGGATAAACTCAAGCAATATGATAACCCCATCTTTTTATCCTCGATGGCAACAATACAATATGTGTCGCTTCCCTTTCTGTCACTGGGATCGAGCACCGCAAGATTGAACCCAAAGCTAAGCACTTCACCCATTGAAAGAAAGATCAATATAGTAGGCCAAACCAAACTGGTAATTCGAAGAGACTTGCAAAAATAACCAATCATGAACAAAAGATTTCAGAGAAGAATAAAATATTGTTCATAGATAGACTTGATCATAAACCCACAATTCATCGGATCTCGACAAACACACCACAAAAAGAGTTACATCGAATAGATCTCCAAGAAGATCAAGGAGAACTTTGTATTGAGATCCAAAGAGAGAGAAGAAGCCATCTAGCTACTAGCTATGGACCCGAAGGTCTGAAGTAAACTACTCACACATCATCGTAGGGGCCATGGAGTTGATGTAGAGGCCCTCCGTGATCAATGCCCCCTCCGGCGGAGCTCCGGAAAAGGCCCCAAGATGGGATCTCTTGGGTATAGAAGGTTGCGGCACTGGAAATAGGGTTTCATGGTGCTCCTGGATGTTTTCGGGGTATGTGAACATATATAGGAGGAAGAAGTAGGTCGGTTGAGCCACGAGGGGCCCATGAGGGGGGAGGGTGCGCCCAGGGGGTAGGTGTGCCCCCCTGCCTCGTGGCCACTGTCGGTGTCAAAACCGGCGGATCTCGGGTAGGGGGTCCCGAACTGTGCGTCTAAGGTCGATGGTAACAGGAGACAAGGGACACGATGTTTACCCAGGTCCGGGCCCTCTCTATGGAGGTAATGCCCTATGTCCTGCTTGATTGATATTGATGAGTATGAGTGTTACAAGAGTTGATCTACCTCGAGATCGTAATGGCTAAACCCTAGAGGTCTAGCTTGTATGGCTATGATCATGAGTATCCTATCCAGACTAAGTCCTCTGGTTTATATAGACACTAGAGGATCTAGGGTTACACAAGGTCAGTTACAAAGAAGGGAATCTACATATCCGGTCGTC